>NC_086109.1:25970113-26678613 GCF_963921235.1 Mobula hypostoma
TCTTCAATTTCAAAATGATCAATCTAATTTCTCCTCTCGGCCGGTGCATAAGACTGTAAGAATTCAGAGCAGTTACAATCCATTTGGTTCTTTGAGCTTGCTCTGTCATTCATCAAGACTGATCTTCTACCTCGGTACCTTTGATTTGCATGGTGCCATCCTTTGAATGCAATCAGTGACCAAGTCTCCACAATCCTTCAGAGCAAAGAATTTCAGGGAGATTTTCCACTTCTGGAGTGAAGAAATGACTTCTCCATCCCTGATGGTGCACAACTTATTCTGAGACTCTGCTACTTGGTTCTAGACTGCTCAGCCAGAGGGAAAATTCTCCCAGCATCCTACCTGTTGAGTTTGAAATAAGTTTGAACACTTCAATGAGATTTCTTCTACATTTTTAAATTCTAGGGAATACAGCCTGGTCTATTGAATTTCCTGTGGGAAATGCACATTCTCAGAACCAGACTAATGAATCTTCCCTGCACCCATTTTGATAAGCATGTCCTTTATTAATGAAGGAGATCAAAAACTGAATACAATGGTCTCGGTGCAAAAGTTCCCATTTAAGTGCAGTAATAGAGAGCATCATCCTGTTTGCTATTCTAATGTTTGCTGTTTCTGCTTGATGTCTTTCAGTGACCTCTGCCCCAGGTCACTTCAAACTTCAGTATTACTCAAACTCTAAATAGTAAAAATACTCTGTTTTTCTATTTTGTACATCAACATTAATAACTTCATATTTCTCATTATATTCCATCTGCCACATTTTCACCCACTTATTCAATCCTCTATGCTCTAATGAAGCCTAGAGTCATAGAGTCAAAGAGACGTACAACACAGGAACAGGCCCTTTGGCCCATCTTGGCCATGCCAAACCTATTTAAACTGTCTACTCCCATTGACCTGCACTGGGACCATAGTCCTCTATATCCCTACTATCCATGTACCTATTCAAACTTGTGCTGCCCACTTGTGCTGGCAGTTCATTCCAAACTCTCATGACCCCCTTGAGTGAATAAGTTTCCCCTCATGTTCCCCTTAAACTTCTTACCTTTCACCCTGAAGCCATAACCTTTAGCTGTAGTCCCACCCAACCTCTGTATATCTGTACAGCCTCTGTACATTTTCCTCCCTACTCAAAGATAAGATTATAAGCCAATATGGTGTTATGGTCTACTCAAATATCATGTAAATCTTAGATCAAGTATGACATTTACATTGGTTAATTTACTGATTAAGTGCTGGAATAGCTGAGACCTGAACAGCAATCCCAGTACTATTCACAGCCTGCCACCCAAAAATACAACATAGAAAGAACACAGAAAACCTACAGCACAATACAGGACCTTCAGCCCACAAAGCTGTACCGAACATATCCATACCATAGAACTACCTAGGCTTACCCATAGCCCTCTATTTTTCTAAGCTCCATGTATCCATCCAGGAGCCTCTTAAAAGACCCTATCATTTCCACCTCCACCACCACTGCTGGCAGCCCATTCCACGCACTCACCACTCTCTGCATAAAATACTTACCCCTGACATCTCCTCTGTACCTTCTTCCAAGCACCTTAAAACTAGGTCCTCTCGTGCTAGCCATTTCAGCCCTGGAAAAAGCCTCTGACTATCCACACAATTTTTTCAATATTTTTATTAGCTTCCACAGAAAGATGCAGAGTAAAAGAAAGTATATATAAAGGTTGAAGAAAAAAATTACCAATTACATTATATCCATTCATAATAACAATCTCATTGCCCCGTATTCATGTAGGTTAGTCAAAGTTATATTGAAATATACTAAATTATTACAAAAAAAAAAGAATCTAACCCCTACCAAGTTCGAAGCTGTTTATTAAGGAGGAAAAAAAACCTTCTCATATAATAAAAATTAATATTAGCCAACATCTAAATTTAAACAACAAATTGAGGGCTTTGAAAGTTTTGAAAATAATTCAGTTTTTATAATATCTGAGGTTATTCTAACATTGTATTTCCAAAAGACTTCCAGATGAGAGCAATTCCAAAGCATATGAAGTGAGTTTCCGTCAGAAGATTTACATCTCTGACAATTAGGAGAGGCATTATGATATATTTTGTGCAGTCTATGTGGAGTGTAGTAGGTCCTGTTAAAAATATTAAACTGTATTTGTCGATGTTTAGTTGAAATTAATACAGTTTGAGATATTTGAAGGATATTACACCAATCAGCATCATTGTAATTGCATTCAAGATCTGATCCCCACTTATTTTTGGTATCACTCTTAGTATAGATTGGCAAGTTACTGTTTAAAATAAAACAAATAAATAAATAAATAAGACCCTTTGTAGTGTACGGGGCTTCACTAAGCAAGTGCTTTTCAAAACGGGATTCTATTGGAATTTGTGGATAGCCTGTATAACTGTTAGGGACCCAGTGTCTAATCTGAAAATATTTAAATAAATTATGATTTGGTAGATTAAATTTACCAGACAATTTTTGAAAACTGGCAAAGTTAACTTGGCTATAACCACAGATATTATAAAAACCGAAATTTCATTTGATTTGGATTTTGGGAGATCTACAAGGTCTTAATGTGAACTACAATAAAAAATACTTTATATTGCTTGTGGCTGGGAAAAGTGTATCCTACAAAACTGGAAATCTGAATTTCCTCCCTCAGTCAGGCAGTGGTTAAATGAGTTAACATCCTGTAGTAAACCTGAAAAGATCTTGTATAGTGTGAGGAGGAAACCAGCAACATATGAAAAGATCTGGTGCTCATTTTTGGCCTTATTACCATCATTACACCCCCTCAGTTACTGAATTAGTATGGATACCCGCCTTCCCGTACTTCTACTATCTGCTTAGTGTAGTAATATATACTTCATTAATACACATTAGGACCTCATACCTTACTTGATTGAATTTTATTTTTGCTATTTTTCAATTGGGAACGAGGAAGAAATTTTTACCATACCAGGGTTATGGGTGGGTGGGGGGGGGGGGGAGGGAGTATTTTGTTTTTTGTTTGTTTTTTTTTTCTTATGTGTATCTGAAAAATAAAGCATTTTTTGTGCTTCAATAAAAAAAATCTATATAAAAAAAAGAAAATAATTCAGAAAGGGTCCCAAAATGTTTGAAAGTCTTGACGAGATTCAGAAATTGAACAACGAATCTTCACTAAATCTAAGCGTGATGTAACATCGCATAACCATTGAGCATGAGTAGGAGGAGAAACATCTTTTCATTTAAACAAAAGCACCCTCCTAGCTATAAGAGAGCTAAAGGCCAAAATGTGTCTTCAACTTGATATCTTGTCCTACAACAATACCGAATAGGGCCGTCAGAGGATTAGGCTTAAAATTGACTTTGAAAAGTAAAGGAAAAGTTTGAAAAACTTCTTCCAATATTTTTCAAGACATGGACAAGTCCAAAACATATGAATTAACAAAGCTTCTCAATTATTGCATCTGTCACAGTAGGGAGATATATCCGAATAAAAGCAAGATAGTTTATCTTTAGTCATATGGACTCTATGTACCACCTTAAATTGTATGAAGGAATGGCGAGCACATAGCGATGATGTATTAACCAGTTTAAAATTTTCATTCCAAGTTTCCTCAGATATTGATGTCTGTAAGTCTTGTTCCCAGAGATTCTTAACTTTGTCTAAAGGAACATTCCTCGTCTTCAGTAAAATACCATAAATATTAGATATTGAACCATTATAAAAAGGTGTCAAATTAAAAATTACATCTAGTAAGTTCTTATCTAAGCTTATAGGAAATGTGCATTATTGAGATCTTAGAAAGTCTCTAATGTGTAGATATCTAAAAAAGTGAGTTTTGGGTAGGTTATATTTAGCTGACAATTGCTCAAATAAAAAAAATTTCCTGCAACAAACTTATCCCTAACATTTCCTCTGGACCTACTTCCAAGCACCTTAGAATTATGCCCATTGTGCCAGCCATTTCAGCCCTGGGGAAAAGCCTCTGACTATCCACATGATCAATGCCTCTCATTATCTTGTACACTTCTATCAGGTCATCTCTCGTCCTCTGTCGTTCCAAGGAGAAAAGGCCGAGTTCACTCAACCTATTCTCATAAGGCATGCTCCTCAATCCAGACAAAATCTTTGCAAATCTCCTCTGCACCCTTTCTATGCTTCCACGCCCTTCCTGTAGTGAGGTGACCAGAATTGAGAACAGTACCCCAAGTGGGGTCTGACTAGGGTCCTATATAGCTGCAATATTACCTCTCGGTTCTTAAACTCAATCCCACAGTTGATGAAGGCCAATGTTCCGTATGCCTTCTTACCCACAGAGTCAACCAGCATGGCAGCTTTGAGTATCCTATGGACTCGTACCCCAAGATCCCTCTGATCCTCTACACTGCCAAGAGTCTTACCGTTAATGCTATATTCTGCCATCATATTTGACCCACCAAAATGAACCATCTCACACTTATCTGGGTTGAACTCCATCCGCCACTTCTCAGCCCAGTTTTGCATCCTATCAATGTCCCATTGTAACCTCTGACAGCCCTCCACACTATCCACAACACACCCAACCTTTGTGTCATCAGCAAATTTACTAACCTATCCCTCTACTTCCTCATCCAGGTCATTTATAAAAATCAGTAAGAGTAGGGGTCCCAAAACAGATCTTTGAGGCACACCACTGGTTACCAAACTCCATGCAGAATATGACCCATCTACAGCCACTCTTTGCCTTCTGTGGGCAAGCCATTTCTGGATCCACAAAGCAATGTCCCCTTGGATCCCATGCCTCCTTACTTTCTCAATAAGCCTTGCATGGGGTATTTTATCAAATGCCTTGCTGAAATCCATATACACTACGTCTACTGCTCTACCCTCATCAATGTGTTTAGTCACATCCTCAAAAATTTCAATCTGGCTCGTAAGGCACGACCTGCCTTTAGCAAAGCCATGCTGACTATTCCTAATCATATATTATGCCTTTCCAAATGTTTATAAATCCTGCCTTTCAGGATCTTCTCCATCAACTTACCAACCACTGAAATAAGACTCACTGGCCTATAATTTCCTGGGCTATCTCTACTCCCTTTCTTAAATAAGGGAACAACATCCGCAACCCTCCAATCCTCTGGAACCTCTCCCATCCTCATTGATGATGCAAAGGTCATCACCAGAGGCTCAGCAATCTTCTCCCTTGCTTTCCACAGTACTCTGAGGTACATCCTGTCCAGTCCTGGTGACTTATCCAACTTGATGTTTTCCAAAACCTGCAGCACATCCTCTTCCTTAATATTTACATGCTCAAGTTTTTTAGTCTGCTGCAAGTCATTCCTATAATCGCCAAGATCCTTTTCTGTAGTGAATACTGAAGCAAGATATTCATTAAGTACTTCTGCTATCTCCTCTGGTTCCACACTCACTTTTCCACTGTCACAGTTGATTGGTCCTATTCTCTCACGTCTTATCCTCTTGTTCTTCACATACTTGTAGAATGCCTTGGGGTCTTCCTTAATCCTGTCCACCAAGGCCTTCTCATGGCCCCTTCCGGCTCTCCTAATTTCATTCTTAAAAATAATTTATTTATTTCCACCATTTGTTTTCTGTTTGATAACCAAATCTCAGTATGTTACTGCCAACAGTATGTCACCAGGTGCTCTAATTTAATGATCTACAGTATCTTCTGTATGAGACCTTATCAAAGACAGTGTCAAAATCCAAAAACAAAACATACGATGGTTCCTTCTAATCTTCACTTGTCACGTGCTCAAAGAACTTCAGCAGAAATATTTTGTCATTACATCCTTCATTTCAGCATATAGCATTTTCTCTATTATTGGTGTTAAATCAACACACCAACAGCTTATTTTTTTTCTTATTGCTCCTTAAATAGTGGGCTCACATTTGCTGTCATCTGATCCACAAAAACTATTCCAGAACCTTTTGACATTTTGAAGACAGTGAAGTGTTCATCGCCTCTTTCCAAAGTCTAGGATGTTAATCATTAGATTCTTGCATTTGATCAACTTTTAGATTGACATTTAGTTAGTAATTTCTTTAACTTCCACTTTTTCATTATGTGTTTGCTCCGTGCAATTCTTGGCAGTTTCTGTGCACCCTCTTCCATGAATACAGACAGAAAGTAGTTGTTTAACTCAGTCAACATGTCCTTATTCTAGATATAAATTCTCTGTTTTCAGTCTGCATTTCATTTGTCACAGCTCGGGCTCTTGGTACAGGTTCTCCTTTAAAAACTACAAACTGACTAATCCAGCATTGTTCTCTTCAGATTTTGAATGTAAGTTACAAGATTTCGTTGCCGCATACCTTACCTTAGCACATCTCTGCCTGTAGTTCATCCTGCATGGTTTCCAATAAAATTTCTGTTGAAGAGTCTCTGACCAGAAATGTCAAGTCTGTTTTTCTTCCCACAGATACAGCAGGCCTGCTGAGTATTTACAGCATTTTCTGTTTTCATCCAAGTCCACATTCACCAGACAGTTTTATCTGTGCCTACTGCCTGTGCAACCAAAAGTGTAGGTCCTGGTAGTTTCAACGTCACCCACCACTGCTCATTTATTATTGCAAATTAACTTACGACCAACTACCATTTTATTTTAATTTGTTCTTTTCAAATATTCCCTTGTCATGCTGTTGCAACTTATACGTAGCAATATATTCTTTATTCCTGTCTTCTATTCTAATTTCCTTCACTCGTCTGCTTACATTCCTAACCATATATCCCCTTGCTATTGGTTCTCCAATTAGTAGTAGTTATTCTTAAATAAATGATTGAATATTTTAAAAGAAATTTTATTTGATTAGCTACAGAGAGACAACCAAATCATCAGACTTTATGATAATGCTATTTAAACATATTTATCGGGTTTTGCTGTATATCGAAAGTTCATGTGTGCAGATTTTATTCCAATAGAATGCAATTTATTATAAATCTGAGCAATCACAATCATAATGGCAATCTCAACATGTACGTATTAATAGTTATTTCTTGCCAAGGCAAATACCCACAATGGCTGTCCAGCTAGTTGCACACACAAGCAATAACATATCATCAGAATTGTTAGCACAATCACATGAATCACATATACGACAGCAGTAAGCAATGTCACCACACTTTACAGGTCACTCACTTGAGAAAGAAAGTTCGTTGCCTTTAATGATTATGATAACAAGAAATAAACTATAAAAATAATTTTGCTGATCCGTTACAATTCTTGACAAGTATCTTCTTCACGACAGTTCTCAGCACTTTAAATCTGATTGCCCTTGAAAGTCTTATGAATTTGTCTAGCAGTATGTTAGCAAATGAACTTCAATTTTGATAAGTGTGAAATAGAACATTTCAGAAGAGAGACAAGTAAGTTCAAGTAATTAAATAAAACTGAAATTTACCAAGTAATGTTTATTTATGAAATGAAAGACATAAAGAATTTTGGCAAAACTCATCTCACCTGTCATGTGCAGCTGGATCCTGGACTTCCTGTCAAATCGCCGGCGGGTGGTAAGAGCGGGCTTCCTCATGTCCACCCCTCTGACCCTCAACATGGGAGCCCCTCATGGCTGTGTACTAAGTCCCCTCCTTTACTCCCTGTATACCCATGACTGTGTCGCCATCCACAGCTCTAATCTTCTGCTAATTAAATTTGCCGACGACACTACCTTGATTGGACTTATCTCAAACAAAAACGAGGTGGCCTGTAGGGAAGAAGTCATCTCTCTGACACAGTGGTGTCAAGAAAACAACCTCTCCCTCAAAGTCGCAAAAACGAAGGAGCTGGTTGTGGATTACAAGAGGAATGGAGATGGGCTAACCCCTATTGACGTCAAAGCATCTGGGGTTGAAAGGGTAAACAGCTTTAAGTTCCTCGGCGTCCACATCACCGAGGACCTCACATGGTCTGTACATACCAGCTGTGTGGTGAAAAAGGCACAACAGTGACTCTTTCACCTCAGACAGTTGAGGAAGTTTGGTATGGGTCCCCAAATCCTAAGAACTTTCTACAGGGGCACAATTGAGAGCACCCTGACTGGCTGCATCACTGCCTGGTATGGGAACTGTACCTCCCTTAATTGCAGGACTCTGCAGAGAGTGGTGCGGACAGCCCAGCGCATCTGTAGTTGTGAACTTCCCATGATTCAGGACATTTACAAAGACAGATGTAAGAAAAGGGCCCAAAGGATCATCGGGGACCTGAGTAACCCCAACCAGAAACTATTCCAGCTGCTATGATCTGGGAAACGTTACTGCAGCATAAAAGCCAGGACCACAGGCTCCGGAACAGCTTCTTCCATCAGGCCATCAGACTGATTAACTCACGCTGATCTGAGTGCATTTCTATGTTGTATTGACTGTTCTATTTATTATAAATTATTATAAATTACTATGGTTGCACATTGCACATTTAGATGGAGACATAATGTAAAGACTCCTCATGTACATGAAGGACGTAAGAAATGAAGTCAATTCAATTCATTTCTAATGTTCTTTTGATCCTTGCTCAAACTGACATATGTATGATTCTACACACACCAAGGTGATTGACTCAATCTCCTCAGTTCAATGGGAAACCAAGTATGGACAATAAGTGCCAGCTTTGTCAGCAACATTCACATCTTGTGAGCAAGTAAATAAAACAATGCATTTCCTTGGAAAAGAATGATTACATTTAATCTACAAGAGCACATACACTGTAGGCTTAAGTATAATATGGAGTGGACAACCCCATCTGTCAGGATCAATTGCTCACTTCCATTTCAATCACAAGTTTAAATTGTTTTTGGAGTTTATTGGTTGAAGCAAGGTGAGAACAAAAAAAAAGACTGAGGAGAACCAGAGGAAAACACTCCAATAATTACTAATGCTTTCTTCCTTCTGCAAACATGTGGTTAGAGTTTAACGAGAAGAGGGAAGGCTTGTACTTAGGGGTGACCTTAGAGAATAATTTGACCAATGATTTTTGCATGTCTAATTTATCTCCTGTTCTGATCTACCAGAACTACAAAGTCTGCATGAATGAAGAGACCCAGAGCGTTGCATCAAATTATGTTAGTCTGGTAGTACAAGTGCCGCTTGAGACTGACAAAGTGAACACCTTCATCACCTGCATTCTCCCTGGTTCCTAAAAAACTTTTCCATAATCATTTACGTGATCTCCAATGCCAGTCAAACACAAATAGATAAGATAGTTGCTGCTGGCTATTTGCCAGAGCAATCCTTCACGGGCACTTTTCTGTTGTTGAGGCCAATCATGAGTGAGCGTTTGATTTTGTGGATTTGCACGTCTTTCCATAAGTGCAGGGTGTCATCAGCTAGACATCCAGGACCACTCATCAATGGCATAGACTCCATTTATTCAATGTGAATTGTAAATAGATGGATGCATAGATGTGTGTAAGATTTTTCGGAAGCCACTGTGATGAATTTTGCTAACAAAGCGACTTTCTGTCTGGCTCCTCCAAGACAATGGGTATCCAGTTTTGATTCGTTTACCCCATATATTTCCTTATGACATAGAAGGTCATTTTGGACTGATGGGCCTTTGCTGGCTTACAGAGCAATCCTATTTCCCGGTAATTTTCCTTGTGATCTATTGTCGCTTATGGGATGAGCTGATGGAAAGGTGGAAGAATAAAATAGGATTGCTGTAAATGGGCGATTGGATGACAAAGACTTCGGGACCAAATGGCTTGTTTCGGTGTTGTATGAATTAATAATTACTCCCATATTCTACCGCTCATCTATACAAAAGAGGCAAATACCATAATCAATTAACCTACCAAAATAAAATGAAATGTGAGTTTTGCTTTACATAGTTGAGGAACTGAACCAGCAAAGAATAGGAGAATTCTAATACGACATAGTCATAGTCATAGTCATACTTTTATTGATCCGGAGGGAAATTGGTTTTCATTACAGTTGCACCATAAATAATTAAATAGTATTAAAACCATAAATAATTAAATAGTAATATGTAAACTATGCCAGTAAATTATGAAATAAGTCTAGGACCAGCCTATTGGCTCAGGGTGTCTGACCCTCCAAGAGAGGAGTTGTAAAGTTTGATGGCCACAGGCAGGAATGACTTCCTATGACGCTTTGTGTTGCATCTCGGTGGAATGAGTCTCTGGCTGAATGTACTCCTGTGCCCACCCAGTACATTATGTAGTGGATGGGAGACATTGTCCAAGATGGCATGCAACTTGGACAGCATCCTCTTTTCAGACACCACCGTCAGAGAGTCCAGTTCCATCCCCACAACATCACTGGCCTTACAAATGAGTTTGTTGATTCTGTTGGTGTCTGCTACCCTCAGCCTGCTGCCCCAGCACACAACAGCAAACATGATAGCACTGGCCACCACAGACTCGTAGAACATCCTCAGCATCGTCCGACAGATGTTAAAGGATCTCAGTCTCCTCAGGAAATAGAGGCGGCTCTGACCCTTCTTAAAGGCCGCCTCAGTGTTCTTTGACTAGTCCAGTTTGTTGTCAATTCATACCCCCAGGTATTTGTAATCCTCCACCATGTCCACACTCACCCCCTGGATGGAAACAGGGGTCATCGGTACCTTAGCTCTCCTCAGGTCTACCACCAGCTCCTTAGTCTTTTTCACATTAAGCTGCAGATAATTCTGCTCACACCATGTGACAAAGTTTCCTACCGTAGCCCTGTACTCAGCCTCATCTCCCTTGCTGATGCATCCAGCTATGACAGAGTCATCAGAAAACTTCTGAAGATGGCAAGACTCTGTACAGTAGTTGAAGTCCGAGGTGTAAATGGTGAAGAGAAAGGGAGACCAGACAGTCCCCTGTGGAGCCCCAATGCTGCTGATCACTCTGATCATAATTGAGCAAGTTAGCAAATCCAGTATCAAATTGGTTATTTTGATTAAAAGATACAAAATGCTGGAGGAACTCAGTAGGTCTGGCAGGCCTGGTAGCATTTAAAGAGGGAAATAACAATTGATGTTTCAATCCCAGATTCTTCTTTGGGACCAAAATGTTGACTGTTTGTTCCCTTCTATAGATGCTGTCCGATTTGCTGAGTTTCTCCAGCAGTTTGTATGTGTTGCTCAAGATCTCCAGCATCTGCAGGATATATTTTGTGGTAATGGATATTTGGAGTGGGGTATTACTTTATTCACTGGAGTTAAAATTGACTCATTCAGGTTCTCATCAGAATCATGGTCATAATTGACCAGGAAGAAAGAAATCATACTGGTAGCACAACAACTGATAGTCACCATACGTCTACTTCTGGATTTTATGTGCTCCACTGGACAGCTAATGGCTTGGCAGATTGAATTTGAGGTCTGAGTCTAACAATGATAAAGGAAGACAGATTTGATAACACTGATATCATGGTAGATTTAATGATTAGTGTAGGCAAGTCAATCCACAGAGAGCAAGCAAAGAACCTAGGTCCATGAGAAAATTAAAAAATAGAGAAATGTTAAACTTGTGTGAACCTTGGTACATTATAATCTGCTGTAGTTTCTATGTTATGTTAAAATGACAAATGACTAGATTTTACCAGAAATGATATGAAAATCAAGAGGTCAAGCTGTCAGAAAAGCTTGGAGTTCTAGAAAGGACTAGTTTGATAGGCTAATCACAAGGAGAATACTTCACTTCCAGTGAAGACTAGAGCTGTGATCTTTAACTAAGATATTAAATGCAATGAGGACTTCAGGAAAAATCTTATTTTCCTTGTGAAAGGTTAGAATGTGTGGCTTGTTTCCACAGGGAATAGCAGAGTTGGGTGGATATCTGGAGAAACACCAGGAGCAGAGAGGAACGGAAGGAAACATTAACGAGGGTAGATGAGGTTAGTTGAGAAATATTCAAGTGGAGCATTAAAAACTGATACTGTTACTTATTACTATGCAATGCTGTAAATATAAAAGTGCTGACCTAGAAGTTCATCCTTGTTTTGTACAACAAGATGTACTAATGTCATTTCTTTTGATTTCATTGCTACATTGCTATTCATTGAATAGTACAAGTAATAGTGGGAGGAAGAGTTCAATGAAAAAGGTGCATTCAGACTCGAGCTGAACATCATGACAGGATGATTGTGCTAGAAATATATGAGTGCTGTGACTTCAGGTATTGTAAGGTCACACGGAGAGTGATGAGTGAAGAGTAAGAAAGAAAAACCTTCTGTCTTTGGTCAGGTCCTAAACGTTTCCTTGCAATGGATTAATATTGTCAATGTGCACATGACTACCAGGTAGCTTGTTGACACAGCATCCTACGTCATGGTGAGAGAAGAATATTCTTCCCCACTTACCACCGTCAACAAGTTCTTAAATTTGCATCCAATGAGTTTTCAGTGAAGCATCTTCCTTTTTCAGAAATTGCCATCCAGTTGCCTGCAATCAAAGTATAGCCCCTCTAAAAAAAAGTAGCTGCCTTTTGATAGCATCCGTATCTCCTATAATTCTACTGGATTACACTTTTCACTGTATGCTTTGATATACATATAATGGATAAAGATAATAATCATCTTTATCTTTACTGTCACTACTAGGAAATCAGAGGCTTGTGTTACCTGCTTAGCAATGATCGAGGCTCCTTGAACATTTTCACTCAAGAGGTACGCATGAAAAATGTGTACGGTCTACATAGAACTGATCATCCATTGAACTTTCTCAATTAGTTACAGGTTGGAGGATGGATGTTCAACACTACATCAAATCAATTCAATTTATCCCTTTCCTTGGCTTGATCCCAGTGGTCCTGCAAATTCTCTCTGTTCAGATACCCAATGAACTCATCTTTGGATCTGCCTGTGTATTCCAGACAATGTACACCTCTATTCTTATGTGCTCTTCTAGCCCTTTTAGAATTATGCCCTCCAGGTAATATCGCTTCTTATCATTCTTCATTCCAAATTTTAAGATTCATTGTCCTCCCATCCTTCCATTCCACCAGATTCTCTGTTCTTCACTCTGCTATTCCTCTCAGTTCACTATACCCCCTAATAACTATTGACAATTGAAACATTGTCAGTAACAGATGAGCTATCATTTTTACCTCCTCATGGATCAAAATATGCTCAAAAATTCAATGATTTAGACAAGGCTAAATGTATGTTTATTTTATATATTAGGAGAATTCCCTTTATCTTTGTTTTTTTTTAAATCAGGAACTAAAAACCTTTATGCAAGTTCATAGATCTTTTTCTATTGATGATATGAAGGACTTAATGGCCTTCCGTGTCATAAACTTCCCAACACAGCCAGAAAACTAGCATTGAGAGTTATATTTATATGTTGAATGTGGCAAGATGTTTTCAACCATGGTGCCTTTATAAAACACTTAAATGTAAATGGTAGCAATTCTAATTATACTTTCCAATAATAATTTTGCAACTGCAATATCAAATTGTAGATAGATTTTAGACTATGTTGTATCTAATTAGATCCCTGGTGAGTAAACTTAGAACTGACTAGTTAAACCTTAATTCAGAATGGAAAATATATGCATATTTGGCAATCTTTTGCTGAGTACATTCACTTTAAAAAAGAACGTTTGTATTTTTAGGTTGTTTCAGTATCATTTTAGCTCAGCGATGCTTCTCTTGCATTTTAATTGGAAGGTTTTACTTAATGTTTTACTTAGGCTACGGTTGATCATCTGGGCTGAAAAACATTATTGCAGTGCAGATGGATCTTTGTGTCTTTAGTGGTAGCATGTTTCTGATAGGATGTTAAGATACCAACCTTCCAGATCCTCTGACACCATTTATAGAAGAGTGTTCGTAATGTCCTGGCTAACAGTGATCCTTCAAAGACCACCAACATAGCAGAGAAGCTGGCCATTTATTTTTGTTCTACATGGATCTGGTTGTTCGAATCGAATGGTACAATTTAATATCAGAGAACAAAATGTTGGTTTCAGTGCCCATTTAAACATTGCACCATACTTGCATACTTTGTGATTTTTCCCACTTTGAAGTGATTGCCTTGAACGTGCGAACTACCCAGTCATTGGTACATTATCCTCAGATTATGATAAATGGGAAAGATCTTATATGAATATGAAATATATTTAATAAGCAACAGCAACTTTCCAAAAAAAGATGTATTTAGTAGGACTATTAGTAGGACCTTAATAGATACATTTTAAACATATTTGTTGCAATTATTTGTTCCTTCATATGTGTGCTGACTATCAATTAGAGGTACGTTTGTGAATCAATTACAATTTTAAACAAATGATTTATTTGAAAACCCCAGTAATAACTGGTTGAAGAAATCAGCATCTGCATGAAGAAATACAGGGATTCAATCACTTATAATTCTTGAAGAAACAACTGAAACACATAAATAAATGTACTGTTACTTCTGTGAACCCCTTACAAATATCTTTATTGTACTGATCAATAGGGAGGAATTAGTGATAAGATAAATTGCCAAAGAATACGCAAGCTAAAGGTAACTTACATACATACACTTTATAGTTAAAACTTATATTATGAAATTGTGCCTCAGAAATTTGAAGACAAAGCAAAAATGTTTCTAGATGCTGTATGATAGGTCAATCAATAGTGTAGCTCTTGAGTTTGTGGAGAGCTTTTAAAAGTATCAAACAAATAAGTTTTTAATCTGAAGGGTAAGAGGTAGAAAAAACTATAGCCTGCTTAATTTGTACATATAGAGTGATGGACAAAAATTAACCTTAAAAACCAAGTTTCCATATTGTGGATTCTGCATGCTTTTAACATGACAGGTAACATGCAGCAGTTTGAGTGTGGTGATAAACATTTAATATTTAGCAGTAAGATCGGAAATCAAATAAGAAAACGCTAAGGGCTAAAGAAAAATCTCTGTCCATCCAATTTTCCTATGCAATAGGAACATTATATTAACTTTAATTTACAGGGCTATAAAAAGAAATTCAATTATTTCATAGCAATTAAACTAGTTTAAAACAGTTTAAGATATGATTGGATTTGTGCATTTCTGGTCATACACTACACCTTATTACTGCACTTCGCTTTCAGTAATATGAAGCAGGACAGGAATGTTCATTCTTTATTAAACCAACATTTTAACCAATACATCTAATGAAACTATATCTGAATTGAGAGTGAGTGAGGCTGACACTGAGGGCCCAGAATGGAAAATGCTTTATGTTACTCTTAATGTCCTTTACCTCATTAAGCAAAAAACTGTAAAAAAAAAATGGATCTGCAGTATGTTCTGACACCATTCTACCTAAATGTTAAACCAATAAAATAAAATCTTAAGGATTTCTTTTATCTCTTTGTTCCTTTTATCTTCCCCCACCCATGGCAATTTTGCCTGATAATTTAGTTCCTAATAACTCAAATGCCGGGATTAAGAGGCTGCTGTATTCCTGCACAGTGCCTTGGGGATATAATTACAGGTATAAATATATCAATACTTGCTTCAAACATGACAGAAGGCAACTCTTTGCTTGCATTCAGCCAAACTGGTACTGCTGTAGTTCAAGCCTCCTCATAGTTGGCCATGCCTGAAATGCACTAAGTGGAAATTGTCTTCCTGTTTTATGCTGTAATGCAGAACATGTTGAAACCTGCTTCTCAAAGTAGATTAGATTAGATTATGAGGACACTCAGTCCTCATTTATTGTCATTTAGTAATGCATGCATTAAGAAATGATACAATGTTCCTCCAGTATGATATCGCAGAAACACAAGACAGACCAAAACTAAAACTGACAAAAACCACATAATTATAACATATAGTTACAACAGTGCAAAGCAATACCGTAATTTGATTAAAAAAACAGACCATAAACACGATAAAAAAAAGTCTCAAAGTCCCGATACCCCTTCATCTCACGCAGACGGTAGAAGGAAGAAAAACTCTCCATCATGAACCTCCAGCACCACAAGCTTGCCGATGCAGCATCTTGGAAGCACCCGTCCGCAGCCGACTCTGAGTCCGTCCGAAAACTTCGAGCCTCCGACCAGCCCTCCGACACCGAGCACCGAGCACCATCCTCTACCAAGCGCTTCGGCCCCCGCCCCAGCCACCGAGCAGCAGGCAAAGCCAAGGATTCGGGACCTTCTCCTCCGGAGATTCTGGATCACACAGTAGCAGCGGCAATGAAACAGGCATTTCAGAAGTTTCTCCAGATGTTCCTCCGTGTTTCTCACGTCCATCTCCATCAAATCAGGATTGCGCACGGCACCCTACTTGACAGATTACAGATATTCATTGCGGAGTGGCCGCTGCAGATGAAATAAACAGTGCAGATGAAATAGAACGAAGTACCAAAAGAAGACAGCAGATCAGACAGCATTATGAACAGAGAAACAGAATTAACACTTCAGGACAATGACCTTTCATCAGCTTCTGAGATTCACCCATTAAGATCAGAGAAGATGAGGCGTATAGGAGGGAAATTAAAAATCTAGTTGAACGGTGCCACGACAACAACCTATCACTTAACATCAGCAAAGCTGAAGAGTTAGAAAGCTAAAAAGATGAAGAGTTGATTATCAGCTGCAGGAGGGAGAAGCCCATGGAATTTCCATAAGACATTCCTCATAGGGGATCAGAGTTAGAGAGGCTCAGTAACTTTAAATTCCTTGGCATAATCATATCAAAGGATATGTCTTTGAACCAGCATGTAAGTGCCATCACAAAGAAGCACATCACTGCCTCTACTTTCATGTGATTCAGCATGTCATCTAAAACTTTGACAAGCTTCTATAAATGCACAGTGGAGAGAATCCTGCCTGGTTGCATCAAGGCCTGGTAACATCAATGCCCAAGAATGGTAAAGCCTACAGAAAGTAGTGGATGTAGCCCAGTTCATGACAGGAAAAACCCTCCCAACCATTGAGCACATTTACATGGAACATTACCACGAGAAAGCAGCATCCATTGTCAAGGACCCCCACCGTCCATGCTGTCTTCTTGCTACTACTATCAGACAGAAGATAAAAGAGCCTTAAGTCCCACAGCACTAGGTTCAAAAACAATTACTACCTTACAACTATCAGAACCAGCATGGATAACTTGGTAATGTATATGCACTTTGATAATAAATTTAATTAGAGTTTGAAACTGGCATGAAAAGTGCTCAGTATAAAATCTGAACATCTCCTCTAGTCAAAACCTATTCTTTCAGAAATATAAAAATTGGTTTAGTAGCGAGACTGTATGATGTAAATAGCAATACCCCAGCATAATCATGATACTACAATCAACCACATCCAGTCTTTATTGTTTTAGACAATTATTATTGTACACCCTGTTAATTCTCACCGGTGGTTAATTCTCACTGAGCCAAACATTAACTGATAAATGGAATAAAATGATGGGAAGGTCAAAGGGCTGCCTTAACAAGAAAACCAGCTTGTGTGACTTGATGACTTTTCTTCATTATCTCCACTACAAAATGTTTCTAATGTTAATTTCCCGATCATAGAGTGAAGCAAACCCATCAGTTTCAAATGTGCATGGTTGTGAATGCAGAAGAAGTTCTCTTTTCTTCCATCTGGATGATTTCATTACATGCTAAATGAGGAAGTTAAGTTGACCTTTTCTTTCCCTTCAGATGTAATTTTGATTGATTTTGGTGGTACTTCCAAAACCTTTCTAATATGAAAGCTTATTTCATGTTTGGCACTGAATCAGCAGATCACATTATGCAGATACAGAAAAGGAGATTCTTGTTTTTTCTGTAGATGTGGCATTTGTTCAGATGGAGATGTTAGAGGAAGAGAAGCAAATGAACTAAGCTCCTTGCTAGCTCTATATTATTAAAATGTAAAGGAGTCATTATTTTTACAGTTACAGTTTTGATATATTGCATAATTTACTTAAAAACAAATAGCATGGCAAATGATTGTTTTATATTGCCACAAGATCCTCAAGTTTCCACATCCCTGCATTAATATCCAATCAAACCTTAGCAGAAATAATCAAATTATATTATAAAATACTGATTTATAGAGAATCAATTACAAGGAAACCTTCAAGAGAAAAAAAACTGAGAAGATGAAATGGACCAACTTTTTTTCTTTCACTTAGCAGACATCAACTGCCACAATGTGTCAATTTGCTTTTGTTTCTAAGCATTACACTGAAAATGTCTTATTGATTAATTACAGCTATATCATGTTTGTGTTTAACATATCTAGAAAAAATATGTAGTAATGCAAGTTACTTCTGTGTAGTTGCCAACTATGGAAGTTTTCAACATTACACAAAAACGGGCCCTATGGTTGTGATAATGCAGCTAAACAAATCTATCTAATCTATTGCATTGAAATTACAACCACATGCTCACACCTGTTATATAATCTGTATAGTCTAGATGTCACAAAGAATTGCCACCATCAGTATTCATTGTGGTGTATTTGCTTGCTGCCATTTTCAAATCATCAGCTATTATTCGCTTATGACAAGCATCCCCATATCTTTCCAAGTAATTTAAAATGAAAACAGAAAATTGTATACATAAGGAAGTCCAAAGCTACACACACCAAATGCTGGAGGAATTCAGCTGGTCAGGCAGCATCTATGGAAATGAATAAACTGTCAACATTTTGGGCTGAGACTCTTCTTCAGGACTGAAAAGGACAGGGAAAGACTCCAGAATAATAAGCTGGGGGGAGGGAAAGGGGGCTAGCTATAGGTAAGAGGTGAAGCCAGGTGGGTAAGAAAGGTAAAGGGCTAGAGATAAAGGAATCTGACAGGAGAGGAGAGTGGACCATAGGAGGAAGAGAAGGAGGAGGGGACCCGGGGGACATGATAAGTGAGAAGAGGTAAGATGTTGGAGAGAAGCTTCTGCTCTTTATAAATTCATATTCGCAGTATCTGCAGTGTTTTTCTTTGAACTAATTTAAGGGTTGCAATTAATAATGTCTAACTCTGTCTTTTTGGTGAGGCATGAAGGCAAATATTATTGCTTGAAGCCTTTAAGTGCAGATCCAAGTTAAAAGAAATCTCACTGGGCAGAGGTTTGATTCTGTGGAATCAATTGCCTACTTCTCCACCTAAAAAAAGTCAACTAAAGATTCAATCTGTCACTGTGAGTGGGATGGAAAATGGTTGCTGGTTTTGCATCAACAGTCAATATTTATGAAAATAATTAACTGCACATGCATCCTGTGTACAGTTTTGCAAAAGAACTGAAAAGTGATGTCAGAAAGCAAATCCTTTTTCCTTTCCCTAGTGGCATGTGTTATCTCATCTGGAATGTATAAATGACTTGGTTGGGTACATTTGTGAAACACCTGCTATAACACAGTACTTCTTTGTTTCTTGTAAGTGCTATATAAGTTGAAGGCAAAATTAATATATTTTTATGAAGGTAGTTCCATCATCCTAGTGGGAAAAAAATTGCAAAAATAACGCAGTGCTAAGTCAGTATGGGCTTTGGTAAGTAGCTTTATTCCCAAACCAAGTAAGTTACTGGGAAAACCTAAGCCATCTTCTGGAATACTGCTTTGATAGGATGTCCCTTTAGAAAAGAGATAAGGAGGAATTTCTTTAGCCAGGGGCTGCTGTACCTTGGGAATTCATTGCCACAGGCAGCAGTGGAGACCAAGTCATCAGGTACACTTAAAGCAGAGGTTGATAGGTTCTTGATTAATAAGGGTGTTAAAGATAATGGGGAGGAGGCAGGAAAATGCGGTCGAGCCATGATAGAACTGCAGAACAGACTTGATGGGCCAAATGGCTTTATTCTGCTTCTATATCATATGGTCACTATTTCTATTGCAAGTTTTCAGTCTAAGTGATTCAAATAGTTACCTGTTCACTTTTGCTAAGGTTGTCAAGTCAGAAATACAGATTACTTTCAAAGCTCCTGTCCTGTCACACCTGATTTTATCAGATTCAAGGTGCTTTATTCAACTTGAATCAATGTTAAAGATGCTGCAGATAAGCTGCTATAAATATCTGTATCTATCATCCATTGCTAGCATGCAACATTCTACACAATATTCAACTTAGCCATGACAAATTACGGGCTGGAGATTGAATCAGTCCACGACATTGAATTGCATACACTGGACCTCTTTGGAGATAAAGTAAAGGAACAATGTACATACGTACAGTATATAAACATACACTAAGTGGCCACTTTATTAGATACACCCTGTGGGTAATAAAGTGGCCACTGAATGTATGTTCATGGTCTTCTGCTACAAGGTTTGATGTGTTATGCATTCAGAGAAACTCTTCTGCACAACGCTGCTGTCTCGCGTATTTACTTGAGTTACTATCACCTTACTATCAATTTGAACCAGTTTGGCCATTTCCCTCTGACTTCTCCCATTAACAAGGCATTTTCGCCCACAGTACTGCCATTCACTAGATGTTTTTTGTTTTATGTGCCATTCTCTGTAGAGACTGTGGTGTGTGAACATCTTAGGAGATCAGTTGTTTCTGAGGTACTCACACCTCCCTATCCAGTACCAACAATCATTCCATGGTCAAAGTCATTTGGATCACATTTCTATCCCCATTCTGTTATTTGGAACGAACAGCAATTGAACTTTTTGATCATATCTGCCTGCGTTTCTGCATTGAGTTGCTGCTACATTATTGGCTGATTAGGTATTTGCATTAATGAGCAGGTGCACAGGTGTACCTAATAAAGTAGCCACTGAGTGTATTTTTATCAATTCTCAAGTTAAAATGATCACCTATTCCTGGAGTCTGCAAAAAATTTTTTATAACTATATGGGAATTATATCTGACATAGAAGGCGCCTAATGATCCTGGATCTCCCTGTCAGTGTCTTAGAAGTTCTGACTGAAGCATATCCGTATGATCTTGAGAGTTGCCGAGCTCTCTTGATACCCTGGTTCAAGACAATCAGGAGATGGAGGGAAGCAGGATAGGTGGCAAGCATTGAGCATTAAAGAATAGCCACCTTTTTTATATATATTTTGCTGTAGATTCAAAGTGGGTGGCAAAATCAAATACTATCCCCTTCATGTGGAAAGTGGATCCATCTTCCAGATCGTTTGGAAAAGTAAACTTATTTGAGGTAATTTTAACTTTCATTGCTAACATAAGAGAAATACTGGATAGACTGGCTACATTTTTATTTCTTCCATTTAACAACCAGCAGGGCTGTAGCTGAGGCAGCAGAGACATGATCAGCATGGGTGTGGACCAAGTATGTCCAGAGGGGCAGGTAGTCAGACAGTGTGTACATCTTTTGCAAACCCTTCAGTAGTTGCATAGACACCTGAAGAGTAGACTATCCGTTGGATGGAAGTGACCAACAACTCTGATAGGAGCAGATGCCAAGTTTTTAAGCTTACCAGTGGGAGGTGGTGCTTTAGCACTACTGGCCCACCACCTCGAGGGAGTCTTGATCGTAAGTGGGCCGAAACTCCTGAAGACAGGTGGCAGATCAACTGATGATCCCACTGGTGATAGCACAGGACGGTTAACAGCTTAGTCCACGTGTATTTTCAATTCTTAATTCTTTTGCATTAACGCTGAGAAGTGTAGAACAGGCAGTGTGTTCAAAGTTGCTCATTTGATAATGAAGTGAAAATTGTCCCTCATATTCTAAGAGAATTTAGATAATTATTTGCTGCTTATTTCATTGGAAGACTTGACACTACATCACTGGAACAAACTAGGTTCCATATGAATCATAATCAGAATCAGGTTTAGTATCTCTGGCATATGACATGAAACTTGTTAACTTTGCAGCAGCAGTATAATGCAATGCATAATAATAGAAAAGAAAAAAGCATGAATTACAGTCAATATATATAATAAATAGTTAAATTAAATAAGTAATGCAAAAAATAGGTAATAAAAAGGTAGTAAAGTCATGAACTCAATGTCCGTTCAGAAATTGGATGGCAGGAAGGGAGAAGCTGTTCCTGAATCATTGAGTGTGTGCCTTCAGGCTTCTGCACCTCTTTCCCGGTGGTAGCAATGAGAAGAGGGCGTGTCCTGGGTGCTGGAGGATCCTAGTGATGGATGCTGCCTTCCTGAGGCACCGCTCTTTGAAGTTGACCTGAATACAACATTTTTGCTGACTAAAGTTATAAAATCTTTTTCTACTCATGTACCATTAAATAGATCATTTCTTATTTATAAATGATCCTACAGATTAATAAAATATGGTTGGAGATTCATGAGCAGAACATTCATGAGAGTTTACCTCTATATCCTACATTTTTCTAATTCATATTTAAGGACCAAGATGTCACTGGCAAGATCAGTATTTATTGCCCACCCCTAAATGACCTGGAGAATGTGATGGTAAAACTCTTTTACAAATCAGTTGAACTTTTCTTGTGAACATTCACAGTGATGTTGGGTAGGGAATTCCAGGATTAAATACAGAGATAATGAAGAACAATGATACTTTTTTTAGATTATAAGCAACTGGGCATGCACTTACAGGTGGTGGCATTGTCACCTGTATGTACATACTGTCCTTGCCCTTCTTGACAGTAAATGCCAAGGATTTTGGAAGATACTCGAGAGTAGCCTTGGCAGGAAGGGCACACCAACAGTGCACCAATGACAGAGGGGATGATTGTTCAGAATGGTAGGGCAGCCAATCACAAAGATCACATTGCCTGAACTATTGTTGAGTTTCTTGAGTACAGTTAAGGTTCACAATCCTCAGGAGCTGCTGATTCAATTCTATTCAGAAATAATCCAGTCTGTTCTCTGTTCCTCCATCACTGTCTGGTTTGGATCAGCTACCAGACAAGACAAGAATAGACTCCAAAGAACCATCAGGGCTGTGGAAAGGATTATTGGTGTGAAGCTGCCCTCGATCCAGGACTTATATGCATCTAGAGTCAGGAAGTGAGCAAGCAGCATCATTGTAGACCCATCACACCCTGGACATCACCTGTTCTAACTCCTTCCTTCTGGTAAGTGCTTTAGATCACTGTATTCCAGGACAAATAGAAACAGTTTCTTTCCGTATACCATCAGTCTTATGAACACTTGAATTTTAGTCTATTATAAACCAAGTCCACCTGTACATACACAGGTATACCTCATTGTATATAGTTCACAATTATTTGCACTATTGTTTTGTTTGCTTTTTGATTCTTTACAGCAAGAGCTCAGGGAAACCAGCATCAAATTCCCTGTATGTGTCCACATATTTGGCGATAATAAAGGATTCTGATTCTAATGAGAAGTGTTACAATCTGCTCCCGACCTGTCTGTCTTTTGGAGATGGGGCTGAGGGTTCAGAATCAGAATCAGTTTAATATCGTTTGCATATGTCATGAAATTTGTTGTTTTTCCACAGCAATGTATTGCAATACATAAAAATAAAAGCTATAGATTACAACAAGAAGTATATATAAAATAATAAATTAAATAAGAAGTGCAAAAAGAGAGGGGAAAATACTGAGATAGTGTTCATAGGTTCATTGTCCAGTCAAAAATCTGATGACTGAAAGGAAGAAGCTGTTCTTGAAACATTGTGTGTGTGTGTCTTCAGGCTCCTATACCTCCTCCTTGATAGTAGCAATGAGAAGAGGACTGTCCTGAGTGATGGGGGTCTTTAACAATGGATGCCGCCTTTTGACGGTGTCCTGGGTGCGGGGGAGGCTAGTGCAAATGATGGAGCTGGCTGGGTTTACAACTTTCTGGAACTTTTTCCGGTCCTATGCAGCAGTCCCTCCATGCCAGAGAGTGAAGCAGCCAGTTAGAATCTGGATCAGAATCAGGTTTATTATCACCGGCATGTGTTGTGAAATGTGTTAACTTAGGTTCAATGCAATACATAATATAGAAGAAGAAGAAAAAAATGCTCTGCGTGATACATCTGTAGTAATTTGCGAGTGTCTTTCGTGACATACCAAGTTTCTTCAAACTCCTAATGAAATATAGCTGCCATTATGCCTTCTTTGTAGTTGCATCAATATGTTGGGCCAAGGATAGATCCTCAAAGATGTTGACACCTTGGAACTTGAAACCGCTCATCCTTTCCACTTCTGATCTCTCGATGAGCACCGGTGTGTGTTCCCTTGACTTACCCTTCCTGAAGTCCACATTCAATTCCTTAGTACTACTGACGTTGAGTGTATGGCTGTTGCTGCGACATCACTCAACCAGCTGATTTAAGTCATTCCTGTATGCCCCCTCGTCACCATCTGAAAGACCATTGGAGAGTCAGGTCTGAGTAATTCACTACAGGCTGCTCATGCTTTGGTCCAGATGATTTTTGACAAATGGAATCCTTAAGATGTCTGTGGTAGGGTATCCAGCACTGATAAATGCCCCTGATTTTGGAGATGGTCTTTGCCTGGCAATTCCACAAGACTTCAATTAATAGTGGAAGATTAATCAGGATGAACCATCATGGATGACTTCATTTACCTCAAGTCTAAACTGATTCTTCAACCTGTGGATAAACCTTCATGGACTCTGCAGCTCACGTTCTCAGTATTATTTATTTGCAGATTGCAATTTTTTGCTTATCGGTTGCTTGTCAGTCTGTACTTGTGTGTAGTTTTCATTCATTCCACTGTATTTCTTTGTTCTATTGTGAATCCCCACAAGAAGAAATGAATCTCAGGGTAGTATATGGTGATAATAAATTTATTGTGAACTTTGTACTTGGAAGTCTAAGTCTTTGCATAAATGGTCCACTGCAGTTTCAGAAAAAGAACATCGAAGTTGCACAATATTCCACAATGAAAGCTGGGGTCTACCTTTTCTTCCTGCTCTTTAAATAAAACGAAATACAGATTTCATTATTCTGATCTATAGATCCTATTTCTCTGCAAGAACTAAGTTGTTTTTAGTCTACGTTGCAATTAGTTCCCAAATACAGCGATGAAGTCCTTCAAGTTAGAATGCTGTTGAATTTAAACTGCCTGAGCATACAGAATCTAGAAGTTTTCATTTATGAGACAGCTCTTGTTTCTTTTATAATGGGCCAAGAACTATCTAATTGTAAAAACATGTCAGTCAATTATTCCTGTCACATTTGTTTTTGATTCTGTTCTTTAAGCACTTGAATAGTTTGATGACTAACCTTGGAGATCAAACTGCATACATTTTCCAAATCAGATTAATGAGTTACTGAGATCTAGGAGAACTAAGGTTATTCATCATATTGATGTGAGAAGATTATTGCTAATCTACATCTTCAATACTCCTTGTCAGTTTCTAGTAAGTAAAATCTATTTTCCTCTAAAATATGTTGGTGCACAAATTAATAAAATTTAACGCACATGCATGGAAACAGCAGAGGGAAGCCATTACAAATTGGGTGCTATCTGGATTGTTTTATCTGCTGAAGAGGATTTTTTTGTATCTTCAGCTTTTGTTAGTTATCTTCTGTTTAGTTAACACACTGAAAATGGAAAAAAAGGCTTATTACTAAATTCCAGCTAAGAGAGATTTAATCTTAATTTTCTCCTGAAATCTAATTATTAAGATCATTTACCTGCTGCTCCAGAACCGATTACTCAGAAACACTCAACACTGCTGAAAGAGGAAGTCATAGTCTCTTACACTATAGCACGTAGCCGTGAAGTACATAACCATAATGCTGCTCCCAGAGCAATGCCATCAATCTTATGCTCCACGTTGTCCCTGTAATTTCCCATTCTGATTAACTCTAGCCCAATTCTCCTACAGTCCACCTATGCCAAAGGAACTTTACAACAACCAACAAATCTAACAGCCAACATATCCTTGAGATGTGAGACACACGAGAGAGGCTGGAAATCTGGAGCAACACACAAAATGCTTGAGGAGCTCAGTGGATCAGGGAGAATCTATGGAGGGAAATGGATATTCGGCATTTTGGGTAGAGACTCCTCATCAGGACTGGAAAGAAAGGAGATAGCCAGTATAAAAAGGTAGGGATATTGCAGTGGAACATGAGCTGATGGGTGAAAAGAGCTGTCACATCTGCCCTGGGTGTGGCACAGCATCCAGACTGGAATCAGTGCTCTCTCCACCCCTCACAGTGTTTGCTTGGCAGAAGACAAGCTCTGTTGTGGTTGTCTGTAGATTTTGGTGGCGTTGGATGGCTTGAGTTTGGACTCTTTTATTGAGTGGCTGTGTTTTCCTATCTTATACATGCTATGTGTGCTTTGTGCTGTGTGTGACCATTGGTACTATGTTTTTTACCTTGACCCTGGAGTAACGCTGTATTCATTTGGCTGTATTCATGAGTATTCATGTATGGTTGAATGACAATTGAATTTGAATTGAATTGAAAGGTTTGTCCAGGTGAGGGGGAAGGAGTGATAGAAAGATGAGGGAGGGGGAGAGTGAAAATGATGTAAGAAGCTGAGAGGTGATTAATGGAAGTGATTGTAGGATGTAAGAGAAACGTATGCAGTAACAGGATGAAGGTAGAACTTCACACTCACAGCAACGTAGTATTTTCAGCTTTTATTTAAGATTTCCAGCAGATTTTTTTCTACCTCACGTGAACCATTAACTGCTTCCCATCCTACAGTTGTTGCCTGACTTGCTTGGTTTTCCACCATTTCCCATTTTCGTTTTTTATTTCAATGTTTATGAAAGCATTGTCAATTAGTCACCACCTTCAGATAGGGGGAAATGACGAGCAAAAGTATTTCCAGGCCATTGAGGGGCACTGCATCTCAGTATTGCTACTAATCAGATCGAGGCAGAAAGCAGTTCCACGTTAATTATTTCTTATAAAAATGGAAGACATCCAACGTACAAGGGTGCTACACTGAACCTCCCTAAAATGTATGTACAGATCTGTAATAAGTCACTTAAAAGCTCCCTTTCCATTCACTATCAGTGTGCAGTATTTAGCATAGCACTCAAATATCAGTATCAGGACAAATCACAGTAGTCAAATAGATCAGCCACTATTAAACCTTACCTTTCATCAAGAAACATCTTATGCTCTGTTCCATATTACTGTATTGACCTCATTACTAACTTGGGGCCAGAAGAATGCTGGTAACAGAGCCACAATATTATTGAACAGTGATGGTGGGGAAATACCCACAGTGAACAAGGTGACACTTTGTTTTTACTGATGGCTCTCGTAGCACAGCCTGAGCAGACTGAGGGCAAGATTTGATAAAAGAACCTCCTCATGAAATTATGGGAATTTTTATGTAAGAAATAAATCACATAGTCAGGACAAGTAGATCCTGTGGCACCACAAGGCATTGCTCAAGATCTAGAAACAGCAACTCTGGAAGCAGTGGGGAGAATATTAGGAGCATACTGTGTAGATAAATTGAACTGACAACACGACAAAGAAGGAACACCTGTACTGGAATAAAAAGGATGTTTCTAAAGATCATTTCTGCCAGTCGTACAGAAGTCATGCAGGCAATGCAGCAAAATACAGTCAGGTGGTTTGCATAAGGATACACTTCACACTTCAACCACTTAATAAGAAGTCAGGAATTTGTATAAAGATAGTTAAGACACCACTCTTTATTTTGTCAGTATCTCAAGGCCATAAGTAAGAGCCAAATAATCTCCTCACTTTGAGGAATGTTTCCTAATTTCTTTTAAGAAACAGTTGGTTACTCTAACAAATTAAATTTATTTCTATTGAATAAATGCATTTTTGGTACAATGGTGCAAAATCTCCACCCCTCACTCATTTCATTCTGGATAAAGTCACCTAATTTAAACCACATGTGAAATATAACTGTGTCTTTTTCTCCAGGATACAAGAAGTAAGAATTTGACTTAAAAAATGTTACAGCAAATGAGGTGACCATTTATTATCAGTGTGTAGAGAATCCAAGGTCAAAGAGTTAATTTGCTGAAGTTCTGCATTGGTCTGGAAACTGTCCTTATCAGGGATGGATCATTAAGTTGCAAATGCTAATACCCTTGTTAAATTATTCAAGTTTTATGGAACAGGTTGAATGAACCAGAATTCTCAAACCATTTCTCCCAAGGTGAATGGCACACATCATTTTGCAGCCAAGTGTTAAGATTCCTTTAGATTCCATCCCTCGTATAATAAAATCATTGACATATGTGTTGTCCTTACTTTCACTCCTATCTGTCTCTTTTGCTGAAGTTGGTGACTGATACAAAGATGGAATTTCCAATGGGCCATAGTAACATGCAAGTAGCAATTACAGTTCGGCTCCATGGAAGAATGATTATAATTAACTGCAACAAAATGAGGATCAGTGAAATTAAACAACTTTTCCCCTTAATTAGTCCAGGAAGACGAACTTCAGCATCTGCTCTACCAACTAGTACAAGATTACCTAACTAGGCAGAAACTTCTGATCAAAACCGGGACCATCTGCCCTGTGCAAAATGGACACCTCTCTTACACAATGTAATCAAACTTTGAAACATGACAAATTACAAAAGCAACAGTTAAAATTTAAAGACTAGGTAAAGGATGGTTTGAAGCAAATATGTCTTCAATTTTAAGGATAAACTTTATTTCACACTGTTACTACGTAGTCCTTTGCATATTACATGCAGATGCTGAAGGGTCAACTATAGAACTACATTTTATTCCTTTCCGATATTTTATAACAAATTTGTTTGAAAATTCATTTGTCTATTTATCATTTAAGATGCTTGAAATACAATTTTCCATGATGTATATTATAAACACTTAAATTAATACAAATACTCTATGAGTATGCGTATTATTAATATTGAGCAATTAAAGCTATTCAGAATGGCAGTTCACCATTATCCTCTTTTTAGAGTGACTTAGCTTGAAAGGTGAGGATACAAACTAGTGGCATCATAAGAGGAATTGGGCTGGAAGGAGTTTGGAAACCAAACAGTATTGTTAAGATCAGTTAATGGTCATATGAAGTCAGTATCTCCATACATTTGAGGCTCCCCTTGCTCACGTCAAGAGTAATTTATCATGGATAATCTATTAGAAAGTATCAAAACATAAATAACTCTCAATATATTTTTAAGAAGCAATTGCTTGTTGAGATACGAAATGAATTAATTTGTGACATTAACATACAGTTTTCCTGTGAGAAAACCCCTTCTTCACTTATTTACAATGCCTCTTTACTTTGTACTGCGATTCTTACTTGGATACATAATGGCTTAGATATTTGAAAGCACTGTTGCCACTTTTCCAGCACAAAATGAGAATCCGTGCATCCACTATAGTGAAGGGGTGTTGATATTGGTTTATTGCTGTAAATGTACCAAGATACAGGGAAAAGCTTCTGTTGCATGTTGTGCATACAGATCAAATCATTAAAATTCAAAGAATATTTAATTATCAAAGTATGTACTATATACAACTTTGAGATTCATCTCCTTACAGGTAGCCATGAAACAAAGAAACCAAATATGACCCATTAAAAAAGATTGTCAAACACCCAAGGTGCAGGGAAAAAATCAAGTCATGCAAACAATAAAAGTAAGCAAACAGCATTCAGAACTGAAGTTCCCAAAAGTGAGTCCACAGCTATGAACCCAGTTCATCACTTTAACAGTACCAAGAGTTTGGCTGCTGCAGGCCACAGCCTCAGTTCAGAGCAAAGACCGACTCTTCTTTCTCCTCCAGCCCCGACTCCCTGATCTTTTCAATCAGGTCCAGCCAAACAACAGGTTGCTGCTCGCTCTCAGATCCAGGCCCTGCTGTTTCGATATGCTCCTGGGCCTGGGCCCCGCCAGCTCAATTTGGTCTATATATGACCTTTCCAATATGGCCTAGCAGTTATCTCTGTCAAGCCTCGGCTTGTTCCATGCTCTCAGGCCCAGGCTCCACTGCCTTGACTCTGCCTTGCCTTGATTCTGTCGCTTCAAATCATCTCCAAGTCCACTCCAGCAATGGCCATACATTGTCTCGATACTCCCTCTTGGGCACACACCACGCCACCTCGATTTGGCTCATGCACACCATGCTGCACATTCGAGGTTTCAGTTCACATGGCAAAATGCCAAGTAGTACTGGCAGTTCAAAAGCACAACTCCAATAAGGAGAGGTGGGAACGTCGACTCAGACCGTGAGAGACCTGCATCGGGCATTTTCATACCTTCCAAAAGGGAAGTTGCAGGCAATTGATTGCAATGATCATTTTTGAGAAAAAGTGTGTTTAATAAATTAGCTCATAGTTTTGTTTGCTTCCAGCAAGTCGTCACTGTGTTTCACCAGACCATCTTAAACCACCTTAAATCAATAGACAGTGCCTTGAGATAGAGTAAGGTAAAAGAAAAACAATGCAGAAGATGTGTAAAAGTTACTGAAAACGTGCAATGCAGGTCAACAATGAAGTGCAAGATCATGAAGGCCAAGGATCCATCTTATCATCCAAGAGGCTTGTTCAAGTGTCTGCGGGCAGTGGGATAGAAGCTATGGTGTATATGTCTTTGGGTTTTTATATCTTTTGCCTGATGAACTGAATTAAACTTGTATTTATTTAAATCTTACATCTATCCCACAATGTGAAGGAGTAAAAATCTTTGCATTATGACTCCATTGCGATATACAGACATGTGAATTTATAACTCTGATGGCTCGTAGAAAGAAGCTGTCCCATAGCCTGTTGGTCCCGGCTTTAATGCTGCGGTACTGTTTGCCAGGCGGAAGCAGCTGAAACAGTTTATGGTTGGGGTGACTGGCGTCCTCGATGATATTCCAGGCCTTCTTTCTGCATCTGCTGCTGTAAGTGTCCTCAGCTGAGGGAAGTCCACATCCACAGATACGCAGGGCTGTCCGTACCACTCTCGGCAGTGCCCAGCGATCAAGGTTGGTGCAGTTCCTGTACCAGGTGCTGATACAGCCAGTCAGGTTGCCCTCAATGACGCCACTGTAGAAGGTCTTGATGAGAGAGGAGAAAAGAGAAGATGTCCATGGTAGATGGGGCCTTTGATAATGCTGACTGCTTTACTGACGCAGCAGGAAGTATGTAGGTTCATCACAAGGTTGATAAGCCATATTGCTAAAATTGGTGCTGGAACCATGCCTGAAAGTGATGTAACCCCTACAGATACAAGGGCAATGACTAATGCCTGTTTCAAACCCCTTTATCATTTGGATTGCATTGGGCCAGCTGAGTTCAGGATCATACTCTCTGTATGCTGCCTGATCAGCAGTTCTTAAAAGAGACTACTGCCAAAAAGGTACGATTCTGTCAAGAAGCTTTGCTGAGTGGAGCCTTGATAAAAAGGTCAAAGGAGGTCTTTAGTAAAAGGAGCAATAGTGCGGACTATTATCTAATTGGGGAGAAGGTTCAAACATCAGAGGTGCAGAGAAACTTAGAAGTCCTCGTGCAAGACTGCCAGAAGGGTAACTTACAGGTTGAGTCTGTGGTAAAGAAGGCAAATGCAATGTTGGCATTTATTTCAAGGGGAATAGATTATAAAAGGAAAGAGATATGCTGAGCCTTTATAAGACACTTGTCAGGGCATTTAGAGTATTGTCAACAGTACTCTGGCAATATCTCAGAAAGGGTGTGGTGTCATTGGAGAAAGTCAGAGGAGGTTCACAAGGATGATTCTGGGAATGAAGGGGTTAACATATGAGGAACATTTGGCAGCTTTGGGTCTGTACTCACTGGAATTTTGAAGATTTCGGCCGGGGGGTGGGGTGGGGTTGTTCTCATTGAAATCTACCGAATGTTGAAAGGACTAGATAGGGTGCCTGCGGAGAGGATGTTTCCTATGGTAGGGGTATCCAGAATTAAAGGGCACAGTCACAAAATTGAGGGGTGACCCTTTAGAACAGAGTTAAGGAAGAATTTTTTTAGCCAGAGAGTAGTAAATCTGCGGAATGTTCTGCCACAGACTGTTGGTGGTGGCCGAGTCCGTGCACATATTTAACGCAGAAGTTGATTATTTCCTGATCAGTCAGGGCATCAAAGGATATGGCGAGAAGGCAGGTATGTAGGGTTGAGTGGGATCCGAGATCAGCCATGATGGAATGATGGAGTAGACTCGATGGGCTGAATAGCCTAATTCTGCTCCTATCTCTTATGGTCTTATGGTCACTTCTGGATTCAAAACATTATCATAGACTCCAATTGCCTGCTCACCCTATCAACTTCCCACTTCAAATTCAAGTTCAAGTTTATTGTCATTCAACCATACACATGTATACAGCTAGAAAAAAGGTGCAAAACACCGTCTATATAGTCACAAACACAAGAGATCCTGGAGACTGAAAAGGTTGGAGTGTTTGGGCCCGAGGCGAGGAATGAGCCAGTGTTCAGCTCACTGTTCCACGAGGTTTACTCATCTTTGCACTGAACTGAGGCTTTGGCCTGCGACTAATAAGTATTTGATGGCCTTTTTTAATGGGTTCATTTTGGTTTCTTTGTTTTTGTGGCTGCCTGTAAGGAGAAAAATGTCAAGGTTGTATATAGGATACATACTTTAATAATAAGTGTACAGGTGACCCCGCTTTTCGAAAGTTCGCTTTACGAAACCTCACTGTTACGAAAGACGTACATTAGTACCCTGTTTTCGCTTTCAGAAGGTGTTTTCACTGTTACGAAGAAAGGCAGCGCACACCCCGAGCAGCCGCTGTTCCCCAGATTCGGAATGGCATTGCTTAAACACGAGCCTGTGAGCAGCCGTTTGCAAGATGAGGTCTAAGGTGTCGGAAAAGCCTGAAAGAGCTCTTAAGGGTGTTACACTTAGCGTAAAACTAGACATAATTAAGCGTTTCGATCGTGGTGAACGAAGCAAGGACAAAGTGAGTTTGGCTTGTGGAAGCTGACGAAGATGATGTTGAAGAGGTTTTGGCATCCCATGACCAAGAACTGATAGATGAAGAGCTGATGCAATTGGAAGAGGAAAGGATAACAATCGAAACCAAATGCAGTAGTGAAAGTGAAGTCGTCCAGGAACTGAACGTATAGCAACTGCGTGAGATTTTCACTGCAATGATAAAGAACCACTTTAATTTTGAAAGGGTACGTAGGTTTAGGGGATATTTGCAGGATGTTTTGAGTCCTTACAAACAACTGTATGATAGAAAAATGCACGAGGCTCAGCAGTCAAGCAAGCCTTCCACATCAGCCACAGCAAATGATGAACCTCAACCTTCGACATCGAGGCGGGCAGTCATAGGAGAAGATGAGCTGCCTGCCCTGATCAACCATGAGATGACACCCCCGTGTCCCACCACCCCAACACCCGGGCCCCGGACAGATACTGTACCGATTTGCGGAGAATGCAGCGGTAGCCGGGAGGCACACAGCACATCGTTAAGAAAAAAGCCGAAATAAACATGCTAATTAATTAGGTGCCGCCTAGCACATAATTGTTGGCCCAGATCAGTGCCAACGCAATCGGCAATCGCCTCTGATCTGCGCTGACATTTACGTGCCAGGCAGCACCTAATTAATTAGCATGTTTATTTCGGCTTTTTTCTTAACGATGTGCTGTGTGCCTCCCGGCTACCCCTGCGTGCTTCGCGGCAATGTATCAGTCGGCGGCCTGGAGGGTGGGGGCCACTGCACCACCCCAGCCTGCGACGACTCAGTCTAACACGCCATCATCAATGTGCTCGATGTTTTCCCGATTCCCGTAAGTGATACTACACTGTACATACATTATTTCTACTTTATATGGGCTGAATATTTTTACGTGTTATCTGGTAGATTTGGTAGCTTCATAATTTTAAGATTACTGGAGAGCACGTTTATGCCAACAGCGCTTGCTTGAGATTTTCTGCTGAGAGCGCTTGTGTGAGATTTTCGCTACGGAGATCTGTGCAGGCAATCGTTGTAGAGAAGTATTTCTACTTTATATAGGCCGTGTATTTATCATATCATTCCTGTTTTTACTATATGTTACTGTTATTTTAGGTTTTATGTGTTATTTGGCTTGATTTGGTAGGCTATTTTTGGGTCTGCGAACGCTCACGGAATTTTCCCATATCAATAAATGGTAATTGCTTCTTCGCTTTACGACATTTCGGCTTACGAACCGTTTCATAGGAACGCTCTACCTTTGGATGGCAGGGGAAACCTGTACTGTATTTTGAACTTTGAGATGCCAGAGTAACACACACAAAATGCTGGAGGAACTCAGCAGATCAGACAGCATCTATAGACATGAATAAACAGTCAACATTTTGGGCTGTAACGTTCATCATGACTGCTACCAAAAGTGGAAACTTCACACGTATTTACAATACAGCACATACAATTATGATAAAGCATAGTACAGTCACCAAAGTAATATTAGCACTAGTGCATGAGTGGCATGGCCTGGAGAGATATTTTCAGACATCCCACCTCTCCCGGAAGTTCCGGGAGTCTCCCGCATATTGACTGTGGCTCCCCAACGTTCGCAAATTATATATAATATCTCAGAAATCGATTTTTTTGAAAGCGAGTGAGCGAGAGAGAGAGAAGGGGAGGGAGGGAGGGAAGGAGAGAGGGAGAGAGGGGAGGAGAGAGAGAGAGCGCGCGAGTGACAGAGAGACAGAAAAAGCGAGTGACAGAGAAAGCATCCTGATTGGTCTCTCTTTGTGCTAAGTAGACCTATCAGTTTTCTCTATGGGCAGGCTTTACAGTCGACTTAAAGGGGAGCAGGGTTTAAATTGGAGCGAAATTCCAAAATTGTCCACAAAGACATCTTTAAAAACGTGCTCGCAGCAAGCAAATTCTTTGGGTTTTTTTTTCCCTGAAACACTTCCACTTACAGGTACATTGAAGCCCGTGATGGGCTGGGGTTAAGCACAGCTGATTTCAGAAGAAAAACCGATTTTAATAAATACCCGGCCACCACCGAGGTCTCGTCATTCGGACAGTGAACTGTTTACCTGTGCTGTGCACTTTATATGCATTTTGAATTACACTTTATTAAATAATGTAGTAATATATTGTTTTATGTGGTGTGCATGATATATGTATTGTGGCTACACCGTGGTAATCCAGACAGAGGTTGTTTCATTTGTGGACAATCAGCCAGATGATGATAAATTTGAACCTGAAGATACAGAACTTCTAAATCACTCATTTAAAATCCCCCATTTCGATGTAAAAAAGTAAGTTCTGATCCCGACTATTGCAGGCAATATGTTTGTGTGTGACTACAAACGTATATGCGATCGGGCGTTAAAAGCAGTGCACATCTGTAATAAGGATACACCTTATGCTTTTATTTCTTTTAGGGACCACAACATATTAGAGAGGTTAAGCGCAGGGAAAGCTGATCAAGCATTTCACAGTTCTTTTCAGCAGAAAACCAAAGTCTGACAGAGAAGGTCACTAGAGCTGAGGTGTACTTTACATCTTTCATCGTTGAGCATAACCTGCCATTCCAGGTGTCTAAGAACACAGGAAAGCTAGTCAGGAAAATGTTTCCTGATTCAAAAATAGCAAAAAACTATGCCTTCTCATCAACCAAGACAGCAGCTATTGTGAACATGGCACATTAAGACAGAATTCAGAGGTCAGCTGTCTCTGTGAATCTGATGTCTTGCAAAATTAACAAATTCATTGACACAGTCTGCTATGAGGTTGAGACCTCCCTGAAATGAGGTTGAGACCTCCCTGAAATGAGTTTTTGCAGGGCGGGATGTCTGTATTTTTGTAAGAAACTTGGGAACACCTCTCCCTTCCCAGTGTTTCTCGTCTTATCCTCACTGAATTACCTTATCATTTTGAAACACTTCTAACGTCCTGCGAGAGATTCTTTCGCTCCAAATTCAAATTGTTCTTGCCAATTTGTGATTTAGGATTACAATGGAGACCTGCAGTCCACTTGTGTAAATGAGTTTTGAGGCCCAATTTAGACAACCATTAAGCTCCTATTCCACAAGTGAGCTGGAAATCTTGCATTTTTTGTATAAATAAAGCAGTTTTCTGATAAATGTTAGTAGTTTGCCTGAGAGGCATTTAATTAGACCCCAGCAACCTTGTGAGCACGCTGTGACAAAGCCCCTATAATGAATGCACACTCATGATCCCTGTTGTAAACCAGATGGCAAGAGGAAAACAAAAGCATGATATCACATCCTTGATTAGGTGCTGGAATCCAATTCATTACTCTAATTGCTTAAGGGAGCAGCAGGCATGCAGGGCAACAGAGCAGTTCATAAAATATTCATTCACGCTTTTGTTGGCGCAGAAAAACAAAGAGGTGTTCCGAGTGAGTGGAACGCTGTTCGGGACAGAAGTAGTTACCCTGTATTAACAGGGCTTTGCCAGTCTTCCCTCAGTGAAGCATTGATGGCATTTAGCAATCATTTAATAGACAGGTCTAAATTAGATCAAACAGCAAAGCATAACTATTCTGATGAAAGATCAGTTGGGAAACTGTTAACAAACAGATAACGTGACTAGATGCATTGCTTGCTTCATGGATCCTGCTTGAGCTAATGGATACTTCCAGTGGTGCTTCTGAAGCAGATGTTTAAATTGAATCTATATGTCAGCTGCATTCTCATTCGAATGGCATTTCACTGAGTATGCTGTATATGTTGATATTGCATGTAAAGATTTTGCATACTAAAGAGATTACGCATTTTTCTCTACATAAGGCGGGAGGAGAAGATGGCGGTGCGACGCAGTGCGCGCAGCTCTCCAGTGAAATGATATTGTATTTGTAAGTAGGATGCCGTGCACAATTCTGATTTGATGGAGACAGACGTGAGAAGCAGAGGAACATCCGGAGAAACTTCTGAAATGCCTGGTTCGCTGCCGCTGCTACTGTACAATCAAGAATCTCCGGAGGGAAGGCCCCAAAATCCCCGGCTTTGCCTGCTGCTGGAGACCGAGGCTGAGGTCGAAGCGTTCGGCAGAGATGGTGCTCAGTACTTGGTGTCGGAAGGCTGATCGGAGCTCGAAGTTTTCGGACGACTCAGAGTCGGACTGTGGTCGGGCATGGCAGGGAGAGTTTTCTTCCTTCTCCCGTCTGCGTGAGATATGGGACATTTGAGAGACTTTGAACTGTTTTATTGTGCTATGGCCTGTACTTCATCAAGTTATGGTATTGTTGCACTGTTGTAACTATTGTTACGTACCCCGTAACTGGGTTGCCAAACCAGCAGAAATGGAGTCTGGATTACTAGGACCTAATAAAGTTTTATTAAAGAAATAAGTAACACAGTACTCTAATCGTAAGGATATAAATGCAACAGGTTAGCAATGATAATACACACATGTACACAGAACTAGGGTAATAGGGATCAACCAAGCTCTATCGCAGTCTAGGGTTAAAATGATCAGTCTTAAGTGACACAGAGTTCAGTTCAGCTTAGAACAGTTCGCAGTAATCTCTGTTGTGCCGTTGGAGAGAGAGAGAGAGAGAGGGAGGGGGATGCAATTTGATTCAGGCAGACCTTTGATGTCTTCGCAGTTGGTTTCGGGCAGACCCTTTTATGTCTTCTATCCCGTTGTGGTCACCGACTGTGACCCCTGCGTTCCAGATACAATCGTTCTTCCGTGGTGAACCCGGCACCCAGGCAAGGGCAGACGCACACACCAAGTTCCCACTGATCGTACCTTTACACCCTGTGAGCCTATGGTCGGTTCCCGTGAACCAGACCTCCAAACTGCCACCAACTTGTGGGGGCACACCACTCTTTCCAGGGTCTCGTTATCTTGTGATCTCGTGGTGTGTCGTGCCTTAGCGAACCTGCTTTTTTTATCCCCCTGCTGGGGTATCACCTGTCCATCAAACTTTAAGCAGTTTAGGTTCAAAGTAACCGGTCTGTCAATATTCTGAATTGTGTTTCTTTTCCATTAATCCCTCCCTCCTCTCTTATTAGCATTTTGAATGTTTCTTCATTGTCTCTCTTATCTCTCCAAATTAGCATCAATCGTCCAATAGCTTGGTTTGGCGTCACACTATATGTTATAATTATGTGGTTTTTGTTAGTTTTTCAGTCTTGATCTGTCCTGTGTTTCTGTGATATCACACTGGAGGAATATTGTATCATTTCTTAATGCATGCATTATTAAATGACAATAAAAAAGGACTGTGTGTCCTCATAATCTAATCATAATCTAATCTAATAAACAACAAATTTGTGTTGGCGCGTGGCCAAGTGGTTAAGGCGTCAGTCTAGTGATCTGAAGGTCGCTAGTTCGAGCCTCAGCTGAGCCAACGTGTTGTGTCCTTGAGCAAGGCACTTAACCACACATTGCTCTGCGACAGCAGCGGTACCAAGCTGTATTGGTGCCCTAGTGCTCTTCCCTTGGACAATATCGGTAGTGTGGAGAGGGAAGACTTGCAACATGGGCAACTGCTGGTCTTCCATACAACCGTGCCCAGGCCTGCGCCCTGGAAACCTTCCAAGGCGCAAATCCATGGTCTCACGAGACTAATGGATGCCTATAAAAAAAACAACAAATTTATGCCCCAGGTGGAATGCACAGTGGAAACCAGCATCGAGGAGCACAGGAGGTGTACCTGTTTGGACTTCCCAGAGAAATCAGTGGCAGCAGGACACTGCATTCGCAATGGCCATAGGATTGACTTCGACGGCACAAGACTACTGCACCACTCCAATAGCTTTTGGGACTGCCTGGTAAAGGAAGCCATTGAAATAAAATTAGAAGAAAAGAATTTTTACAAAGATGAAAGTCTCACTTTAAGAACTGGAATTCGATTATAAACAAGGTGGAAGAGTGGAAACCTGATAGGATGAGGTCTAACCAAACAGGAGGGACGGAATACAGGGTTATAAATACCACTGGACTAGACATGCCCAGGCATCATCCCTGATAAAGATTCTGGAGTTTGTCACTGAAACATTGGTTATAATCGACACCTGTAACCGGCTGGAAGCCCCTGAAGAGTTTATTCATCATATACACCAGGAAAGCACTAGATCCTTTTTAACAAGTTGTTCGTCAAAATATTTCACAAGTTATCAAATGCTTAAAAAGCTTCCCAACATAAAAAGTAAAAGACATATCTGATGTGCTACCAATTACCTAAGGGAGCTTTTGATCATTGTCTGGTAGCATGTACTAATTGTAAGTACTGAAGGATTGCAAGATGGATGAGGACGGTGAACATAGTGCATTTTTTCCAGTCTGAAAAAAGGGAGTTGATTTTATATCCTTCAGAATTTTCTATACCCTGATTATTGTTGCATTTGGAGAGTTAGTCCTCTTTAGTGTTCTATAATTCACATATGCTTGGTTTTCTATCACATTACCATTGGGAGCAAAGTAATGTCAAAAACACAAAGTACTCTGAATCCTTAAATTCTAAGATTAGCAAAACTTGATTTTTTTTTTAAAGACATCTTTGTTCTTCAGCCATTATCTGGAGTCCTGATTTTCTTATATGCTTAAATTGAAATGCAAAGCTGATTTTCAGTTGTTAAAGTGTTAAGATGCTCAGAATTCGCCTTGGACAATCATGTTCACATACCGCAAGCCTCTGCTGGGTATGCAGTGTCATTTTTGTACAACACCTTAATCAGTTACAAATACTTGTGGCAGCATAATATTATTCAACCTGATGTACAAACAGTAAAGTGCCTTGTGCAGTAATTTGATTAAAAATCTAAAGTTGTTGCAATATTTATTAGCTATCAGAATATCTTCAAAACACAGATGGGTAATTACACAGAGTGTAGTACTAGAAAGTAGATTATGCGATAATTTTAATTTACTTTCACAATTACAGCAAAAGCCTAAGTAATCCCTTGCGACCAAAATCTTGATAAACCATTATTTTCCATCTGGCACTTTACACTCTTTTAAGGAATTCTCGGGCACCTGATTAGATCGCATTTTGTTGATTGCAATCCCGCACATCACTCAAAATCATTGAGAATACAACAGCAGACATGTCATGATTTAAGTGATATTAAACCACAGTCCTGATCATTGTAAAAGTTTCAGGAGATACTTGGTAGCTGCCTGAACAACATTTCCTTAGATTTGCTCTGTCAGATGCAGCCCTCCCCATTGAACAACTTCTTATTATCTTCTTGAGTAGTCCTTCTGGACAGGGGCTACCTGCCTCCAGTTCATTGCTGTAGGGTGAGAGGTGGCTGCTGAAGCCTATGTGAAATCCAGACACAGCCATAGGTGGGCTCATGTGGGCCAAATGTGTGGGAGATAGTGCACTTCTTTCACCATTTTCTTTGGGTTTGCAAGTGCCTGTGAAAGAATATTTCTCTATTTCCAAACCTTCTCTGTTTTGGACCTGTATCTCGGAGTCTCTTTGGAGGGGTTGGAGTGGAGATTTATTATCCTCACCTCACATACTTTCCTCTATCTCCAATTAATCTGTAATATAATTCTGACCACCAGGTTCAGGAACAGTTATTACCCCTCGACCATTAGGCTCCTGAATCAGAGGGAATAAGTTCACTCAACTTCACTTGACCCATCACTGAACTGTTCACACAACCTATGGACTCACTTTCAATGACACTTCATCTCATGTTCTCGATATATATTGTTTATTTATTTATTATTATTGCTGTTGTATTTCTATTCTCAAGCTGGTAAAACCAGAGGGATGAGCATAGCCAAGCACACTCAGTACTCAATTGCTAGGAACTTTGGAACTATTCTAATGGTGTTTAGTATTGTGGCTTTCTAGAGATTTACATAAATATTGCTCCGTAAGCCTAATTGTTTAATCCTATTGTGTAGTGCTTTTGGGATAATTCTAGTTGTAGATATTACTATAGGGACAATGCAGACCCTATTCATGTTCTATAGTCTTTCAACTTCCTCTTTTAATTCAGCATATTTCTGGTGATTTTTTTCTTTTGGTGTTTTTTTTTCTGTATGTTACGTGTGTTTGGAATAGCTATATCTATTAATTAAGTCATTCTTGCTTGTTTACCTTGTATTATTATATCCAGATGGTCATTATGGATTGTCCTATCTGTGATAATGGATCCATTGCAATATAATTCATAGGACTCTGGCTCTAAAACTGGATCAGGCTCATATTTATAGTAAGGTATGGGTTCTGTTATGAGTATCTATTTTAAAGCAAGACTTTGGAGATTGATGTTTGCCACTTGATTATGCCTGTGTAAGAAATCATAGAGTCATAGAGGAGTACCGCACAGAAACAGGTCCTTCAGACCATCTAGTCCATGCTGAAGCCATTTAAACTGCCTATTCTCATTGACTTGCATTGGGACCATAGCTCTCCATATCCCTACTACCCATGTACTGTAACTATCCAAACTTCTCTTAGAAGTTGAAATAGAGCTCGCACGGACCTCTTGTACTGGCAGCTCATTCCACACTCTCACAACCCTCTGAGTGAAGAAGTTTTCCCTTAGGTTAGCCTTAGACTTCTCACCTTTCATCCTTAAGCCATGACCTCTGATTGTAGACCCACCCAAACTCAGTGGAAAAAGCCTGACTGCATTTACCCTATCTATACCTCTCATAATTTTGTACACCTCTATCAAATCTCTTCTCAATCATCTATGTTCTAAAGAATATAGTCCTAACCTATTCAAACTTTCCATATAACTCAGGTCCTCCAGACCCAGCAACATTCTTGTAAATTTTCTCTGTACTCTTTCAACTTTATTTATATTTTTCTTTAGGTAGGTGACTAAGACTGCACACAATACTCCAAATAAGACATTACCAGAGTCTTATACAACTTCAACATAACATCTCATCTTCTGTATTCAATACATTGACTTATGAAGGCCAATGTGCCAGAAGTTTTCTTTATGGCCCTATCTACCTGTGACACCACTTTCAATAAATTTTGTACCTTTATTCTACTACACTCCTCAGTGCCCTACCCTTCACTGTGTAAGACCTATCCTGGTTGGTCCTACTGAAGTGCAAAACTTCTCCCTTGTCAGCATTAAATTTCATCCGCCATTTTTCAGCTAATTTTTCCAGCTGATGCAGATCCCTCTGCAAGCCATGATAGCCTTCCTCACTGTCCACTACACCAGAAATCCTGCCAATTTACTGATCCAGTTAACCACACTATCATCCAGATCACTGACATACAGGTAGATGACATACAACAAAGGACCCAGCACCAGTCCCTGTGGCACCAAACCAATAGTTACAGGCTTCCAGTCAGAGAGGCCACCCTCTACCACCACTCTCATGTTTCTCCCACAAAGCCAATGTCTAATCCAATTTACTTCCTCATCCTGAATGCCAAACGACTGAACCTTCTTGACCAGCCTCTCGTGCGGGACCTTGTCAAAGGCCTTACGAAAATCCATGTAGGTAACATCCACTGCCTTGCCTTCATCCACTTTCCTGGTAACTTCCTAAAAAACTCTGTAAGATTGGTAAGACATGACCTACTACACAAAGCCATGCTGACTATTCTTAATTAGACCATGTATATCCAAATACTTATGTATCAGTCCCTTAGAATACCTTCCAATTACTTTCCCATAACTGACCTCAGACTTGCTGGCTTATAATTCCCTGCGATATCTTTAGAGCCTTTCTTAAACAGCGGAACAACATTGGGTTATCCTCCAATCCTCTGGTATGTCTTCTGTCACTAAGGATGTTTCAAATATCTCTGCTAGGGCACCGTCAATTTCTGCACTTGCCTCCTGTAGGGTTCAAGGGAGCACCTTGTCAGACCCTGAGGATTTATCCACCCTGATTTGCCTCAGGGTAGCTAACAATTCCTCTGTAATCTGGACAGGGTCTATGAATTTGATGCCACTTTGTCTCACTTCTATAGACTCTGTATCCACTGCCTGAGTAAATACAGATGTAAAGAAAGTATTTAAGATCTCTCCCATCTGTTTTGGCTCCACAGATGGATTACCATTCTAATTTTCCAGAGGACCAAAAGGATTTTCCCTTAAATCCTTTTGCTCCTAACACACTCTTAGATACTCCTTCGCCTTGTTTGTTAGAGCAACTTCATGCCTTCTTCTAGCCTTTCTGTTTTCTTTCTTAAATGCACTTCTTATGTTCCATAAGCACCTCATTTGGTCCCACTTGCCTATATCTGTTATACACTTCCTTTTTTCTCTTAACCAGGGCATCAATATCTCTTGAAAACCATTCCCTACCCTTGTTATGTTTACCTTTTATTCTGTCAGGCACATACAAGTTTTGTACTCTCAAAAATTTCGTTTTTGCAGGCCTCTCACTTTCCAAGTATACCTTTGCCAGAAAACAGTCTGTCCCAGTCAGGCTTGCCAGATCCTTTATGATACCTTAAAATTGGCCCTTCTCCAATTTAGAATCTCAATCTGCAGACCTGACCTATCTCTTTGCATATTTACTTTGCAACTAATGGCATTGCGGTCATTGGGTGCAAAATATTCCCCTGTATAAACTTCTGTCACCTGCCTGTCTCATTCCCTAACAGCATGTCCACCATTGCACACTCTCTCATTGGGACTTCTACGTACTGATGAAGAAAACTTTCCTGATCACATGTGACAAACTCTATCCCATCTCGTCCTTTCACAGCATGGGATTACCAGTCAAATGTGGAAAGTTAAAATTCCTACTCTAACAATATTATGTTTTTTGCAACAGTCTGCAATCTCTTTATAAATTTGTTCCTCTAAATCTCTAGGAAAGTTGGGTGGTCTGTAATATAGCCCCATTAACATGGTCATATGGGGAAGAGCGATCTGGGGGTCAATGTTCTTGTTGTGTTTCATGTAGGGGGAGGAGGAGTGGGGGTTGATGATTCTGTTGTCATTCTTTTTGTGCGGGGGGGGGTTGCTGCTTCTCTCTGAACTGACTTCCATGGTATTTCATTGTTTCATGGCTATCTGGAGAAGAAGGATCTCTGAGTTGTATACTGCATACATACTTTGATAATAAATGATCCTCTGAACCTTTTTGAACCTTACTCCTACTTCCTCCATTCTCACAAACAGTGAGAGATCATGGAGAAATGCTATTGTGCACATGTTCTGTAAGAGGTCTTTTCTAGGGATTTGTGTAGAACCAAGCATTCAGGTCAGAGGACTTTGCACAAAACTGGTGCACCATGGTGAACGGTCTTCAACCTGAAACATTAATGTAAGTGCTTCCCATTGTTTTCCTGTTTGTTATTTTAGATTTCCATTATCTTCTGGCTTCTTAATTTTTACCCCAGCAGCTGTGTTTTAGTATGCATTTTTATACATGGTACTATTTCTATTCCACAGTTATTTATATGCCATGATAAAGATTGGCAGAAGGGAAATTCCCTTGGAAGAGCCTTAAAATAGTCACTTTGTAGCAAACAGGTTCAAGGAGAATATGGCACAAATGCAAATAAAGTTAATACAAAGGGAATACAAAGGATGTATGCAAAGAAAACTGGTATTCATTGTATTTACTGTTACACTAAAGTTGCTCTTTACTTTTATGGTAACAATGCATGTGGAGAGAATATTTTTCAAACTCAGTTCCACTGAGGAGCAGATTTCATTCCCAGTCGCTGCATCCACATCAGGTGATGTGGATTCTGTTGTATATTAACATTTGAAAGACCAGTTTTATCTTTATGGAAAATAAATTCTGATGCAATGCTATAAACATTTACAGCATTCACAAAGTTCTGTGAACATAAGCCAATATCCAATTAATGACAGAACCTAAGGTGGAGTAAGTGTTGATCAAAAGCATACTTTAACATTATCATCATATTGACTTTCCTCAGCTCATTTTTATACTAGATTATGTACATTGTCAAAGAAAGATATGGGAATTACCTACCCTGGCATCTGGCCCAGTACTTTGACCAACAAAAATAATATTTTCCATTATCATATTGTTATTTACAGGAATTTGCACCGTGCAGCTTGGTTCCAGTGAATCCTAAATCATAACAATGACTCAAAAACCACACCCTCCACGCAAATCAGCAAGTCCATAGAAATGTTAAAAATGAACAGGTGATGGTGAATCCTATTGTTGGACACACTTCTTCATCTTTATATAGACTCTATCTTTCCATTTCTGCCTTAATCAAAACAAATGGCAGTTTGTAGCTCTTCTACCTAGCTGATGACGCTCCTGGGGAGTTGCGTCTTTCTCATTGAATGTAATATTTTAGCAAAGTCCACAAAGTTTATAGTCATCCCTTCGTGAGTTTTCTTTGACCATCTTTTGATGTTCCACAGGATATTGTTATTTGCATTGCTCTCAGTATTTAGTCTTAAAACCCCATTTGCTAAGGGCTGTCTCATTAAGTCTCTTCACGAGGAATTTGGTAAAGAGTCTTAGAAGCATAGGATCAATAGTAATTAACCACCAGTTACTGATACTATTCCAGAACTTTTGATCTTTAGTTTTCAGTGTCTGGGATGGCTCCTAAATTAAAGGTTATGGTAAAGAGTTGTGGGAATGGGATCTTGTTTGGCTTTATCGGGTCCAGGTGCTTCTTTCTAATTGCATCAAGGTCTGCTGAACTTGTCTCAATTTTCATCATTAGTGCCTTCAATTTCCTATAGCACATTTCTTTCGTAAATTTATGCCTATTATCAATGATCACTGTAGCCATCTATCTTGCTTATGTCCGTCTTGTTGTCAGTTTTGACTGAAAGCACAGCTGTAACTTTTTAAGTATGTAGCTGAGGCATACACATTGCTTCCATTCAGTCTGGCACATATTTTCCTCACTTCACATGTGCCAGTTTCTTAATTGTTGCATTTGCTGGCGTGTATGAACTTTTCTTTCTTTTCCTGAAGTGTGGTGTGCTGGCATCAACTGTCAGTGAATTGATCCACATGTTCTTAAAATGGATATTAACTGACATTGTCCCCCAAGCAGAACCTGTGGTGAAGTTCTTCTCATTCCTCAAACTGTAGAGTGGTATCTCTGCCTGTTCCAAATCCTCCACTGGGTTTCTACCTCCCCTTCCAAGAGATGAGACCCACTGCAGTCTCCACATAGTGGGGTTTAACTGTCTTCATTCTTAATGGCCTGGTCTCCAGCTTCCTCAGTCCAGTTCTGTGGTGCCGGGTTCACTGCCACTTTTACCTACCCTTAGCGTAAAAGATAAGACTTTGCTGATCTGTGCAAGTGGCTTTGAATTTTGCCTCATTTCAATGAGAGAGATGTCTCTTTGTCCCTATGACTGACCCTTCTTGGCCTCTTGTCAGGACTTTTGCTGATATTTTCTAATTCCTAAACTCAGCCTCTCTTGTTTTTGTGGCAAAAGTCTCCTTACATATCTCACAGATGAGATTCTTTCCCCCCACCAGTCTGTGTGCCAGCGATCACTGATTAGCTTCAATGCCTGCCGCAGCGTGTAAGGCTTTGATACATTCTCCCTGTGATCACATGAGTTTCATTCGGACACTCCAGTTTCTCCCCACATTTCAAAGATGTATGGTTAGATTTAGTGAGTTATGGCACCAGAAGTATAGGAACACTTGTGGGCAATTCTCTCTGATTTGATTTGACGCATGATGACACACTGCACTATCTGTTTCAATGTTTGGTGTAAACATGACAATAAAGCTAATGTATTTATCCTCTTTCAACTCAGGTAGTGACCCACAATAGTCCTGGACTCTCTGACCATGTATCACAGGGCAAAGTAATTCTCATTTTCTTATGCCAATAAGATTTCTCAAGGGTATTTGGTAAATGATTGTTTCAGGTCAATCCCATTACCTCAAAGCCAAAGAGTAATTCAGAAAGTGGTAGAGGTTTAAATTTAATTCAGTAAATGCTGCAGAGTATTTAGCCATTAACATCTTATCAAAAGTGACAACATCACTTATCTGAATAAATTTTGTAGAAAAAAATGATTCAAACACTAACTTCTGGAGTGACAGATGTACAATGGTACCATACACATTTGAATGAGCTGAGATGTAATAGGAGAGGAGGTATGGATTGATTCTGGGTAATTTACCTAACTGTAACTGATAGTTAGGCCAGCAATGTGGCTAGGAGATTTTTCAAGGCAGTGAGAGACTTGTAGCTTTCCACAAGGCTGTCTGCTGAGCCTAGAGCTATTTCCATCATCTGCAGATTTTCTCTTGTTTGTGGTCAATCTATTAATTACTTGGATGGGATAGGAAACAGTACTTCCAGGATTAGCTGTGCACAAAGAGGAAACATTGTAAGTAATGCAGATAGAAATATTGAATTGAAGGCTATTAACAGATTACAGAACTGCAATCTACGTCCTATAGCTTTGCCCAATGTACGTAAAGATGACCACTACCCACTATCAACTTTAAAGGCAAAAGGACAATTTTAAATAAATAGCGAACTTCAAAGAAACTTGGGGGTCCGTATCTCATTGAAACTTAAAATTCTTAAGGGGCTTGAGGGGATAAATGTGAATTGAATGTTTTCTCTGGCCGCGTAACCTACAGCCAGAAGTCTCATTATTCAAAATAAATTGTCAGCCAATCAGTTCAAATTCAATTCAATTCAATTCAAGTTTGTCATTCAATTAAACAAGAATAGCCATGAATACAGCCAAACGACACAACGTTACTCCGGGGCTATGTTGCAAAACACAGTACTAACCGTCATACACAGTACAAAGCACACAAAGCACGTACCAGATAGCAAGCACATGCAAGATATCAGCGAAATACAGTCATGCAAAATAAATATCTGTACAAAAGGGAATTGTTTGAATAACAAAAGTTAGTTGTAAAGGCTCTGTTTGCTGAGTACATTCAAGACAGACCAATAGTCCCAGTCAGCTGGACTTTGTCGCACAGCCTGCTGTTATGTTTTGAAACTTAAAAATATGAAACTAATTCAGGTGTCCAAAATGTCAGTCTAACTTCAGGTTTACTTTTAAGTGAGGCGTGCATGTATAATGTGGTAGCATGATGAAACTGCAACTTGAATTTTAGCCTTTTCTAATCTCTATGCAGTCCATAATTTTTGTCTACCTGACACACTCTTTGTAGGTGTCCTACTTTGTTGCATTTTCTACAAGTTTTGCCTTTAAATCTGCATTGGTCTGGTGTATGTGAGTCCCTGCCAAAACATTAACACAATTTGTTTGGCCAGGCACGTTTCTGTTTAGACTTTGCAATTTTGTTCATGCTCACTTTCATTCCTGACTGCAACGCAATTTCATCTCTGCCTGCAGTTTCCATTGAAACAGCAATTTCAACTGCTTGCTTGAATGTAAGTTGTGCTTCAGTTAGGAGCCATTTTTGAATGCTTTCTTTTAAGATTCCCCCATTAACCAATCTTTTAGTGTATCATTGTCCATTACTGAACTGACAATACTCAGTCTCTTAAATTCAGCCATGTATGTTGAAATGGACTCCCCTTATTTTTGAGCAACACACATAAAAATTGCTGGTGAACGCAGCAGGCCAGGCAGATACTGCTTATAAAACCTAAAGTGTTCTGCAATCAACAATGCCTTTGGTTTTAAATGTCCTTACATTACTTTTACAATATCTTAGAGAAAGAGGCATCCGTTAGTCTCGTGAGACCATGGGTTTGCGCCTTGGAAGGTTTCCAGGGCACAGGCCTGGGCAAGGTTGTATGGAAGATCAGCAGTTGCCCATGCTGCAAATCTCCCCTCACCATGCCACCGATGTTGTCCAAGGGAAGGGCATTAGGACCCATAAAGCTTGGCACCGGTGTTGTCGCAGAGCAATATGTGGTTAAGTGCCTTGCTCAAGGACACAACACGCTGTCTCAGCCAAGGCTCAAACTAGCAACCTTCAGACAAATGCCTTAACCACTTGGTCACGCGCCAGCGCAATATCAGCAAAGCTCATTTCAGATGGTTTCATTGGAGTAGTTAAACTTCGAAGTAAACCCTACATATTTAAGTAGCACCTCATCTCTGAACTTTTATGTTGGTACAGAATCATATTTATCATTAAACCACAATTTAACAAAAATATTTTAGTGAAATAATCTGTTTTGTCCCTGTGGTGGCTGCATAAATCTTCAGTGCATCCCGCATCATACTCCTGCATCCTGGAATGCGTGAATTGGCAGCATTCCTCTGTGGACATCTCAGTGTGCTGACAGACCAGTAAGTTTTGGGCAGGCCAAAGGGTGTCTTTCACCAAGACGATCATCTTCCAATAGCAATTGACGTCCACCTTTGCCTATGTGCCTCTGGGAACAAGCCTGTAGATCAAAGAAAGTTCTTAACTGTATTAAAGTTGAAGTTAATTATCCCAAACAATTTCAAACAATACTGACAATTATTGAAAAATTCTACCCCTTTTCTTTTTCTTTGGCATTTAAATTCTTAATATTTGAATACATTCAGAATTATCCAGGCTGAGAATTCTAGCTAAATCTCTAGCAGCAAACTAAGCATTAAACTGGGGGGGGTCGGTGGTTAGGGAGGAGTAAAAATAGATCATAACAGTTATATTGCTGTTAATATCCTATTTGCAGTAATTTCACACCTTCAATTGATTCAATCACAGTCATTTATCTGCTGAAAAACCCCAAGCATGATGTGTGTCTCTGGATATTGAATTGAATATCAATGCAAGTAAATTAATCTAATGGGATGATCTGTAAGCAGCGAGCATGCCAGTGCTTGGCAATCGAGTGTCACTCCGTGGACATGAGTGTAAAACCTCTCGTGCAGTACCCTTGAATTGTTAGTGATACTGTCCGTCAAGTGAGTGGATGAACCGAGGCCCTAGCTGCTTTCACAGATAGCAAAAGTTATCCTTGATGACTTGGCCAATATTTATCCTTCACTTCAGCATCACCAAGACTTTTGGATAGCATTGCCCTCTCCTCCACTACCATCTTCCTTTTAAAATAAAAGTGCATATTTGGCCCAACTTTTTATTGCCCCTCTTACTAAACTCTTTTGGCAGAGTGACTACCTTCCATGACTTGTATTGGGAACTCTTCTTTTTAAAAGGGCTTTGGGTGATGATATCATATACAAGTATATCTTGCACAAGTGAAAGCTGGGAACACATCCTTTTCTCTAAACAATGTGAAACCACCAGGACCACCTCCAGGGCAAGAAGAGTTGCGGTTCCCAAACTTCCTTCCAGAAGAACATAAGAAAAAGGAGCAGGAATAAGTCATCTGGCCCCTTGAGCCTGCTCCGTCACTCAATAACCTCATGGCCAACCAGGCCAAGCAGGTCATGGACTCATCTCTACCTACGTGACTTTCCCCCATTACCCCTAATTTCTGCACGATGCGAAAATCTGTCCAAGTTGCTTAAATATATTAGTGGGGCACGTCTCATGCTTTCCTGGGCAGAGAATTCCATGGAAAAGCAGTTTCTCCTCATCTCCATTCTAAGTCAACTCTCCCGAATTCTGAGGGTATGTCTCCTTGTTCTAGACTCACCTACCCGTGGAAACAACGTTTTTGTTAAAAAATATATACGTTTGAAAAGATTACCTTCATTTGTCACTTGCACGTCTTCTATATTTAACTTGTCAGTGTTTTGAAAATAAAACTGTTAAGTTTTCACTGTGTAAGAGTTTAACAAAGGGTCATCTAAATCTATAAGCACACATTACCAATTTTTTTTTAATGAGATGAACTTAGTAATCAGTAGTCACAGCAATACTTTGCTATGAGGTAATACTACATCCATTTTGGAAGACAAATATTTTGTTAACTGTATCATAGAATTCACATACATCAAAATGAGTTAGCATCATCAATATTCAGCTTTTGTGCCAAGTGAATCTGCAGACAACACTCAGGTAAAGGATTTTGAAGCTAGTAACCTGGTTACCAATGTCACGTATCATTGGAAAATGCAGTGAAATCGGAATGCATTTCTGAACATTTCTATGTGTTTCCAATAAGTTTTATAAAAGTGGAAGATTAGCAAGATGAGTTATTTCATGCACATGGAGTCAGATAGATTAACTAGCAAATACACTCAGTGGCCACTTTAATAAGTATGTCCTATACCTAATGAAATGGCCACTGAGACCATGTTCATGGTCTTCTGCTGCTGTAGCCCATCCACTTCAAGGTTCAATGTGTTGTGCTTTCAGAAATGCTCTTCTGCACACCACTGTTGTAATGCTTGGTTATTTGAGTTACTGTCACCTTCCTGTCAATTTGAACTAGTCTGGCCGTTCTCTTCTGACCTCTCTCATCAACAAGCCCACAGAACTGCCACTTACTGGATGTTGTTTTGTTTTTTGCACCATTCTCTGTAACCTCTGAGAATGGTTTGTTGTCCATGAAGATCCCGGGTAATCAGCAGTTTTTGAGATACTCAAACCATCCCATCTGGCACCAGCAATCATTTCCAGGTCAAAGTCCCTTAGATCACATTTCTTCCCCCTTGTGATGTTTGGGCTAAACAACAACTGAACCTCTTGACCATGTTTTCGTCACACACAGGAACTCAACAGGCCAGGCAGCATCTATGGAAAAGAGTAAACAGCTGACTTCTCAGGCCAAGACACTTCACCAGGACTGATTTCCTGATAGTCCATGGATGCTGCCGGGCCTGCTGAGTACCTCCAGCATTTTGTGTGTGCTGCTTGGATTTCCAGCACCTGCAGATTTTCTCCTGACCATGTTTGCATGCTTTTATGCATTGTGATGCTGCCACATAGTTGGCGGATTAGATATTTGTATTAACGAGTAGGTGTATAGGTGTACCTAATACAGTGTCCACTGAGTGTATATTCCATCTTTAACTTTACCATCTGAGTCCATTGCATTTTTAACTTTTTTCACAACCTGCAGAAAAAGTCTTGATTGCATTTGTGGAATCAGGACCATCAATCCTTCCAAAATAGGACATGGGATCTTTAATTACCGTCCTCCTACAAGTGAACAGGATGGGTTACAGTAATTAGCAGAGAAGCTAGTTAAAGTTTCTTCATCATTTCATAGTTTAAAGGGCGATTCACTGCGTGAAGCAGTGTAACATGACATCTTTGAAAACCAATACTGCTCTGCCACTTTGCATGTTGCTGGCCTTCAGAATACATAATATGACTGGGGAACCATGCCTGTCCATTATGTACATCAGGAACACATTCAATGCACTATACTCTGCTTGTCAAACAGTTCAAAAATGCAGAACCAACTACGACCATTTCTCTTGATGACTTCCTCCGGTTATAGTTAATCATTTTTATTGCACCTTGCGGTACAGGAATCAAATGTAATTATTATTTGAAAAGAATGACTGTAGGCATAATTAGCCAAGAAATAATGATTAATCTATTACAACGTTATTGACTTTGAGCAGACCTCATTCCAGTGTTGCTTGATGTTTGGAAGGGAAGTTATCTTACAGTTTTTTAAAGAATGCACTTCAAAGCCAATTACCTCAGCCAGAAATTAAGCGGTTTCAAGCATTAACCCGAACGTTAATTTTCTTCCTTGTGTCCACTTCCATTTAGAGCGAGGGCTACCTTGACAGGGGAGAGATAGCCTGTTCACATTCAAGCTCCTCTCTCGAGATTTGATCTCACAACCCAGTTCAGTGCTTCAGTGCATTGTTGAAAGAATGCGAGCAATGGAGCACTGATTAATGAAATACAGATCAATATACTGTAATAATGTTTATTAACTTATCACGTAATAGATCACTATTTCTGTGATAATCCAAATAGGTGATGATCGAACTTTCTCAGGTTACTGCCACCTTTCCCAGACCACTTCCCCATTGCCCCCCACATCTTCTAGCCATTACATAAAAACTGTAAAGAATTTTGATTTATGATGGATAGAGAAAGAAAATAGCAACTGCAAATTCAAAGCAGTGAAAAATAATTGTAAAAATTACTCAGATCTATTTAGAGCTACAAATAAAAATATTTTTTTATTTAATTACAATAAAAACAATTTTCATGAAGATTAGAGTGTACATTAGTAGTCCAAGTATTCACTACTTCATTACTTTTTCGCCTTTCGATGAGTTGGATGGGCTTGGTGCAGTGATATCAGCTTCTCAGCATCAGGCTGAATGCCACTCAAGAGTCTCGGATCCCCACGTTCAGTAATTTGCATTCTGTTTTGTTGCTTCAAAGGAAGATGGGCAACTGCACTGAAATCATGTTTTGCTAAATGTGATGTTGGAAAGGCAATCAAGAATAACTTAACCTTTTTCCACAGTGCAGGATAGCATTCACGGATCTCCTTCTGCAACCAAAAGTCTTGATATGATTTTTTGAACCTCAGTTTCAGCTCAAAGTCATTTTGTAGTGAGATCAGTTGTTCATCCATCCTTCCTGTTAATTCCTCCTTCAGAACTGAATGTATTACCTAATATGGAAATTGGATCAAGAGAAGATCCCAAAATCTCTCTGACATGTCTTTATGCAGCTCACCCAAGTGGGCACAGTATTCCTGAAGATCAACATCTGGCATTCTCTCTTTCTTGTCCAACTCATGAAGGCTTCGAAAATGGAAAAGATCACAATGGTCAATGAAGCATTTAAGTAAGGTTAACTTGAACAAAAATGTGGGGATGATTTTGATAAGATTCAAATTATTTCCTTGTAATAGATGATTGAGTTCATTAACCTTTGTGAATAATTCTGACAAATAAGCAATATCATGCCTAATATTCTTGAGTTGATCAGTGAGTAAAGCATTTGCGTCTTCAAAGGACTTAATCACAGTTTCACAAAGCGCATAAAAGTATCCCAGGCAGTTTCCTTTTGAGAGGCACCTGACTCCTATGTGCAACAGCAAGTGCTCAAGTTGTTCATCATTCTCAATACGAAGCTCTAAAAATGTGGGACTTTATTTCATTTAACGCTGCAATAACAGTACTTAGTGATTTGTGCAGCCGGTCACATTTTTTTTTTACGACAAGATGTTATATGTGAATTTCACAATGAATGGTAAATAAGAACATAAGACATAGGAACAGAATTAGCCCATTCAGCCCATCAAGTCTGTTCCACTATTTAATCATGCCTGATCTATTTTCCTTCTCAAACCCTTTCTCCTGTCTTCTCCCATGATCTTTCATGCCCTGACGGATCAAGAACATATCAACCACCACCCTAAGTGCACCCAATAACCTGGCCTCCACTGTCACCTGTAGCAATGAATTCCACAGATTCACTGCCTTCCAGCTAAAGAGATTCCTCTTCATCTCAATTCTAAATTGATGTCCCTTGATTCGGAGGCTGTACCCTTGGGTCCTAAACTCCTCACTATAGGAAACAGTCTCTCCACATCCACACTATCTAGGCCTTTCAACATTCAGTAGGTTTCAATGAGATTCCCCCTCATTCTTCTAAATTCCAGCAAGTACAGGCCCAGACCCATCAAGTGTTTCTTATATGATAACCCTTACATTCCCAGAATTATTCTCGATAAACTCCTCTCTATCTTCTGCAATGTCAGCACATATTTTCTTAGAAAAAGGACCTACAAATGCTCACAATACTCCAAGTGAGGCCTCACCAGTGCCTTATAAAGCCTCGGTATTGCATCCTTGTTTTTATTTTCTACTCCTCTCAAAACCATTGCTCACTTTGCATTTGCCTTTCTCACCAGCAACTCAACCTGCAAGTTAACCTTTAGGGAATTCTGCACAGGATTCCCAAGCCCTTTTGCACTTCAGGATTTTGAAATTTCTCTTCGTTTAGAAAATAGTTTACACTTTTGTTCCTTCTACCAAAGTGATTGACCATACACTTTCTGACAGTGTATTCCATCTGTCACTTCTTTGCCCATTCTCCTCAGTCATTCTTCTACGTCTTTCCGTCGCCATCCTTCCTCCTCAACACTACTTGCTCCTCCGCCTTTCTCTGTACCTTGCACATACATGGCCACAAAGCCATCAATTCTGTCATCCAAATCATTGGCGTATAACGTAAAACATCAGTCCAAAACTGACCCGTGGTGAACACCACTAGTCACTGGCAGCCAACCAGAAAAGGCTCCCTTTATTCCCACTCTTTTCCTCCTGCCAGTCAGCCAATGCTCTGTTCATGCTCGTATCTTTCCTGTAAATACCATGGATTCGTACCTTGTTAAGCAGCCTCAAATGCAGCAGCTTGTCAAAGGCCTTCTGAAAAGCCAAGTACACAACACCCACTGATTATTCTTTGTCTAACCTGCTTGTTATTTCTTAAAAGAGTTCCAAAAGATTTGTCTGGCAAGTTTTTCCCTTAAGAAAACCATGCTGACTTTGGCCAATTTTATTGTGTGCCTCCTAGTACCTTGAGACCTCATACTTAACAATCTACTCCAGCATTTTCCCTAACCGGCCTACAATTTCCTTTCTTTGTCTCCCTCAGTTCTTGAAGAGTGGAGTGACACTTGCAGTTTTCCAATCCTCCAGAAGCATGCAGTGTCTAGCTGCATGTCCTTTCGGACAGTCTCAACACACGCAGCACCTGCTTGTATACCAACTGCCCCGTCCTCAGCCCTACCACTCTAGTTCCCATCTCCCTGTCAAATTAGTTTAAACCCTCCCAACAGCTCTAACAAACTTGCCCACGAGGATATTGAATCCCCTCTTTTATCCCATCCCTTTCATATAGGTCATGAGATGAGATCCCAGTGATTCAGAAATCTGAATCCTTGACCCCTGTATCAGTTCCTCAGCTACTATTAACTAGTCAACTCATCCTATTCTTGCCTTCAAAGTTGCTGGTGAATGCAGCAGGCCAGGCAGCATCTCTAGGAAGAGGTATAGTCAATGTTTCGGGCCGAGACCCTTCGCCAGTCCTGATGAAGGGTCTCGGCCCGAAACGTCGACTGTACCCCTTCCTAGAGATGCTGCCTGGCCTGCTGCGTTCACCAGCAACTTTGATGTGTGTTGCTTGAATTTCCAGCATCTGCAGAATTCCTCGTGTTTGCTATTCTTGCCTTTACTGGCGCGTGGCACAGGCATCAATCCAGACATTACTCCCTGGAGGTCCTGCTTTTAGCTTTCTACCTAACTCCCTAATTTTTCTCTTCAGGATCTCCAGCCTTTTCCTACCTATGTCATTAACGCCAATGTGTACCACCTGTCCCCTTTAATAAGCCATGGGACCTGATCTGAGACATCCCTCTTCCTGGCACCTGGGAGGTAACATATGATCCGGGTATCTCTTTCATATCCACAGAATCTTGTGTCTACTCCCTCAACTGTGGAATCTCCTCCCACTCTTCTCCCCCTTCCCTTCTGAGCCACAGCGTCTGATTAAGTGCCAGTGATCCATTCCCTCTGGCTTCCCCCTGTAAGGTCACCCCCTCAATAGTATCTAAAGCAGAATACTTATTATTGAGAGGAACAGCCACTGGGATATGCTGCACTGACTGCTCATTTCCTTTCCCTCTCCTGACAGTCACCCCAGGTACCTGCCTCCTGCAACTTAGGGGTGGCTACCTTCCTGTAGCTCCTACCTATTACCTTTCATCAGCACCTACCCACATCATCATTCTCCTGTATGACCTGAAGGTCATTGAGTAGCATCTCCACTTCCTTAACACTTTCTCTGAGGAGCTGCAGCTTGGTGCATTTCATGCAGATGTAGTTATCCTGGAGGATGTATTAGAGGTGTATAAGATGATGAGAGGCATTGATCATGTGGAGAGTCGGAGGCTTTTTCCCAGGGCTGAAATGGTTGCCACAAGAGGACACAGGTTTAAGGTGCTGGGGTTCAGGGACAGAGGAGATGCCAGGGGTAAGTTTTTTTATGCAGAGAGTGGTGAGTGCATGGAATGGGCTGCCGGCAACGGTGGTGGAGGTGGATATGATAGGGTCTTTTAAGAGAATTTTGGATAGGTATATTGAGCTAAGAAAAATAGAGGGCTATGGGTAAGCCTAGTAATTTCTAAGGTAGGGACATGATTGGCACAACTTTGTGGGCTGAAGGGCCTGTATTGTGCCATAGGTTTTCTATGTTTCTATGATGTCTCCTAGAATTCCCATATGTCATGCAAAGGAAACACCACAGGCCCAGGAGCCTATCTCACTGCATTAACTGACGAAGAATGAACAAGGAAGTTGCCATAAACCTACCTTTGCACAAGCCTGGTGAGCCAAAGCCTCTCCACTCCATCATCAGTCCGCTCCAACAATGGCCGCTCCACTTGCCCCTACCTTATGTTTATTTGCCTATGCTAATGAATTGCGATTTGATTGGGCCACCAGAAAAAGCTGAAAGCCCACAAACACTGCTTTTTAAATCACTTGCCCTTAGCTGTGTGGAGCCACTTCTGTCAATTCAATTGAGCCATCGGAAAAAAAGCCGAAAGCCTGCGATCGCCACTTTTTAAATCCCTTGCCCCTATGAGGACCTGCCTCTCTTGATTAGATTGGGCTGCTGAAAAAAATTTTTGTACAGTTTTATCAGGAAATTAATAACCCTACCGTGGTGTCCTATCATTGATAGTGCCTTGTCTGTTGCACAAGCAAGAATGACGCTGAACAGAATGTCCTTCTCTTTGAAAAATTGCTCAACAACCCAAAATATTGACTCCTCCTTACTAATGTTTCTAGTCCCTTTGCATATAATTACTCTTGAGCTATGCTATTATCTTTTATAAAGCAAACAGAACCAAGATGCACAGATTTGTTGCCTGGCATAGTTAATTATGTAGTCCTAATTATGTTGTACAATGTGTCCTCTACGTTCTCAGACATTTCATCTATTCATCTTTGAACAGAGTTGTTGCTGAGCAGAATCACTTTAGTTTCTTGGTCTGGTGACGTTTGCAAAACTGTACTCAGAGCCTCCCTTACTGCTGGCAGATTCAGTTCTGCAATTCTATAGGGCCTTCCAGATTTATCAATGAATAATGAAATGTTGTATGAAGCATGCAAACCATCACTGTTTTGTTGTGAAGTGCTGCCAAACATGCTTTGAAGTGTTTTCTGTTTCTGGAAGTTTTCACTTAGTGACTGTAAACAAGCTATGTCCCTGTTTGCTTCGTTAGGGTGCATTCCCTTCTAATGGTTAAGGAGCCTTCAAGTGCAGTCAAGGCCATTCGAACTACGGGTCTAGATAATACTTAAACAATGATCAACTCAAGAAGAAAGTGAAGGTGGCAATTCAAGAACCTATCCATACACTTCTTAAATATACAATATTTCTAAGTAGATGAATGAGTTTTTGAACAGCCAAGGCACAGAAGGCATGGACCAAGTGCTTGTAAATGGGATTACTACAGATGGATAGTTGATAGCCAGCATTAATATAGCATGTACCTGTTCTTAAAGACTATGACAACCAAACAGAATAAGTAATTGCCTCACTGCCATTTTGTTGGACTTTATTAGCTATTATATTCCTCCTAATTACAACGCCACTAAGAATATTTTATTTTAGTATGGGACATTTTTCACTAGCCTGAAGATATTAACGGCTGCTGGTATTATTACTGAAGATTAGACTGGAAATGTTCCTAGCTGTGTCGTGCAAAAATGCCCAAAAACGGCTTGCCTCAGCACGGTGGTGCCTCTTTTGGAGCTTAGAAAAATAGAGGGCTATGGGTAAGCCTAGTAATTTCTAAGGTAGGGAATGTTCAGCACAACTTTGAGGGCCGAAGGGCCTGTTTTGTGCTGTAGGTTTTCTATGTTCTATGTTTCTATGTTCTAAAACCCAAAGAACAGCCAAATTTACATTTTTTATTGATGGGTATAATACAAAGCTTAAAGGTTGACCATCTTGAGATCTAAAACTATACCTGAAGTATTCTGAAGTAGTAATCAGCTTGTGTTGCCTGCTTCTCGCTGAAAGTATATGCCTCTAGTATTATGGCATTGTGATGAGAGGCCAAGGTTAGACCCAAGTGCTGGAGTATCTGAGATGGCAATCGAGACATAATTTCACGACTGAGATGAGAACAAGGATCTTGACTATATGCTAGATGAAAACCTGACGAGACTAGATCAGAATCCAAACGAGACAGAAATCTTAAACACAATCGCAGGCTGAAGCAAGGATGAGCTGATGATTGAGTATCGAAACTGAGTTCAGGTGCTCTTTAAAAATCCATATCCTGTCACCAAAACATGGGCACCAATCAGTGGAGCAGGCCAGAATCTTTAACGAGACCATATGCCAGTTATCCATACTCTGGAGAATCAGAGCACCTGAACCCCGGAGACTGGCGTGGTCGGGTGCATACTATAACAGACATATCTCTATTTCATCATGTTAGCTCTTGACTAGTCTAGAAATGGTTTAAGGTCTTTCATACTGATCACAAAAGTATTAAATTATTGTTCCCAAAACAACTGACAATGAGTTAGCTTGTTTCCTAGACTTTCTGGTGTACATATCACAGTTGGCATTACCAACAAGACAGCATTTACTGAAATGAAAGCACACTTAGATTTACAGAACACTTAGATTTACAGAAATATGCTCTTTGGTCCATTGAGGCGGTACCAACTATCAACCACCCGTGCAATTTTACAATAATCCCATTCCCCTTCCATTCTATCAACTCACCTCAGATGTTACCATTCACTTACCCAGTAGGAGCAATTTGCAGTGGCCAGTTAACCTACTGACTAGCCCAGCTTTGGGATATGGGAGGAAATTGTAGTACTTGGAAGAAGCCCATATGGTCACAAGGAGAAAGTGTGGTTCCACATTGAGAGTGCCCATGGTCAGGGTAGGCACAGTGACTATTCATTGAATCACTGTGCCACCCAACAGAGTGAAAAAATAATAATATTCAGTATTACAGGGGGAGGAGAAGTATCACTCTTACAGGTGTAATTAGCAGAAGACTGATGCTCTCATTTTCACCATGGGGAAAGTCCCCAAAATGCATACTAAAGCATTCTGACCTAGAATCCCATAAATACCTTGGCTAAAAGCAATCAATCGTCAAAGGCCACTATATTGCCACTATATTTATAACGTTGCAAGAAGCAAAAATCTAATTAAAATGGTCAACATGGGTCCATTAGTTATGTGCTAGAAGTCTATTGGCTCCAATTTGCTGAATATTTTGTTAATAGTGCTCAACTTTGTTTATTGTCGACAATTAAAGCACACTTTTAGGAATGTGATACCTTCCACTGCTAAATGATTTATTGTGAAACCGAAGCAGTACTGCACACAACGGGATAAGGATTTCTCTTGAATGACAAAATAAGAGGGAAAAAGGCAAACAACGTCTGGTTTCTACTCCATGTAAATTCAAGTTCTGAATCACTGCATCCATCTGAGTGAGTGTAGGTTAGTGCTAAACTGTTTCGTCCAAGCCCTTGATTGTTTTAGTGAAAACATACAATTGTTTTGCAATACTGAAGTTGATAGTAAGATTTTTTATGTCATTATGTATTAGTTTACTGAATATTCCCACAGTACCAAAGTCGATAGCAATAATTTTTTAAAATGTCATCATGTATTAGTTACATGAATATTCCCACAGTTTTGTTTTAGCCTGTAACTGGACATATATGAGAGCACTGATTAACTGTAGCTCTTAAATGGTGGTGATCTTGTTAATATCACCTACAATACTGCAACAGAACAGATGTGCAACACATGTAACTGGCTGTGTAAAATCATTTGCCTCCTGTGCCATATTTTAGTAGATAACTGCAATCAGAGTAAATCGCCATGGATGCCTGGGGCTGAAAATGAGCCCATGTACTCAGCATGTTCCAGCACGGCAAATGCTAGATGTGCAAAATGTTCACTCGCTTCTGCAAAGTTTTTAAATCAGAAGAGATTCCCACAGCAGCAAGGGAGGTGCTGAGGAAATGGGAGTTCAAGTTTCGTTAGCATCTGTCTTTACCTCTGATATTCCACTGCTAATTTCCAGCCAATTTGCATGGAAACCTAACCACAACCATTGCGGTAACATTTACATTTTTGTGATATTGTCCCCTGCTCTTCCACAGAACTATCATCAATCGTGCAACCCCAGCAAAGTGAACAGATGTGACCTAGATTATTTCCGACCTTGAGTGTACTCTGCACAAGTGAGAATTTCCTCCCACATTCCAAAGACATGCTGGTAGGCTAATTGGCTGTTGTAAATTATTCCTGAGTGTAAGAGGCATGCATACACACACCTCCTGGAGCCGACTTGGAGACAAAGGATTCTTTTTGTTGTTTTATGTAGACAACAGGGATGTGAATAACTGTCAGCTTGCCAGTAATGCAAACCCCCCATGAGGAAAATGTGAATAACTTTTGCTTTCTACAAGTTAATAGGAAAGACTCAAACCAAAAAGGCAGCAGGAAGATGCCCTGCAGGTGAAAAAAAGGCCCCATGTCAAGTCAGTGGTGACAGTGCTAAATTGTGAAAGCTTCCTGCTAAGAATTGGTCCTCTGAAGTCATTTCAGAAGGTTGTACTTGCAAACATAAGCTGAAAGCTCTAAAACTAAAATAAAAAGGGTGCGGGATGGAACTTCTGCAACATGTAATCATGAAGAGTATCAGGTCAGGAGGGAGTAAATGTGTTCACTTGTTCTCTTTTACAGAGAAGATCCTCCATTCAAATTGCTTTCCATGCAGTTTATGGGCAATCTTTACCAGTAGTATGTCTCATCTGAAGTTTCATTTAAATTGATGAAATGAAAAATGATGCCCATTTGTGCAGATGTGTTCATTTCCCTGTAATGAAACCCTCCATCTACAGAGACTATTTATATAATGGAGACCAAGAACAATTTCTAATTTGATACTTAATTTATCCAACCATGCAGGTAGCTAATAAAAGCAAGAATAATTACGTTTGTATCTGGTCACCACAAAAATAACTCAACTATCATAAGTGGGTGGAAGGTTCTGAAATATCCCTAATGCACTGGCGCATGAAAGTCACTAGAAAACTTAAATATTCATGGAGTTACATATAAATGAACAAGTGGCAGTTTTAGGATGCAACAGATGATAATATTCTTCACCAAATGCACTGCTAAATATCAAAAGATTTTCAACCAGTATTCCAAATCTGCATCGCACTACAATCTCATGTCAAAACATTACTTTAATGATTGTTGCACCTTGTTAAAACATATTTTCTAAAAAAGGGTGATTCAGGTTTGTTAAAAGCAGAAAACAATTTCTGCTGTATTCTGTAAGTGTTGAGGATGAGCCAGGGATTTTCAAACAGATGGTTTCTGCGAAGAATTATTCTCAATTGGATTCAAGGTGTGACTGTCAATTAATCTCCAGTTTGCCCTTGGATGGATTCACTTCCAATAATTAGATGTTGGTCTTTGCAGCCTTTTGCAGAACTTCTTCAGCTCAGCCGCAGAAGAGTCAGCGTTACTTGGTCTAACGCACACACATTTGAATGTTAAAAAAATGTTAATGGAATAAATAAACAGAAGGGATTCTGAAGGTGCTGGAAATCCAGGAGGAACTCAGCAGGCCAGGCAGCATCTATGGAGAAGTATAGGCAATGCTGAACTAGTCTGGAATAAAGTGGGAAAAGAAAGGCTTCATAGGGTATTTTTCACAGTGTCTGCTAATCCAAAAGTACAACCCTTCAAGTGTACAATATTGTGTAAAAAGTAATGTAGGAAACTCCAAAGCCATCTGTGTACAACCAACTTCCCAGAAACAGGAATGTGATAATGGACAGATTCCTGAGGTTGACCTAGGAATGAACATAGCTCATGAAGTCAGGGACAACTTTCTGATTCTTTCCCATAGTAATAGTGTGAATTTTATTTTTGAATGTAAACACACCTATCTAAGAAAGCAGATAGAACTTGGTTTGTCTTCTCATTGAAAAGACCCAGTCCTCTAACACTGTTACCCTTCTCCAATACAGTCCTGAAAGCAATGGACTTGATGTTTGTTTTCTGGATGAAATATCTGAATCATGGGCATGAACATTATTCACTAAGCCAGAGTTGACAAAAGGTATGGTTACAGACACCAAGCAACAGGAAGAATAAGAGAACAGGTACAGCAAGATTGATTGGACAATACAAACCACCAATTAATTTATCATTTTAGCAAGGGCACTAAGTAATGTTGTCTTGGCTAACATGCCCATGAAGCTTTGTGACACACTATATCTAGGGAACAGATCACTGATTTATTCTCTTGTTCAAAACTCTTGTCTTCAAATCAGTGAATCCATTTCGGTATTCTGACTCTGGAGAAAATACCTTCAGATCGATCTGGTGATCTGATAATATTCCAGCATATTTACAATAGAGAGGGAATGTTTTCTTGTTGTGTGTGGAAAAAAGTGTACTTACCCTTTCATCTTGCTCTGAATCCAAAACAGCAAATCAAAACTCTTAATCATTCAAAGTAATACTGGAGGAACTCAGCAGGTCAGGCAGTATCTATAGAAAGGAATAAACAGTTGATTCTTCAGGCTGAGAGCATTCATCAGGAAGAGGGAAGAAATCAGAATAAAAATGTTGGGGGAGGAGAAGGAGTACAAGCTGGAAAGTGACAGGTGAAGCCAGGTGAGGGGGAAGGGGAATGGTGAGAAGCTGGGAAGTGATAGCTGGAAAAGGTAAAGAGCTGAACAAGAAGGAACCTGATACGAGAGAAGAGTGGACCAATGGGAGAAAGGGAAAGTGGAGGGCACCAGGGGGAGACGTTAGGCGGATGAGAAGAAGAGAAGAAGGAAGAGTGGAGCCAGGATGGTAAATGGAGACAGAGGGAAGGGGGACAGGGAAAAATTACATGAAGTTTGAAAAACTGATGTTCATGCCATCAGTTAGGAGGCTACCCAGACAGAATATGAGGTGTTGCTCCAACCGGAGTACGGCATCATTGTGGCAGCAGAGGAGACCATGCACCATGTTGGGATAGGAATAGGGACTGGAATTAAAATGGTTGGCCACAGGGAATTCCTGCTTGTTGTGGACAAAGTGAGTGTGTTGAACAAAGCAGTCCCTCCATGTACGTTGTGTCTCACCGATGTAGAGGGGCCCACATTGGATACAGTAGCTGACCACAAGACACTTGCAAGTGGAGTGCAGCCTCATCTAGAAGGATTGTTTCCTTAACCTAGTTAAATTATGTCATATGTTGTTTTGCAAACTAAGTTTTGTATCAGGAACTGTTAGCCCTGCCCTTCATTAAAGCAGAGTACAGCTAGTCTTGGCATAAAATGTTATATGCCAACAGATGGCTGTAAGCCAGTACTTCAATTACTAAAAGTCATGCTAAATATAGGACATTTTGTTTTTCTACAGAAACTATATTTAAGGGGTAGCAATTTCAAACCTTTCATGTGCTAGGATTTAATTGCTGCAGGTTTACAAATTGACTTAGGCATCAAACAGCGAAAATGGAATTTTACAGATATTTTTAAACAGTATCAATATACATCTGTTTTGAGGTACATGTGACAAATAAAACTTTTCTTTATAACATGCTATTAAATAAAGTTTATGAAAGATACAAGCACTTAACCAAGTGCTAAATGCACATTGTTCAGTTTAATATTAATATTTTAAACCTATAGATGGAATGTATGAAGAGGAGATTAAGGAGAGGCTGAAGAAAATGACTTTGCATAAGCTATCAGAAGTACAAAGTACAAAGTAAATTTATTAACAAAGTACAGATATGTCACCATATACAACCCTGAGATTCATTTTCTTGTGGGCAATCACAGTAGATACAAGAAACAAAATAGAATCAGTGAAAGCCTGCACCCAACAGGATGGACAAACAATTGGTGTGCAAAAGACACAGGCTGTGCAAATACAAAAGAAAAATAATTGAATAAATAAGCAATAAATATAAACAATTTGAGACGAAGTGTCTTTGAAAGTGAGTCCATAGGTTGTGGGAACAATTTAGTGATGGGGCAAGGGAAGCTGAGTGAAGTTATCCCCCCTGGTACAAGAGCCTGATGGTTGAGGAGTAAACTGTTCCTGAACCTGGTGGTGTGGGTCCTGAGGCTCTTGTATCTTCTTCGTGATGTCAGTAGCGAGAAAAGAGCACAGCCTGAGCGGTGGGATTCCTTGAAGATGGATGCTGCTTTCCTGCAACAGTATTCCCTGTAGATGGGCTCAATGATGGGGAGAGCTTTACCTGTGATAGACTGGACCATATCCACTAATTTTTGTAAGCTCTTTCATTCAAGGGAATTTGTGCTTCCATACCAGGCCATGATGCAGCCAATCAAAATGTTCTCCACCACACATCTATAGATATTTGTCAATGTTTTGGATGTCGTGCCGAATCTTCGCAAACTTCTAAGGCTGTAGAAGCAACGCCGTGCCTCATCTAATGGCACTTATATACTGGGCCCGGGACAGATCCTCTGTAATGATAACACTGAGGAACTTAAAGTTGCTGACCCTCTCCACCTCTGATCCCCAAACGAGGACTAGCTCATGGACCTCTGGTTTCCTCCTCCTAAAGCCAACATTGCTGACATTGAGTGACACGTTGTTGCTGTGGTGCCACTTAGCCAGATATTCAGTCTCCTTCCTATATTCTGATTTGTCACCACCTTTGATTAGTGGTGTCATCAGCAAACTTAAATATAGCATTAGTGCTGTGCCAACCAAAACCGGAACATTATTTCTTCAAAAGAGCTGTCATAAATATTTTCTTAGGTCGTACAATGAATTTTAATGACAAGCTTCACAACAGAATATCAAATGAATACACATTTTCATTGGAATAATGGAATTCCAAATATATAACTAGTCAATTACCTCTTCATAAAATGTTCTTGAACCAAGGAGCTGATTTGGCTATAGCATTTCTCAACCCTCAGCTAAGTACACATACCCTTAATGTACAACTTAGATCAGAACTTAACCTAACAATCTCCTATTAAAAGGAAAGAGTGCCAAAAAATAAACCAAGCTGACACCGCAACTAATGAAGTTATATTTATTTACATCTCTTATCCTTGCAATGCTATTCCTTTGCTCAAAATGGTCAGGAACAAGTGAGCCAAGTACTGAAATAATTGAATTTCAAAATGGCTCACACCCCTCAGATCATCAATAACAGTGTTCTGAATTAATAGTTTTAAGTTTAATGTGAAATTTAACACAGAAGTCGATTCCTCTTTGGATTCTCCATAAAATTAATGTTTCACTCAAGTCAGAAGTAAAATGACCCAGTATAAAGGTTGAACATGTGCTGAGGACTAGTTTCAGTAATATGAATTAGTTTACCTTTGAAGAAGGAAAGATAAAGTGTGATCTGTAAATGCTGGCAGCTTTCAGAAAGCACAGAGCACCTGTGTTCACAAAACAGTTGATAAAGATGAAATCACGTGACTTTTCTAATAGAGCCCACAGGTGCTAGAAGCATTGTATTCATACTGAGTAAACCAGAGATTACTTACAGAAATTGGCATGTTGGTTGACAGATCTCATGAAATTGATTGCGAATTTTTGTTATTAAACTAAATTAATTCTGTATAGTCAGAGACTCCAGACCATTGGACAATAGTTTTATACAGTAGAATCAATAGGAGATGGCTAAAAGTGCTGAAAGCTTAAAGAAGTAACTATTTTTTCCCTATGAATTTATATACATTAACCATTGGAACAAGGAGAAGACTGCATTTGTATTTTGATGTTTTGTTAGTATAGACAAATAGAAACAGTTCCCGTGTAGGCATACAGGGCAGGAATTTTCTACACAGCTGGATCTTACAAACATCTTTTTCCAGAAATTCAGCGTGGTAACAGTCCTTCTGACCCAACAAGCCTGTGCTGCCCAGTTACCCCCACGTGACCTACTAACCCACCCGTATACTTTTGGAATGTGGGGGGGGGGGAAACCAAAGCACATAGAGAAACCCCATGCAGTCACCGGGAGAACTTACAGCCAGTGGTAGAATTGAACCCAGTTCGCAAGCACTGTAATAGTGTTATGCTAACCAATATGTTACTGTCCGCCTGAGTAACAAATAACAATTTTCTCCCTTGATGATATTTTTTAAGGGAAAACCATAGTGTTTCATTGTCTTTGAGGGAAGCAGTGCATTTATCAAATGACCTATCATACCTGTAATGTTGGATTTATTTTTGTTTCCTAGGCTAACACATTTTTGATTACCTGTAGTATTCATAATCACAGGCAAGCATGATAATTTATCGTTTTTAGCTGGACTTTTAATATAGTGTAAATAGGTTATGTAAAATCCATTTCATAAATTGTCATGAAGAGTTTTATCTGTACACTAACATTGACAAAAGCAATCAAAGTATTTTTAAGCAACATACATCAAAGTTGCTGGTGAACGCAGCAGGCCAGGCAGCATCTGTAGGAAGAGGTACAGTCGACGTTTCAGGCCGAGACCCTTCGTCAGGACTAACTCAAAGTACTTTTACGTGTTTGGAGTCCGATCTCTAAATTTTGTAATTCCATCCTTTATTGGCTTTTTAAAACTGAGTTAATCAAATGATCTGCTAATGAAAATCTTAATATTTGATGAATTTTACATGAACATTATAATAGTTGTTCAATCTTCATGAATAAAAAATGATAGTGAAGCTGATTTTTTTTTATCAAATCAGAAATTCTAAATGTCTAAATCGGTTAGAATAATACATTCAGTGGACATGTTATTAGATGCCTCCTGTGCCTAATAAGATGTTCACTGACTGCATGTTCATGATCTTCTGCTACTCTAGCCCATCTACTTCAAGGTTCAGTTTATTGTCCATTCAGAGATGCTCTTTTGCCCACCACTGTTGTAGCACCTGGTTATCTGAGTTACTGTCATCTTCGTGTCAGTTTGAACCATTCTCCTTTAACCACTCTCGTTAACCGAGCATTCTCCTTTGACCTTTCTCATTAACAAGGCATCAGAACAGTTGCTCACCGGATGTTTTCTTTTTTGGCTTTTGGCCCCTTTCTTCGTAAACTCTAGAGACTAGTGTACATGGAAATCCTGGGAGATCAGCAGTTTCTGAGATACTCAAACCGCCCCGTCTGGCACCAATAACCATTTCACTTTCAAAGTCACTTACATCACATTCCTTTCCCATTCTGATGTTTGATCTGAGCCTTTGACCATGCCTGCATGCTTTTATGCATGGAGTTCATTTCACATGATTGACTGATTAAGCATTTGGATTAACGGACAGGTGTACAGTTGTATCTAATAAGGTGGCCAATGAGTGTATTTTCTACACAGCATCACATAATGCCAGTGCTGTTTGACAGTTGTAGTAGAGCTGCAGTTGGTATTGATCTTATTTAATGCATGTAGTGAAGGCATAAGGACTTAAATATTTGGTTATTTTATTAATAAATATAAATAAATGACTTGCATTCCAACAAATATATTAGCAATTTTGAAAACTGCTGTAGACAAACTATTCCCAATCTAATTTATAGTGTCTGGAGTCAATATTTCTGCTTCAGGTTAATCATTACATGGTTGCTACCTAAGGCACAGTTAATAATAACTGTCAATAATGAAACACAAACATGAAACATGGAGATGTTGAATAGTTACAGCTTAGTGAAAATTGACATGATTGCACACTCACAAAATTAACTGGAATATTGCCTGTAAATGCCTCATATATTTCATACAAGCCATACATTAGTTTGACAAAATATGTAAAGAAGTAACTTTTGTTGTAAAGAAACTGAGGCATGTTGATATGTGAAACTCATCATGTTACTCGCTAATATAAAATAAATTTGTGCTAATTTTTGTAAATTTTGCCATTGTGTTCATAAATATCCAAACAGTTTGTTTAATCAACTGAGTATGTAGCAGATTTCAAAGTTGCTGGTGAACGCAGCAGGCCAGGCAGCATCTCTAAGAAGAGGTACAGTCGACGTTTCAGGCCGAGACCCTTCGTCAGGACTAACTGAAGGAAGAGATAGCAAAAGATTTGAAAGTGGGAGGGGGAGGGGGAGATCCAAAATGATAGGAGAAGACAGGAGGGGGAGGGATGGAGCCGAGAGCTGGACAGGTGATTGGCAAAAGGGATATGAAAGGATCATGGGACAGGAGGCCCAGAGAGAAGGAAAAGGGGAAGGGGGGGGAAAGCCCAGAGGATGGGCAAGGGGTATAGTGAGATGGACACAGGGAGAAAAAGGAGAGAGAGAAAAAGAATGTGTGTATAAAAATAAATAACGGATGGGGTACGAGGGGGAGGTGGGGTATTAGCGGAACTTTGAGAACTCAATGTTCACGCCATCAGGTTGGAGGCTACCCAGACGGAATATAAGGTGTTGTTCCTCCAACCTGAGTGTGGCTTCATCTTTACAGTAGAGAGGCCTCCCCCTCCTACCCCATCTGTTATTTATTTATATACACACATTCTTTTTCGCTCTCTCCTTTTTCTCCCTCTGTCCCTCTGACTATACCCCTTGCCGATCCTCTGGGTTTTTCCCCCCTCCTCCCTTTCCTTCTCCCTGGGCCTCCTGTCCCATGATCCTCTCATATCCCCTTTGCCTGTCACCTGTCCAGCTCTTGGCTCCATCCCTCCCCCTCCTGTCTTCTCCTATCATTTTGGATCTCCCCCTCCCCCTCCCACCTTCAAATCTCTTACTAGCTCTTCTTTCAGTTAGTCCTGACAAAGGATCTCGGCCCGAAGCGTCAACCGTACCTCTTCCTAGAGATGCTGCCTGGCCTGCTGCGTTCACCAGCAATTTTGATGTGTGTTGCCTGAATTTCCAGCATCTGCAGAATTCCTCATGTAGCAGATTTCTCTATTTCTCTAACTTCCGGTAACTACTCCCTTATGTTTACTCCCCCTACCGTTTGTTTTCCCTTATTCCTCTGGCCCTTTTACTCCATCTCTTTCCACCCTCACAAGACTTGCCCGTCTCCTTCACCTTCCTCTGGTTCCCTACCTCCTTCCCTTTATTGCGTGGTTTGCCCACTGCTCCTTTCAGATGCCTTCTTTTTCACCCTTTTGCCTCTTCCACCTGCCAGCTCTCAGTTTCTCGGATCACTCCCTTTTCCTACCTTCCCCCATCACCTGGATTCACCCATAACAATTTTGACTTAGGTTTAACCATATGCCACATTGCAGGCAATGGACTTTTCAATTCAGGGTGGCAGGGTGGAGATACATCTCTACCAAAGTCAGGTCAAGTCAGGTTTATTATCATTTAACTATACATGTGTATATAACATGTATAACAGTATAAAGTATATAGAATCTATACAACATTTCTCTGAACCAGGGGCAAAGCGCAGTAGTACACATAATACACGGTAACTTATGCAGGTAAGGATAAAATCTACAGATGAATCACGCATAAGTAACAAACTAAAGTGCATTCATATTAAATATTGTACTGGAGCAGATTAACCAGTAACACTTCGAAAACAATGCGGCAGGGAGTTCAGAAGCCTGGGCTTGGGGGAAGAAACTGTTTCTGATCCTGAACATTCTTGTTTTTATGCATCAGAGTCTCCTGCCTGATGCTAGAAAGTCAAAGAGGATGCTGGATGGATGGGTAGGATCCTTAAAAATAATAAGGGCGCTGCTGTGCCTTCTTGTTCAGGGAGTTGATATTAAGGGAGGTGATTTCATTTGTGATGTGAGCTCCCAGGAACTTGGTGCATTTAACTCTCTCTACAGAGGAGCCATGTATTCGCAGAGGGGATGATCCATCTGCACCTTCTTGAAGTTCACAATGATTTCCTTTGTCTTCTCCACATTCAGACTTAGGTTGTTCTTCCGACACCAATCCAACAGCTGCACAACTTCCTTTCTACATTCCGTTTCGTCATTGTTCTTGATGAGGCCAGCCACCGTTGTGTCATCCGCTAACAGTGTGAACAGCAGCCGGATGAACACACAGCCTTGGGGAGCGCCAGTGCTCCATGTAATGGGACCAGAGACGTTGCTGCCCACACAGACTGACTGTGACCATATTGTTCAGAAGTCCAGTATCCTGTTGCAGGGGGAGGTGCTGAGTCCCAGCGAGGATAACTTCCACATCAGTTTCTGGGGTATGATGGCGTTGAATGCCAAACTGAAGTCTATAAACAGCAGTCTGGCATATGAGACCCCATTTTCCAGATGGGATTGGACAAAGATGTAAGGCACTCCTTCCCTCTGCGAGCCTGCAGGTCACCCTTGGGTGAGCAGTAGCACCTACTTAGCACCCTAAGCAGGGTCACACTAAGCTGTGGGAGCAGGTGATGGATGGTTCTATGAGCAGTCGGTGCATATCACACGTCCTGGTTATGTGACGACCGACACCAGGCAGACAATCTCTGAAAACTATTGATATTGGCTGGGGACACACATCTGGTAAAGTCACGGCCCAGAAGAAGGAAACGGCAAACCACTTCTGAAGAATAATTTGCCATTCAAAAATAGAGAAGACCAAATTGAATCATTCCCAAAGACGCATGACAATTGTGATAGATAACCATTCTTTAACAGTTCACGTTACTGAGGGTAGCATGCCACAATCCTGTCGCCCACTTATAACAGAGAGCACTAACTATGCTGGCCTTAGGCTTTCAAATCAGTAAGTGGTCCAATAATGAAGACAACTATTAGTTTGCATTGTTTAAAGTTAACATGAACCCCTTAATATGAATTTGCACTGTGCAGATTCTGGAGGTGGACATCATTCCGAATATTGCTAAGAAAAAACAATATGTAATCATAGGAGAGAGCATGCACTAACATTGTGCTGCCGGGGGTTGGAGGTCAGGTGGTGCAAAGGAAGAGAAATCATGTATCCACAGGAAGCAGGGGCCCCTCCTCCTGACCACTCCCCTCTTCATCAACATAGGATAAGAAGCCTGTTCTACGTGGTCACGAACGCAAGACATTCTGCAGATGCTGGAAATCCAGAGCAATGCGGACAAAATGCTGAAGGAACTTAGCAGGTTAGGCAGCAGCTATAAAGAGGAATAAACATTCATTGTTTCAGGCCAAGATCCTTCATCAGGCCTCGAAACGCTGACTGTCTATTCTGCTCTGTCGTTGCTTCTGACCGGCTGATTTCTATGTAGTCGCAAAGCGAAACTTTATAGTATGTATTTGGAACTATAACAGTAAGTAATTAGTATCACATATTTTAACTTATTACTAATATTGGAATTCACCTCCAAAATACCTTGGAAAATTCTTAAACTTTTCTAGATTATGAGGTTTGTCGAGATGCATTTTAATCTCGTTCAAAGATCCTTACCCTGAAGGGATTTACCAGTGAGTGTAGAAATGCCCCTAACCAGTGTTACTTCTGATAGGTTTTCAGGAATGACTGCTTTATTAAAGTCCACCATAAAATCATACATGAGCCTGTCTGATTTCCAAAGCTGAAATCATACATGTTCATCTCTTGCTGAGAAAACTGGATTCCAGTGTAATGTCAACCCATTTCTTATCATAATTCACTGCCTTGACTAGAAAACATACTTGTTTAAATATTTAGAGTTCTCCCTAAAAAAAAATCACTAAATTGGCAAAGACAACTTAAAAGTAGAATCTTGATATTTTGCAAACCAATTCATGCGCCAAAATGGAGCCTGTAGGTAGGATTCACAGCTGCCATACCCGTGCCTTGGTAGTCACAAGGAAGCCTGACTTCATGGGAAGGACTCTTCCACATCGCAGCCTGTTACATTCTTAGGAAAGGAGGCCATGGAGGTGAGGAGAAGATCAGTGGAGAGGAGAAGTGCAACAAGGCACTCTCCAGAGTGTCTGGTCAGTTGCCATGAAATGAACTGGGTCAATCAGCTCTTATGCTGCAAGCAGTCACAAGTTACTGCGTGGCTTGGTCACAAGTCATTTGACTGAAAGGACTGCAATCAGTGAATAGAACTCCAGTGAATTACAACATAAAACCAGACAATAAAGCAGGGAGATGCTGCGTGTGAGAAATTCATTTGACTGTGAGATTTTAAATTGCAGTTTCACTCCCAATCTCTACGTGATTAGAATTAGAATTTTATTTCTTACATCCATGTAAGAAAAAAATGCACTGCCACTGGAGAGGGTTCAGAGGAGGTTCCCACGGATGATTCCAGGAATGAAAGGGTTATCATATGAGGAGTGTTTGATGCCTCTGGGCCTCTACTCGCTGGAATTTAGAAGGATGAAGAGGCAATCTCATTGAAACCTCTTGAATGGTAAATGGCTTAGACAGAGTTGATGTGTGAAAGATGTTTCCCATGCTGGGTGAGTCTAGGACAAGAGGGCACAGCATCAGGATAGAGGGGCATCCATTTAAAACAGAGACGTGGAGAAATTTCTTCAGCCAGAAGGTGGTGAATTTGTGGAATTTGTTACAGCAGGCAGCTGCGGAGGCCAGGTCATTGCGTGTATTTAAGATGGAGATCGTTAGGTTCTTGATTGGCCATACCATCAAAGTTACAGGGAATGAGGCTGAGGAGGGTAAAAAAAAGATCAGCCATGATTGAAAGGTGGAGCAGACTCGATGGGGCGAGTGGCCTAATTCAGCTCCTCCGTCTCATGGTCTTATGGTCTAAGAAGTAAAATAATGCATCACAGAGATATTAATATGAAGTGAAGTACTTCATTAAGTTTGGGTAATTGCCAAGAAAATGTTAGATTATAAAGTCTAGACTAGCAAGGAATAGAACACAGTGTTCGATGCCGTAAATGCTAAATGAGCCAGTTTGTTCCTGCATAAAACAAAATTAGATTCAAACTCACATGGAACGTGACAGAAATAAAATTGATACCAGATTTCAGCAGTTGTGCCTTCAATTTCCCATGGACATCAGCAACTAATTTTTTAGTACTTATTTCTAGTGGATCATCACCATTTTGCATAAGTTGGTGGTTACAAAATCATTATTATTCAAATAAATTTCATGTTAAGAAAATATTGTACATTCAGAATGATTTTGTCTTGGGAGGAAAGATCACCTATTGAAGTATATTATTCTAAGAAGACAGAATTCAATCAAAATTTCAGAAAGAAATTGAAAGGTATTTAACAATAGCCTGATGTTTCTTGTCACAACTTCTTGTTCAAGTATGCATTGTGAAAGGAAAATATAAGTAATGATCTGTAATGCCACAGAATTTCATATCATTTAAGGGTTTTGCATTTAAACTTGTACTTTGAGCATTTTTACTTGTCATACCAAGATATTTACCAAGATCTTACCACAATATTTCATCTGGAGAATGAAAAACTGTTATTGCGGTGGAGTAAATCATTACTTATTGTCTTGCATCATTTAAGAAAAGTAGAAAATAGAACCAGGACATATTGTCCCTGTGGCTCACCCATTCATTATGGTCAATGGAATATTTTCTGTCTGAGCTCCACTTCCCTGCCCTATCTTCATCTTGATTCCTTGCAGTCTTGGATTCCTTAAAAATACACAAAGTAAAAGGAAGAACCAAATTATCTTTTCAGACAGTTCTGCTGAACGTTCATTAGAACTGGAAAAAAGTAACTATGCTTCTCTCTCTCCGGATTCTGTGTAATCAGCTGAGTATTTCTAGCAATTTTTTTTTCTTTTATATTAAGTTCTCACCACTTGCAGTTCTTTGGTTATAGATCATTTCAATGTCTTCTCCTTCACTCTTTTCAATCTTGCTACAAGATTCTGCCTTTCACCTGCATTAATAAAATTATTTCAAATGTAATAACAATGTTGGCAAACATTCTGGCTGTCTCATTAACCATTGTTATTTTACTGTCTCCTAACATTCTATAAGCCTTCCCATTTTAGAAAATTATAGGGTTTGAGCCATTTAATCAATTTTGACACTTAGGTGGCATAACCACATGCTCTAAGATTTCATATTCAGGTTTGTTGACAACATCACTGTCATAGGCTGAATCAAAGATGGTGATGAATCAGCATATAGGAGGGAGATTGAAAATCAGACCGAGTGGTGCCACAATAATAACTTCTTACTCAATGTTAGCAAGAACAAGGAGCTGATTATTGCCTTCAGGAGGAAAGTAGAGGTCCATGAGCCAACCCTCATTGGAGGACCAGAGGTGGAGAGTGTCAGCAACTTTAAATTCTTCAGTGTTACCATTTCGGAGGACCTCTCCCCCAGCACATTAATGCAATTACAAAGAAAGCATATCAGCACCTCTACTTCCTTAGGAGTTTGCACATCTAAAACTCTGACAAATGTCTATAGATGTGTGAGGGAGAGTACATCGACTGGCTGCATCACAGCTTGGTATGGAAACACCAGTGCCCTTGAATGGATACGGCCCGGCCCATCATAGGTAAAAGCCTCCGCACCATTGAGCACATCTATACGAAGCAGTGTCCGTCGTCAGAGACCTCCACGACCCAGATCATGCTCTATTCTCACCGTTGCCATCAGGAAGACGATACAGGAGCCTCAGGATTCGCACCATCAGGTTTAGGAACAGTTATTATCCCTCAACCAAATGGGATAACTTCACTCATCTTCACTTGCCCTACCACCTAAATCTTCCCACAACCTATGGACTCACTTTTAAGCACTCTTCATCTCAAGTTTTCTATAGTTATTATTTATTTATCATTATTTCTTTCTTTTTGTGTTTGCACAGTTTGTTGTTTTTTTGCACACTGTTTAAACGCCTATTTGGTATGGTGTTTCATTGAATCTATTATGGTTATTACTCTATTATGGATTTATTGAGTATGCCTGCAAGAAACTGAATCTCAGGTTCGTAAATGGTGACATATATGTACTTTGATAAAAAAATTACTTTGAACATTATACTGTATTTTTACTTAAGTGTAAAAATATTCCTTTTATGACACCTGGAATAAACTTACATCCTTTTTAGAGAAGGATAAATATTCTTAAAGCCAATAGAATATGCAGAACAGCCTGAATTTTGAAGTCAGTGACAGCTGCCAAGGTTGTTAATAGAGTCGTGGAGTCATAGAAAAGTACAGCACAGAAAGAGGCCCTTCAGCCCATCTAGTCCGTGATGTTCCTGAAGAAAACCACCCATTCAGGTCTGGCAAAATCTACAGTTCAGGCACCTCCTTTTCAAATTCAGTAAGTGTCAGTTGTCAGATCTGGGCGGATCGTGGTGCCTTCAAAAGAATGTCATCAAGCAGGCTGAGCAGCTGATGACATTGAAGGATTCCTGTAGTGAACAAAGAAAGAACTAAATTGCACAGTTTTTAAACTAACAATTTAAGTATCCTGCAAAACTTGAGTTATAGATTGGAACATGTACACTGTACAAGTTGAAAGCTGGAATATTATGATTTTTTTAAAATAATTGATTTTTTAAATTTGAATTATTCATCTGATGGATTTACAGCATACATAAACTAAGTTAGTGCTTTAGTGTCAAAGAAATTACTTTCCAATAATTACTGCTTTATGCCACTAGAAATTCATTTATATATTGTCCAAAAATATGTAGCATGTGTGAAAGTATTTTGCATTGGGAATATGGTATTGTATAACCTGTCAACTGTGTAATTTCTGACTATCATTGGAGAAGATAGCAAATTGAATGGGGAATCACAAATAGCACTTTATGGATTTCCAGTGATGTTGCTGTCACTTTCATGTTGTAATAATTCCAAACACTGACAATTTCAATGTCATTACATTAAAATACAGGCTATTGCCAGGATAATGATATTGAGCCAGATCTTGTTCATTATTTCTAGTGGCTTCATGTTCAAACCATTAGCATTTAGCTCATGTACAGTAAAAGGCAGAATATCTGAACCTCATATGTAGCCCAGGAGTGAAGCCCAATCTTCCTATGATCCCCTAGCACTTCTGCTGTGAAAGTACCACTCGTACTAAGCTAGACCTTGGGCAGGAGCTGAAACCTCACTGATTTCAATAGGAAATGTAGGACACTTTTAAAATTATTTTCCCCATTTTATTTATTTATGTTTTTGAAACTTCTGATTTATTTTTAATATTTACCTCAACTTTAAAAGCTATTAAGTACGTATGAACATAATATAAAAACTTTTAAAAGAGAGTCTTGCAGAGTCATCAGCTAGATCTGAAGGCATTTGGTACGTTCAAAACAGACAAAGAGCTTGGTGTGCCACACGATGAAAGCAGTATCCCAAGTCTAAAGGAATCTGCTGCATATCTTACCTTACGGTTGGAAAGTAAATGAATATTGGTTGAATAAATTCATTTGAATTTGGTGACTAAAGTTGGATTGATGAATTGCCACACGTGCACAATTGATGGTAAGCCATTCACAAGAGAAGCCAGGAAAAGCACAAATTTGCAAAAGTACACACACTGGCTAATGTTCAAAGCTCAAAGTATATTATCAAAGTGCATATACAATATGTCACCATATACAACCAAGACTCATTCTTTCGTGGGCAGTTTCAGTAGAATAAAGTAATACAATGGAATCAATGAAAATCCACATACAAAGACTGACAAACAACCGATGTGCAAATGAAGACAATCTGTGCAAGTGCAACAATTGCAATCATAATAAATAAATAATATTATCACTGCCCAAGAAGACATAATAGTTATCATTAATATTCACCACTTGGCTTCAGCACATTTATAAAACCCATTCCAAGATCCTGTCTCTAGTAGAATCTAGAAACAATTACAATGCTGTAAGCCACATTGGTTGTCTCTGGTTAGTTTTCACATTGTAAATCTCAAACTACTCAGTCCTGTGTCACACTCATCATTATCAGATTTTTCATCAACAATGTGTAGACTAATGCTGTTTTTGAAACTGCAGCTAGACTTTTTATCTTTTTCTCTTCCCTGTACAGTCCATTTATTTTTGTCTGTCCATCATGTTCTTTCTACTTGTCCCACTTTGTTGCACTTTCTGCAAGTTTCACCTTTAAAATCTGCATTGGCCTGATGTATGTCAGCCCCTGCCACAATGGTAACAAAATTTGTTCCACCAGGATGGTTACAATTTTGTTCACGCTCACTTTCATACCTGACTGCATCTCAATTGAGTCTCTGCTGTTTCCACTGACACAGCGACTTCAACTGCTCTTTCAAATGTAAGTTGTGCCATTTTTGAATGCTATCTTGTAAGATTTAACAAACTAAATGATCGCTCAGTGCATTATTAAACTCATTACTGAACTGATAATGCTCAAACAACTTCTTCAATTCAGCCACGTGTGCTGAAATGGACACCCTTGCTGTAGATTCCATTTATGAAACCTAAAGTATTCTGTAATCAACAATGGTTCAGTTCTAAGTGTTCCTGCAATACATTCACTGTATCAGCAAAGCTCATTTTGGCTGGTTTGTTCAAAAGTGTAAAAGTTTAAAGTACATTTATTATACAATCTTGAGGTTCATCTCCTTAGCAGTAGCCACAAAATGAAAAACCCAGAAGCAACCATTTAAAGAAAAGACCAATTCCCAATGGGCAGAGAGAGAGAAAAAAATACAAATCATGCAAACAAGAAAAGCAAGCACCAGCATTCAGAATGAAAGTGAGTCCATAGACACGAAGCCCAGGGCAGCCCAAGAAGGCCCACAGCCTCAGCTTCTGTCAGTGAAAAGTGGAGTAAACGTCATGAAGCAACGAGCAGAACCAGACCAACCCTTACCTCCGGTCCCAACACCGTGCCTTTGCAGTCCATCTGGATTGGTGTTTAAATCATCCAAACATTGGTTCATTCCTCACTCTAAGAACTGGGCCCTGCTGGTTTGATACGCTCTGGGCCTGGACCCAGCTGCCACTTTCCAGCCCATGGCCAACCTTTCCAAATCAGCTCGTCAATTAGATCAATCAGACCTCGCCCTCAGTTTAGGTGGATGGGGTCCAAAACTACTCTGCTCCAATTTTTCTCCACTTTGCACACCCCAACTCTATCTCAACCTTGCTCCGACCACTTCTACGCTAACCTCAACCTTGTTGCAACTTTGCATCACACCTGCACACCCCAACCCTCGAGTCAACCTTGCCTTCGCTCACCTCTTCATTGTTTGCTGTGACAGTTTACCACAATTGTTTGCAGTAAAAGTGTTACTAATAAAGTACTTAGTTGTACTCCGTGCTTTGGGAACCACCAGTAAGTTGTCACCGATCCTCAGTAGCGCCATCTTAAACCGGAGCACTTAAACTGTGTACATTTAAACCCAATGCATTTAGCAAAACTGATTCATTTCTCATCGGCTATTTCATTTGCAATTAACTACTATTCAATCCATTCCAGATACATATTCCAGTTATCACTTGTGTAATCAAATGCGTCAATCTTTCCAATGCAGTCAGCCATTTCTGTCCCTTTTTTTTATGATTTTTATCACTGGGTATTCACTCTTTACGAACCCATTAACTTGACGGCCTTTCCTTTGGTGAAGAAAAGACGCTGCTTCAAAGAAAAGAAAGTGCTGTGCTTTTTAAAAACTTGAACATCTCACTGCACTTCGACAGGAAGGTAGTTGTCTTGGGTTCATTTGAAACTTTCTTGCCACCACTGTTATGTTTCATAATTCCAAAACAAAAGAACTAATTTAAAGGAAAAGATGGGAGTCCAGAAGAATGCTTGTTAGTTCGTTTTTACTTTAAATAAGGTGTGTACGTATCATGTGGTGGTGTGATGGTGTATGTCTTTCACATACTTTTAAATACGGTATAACCCATAATGAATTAGTTAAACAAATAAAGAATGTTTAAGCAACAACATATTCACAATATTACTCAAAATATTACTGAAGTATTAGATACAGTACACAACAATTTTTTTTGCACACTGGTTGCTTATCCATCCTATTGAGTGCAGTCGTTCATTGACCCTATTATGTTTATTGGATTTATTGAGCATGCCTGCAAGAAAATAAATCTCAAAATAGTATATGGCAATCAACACATTTACTTTGAACTTTGAACTTTGATGGCGGAGGGGAAGAAGCAGCTCCTAAAACAATGAGTGTGTGTTTTCTGGCTCCTGTACCACCTCCTTGATAGTAGCAATGAGAAGTGTGTATGCCCCAAGTAATTAGGATTCTTAAAGACGGATATAGACTTTTTGAGGCCTCACCCTTTTGAAAATGTCCTCCGATGCTTGGAAGGATAGTGTTCATGATGGAACTGTCTGGGTTTTCAACTTTATGCAGCTTTTTCCTATCCTGCGCAGTGGCCCCTCCATACCAAATGGTGATGCAGCCAGTTAGAGTGCTCTCCACGGTAATCAGTAGAAATTTGCTAAAGTCTTTGGTGACATATCAAGCTGAAACTCCTAATGAACTATAGCCGCTGTCATACATTCCTTGTATGATGAGCCCAGGATAGATTCAAACGTGCTGACACCTAGGAATTTGAAACACTTCACCCCTTTCCATTGCTGATCCCTCGATGAGGACTGGTGTGTATTCCCTCGATTTACCCTACCTGAGATCCATAACCAATTCCTTGGTCTTACTGATCTTGAGTGCAAGGTTGTTGTTGCGACACCACTCAACCAGCTGATCTACCTCACTGCTGTATGCCTCCACGTCACCATCTGAAATTCTGCCTACAATAGTTGTGTCACCGGTAAATTTATAGATGGCGTTTGAGCTGTGCCTAGCCACACGGTCATGGGTGTGGTCAGAGCAGAGCAGGGCCAAGCACACACCCCTGAGGTGCAGGAAAGTTGATTGTCAGTGAGGATATCGAGGAACTTAGATCTCCTTTCTGCAGGCAATACCCTCTAGCTTTACAGAATCAGTGCCAAAGACTTCAAAAATCCAAAAGTAAACCACTTGAAGCAAAAGCTTCAATGATTTTTTTTGCTAAGTAGCAATTCAGCAGAGATCACTGAGAATTTATTGATGCCCACAACCCTGCCTTTTAATTAGCCCCATGGATTCTGTATGATCTTCCAGCATTCCTTCTGATGATGATTTCTAAGAATCCTGCAAAACCTCTGCAACTCCAATTAAATTTAAAAACTGCTGAGAATTGACTAGAAATGGAATAATTTATATAATATCTGGAGGAGTTTGACTTATGGATCCACACACATTCAAGTTAAATCTGGAAGTTAGTGTGTAGGACAGTTGAGTTTTCATATTCAACAGATTTAACATTGCTGCTTACCAACTCTAAGATTATTGGCCATTGTAGTTCCCCAAAGAGAGATCATTCTTGCTGTTTTGGAATATTGAAAGGCAATTTAATTCCATTACAGCTGAGTCCAATTTTTTTCTCATGTAAAGGCATCCGTTAGTCTTGCGAGACCATGGATCTGCACCTGAAAAGTCTTCACTCTCCAGGACGCAGGCCTGGGCAAGGTTGTATGGAAGACCGGCAGTTGCCCATGCTGCAAGTCTCCCCTCTCCACGACACCAATGTTGTCCAAGGGAAGGGCATTAGGACCCATACAGTTTGGCACCGGTGTCGTTGCAGAGTACTGTGTGATTAAGTGCCTTGCTCAAGGACACAACACGTTGCCTCGGCTGGGGCTCAAACTCACGACCTTCAGGTCACTAGTCCAATGCCTTAGCCATTTGGCCACATTCTCATTTTCTTATTTACTGTCTAGAAAAATGATGAAGGATGCAAATGTTGGATGACTTTTCCTTCCAAAGACTATAAGGCTTATGAGTACTAATCCCAGTGCAAATCAGCTATCTTGAATCAAATCAATGGTGAACCTGCGAAGTTTGCCAAATAACTTACTAATCAGAATTTTAAAACATTTTCTCTCACATGAAGTGGCATCTTGACAACAATGTTTCATGCTTTATGATGATAAAAATAAAACTACTTTGATCCTTGATTAATAATTTTAATTCATTCCTATCACAATTGGTGCCATACTACAGTGCTTGAAAAAAATCTTATTTATCAAACATGAATTAATTATCAGTTTATTATATGCTTCCATAAGACCATACGACTTAAAAGCAGAATTTGACCTTTCGAATCTTCTCCACATTTGATCAAGACTGATTTATTTTCCCTCTCAAACACATTCTCCTGCCTTCTCCCTATAACCTTTGATGTCTTTTCTAATTAAGTATCTATCAAGCTCCACATTAAACATACCTAGTGACTTGCACTCCACAGCTGTCTGTGGCAATGAATTCCACAGGTTCACCACCCGCAAGCTGAGGAATTCATCTCATATCTGCTTTAAAGGGGTGTCCTTTTGAGACTATACTCTCTGATCCTAGACTACCCCAGTTTAGGAAATATCCTCTCCATGTCCACTCTATCTAGGTCTTTCAATATTCAGTATGTTTCCGTAAAATCCCCCTCATCGTTCTAAACGCCAGCAAGTATAGTTCAGTTATCAAGAGAGATGTCTTTTCAAACTTGAATCAGATTGATGGGTAGCAAAGTGGAGATACATCTCTACCAAAGGAGATGTAAGGCACTCCGTTCCTTTGCTAACTTGCAGGTCACCTTTGGGAAAGCCCCCTGATCGGGGTCATGTGAAGCCCCCTGATCAGGGTCATGTGAAGCCAGAGGAGCAGGTGGTGGATGGTTGTATGAACTGCTGGTGTATCTCACAAGTCCTGGTTATGTGACCACTGATGCCAGGCAAATGATCTCTGAAGAGTATTGATAAAGGCTAGGGTCACCTGTCTTGTAAAGACACTGCCCAAAAGGAGCCACTGACAAACCACTTCTGTAAAAAATATTTCCCAAGAACAATAATGATCATGAATAAACCATGATTATCTGTGTCATAGGACATGACACATAATGAATGATTAAATTGGAGAGGTTCTCCTTTGCACAGATTATAAGTAGACTAGTTTTTTTTTTGACGGATGGCTGACCTGCTCTGGCCTGAAGCATGCCCTTGTTGAAATTTAATTCCAATCCCATACTTTCAGTGATGGGACTCAAACTATGGAGTCAAATCAGGCTAAGTCCATGGCAACCATCAACCAGACTTACTAATTCTATCCTAACCTATTTCATTCTTTCCACTTTTGCATTGACTCCTTCCTATATTAATTTTCTCAGCCACGCGCTAGAGCCAATTTACCAACCAATTCAACAAGGATTGAACACTAGTCATTGGCAACAGATCTACTAGTAGCATTACTGTGCTCTCCTTCAATATATGTATTTTTATTCTATTAATTATTAACTAAAATATAAAATTTCAGCTTCAATTGCTTTAATAAAGCATTTCAAAATCTGATACAGCAGTTGTAAAAATGTGGTTTTAAAAAACTGTAAGAAACTCCTAGGATGAGGTTTACTGCCCTAAAAGGCCTTTTTAAACTTGCAAAAGAAATCATAGTTATGTATAAATTAGGATGGTGCACTGTAGCTCTTATCTCTGCTCTTTGTAAGACTTTACTGAAAGCTAATTAGAGTGCCTACCTAAGAAGAGTGAGAATACTTCAAAGTCTTCCGATGGCTGTAAAGTGCTGTGTTTCATCTTGAGAACATGATTAGGCCCCCATACAACAACCTTCATTTATGCGGGAAAATGTACTCGGCCAAAGCAGGAGTCTATGATGACAGATTCTCAAAAGTAATCTTTCTTTCTGTTGTAACTTGCGCCTTGACTGAGTGCGATTTTGACAATTCTTTTCGCAGTAAAAGATTCAAAAGTCTAGCATAGAAATTATATCTGTAAGATAATGAATCAAGGGATTTATTCATCTGCAAACCATTTCAATGTCGGTTGGAACATTTACCTCCAATAGATTGCTTAACTGTAAGTCTTGGTCTTTAAGAGCTGTTACATTTCTGTGTGTGACATCACCCCTTACTCCACTATCTAACACGGGCTAGGTACTACAGATGCCGGTAATCTAAATACTGGAAATACTTAGCAGGTCAAACAGTATCTACGGGGAGAAAAACCTTTCATCAGAACTGCGCAGACTATACCGCAGCATAAAAGCCAGGACCAACAAGCTCCAGGACAGCTTCTTCCACCAGGCCATCAGACTGATTACTTCATGCTGATACAATTGTACTTCTATGTTATATTGACTGTCCTGTTGTACATACTATTTATTATAAATTACTATAAATTGCACATTGAACATTTAGAAACCATAGAACCATAGAAAAACTACAGCACAGAAACAGGCCTTTTGGCCCTTCTTGGCTGTGCCGAACCATTTTCTGCCTAGTCCCACTGACCTGCACACGAACCATATCCCTCCATACACCTCCCATCCATGTATCTGTCCAATTTATTCTTAAATGTTAAAAAAGAACCCGCACTTACCACCTCGTCTGGCAGCTCATTCCATACTCCCACCACTCTCTGTGTGAAGAAGCCCCCCACCAATGTTCCCTTTAAACTTTTCCCCCCTCACCCTTAACCCATGTCCTCTGGTTTTTTTCTCCCCTTGCCTCAGTGGAAAAAGCCTGCTTGCATTCACTCTAGCTATACCCATCATAATTTTATATACCTCTATCAAATCTCCCCTCATTCTTCTACGCTCCAGGGAATAAAGTCCTAACCTATTCAACCATTCTCTGTAACTGAGTTTCTCAAATCCCGGCAACATCCTTGTAAACCTTCTCTGCACTCTTTCAACCTTATTTATATCTTTCCTGTAATTTGGTGACCAAAACTGAACCCAATACTCCAGATTCGGCCTCACCAATGCCTTATACAATCTCATCATAACATTCCAGCTCTTATACTCAATACTTTGATTAATAAAGGCCAATATACCAAAAGTTCTCTTTATGACCCTATCTACCTGTGACGCCACTTTTAGGGAATTTTGTATCTGTATTCCCAGATCCCTCTGACCTACTGCACTCCTCAGTGCCTTACCATTAACCTTGTATGTTCTACCTTGGTTTGTCCTTCCAACGTGCAATACCTCACATTTGTCTGTATTAAACTCCATCTGCCATTTTTCAGCCCATTTTTCCAGCTGGTCCAAGTCCCTCTGCAAACACTGAAAACCTTCCTCACTGTCTACTACACCTCCAATCTTTGTATCATCAGCAAATTTGCTGATCCAATTTACCACATTATCATCCAGATCATTGATATAGATGACAAGTAACAATGGACCCAGCACTGATCCCTGTGGCACACCACTAGTCACAGGCCTCCACCCAGAGAAGCAATTCTCTACTACCACTCTTTGGCTTCTTCCATTGAGCCAATGTCTATTCCAATTTACCACCTAGCGACTGAATTTTCCTGACTAACCTCCCATGTGGGACCTTGTCAAAGGCCTTACTGAAGTCCATGTAGACAATATCCACTGCCTTCCCTTCATCCACTTTCCTGGTAACCTCCTCGAAAAACTCCAATAGATTGGTCAAACATGACCTACCACGCACAAAGCCATGTTGACTCTCTCTGATAAGTTCCTGTCTATCCAAATGCTTATAGGTTCTGTCTCTTAGTACTCCCTCCAATAACTTACCTACTACCGACGTTAAACTTACCGGCCTATAATTTCCCGGATTACTTTTTGATCCTTTTTTAAACAATGGAACAACATGAGCCACTCTCCAATCCTCCAGCACCTCACCTGTATACAGTGACATTTTAAATATTTCAGCCAGGGCCCCTGCAATTTCAACACTAGTCTCCTTCAAGGTCCGAGGGAACACCCTGTCAGGTCCTGGGGATTTATCCACTTTAATTTTCCTCAAGGCAGCAAGCACCTCCTCCTTTTCAATCTGTAGAGTTTCCATGATCTCACTACTTGTTTCCCTTAATTCCATAGACTTCATGCCAGTTTCCTTAGTAAATACAGATGCAAAAAACCCATTTAAGATCTCCCCCATTTCATTTGGTTCCGCACATAGCCGACCACTCTGATCTTCAAGAGGACCAATTTTATCCCTTACAATCCTTTTTGCTCTTAATATACTTGTAAAAACTCTTTGGATTATCCTTGTTTAACGTAAAGATTTTTACTCCCCATGTATATGAAGGATGTAAGAAATAAAGTCAATTCAATTCATCTGGTGGTGCGAATCCTGAGGTACTTGTACCTTCTACCTCATGGCAGCAGTGAGAAAAGAGCATGGCCTGGATGGTGAGGATCTTTGATGATGGATGCTGCATTTCTTTGACAATGTTTCATGTAGATGTGCTCAATGGCTGGGGGAGGGTTTTACCCATGAAGTACGAGGCTGAATCCACAGTCTGTTTTAGGATGTTCCGCTCAAAAGTATTGGTGTTCCTATACCCGCCCACAATGCAGCCAGTCAGCACACTTTCCACAACACATCTATAGATTCCTGATGACATGCAAAACCTCCTCAGACTCCCGAGGAAGTAGAGGCACTGTCGTACTTTCTTCACAATAACATTTATATGATGAGTCCAGGACAGGTCCTCTGAGATGTGGCACCTAGGAATTTAAATTTTATGACCCTCTCCACCTCTATTCCTCCATTGATTACTGGCTCATGGGCCTCTAGTTTCCTTCTCCTGAGCTCTCCAATCAGTTCCTTGGTCTTCCTGGTATTGAGTGATCCCCGATGATGGATGCTGCTTTTCTTGGGACTGTTTCTCGTCAATGCCCTTGTGGAAGGTTGTAGAATGGAATATAAGGTGAGAAAATGGAAAGTTATATACTTTGTTCAGAAGAATTAAAAGAACACAGAATCGGTAGTGTTGTGTGCAGTTTTGGTCACTATATCTAGACTACGGAGTACTAAACTCAGAATCAATGCAGTGTGGGACTTTGTTGCTATCTAGGAGAAACCACAATATGTGACTATAAGAGGGGTGGTGATGTGCGTGTTCATGAGCCACAAGAGGTAAACATGTCAATTAAACAAGACGGAAAACAGGCTAAGCATCCTAGTGGACGACAATTGGAGTAAGATATCTAAGACTGTTTAGGTCACAGGACTCTATTCACAGCACACTTCGATGGAGCCGAAGGCCCAAGCTGAACAGACATTGCACATTTTCTTTATAGAAAGTGTACCATTCAATCTTAAATACCAAAGCTGCCTCAAGAGAGTGGAAATAGTCATTACTTGTTGGCCTGATTGAATTGGGTGCGGGAAGGAGGAAGCACCATAACCTACATTGTATGTGGGTGGGGGAGGGGGAGGGAGGGAAAGTGCATTAAAGAATGAAGCAGAGAGGTCACTTTGGGCCTTAAGTTCAAAACCAACCTGAACCCAAGCAGACAATAACCATTCCAAATCCAACCACTGAGCACGGACCTAGAACTGATTTGCCACTGTTCCAGAGCCTTGTCACATCTCAACTCAATCTGGTCTGAACCTTTGTTGTTGTTCAGTCATTAAGTCGAGTCTGATTCTTTATGACCTCATTGGACTCCTGCACACCAAGTCTACTTGTTGGAAACTGCCTCAAGGTCATACGCATTGTCTGAGTAACATTATCTATCCATCGTAGCCTCTGTCGTCCTCTCCTTCTTTTACCTCTGTTTTACCTAACCTGAGATTCTCCAAGGAATCATGATGTGGTCAAAATATTTGAGCTTTTGTCTCATAATCAAGCCTCCTAGTGAGCAGTCTGTCTGTATTTCTTCAAGTATTGTCTTGTTGGATCTTCTAGCTGTCCAACGAACTTCTAACACTTCCCTCCAGCATCCAAGTTCAAAGGCGTCAATTGTTTTGTGTTCAGCCTTACTAATATTCCAGCTCTCACATCACAACTGGAAGTACCAGAGGCTTGACTATATGGATCTTTATAGGCAATGTTCTGTTTCTTCTCTTCAGTATTTTGCTGCCCTTCACAGAAGTAAGCGATGTTTAATTTCGTGGCTGCAATTACCTTCTAAAGAAATCTTTGAACTGAGGAAGACAAAATCTGTCACTGCTTCCACTTCCTTTCCATTTATTACCACGGAGTTAATAGGGGCTGGTCAACATAATCCTTATTTTCTTAATATTGATCAAGAAGCCAGCTTTCGCACTTTCTTCCCTCATTAGAAATTTCCTCAGATCCTCCTCACCTTCAGCCATTAGAGTAGTATCATCTGCATTTCTGAGGTTGTTAATATTTCATCCGGCAATTTTGATTCCAACATTTGAGTCCTCTAGACCAGCGTTCCTCATGATGTGTTCAGCACAGAGATTAAATAAGTAGGGTGACAGTACACAGCCTTGTTGTACTCCTTTCCCAATCTTGAACCAGTTTGTTGTTCCGTGTTCAGTTCTACCTGTTGTGTCTTGCTCTTCGTATGTTTCTCATAAGGCAGATCAGAAGTCCAGGTATCCCCAATTCTTTAAGGATTTGCATTAGTTTATTATGGTCCACACTGTTGAAGGCTTTAGAGTAGTCAATAAAACTTATAAATACTTCTCTGGAATTCCCTCGATTTGTTTTCTAGTGCCTCTGCCTCTTCTAAAACCATCTTGTACATCTGGCAGGTCTCATTCCATATATTGCTGGAGTCTTGCTTGCATGATCTTTAGCATTGCCTTGCTAGCAAGTGAAATTAGTGAAACTGTACAATAATTTGAACATTCCTTTACATTTCCTTCTTGGGAATTGGGATATAATCTGATTTTTTTCCAGTCTAAAGGCCATTGTTGGGTTTTCCAGATCTGCTGGCAAATTTTAATGCAGCACTTTTACACCATCACCTTTTAAGTTTCTAAACAATTCAACTGAACTCCTGTCACATCCTGCAGCCTTATTGTTGCCAATGTTTTCTATCGTCCATTCGACTTCACTTTCCAGAATATCCGGTTCTAGGTCAATAAGGGAGTCATTGCAGGTGACTTCGCTGTTGGGATCTTTCTTTATATTCTTGCCATCTCTTTTTGATGTCTTCCTCATGGACCATTGTCGTGGTGAGAGGGCTTGTGTATCTTAGAGAAACTATGAGCTATACCATGTAGAGCTACTCAAGATGGACAGGTCGTGGCAGAGGGGTCAGACTAAATATGGTCCACTGGAGAAGGAAATGGCAACCCAATTCAGTAATTTGCCAAGAAAACCTTTTGGATAAAATTTACAAATACCTCCAACTGAACACAAAGTTCAAGAAGATAGCAAGGAAAGATAAGGAAATTTAAAGGAGTGATGCAAAGAAGCTGAAGAAGCCAAGAGAATTGGAAAAACAAGAGGTCTGGACCTAAGGACCTGGAAGTGCTTTTGAAGTCACCCTGACCTACACATGTAGTCAAGCTTGAGTTGGGTAGCCAGGCTGTAATTTGCATCTGAACTTCAGGAGAAACGTGACATTATTGGAGGAGTGAGCAGTTAAGGCTTGCGTTGGTGGTGCTGTTGAGACAACAGTCAAGGTTTTCTCAGCTTGCTTACCTTCTCTCCTAACCAACGCGGCTGAGACTTAAGCACTCTGTTACAACAAAATCTGGGCTCTGTAAGTGCATTATTGTGTTTCGTTAAGATTTATCAAGTTAACATTCTTCCGAACCAAAGTGCAAACACAGCACATATAATTCACACACAACACATAAGATGTTATGACCACAAATAAATTAACAACTAATAAGGTGTACTTAACGTTGCAAGTTAAAAAGTAAACAGTAAACGCTACTGGCGCTTCATACATGGTGAGACCTGAGTGGTGGCAGAGAGTTCAGTAGTCTCACGGCCTGGGGGAAGAAGCTATTTCCCATCCTAACAGTCCTTGTCCTAATGTTATGGTACTTCCTGCCTGATGGTGGGGGGTCAAAGAGATCATTGGATGGATGGGAGGGTTCATTCAAAGGCCCTTGGGTGGGTGGAAGAGAGATCCTGATGTGTGATTTAGAATCAACTCTAAGGGGATAATCTCACTTTATACCAAAAGGGTAGAAGATGGGGGGTGGGTGGGAGGTGTTAAAAAAGCTGAGGAACCTTTATCTGAATGCACACACTATTCAAGACAGGTGGATTAAAGGCAGAAAGAACAATAAATAGGTACAATGTAGAACCTATTACAGAACCATAGCTGCTAAGTGGCAATGACTAGGAAGTAAATATTCCAGGATACCCAATGTTTAGAAGAAATGGGCAAAATAGAAGAGGAAGAGGGGTAGCTCCATTTGTCAAAGAATTGGAATAAAGTTGGAGAAGAATGTTAGCTCTGGAAAGTGGTCAGAAAGTGCCTGCCTTCAGAGAAACAGACGTGGAAATCTTCCCAAAAGTAGAGGAAAATTATTGTAGAATGTATGATGAATTGAAAAAATATGTCAGCATTTATATAAAAAAATATTGGCTGAGTCACTTAAATCAAGTGTCATAGTCTCAAAATAGGGTCTGGTCACTGATGAATAGGCTTTTCTTTACCCTGGGGGTTACAGATCATTGAAGTTCTCTACCCAGAAGAGCTATGAGTATATTCAATTCAGAGACAGATAGGGTTTTAAACATTTAAAGAAACAAGCGACCTGCTGTTAGAGCAGGCAAACTGCCGAAGATCAGCTACGTATGTTCTTGTTGAATGGCCTAATACTGCTTCTATGTCTTTTATCCTTGTGTTCTGACCAGAGATTAAATAAAACAAGTTGGAAATTAACAAATAACAAAAACACAAATATAATTCCAAGATAAATTACATATTCTGTATAAGTATAGAATAATGTTAAATTAGTCCTTAAAAAGTCTGATCCTACAGTTTCCATCCATATCATTAATGAATCTAATCCACCAAGATTTACATTTATAATTACCATCACCATTAAATTTTAACAGGAGTGGCTTTATATATATTTTATGATGCTGCCAGCAATTTCACCAGAAGAAATTCTTCACTGGAAGCAATGATGTCATAGATCTCAAGAGATCAATTGATTACACATCCAGCAGTTTCATCAAATGACTTGCAAGGATATGAAATGTTCAAAATTAATCAGGTCCAGGAAGATGTCTTTCTGAAGGCTCTTATCTACATTTTACTGTCTCATATCTCTGTCACATCATTAGCTGGAGAAATAGGATTTAATTGAATCATGTAATATTTTTTGACATTTTGAATGCAGCTGCTGTCTCTGAAGCAGTTAATAAATGCTCTGGTACTCTTGTGAAAACCAGGTTGGTGTCTCTTCCTAATTACACACTGCTTTCACTCATGCCAGAGAATATTTGAATGCCTTTTCCTTCAATATTACTAATTACTTTTCTCCCATGGCAGTTAAATAAAGATAGAAAGTGGGTATATGTCAAACATAACAGTAGCTCAAAGAATACAGGATGACTCCTTAAAACGCAAATCTCTGTTGAAAAAGTTAAACCACTTTGAGTTACCACAACAAACAAATCTGTTGGTCTAATTCTTGGTGATGATAATGTGGGAAAATATTCCATGATGTGTGTGAATCAGAGAGCTTGAGATTGTGGCTCCATAATGTATGGATCCACAATTTGCTAGAGAGGCAAAATATCAGTGGTGTAGGACACCAATCTTTCAAAGGTCAGTGCAGGGAAGTTAAAGGTTTGTTTGATGGAAAACTTATCCATCAAGACTTAAAGAATTGTTGAACACACTCAGAATGTTGGAGGAACTCAGCAGATCAGGCAGCATCTATGGTGGAAAATAATCAGTTGATGTCTTAGGCCGAGACCCTTCATCAGAACAGGAGAGGAAGGGAACAGAAGCCGGAATAAGAAGGTGCAGAGAGGGAAGAAGTACAAGCTGGCAGGTGATAGGTGAGAGCAGGTGCGGGGAAAAGTGGGTGGGTGGGGGAGAGAAGCAAAGAAGCAGGAGTAATTACTGGATGTTAGAAAAATCAGTGTTCATGGAGGCTACCCAGACAGAATATGAGGTGTTGCTCTTTCAACTTCAGTAAGGCCTCATCATGACAGAAGGGGAAACCATTACTTACCCTCTTCCCCCTTCTTTCTTTTTTCCATTCCCCATTCTAGCTACTCTCTCACCTTTCTTGTCTTCTTACTTGCCCATCACCACCTCTGGTTCTCCTCCTCCTTCCCTTTCTTCCATCCCCTCTCCTATTAAATTCTTCCTTCTTCAGCCCTTTGCCTCTTCCACCTATCACGTCCCAGCTTCCTGCTTCATTTCCCCTTCCCCATCCACCCACGTTTCCTGTCACCTGGTCTCACCTATCACCTACCAGTTTGTACCCCTGTCCTTCCCTCATCTTCTGCCTCCTTCCTTTCCATCCGGCTGACGGATCTCGTCACGTAGCTGTTATTCCCCCTCTATTGATGCTGCCTGACCTGCATTGTTTACTTGTTGTTGTAAATCTAAACTGCATAGATTGGGTTTGTATTCCTAGGAGTGGAGAAGACTACGGATGACCTAAAGATGTAAACAAAATTATGAGTAAGTTACACATAAATTGCTGGAGGAAATCAACAAGGCAGGAAGGGTCCATGGAGAGAAATAAACAATCAATGTTTTACTCCTTCATCGGAACTGAAAAGGAAGGCGGGGGATAAGAAACCAGAATAAGAAGGTGGGAGGGGAGTAAGGAGTACAGGGTGGCAGGCGGTAGATGAGACCAGATGGAGGAAAGGTGGGATGAAGTAAGAAGCTGGGAGGTGATTGGTGGAAAAGGTAAAGGGCTGAAGAAGAAGGAAGCTGATAGGAGAGGGAAATGGAGTATGGGAGAAAGCGAAGGGGGAAGGTCATCTGAGAGAGGTGATAAGCAGGGGAGGATAAGAGAAGGGGTAAGAGGGGAGCCAGAACAGAGAATAGAAAAAAAGAGAGAAGGCTTAGGGGAGAAATTACCAGAAGTAAATCAATGTTTGTGCCATCTGATTGGAGGCTCTTCAGATAGAATATGAGGTGTTGCCCCTCCAGCCTGGGAGTGGCATCTTTGTGACTTCAGAGGAGGCCGTGGACCAACATGTCAGAACGGGAATGGGAAATAGAATTAAAATGGGTGGCCACCGGGAAATCTTGCCTTTTGTGACTGATGGAGCAAAGGTGCTCGATGAAGTGGCTCCCCCAGTCTACATCGGGTCTCACTGATGTAGTGGAGGCTGCACTGGATGCAGTAGATGACCCTGACAGGCTCACAGATGAAGTGTTGCCTCACCTGGAAGAACTGTTTGGAGTTCGAAATGGTGACAAGGGAGGAGGTGTAGGGGCAGGGACATGTGAACAAGGGAGTCACTGAGAGAAGAATTCCTATAGACGGCAGAGAGTGGAGTGGGAAAATATGTGTTCAGTGGTATGATCCAGTTGAAATTGGCAGAAGTTGTGGAGAACAACACGCTGGATGCAGAGGCTCGCAGAGTGGTAGGTCAGGGCAAGGGGAACCCTTTCCCCGTTATGGTGATGTGAGGATCAGGGAAGGTGGACATCTGGGAAATGGAGGAGATGCAGGTGTAGGTGTATCTAAACAAGCACTCAAGGGCTATGGAGTAGATGTTAGTGAATGGAATTAGTACACAGAGGTACTTGATGACCTGAAGGTCTTGTTTCTGTGTTTATGATTCTATCACTCTATTTGGACTGTTGCTTTGTTGAATATTTAGCAAAAGGTATCTATTTAACTATCTGGCACTATGCTTTTAAATGAAGTGATTAAAATTAATTGCCTGCAGTTGCAGTATATTGGGGCCAGTTAGCGATATCGGTTAGAGGCAAGCAGCATGAAAATTAAATTAATTCGGCAAATGAATGGGAAGTGGTTGCCTGCTCCTTTCATCTTTGGACCAATCAAATCAGAAGTACATAAAATGCTAAATGTGGAATTGAGGGAATTTATGACCCAACTTTAACTCTACCAAATGCAACACACAAAATGCTGGAGGAACTCAGTTGGTCAGGCAGCCTCTGTGGAGGGAAATGCCGTTAGTTCAGTCCTACATTACTTTTCTTAAGTATTGCTTTCATTTGTTGAAAGTGAAATTTGCAAGAATATTTTGTTTGTAAAAGTTTAATGTATACTAAAATGGTCCCATATAACCATTTAAAACAAGGATTGAAATAAATAGTATGAAACAACTTTTATTTTGTGAAATCACAGTTCAAGTTAATTGAATTTTCATGAAATCCCAATATGTTAATAACTGTTTATTGCATATTTCTGAAATAACAGAAGTTATTTTCCCTTTAGCTACTGGCCTCATAATGGGATGCATGATTTACCCTGATGGCTGGGATTCAGACGCAGTCAAACAAATGTGTGGGAACAAAACTGACAAGTACACTTTGGGAGCATGCTCTGTTCGCTGGGCCTACATCTTAGCCATCATTGGGATCCTGGATGCTCTCATCCTGTCCTTCTTGGCTTTTGTGCTTGGCAACAGGCAGGACAGCCTTCTTCCTGAAGACTTTAAGGTGGAAAATAAAGGTAAGTGATTTTGTGCATCTTGTGTTGTATTCATCTGCGTTTGAATAAAGTTTAGTTCTGTCACGGAGAGTTCTTTTGTCTTGAGATTAATGCAAAGATTCAATTGGATTGAATCTCCTGAGACAGACCATTAGCATCATAAATATACTTTATTGTATAAGATCAATGATCTTAAGACCGACTCAACAGCAGGAATGAACTTGCACTTCAGCAGCATGATAAGAGAATCAATTTGTTGTAGCCAGATATTACTAGTTCTTCACTGCAGTTTTGCCTAACCATAAAAGAGGCCCAGAGATCTGTGGTAGTTCTGACATTTACTTGCCTCTATCAATGTCTGCGTTTTGGTTCCATGCTTCCACCCAACAAATTTGTTGCTAAGGGTGCTTCAGTATTAGTGAGTCCTTCAGACTTGAGCATGTCATCAGGCCAACTTGTGTTGCTCTGAATGTTATCTAATAAAACTAAAATGCACTAAAGAACTGAGGGACCAAATGATGTAATGAGAAGCAACAATATTTTTACAGAAGAAAGTGAGTTAACTGCCAGCATTCAGCACTGCAGTAAAAGAAATGCTTTTTATATCCTTAGCCCGATAGAAAAACCTCTACTTCTCATTCTATCTCAAACATTCTCTTTATATTTAATAAACACACAATCAGAGTTTGTAAAATGATACCTTCACAATGGATCTCTGGTATAAAATTGACAGCTTTACTACCCAAGTGAAGTGCCACATTTAAACTAGTTGTTAATGTTCCTCCACGCGACCTGAGCCAAACTATGCAAGGCAAGCTAGATATGGTATGCAAATATCTTCTGCCTTCTGCTAGCATGTGCAAAACACATTCATCTAGAAAACATGGAAGAGAAATATCTCCCTAATAATTCCAGAGAACGATTCACGTTTTGGGAAGAGGAACTGGAATGATGGAGAATTTAAATGAATAATTAATCAAATTAGTTGTAAGTAGCAATTCAGTAAGTGTTCTTCTCCAGGCTTCAATGACACCTCATCACTGATGTGCACAGAAGACAACCTAGGGAAGAAGAAATAATGAAAATTTATCCAAAGGATGATTACTTTAACAGTGTGAAATATTGAGAATACAAATAAGATTAAATGGGTAGATAGATCTAACTGTGTGTAGAGAATGTTCCGGGTTTAAGAGTGAAACATAATTGGTTAGAGTTTGGTATCACTATATGTGTATCTCTGGGTTGAAGATAGGCTGTTCTTATTCATAGGGTGCTCAGGAGCTTATCGCTGTGCAATACGAATATCAATCAGATGCTGGTATGACTTCAGACAGAAATAATTCCACACTGATATGTTTATTTCGTAGCTACAGTTTATTTTGAAGCAATAGATAAATAATTGAATTTGTTTCAGCTTTGAAAGCTCAGCTAAAATCACAATTTATATTTACTCCAGAAAGGATACCTCCTGTGTCTAATAAAGTAGCCTCTGAGTGTTTGTTCGTGGCCTTCTGCTGCTCTAGCCCATCTACTTCAAGGTTTGATGTGTTGTGCATTCAGACATGCTCTTCTGCACACCACTGTTGTAATGTGTGGTTACTTGAGTTACTGTTGCCTTCCTGTCAGCTTGATCCAGTCTAGCCATTCTCTTCTGACCTCTCTCATCAAATTATTTTCACCCACAGAACTGGCGCTTACATGATTTTTTTTCTTTTTTGGTTCTTTGCACCACTCTGTATAATAACTGAGAATGGTTTGTTGTGCTTGAAAATTCTAGATCAGTGGTTTCTGCAATACTCAAACCATCCTGTTGGGCGCCAACAACCATTCCACGGTCAAAGCACTTATTCCCCATTCTGTTATTTGGTCTGAACAATAAATAAACTTTTGACCATGTCTGCATAGTTTTATGCATTGAGTTGCTGCCACCTGAATGGCTGATTATATTTACATTAACAAGCAGGTGTCCCTAATAAAGTGACCATTGAGTATATGATCTTAACAATAAACTACATGTAAAACTGTTTTAAATTATTTTAAATGATCCACTATTCTAGAATGAATGAGATTTCATTCCAGAAATAATCCGCATCAGGAAAATCAGATATGTGACGAAATGCATTCAACTGGGCTTGTTGCATTGTATGAGTATGTAGTAAAAAAAAAGTTTTGCCCTTTGACTGAAAAATATCATCTAGTACATTGTAACTTTCTTTCTCTGGAACATAATAAACTTCGAAGTTTTGTACATTATATTAATACAATCAATTTTCCACTCTGACAGATGAAATTAAAGATAATATTAAAGCCAGAAAAGAAAATTGCTCTTTAGATTAAAAAATGAAGTAATAGATTACATTGAGGCTTCGTTGGTCAAGGCCTCTAACTGTTCACTTTCTTTGCAGATATGAACTTATATAGAATGTAAAACAGTGCAGTACAGGTGCAGGCCCTTTGGTCACCATGTCTGTGCTGACCACGTTCGCAATCTAAACTAACTCCATCTTCCTGCTCATCGTCAATATCCCTTTATTCCCTGCTGGTTCACATGCCATCCAAATGCCCCCTAAACATTGCTAGTTTCTCTGCTTTTACCAGCTCTCCTAAGCAGCCCATCTGTCCTTTAGTCTCAAACTATAGTCAACTCATTGATTATAACAGAAGACCTATTCTCCACTCACATCAACTGGCGGAAGATTAAAACAAAAGTGCCTATTATTAGATTGTCAAAGCTGCAACTTTGGGGTAGATTTTAATTCTGTGCTAGTTTTTGAATCCACTCCAACAAATTATTTTGCTGCCTTGAAGTAATGGCATGCCATCAAGTTTTAAATCGCCAAACACCACAGAAATGCTATTAGATCATTCCTAACATAGATCAGGTGAGAAGACAATTCAAAGTAGCTCTCAGAGGAAGGCCTGTTTTCCAGGTTAAAAGCCTTAGGGAAGTTCTGGAAGGGTCCTACAGAAGGGGGAAGAGTCCAAACCAGCAGTGCTACGACATCATGGCACGCGGACAAGGAATTTAGCCCCTTTCTCATCCTCCTTCCTTGCAACTGTTGACCTTCTTCAGTGTGACAATACTCTGGCCTACTCAAACCAGTTCAGTTGCCTACTGACACAACAGAGCAATGCACAGGTGTTTAGGATCAAGGAGCAAATTTATTTGCTATATACATTCACATGTATTAGGAACTTGCTGTGGTGTGAGTAATGTATTTAATATTTCAGTAATATTTAAGTAATATACATAAATATATTGTTTAAGCATTCTTTGTTGTTAAAATAATTCATTACAGGTTATATGTAAAAGTATGTGAATGCCACCATCATGTCACCACATCATCTGTATAACAACAAACTTTACATGCATCTCTCGGGTTCCCTTGTTTCTCTTGCACTCTTTCTTCGCATTAGAAAACATAACAGTGTGTTGGTCAGGGTACAACATGCAATAACATTCAAAAATTATTAAGAATAAAGAACATAGAAAAACATATTTTAAAAACTAATAAAGTTAGAGAATACTTTACTTCTCTGTCGCCAAACAATTGATACTAGGGCGTACAATCATCACAGCGATATTTGATTCTGCGCTTCGCGCTCCCTGGAGTACAAATTGATAGTAAATGGTAAAAATTTAAATTATAAATCATAAATAGAAAATAGAAAAGGGAAAGCAAGGTAGTGCAAAAAAAAAACAAGAGATTAAAGGACAGATATGGAAAAAAATGTGTATAAATAAATACCGGCATGTATTTACAATATAAGCAGCATTATAAAAAGTGGTTTAAAGTGTCTACTGTGCAGTGAAAGGAGTAATAGATAAGGGGGGTGAGAGGGCTAACTAGAACAGTTGATCAGATTAACTGCCTGGTGGGGGAAAGAAACTTATAAGATGGCATGAAGTTTTTTTGTTTTAATATCCCTACAAAGCTTTCCAGAAGGCAGCTTTTGGAAAAGAGAGTTTGCATGCTGAAGGAGTAGTGTCTGCAATCATTTTTCCTACCTGCTTCTTTGTCCTGGGCAATACCAGCGATGGCGATGGCAGATTCCACCAAGACCTTTTCTGCTGACCTGATAGTTCTCTGTAGTTTTTGTATATTGTGAGAGAATGCTGCTCCTAACCAGACAGAAGAGGCTGATGTGAGGATGCTCTCAATGATGGCAGTGTAGAATTGCATCCGTATGTTCTGGGGAAGACTGAAATTTACCATCTGCTGCAAGAAGCACTTCCTCTGCCAAGCCTATTTGTTAAGGAAAGAGACAGGGTTCTCCCCTCTGGGGTCTGGTGAAATAATGATGTACATGAATCTGAATTTGAAACGATGCCAATCGTAGAGTTGTTGAGAATAAGTGAGCGGAGGTCAATTGCTCGCTGCAGATTAAAGTCAGAGATGCAGGTGAAGGATGCAAAGTGGATTAGTAACCTGCAAGCTTTTAAGAATGGACTATCCATATTCCCTTCACGTAGGGAGAGACTTTGGGCCAGGCACAGCCTGTGTGTTGCAGTCAGACACGTCATTGTTGCCATATGGCTGCAAAAGGTCAAGTAACTTAGGTTTATTACCGGTACAAAACAGCTTAATCCACTCTATTACTGATGCACCACTCCAATTCACATGACTCCCAACTAATTTAAGACACTTCCTCCATGGCTATTCCATGCAGCAGAGCAGGAGTGAACAACGCCTAGGCTTCCAGCAGTTTAAACCATAGGCCTTTGATTGCTTATGCTGTCTGAAAGCCTTTCCAAGGATTCTAATATCTGATAATATGGAAACTTGATAAAATAAAGTATAAAATAATCTATCATCAAAGATCTCCGCCGTCTGGACAATGCCATTTTCTTACAGCTCCCACCAAGCAGGAGATACAGAACACTTAAGTTCCATACCACCAGCTTCAGGAACAGCTACTCCCCTTCAGCCATCCAGTTTGTGAACCAACCCGCACAGCACTAATCACTACCCCAATATAGCAACACCAGGGCCACCTTGCACTACAATGAACTTTTCATTTTTTAAAATTTGCCTTTTCCTGTATAACTTGTTTTTCTTATGAATGTTGTGTATCTGATGCTATTGTCTGTAATGCTGCTGAAAATGTTTCTCATTGCACTTGTGCATCCGGTTGCTTGTGTCGATGACAGCAAACTTAGCTCTGATTTTAAAATGAAGTGTACAAAAGGGAGAGCATGCATATGATGAGATCATTTCGTTAAAACCATAAATTCACTTAAAGCAATGAAGTATAAATTAAAACAGTACATTTAATTAAAGTAATATTTTCAATGATGGATTTGGTGGAGTCCAGGACCAGGACAGGAGGTCAGATGTGCAACATCAAGCCTCCCGTGTGATCCATCCTTTTAAGTGGTAGGAAGTCTGGAACACCTGATGTGCAAACAGTTCCTTGGAAGCAGTTTTCCTCTCGTGAATTGTCTGTCCTTGGTGCAATGCAGTCCATTAACTAAATGGGACCTCCTTCAAAACAGTAATTCATAAGAGATTTTGATGAATTAAACTTCTTTCTCATATAACGTCAAAATTCTACGAGAATTTAACGGGAAAGGAAAAATAAGCAACATTTCAGAAGGTTTTGTGGATTTCCTTTTGTATTGGGAAAGAGTATCAACTCCTAAGTGAAGGTTACAGAGTTCCATCCATTTCAAACTCACATCTTTTCCTTGTGAAATGCATTTTTAAGTGAAGACACAGTATGGCAAAATGAATTCACTAGCTGTGCAAAGGAATCCTGAATTCTTAATAGATAAACCACAGAACAGAAATACAGTCAATATTCTTTTAACATAAGGAGATTGATGTTGTGATTGGGAATGAAGTCACCAGAAGCTAGTGGATGTAGAAGTCTTTATACAGCCAAACAAGCAGGAATCATACTGGAGACACTCTTGAAAGAAGAGGCCTCCCTGACCCAATATTACATGATATTTTTATCTGCTAAAAATCAGAGGTAACAGCAGGATAATTCTTTTGTTACAGTGTATCCATAATGCTTCCTTTGAATTATGTATAGTTTTCATACACCTTGATCTTCACCACAAGACATCTAGACACCTAAAAATGAATGTTAATCTCCACTGATTCTTGGTTGCATTCATGCATATGCAGATGTCGCAGGTCAGTAGGTGCTTCATAGTATGCAATCAACCCCAGTCTGCATTTTAAACCCAATCCACATACAGATCTGAAGATTGGTTGCTGTTGAAATTAATATTTGCTCCACACCATAATTCCAGAATACACCTTCTTGGCCCTACTGGACAAAAATAATTTTGATCCAGGAAAGGCCAAACTATAAGGGGGGGCGGAATCTAATCAAGTAGGGCAGCAAAAATGCCCCGTACTTCGGACCCCTTTCCCCAGTTACCTATCGTATCCCTATTTGCATCTACATCCCTAATGGCTACCTACAAGTCTCAGCAAAGCTTGTTCCAGAAATTTGACTGTCTTTAAAATGCAGCTTTGTCATTTGTATGTCCGTTGCCTCCTTCCCTGGGGGCCAATTGCAGGTTAATCACATTCTTTATCTTCACCCTTTCATTCTCTGATAGCTAAAACTGAGCCGTAGCTACCAGTGGTTACTCTCTGGTTAGGGGTACCATCAAGGTAAGTGTATCAGGCTCACAAGCAACAGTTCACACTCCATGCTCCATGCCATGACAAAGGATTATCAGAATGTTCATACCCCTTCATCGTTGAAGGACGGGTTGGAGTGGTCTCTATTTGAATGGCTGCATGAACCTCACCCCGGCGGCACACCCTCCCAGAATGGCTATTCATAGTCATAGTCATACTTTATTGATCTCGGGGGAAATTGGTTTCCGTTACAGTTGCACCATAAATAATAAATAGTAATAAAACCATAAATAGTTAAATAGTAATATGTAAATTATGCAAGGAAATAAGTCCAGGACCAGCCTATTGGCTCAGGGTGTCTGACCCTCCAAGGGAGGAGTTGTAAAGTTTGATGGCCACAGGCAGGAATGACTTCCTATGACGCTCTGTGTTGCATCTCGGTGGAATGAGTCTCTGGCTGAAAGTACCCCTGTGCCCAACCAGTACATTATGTAGTGGATGGGAGACATTATCCAAGATGGCATGCAACTTGGACAGCATCCTCTTTTCAGACACCACCGTCAGAGAGTCCAGTTCCATCCCCACAACATCACCGGCCTTACGAATGAGTTTGTTGATTCTGTTGGTGTCTGCTACTCTCAGCCTGCTGCCCCGGCACACAACAGCAAACATGACAGCACTGGCCACCACAGACTCGTAGAATATCCTTAGCATCATCCAGCAGATGTTAAAGGACTTCAGTCTCCTCAGGAAATAGAGACGGCTCTGACCCTTCTTGTAGACAGCCTCAGTGTTCTTTGACCAGTCCAGTTTATTGTCAATTCGTATCCCCAGGTATTTGTATTCCTCCACCATGACCCCCTGGATGGAAACAGGGGTCACTGATACCTTAGCTCTCCTCAGGTCTACCACCAGCTCCTTAGTCTTTTTCACATTAAGCTGCAGATAATTCTGCTCACACCATGTGACAAAGTTTCATACCGTAGCCCTGTACTCAGCCTCATCTCCCTTGCTGATGCATCCAACTATGGCAGACTCATCAGAAAGCTTCTGAAGATGACAAGACTCTGTGCAGTAGTTGAAGTCCAAGGTGTAAATGGTGAAGAGAAAGGGAGACAAGACAGTCCCCTGTGGAGCCCCAGTGCTGCTGATCACTGTGTCGGACACACAGTGTTGCAAGCACACGTACTGTGGTCTGCCAGTCAGGTAATCAAGAATCCATGACACCAGGGAAGCATCCACCAGCATCGCTGTCAACTTCTCCTCCAGCAGAGCAGGGCGGATGGTGTTGAATGCACAGGAGAAGTCAAAAAACATGACCCTCACAGTGCTCGCTGGCTTGTCCAGGTGGGCGTAGACAAGGTTCAGCAGGTCACTGGCCCAACCACTGAAAGGGCCCAGCTTATTTGTATTCACTCCCCATTCAGGCTGGAGTGACTGCCTTCAGATGCTGTGTGTAATTTCTTCTCTTTCTCAGTCTGTCATACCATTGAAGATATGAAACCTGATGTCTCTGCTGTAACTCGAATCCTTTCCTATTTATTTTCCCCAATATTTTTTCCATTCTGAGCTATGCAACTAATCATCTACCTTCAGCAACTAGCCTTCATTACAGGGTACAGTTACTTTAGCATGCTGTTCATGGCCACTCTCTCTCTCAGCATCTTCTGCTTTTGCATTTGCTGTGGGTCAGGTGTGGTCAGAACTGATGCAGCAGGCTGGCGTTCAACAGTTCTCTGCCATGACCCTGTAATGGGGTACAACTGATCTCTCGCTCTACCTGCGAGGGTGACAAGCAGAGTCAATGGTTGAACCTGAGTCCAGTGTTTCCACTGGCTGCCTCACCACGACTGTACGCAGGTGTCATTAGTCCGGAGAACCACCTGTGGTCCTATCCACCTGGAAGCAAAATCTGACTTTTCAGGCGTCTCCCTTGCCATGACTTGGTCACCTGGGAGAGGACTATTTTCTCTCCCTTGGGCTCTCTCTGATCTGAGATATTTTGTTGCTGCTTTGTTTGATCCCTCAACGTGTTATCCTGGTTGCAGTGGACCATCACATTTCCATGTAATTTTACGAAACTGGCATTTGTAGTTTCTATTTCTGTTGTTTCTTGTTCTCCTGCTGCCCTCCATTTCTGCTCCTTACTATCCCGTTTCTGGTGAGCCTTTACCGTAATCACCTTTGGCAGCGGCACTACGTCTAACAACCCCTGACTGTACTTGGTCCTAACCCTTGGGACCTCCTGACAGGATTCCCACACATATAACCATATAACAATTACAGCACGGAAACAGGCCATCTTGGCCCTTCTCGTCCATGTCGAACGCTTACTCTCACCTAGTCTCACCGACTTGCACTCAGCCCATAACCCTCCATTCCTTTCCTGTCCATATAGCTGTCCAATTTAACTTTAAACGACAACGTCGAACCTGCCTCAACCACTTCTGCTGGAAGCTCATTCCACACAGCTACCACTCTCTGAGTAAAGAAGTTCCACCTCATGTTACCCCTAAACTTTTGCCCTTTAACTCTCAACTCATGTCCTCTTGTTTGAATCTCCCTCACTCTCAATGGAAAAAGCCTATTCATGTCAACTCCATCCAATTTTATCCCTCACTATCCTTTTGCTATTAATATAACGGTAGAAACCCTTGGGATTTATTTTCACCTTATATGCCAAAGCAACCTCATATCTTCTTTTAGCTTTTCTAATTTCTTTCTTAAGATTCTTTTTACATTTTTTATATTCCTTGAGCACGTCATATTCTCCACACTGCCTATATTTATTGTAGATATCTCTCTTTTTCCAAACCAAGTTTCCAATATCCCTTGCAAACCATGGCTCTCTCAAACTTTTAACCTTTCCTTTCATCCTAACAGGAACATAAAGAATAAACAAGTGAAATTTGTCATCTACTATATTTCATTAGGAGTTTGAGGAGAATTGGTACCAAAGATACTAGCAAATTTCTACCGATGCTCCCGGAAGAACATTCTAGCTTGTTGCATGGAGGGGCCACTGCACAGGATCAGAAAAAGCTGCAGAAAGTTTTAAACTCAGCCAGCTCCATCACGAGCACTAGCCGCCCCAGCATCCAGGACGCCTTCAAAAGGCGGTGACTCAAAAGAAAGTGGCGTCCACCTTTAAGGACCCCCATCATGCAGGGCATGCCCTCTTCTCATTGCTACCATCAAGGAGCCTAAAGTTACACAGGCAATGATTCAGGAACAGCTTCTTCTCCTCTGCCGTCAGGTTTCTGAATGGACATTGAACCCATGAACCTCAGTATTTTGTTTTCTCTTTTTGCACTGCTTACTTTAATTTTATATATGAAAATAAATAAATTATATTCAACTGTAATTTATAGTTTTTATTATTAGGTAGTGCATTGTGCCACTGCAAAACAACAAATTTCTTGACAAATTCCAGTGATGTTAAACCTGATTCTGAATTCTGAAATTCTGAGCAACCAACCCAACCCAAGGATGTGCCGGAGGCAGCCCACAGGTTTTGTCAGACATTCCCACAGTGCTCAGCAGAACAATCAGTGTTCGTCCATCGTCGACGTCGATGAGGACCTCAACACCAGATAGTGTCGAGACTAGCGCGTGATTTGGATTTAAGTGAGGGAGAGTTGCGCAGCGTCAGCCTCACTCTCTCTTCCCAATTCCCATCTGGATCCAGTGGCAAGACAGAGTCGAGATGGCTGGAGATGGGACTAGGCACAGTGGATGACCAGGACGTCTTCTGTGTCTTGTCCTGCTCTACAAGTTCCACGACGCTTGCAGAAACCGCCTTCTTGACCGTTGGACCTTCCATTGGTCTCGTCCGCTCAATCCACCGGAGTCTGTCTTCACATGCAGGGATAGACAACTCCCTATCTCACTGAGGGTTTGAGACCCATCGGCTACCCTCACCTGGTTTAGCCGGCTCGTCGAAGCCGTTGCCCAGCGTGTGGCTGCTGTCACATACAAACAGCTACGGGGAGCCACAGGTGAGAACTCTCCTCCCTGCTCGGGATTGCTGTCTCTCTTGGCCTTCTTAGCTACTCTGTGCTTGCATATGATTGCTGTCCCTGTCCTGTCCATGTTATTTCTCCCTTTTCCTGAGTCTATGATAGCACCTGCCTTACTTGGTGTGTCTATTCCCAGGATGTTTCCCCTTCATTGTCTGGACACACCCAAAAATCTACAGGAAGCTGCACTCCCTCAATCTCAATTACATGGGGCCAACTTCTCTCCGCCCTCATTGTTTCACCTCCTGCACTGGTAATGTAAATCACCTCTCCAGTCGTGGGCAAGGGTAGGTCAGTTATTGATACTGACAATCCTGCGTCCACAAGCATTTTACATTACCAGCCCCCTAATAAACCTCTTGTGTACTTCTGTGGATACCCACTACTGGCAACCGAGGCTGCTGCCAACCTGTTTGACTGATCTCTCCAGCTCTATAATCTACTCGGCAGTCAAATCCAAAAGATGGGGTGCTGCTATGGATTCTGCCTGCTTCGGTGAGTAATTCTCACACCTTCCTGTCTTTCGATCCTGATCGATGTTACAGAACCTGGACCTCAGCACTTCTCTCTGCAATTGGATTCTTGACTTCTTAACTGGAAGACCACAATCTGTGCAGATTGGTGATAATATCTTCTCCTTGTTGATGATACAACCGTTGTTGGTAGAATCTCAGATGAAGATGAGAGGGCATACAGGAGCAAGATATACCAGCTTGTTGAGTGGTTTCACAGCAACAACCTTGCATTCAATGTCAGTAAGACGAAAGAGTTGATTGTGAACTGTAGGAATGGTAAGACGAGTGAAAACAAGCCAATCCTCATAGAGGGATCAGAAGTGGAGAGAGTGAGCAATTGTAAGTTGCTGGGTGTCAAGATCTCTGAGAATCTAACCTGGTCCCAACATATCGCGGCAGCTATAAAGAAGGCAAGACAGCAGCTATATTTCATTAGGAGTTTAAAGAGATTTGATTTATCAAATAAAACACTTGAAAATTTCAATAGATGTACTGTGGAGAGCATTATGACAGGTTGCATCACTGTCTGGTACGGAGGGCTATTCCACAGGACCAAAAGAAGCCACAGAGTGTCGTAAAATTAATCAGCTCCATCTTGGGTACTAGCCTTGTAGTATCCAAGATATCCTCAAGGAGCAGTGCCTCAAAAAGGTGACCCCCATCACCTAGGACATGCCCTCTTCTCATTGTTACCATCAGAAAGGAGGTACAGAAGCCTGAAAGCACATACTCAGTGATTCAGGAACAGCTTCTTCCCCTTTGCCATACGATTCCTAAATGGACATTGAACCCATGAACACCACCTCACATTTTTTTAATATATATTATTTCTGTATTGCACAATTTTTAATCTATTCTATATAACTGTAATTGATTTACTTATTTCTGTTCTTTCTTTCTATATTATCATGTATTGCATTGAACTGCTGCTGCTAAGTTAACAAATTTTACGATACATGTCAGTGATAATAAGCCTGATTTTGATTCTGATCCTTTTCAGGACACTTCCTCCACCCATAGCCTGAGAGGCCACGGCTCTAAAAAACCCCTTCCCTTACCCTTTCACATCTATTCCAGCAGTTCCTTATTAGGTGCCCTGTTTGTTGGCTAGTCCTCTGTGATGTCACAAATTCTCCATGATGTCACAGCAGCTACATCATGACAGCTACTTTATGACTTCTCTTCCCCCTCCTTAGTCCATCTCACCAGCCCATGATACTATCACAGAACAGGTCAATCCCACTGCTATACCCAAATCTAAAACTTCCTGCTGAGCTGTGCTCAGGCATTCCTTCAGCATTTTTAGACTGGGCCATTCCTCACTGGATTATCTAACCCTGAATACTCCTCAAACGATTGATAGGTACATTCTGCATAATCCATGGTTGGCTCATCAGCTCGCTGAAGCACTGACATTATCGTTCCCCAATTACTCTCGCCTCCCTCCAAGTCACTGCTTCATATCCCCTTGAAAGAAGTGATACCTCTTTTCATTGCTGTCATTCCCAGTAGTTGCCCATGTACCACCCTGCACTCCTTGGGTGATACTATCCCACATATTCCTCAGGCACTTTGTTTTTACCAACACATATACACATACATACATATACATGCACATATACATACATACACACATACATATGTACATACATACATGTATACATACATACATATACATACATACATATACATACGTATACATACACGTGTATACATACATGTATACACACATACCCATACATACACACATACACATACACACACACACATATACACACACACATATACACACATACACACACACACACACACACATATACATATATACACACATTCACACATACACACATATACATATATATTTTTTGGGGGGGTTCGCATCTGGTGAACTTCAATCATTTCCTCAAGCTTGCACCAGAATTCTGAATTCCCACAAGTGATTTTAAGTGAGAGCAGCTCTGACAAATGCTCCGCTTCTTCCTAGAAGTGAAATACTTATGGATGGTCATAATCAAGTCCAGGGCTGGCTCAGATTGTCACGGTTCTCGACCTGATGTTGCCTGACTGCAATAGCTGCCAATCCAATGGATATATCTGGGTATAACCTCTCTATCAAATATCTCCACACTAATTCCCACACTACAGAAAATATAAATGATGGATAAAGATTAACCAGTATATATTTAAAACAACAGTGTCTACTCTGCAATTTGCCATCTATGTATGTCTGAACTCATAATGCCTCTTGTACGCCTTTGTATTTAAAACAGTTAAAGCAAAGTTACAGACTTATTCTTAAGACACACAAACACACTTGCAAATGTGAATGCTACAGTACAGTTCCCCGAACACATATACACACACCCTACTGGTGTCCCAAATGGTCAATAACCACTCTTCGCAACTAGTGGCCTTATCTCATCAAATTACCTGAAAATGTCTGGTCTCTTACATAAACACACATGCGCGCGCACACACACACACACACACACACACACACACACACACACACACACACAACGCTACTTTTATACCTACCAGTTCAGCTGTCTGCCATGTTCATGATACTTCATGATCCCATTGTCACCAACCTGAACAGATCCAAGTCTGTGTGCTAATCTTAAAGATACTCACCCATTTACACTGCTGAAATTGCTGGCCACACGATGGGTCATGAGTGAATCCTGGATGAGCCCCCAAATGTTGTGACTGTGAACGAAGTGTCCGGAGAGACACTGAAGCTGGTGGATATAGAAGTGTTTGTTCACTCAAACAAGTAGAAATCACACTGGAGACACTCTTGGAAGATAAGGCCTGCCTGGCCCAATATTACATGACATTTTTTATATGCTAGAGATCAAAAGTAGCAGCAGGACAATTCTATAGTTACAATGTATCCACAGTGCTTCTTCCTTTGAATTACATATAATTTTCAAACATCTCAATCTTCACAGCAAAGCTTCAGGCACCCAAAATGAATGTTAATACCCACTGACTCTAGCTTGCATTCATGCATATGCAAACATCTCTGATCAGTGAGCATTTCTTGGTTTGGAATCGATCCCAATCTGCAGCTCCAAGAACACCATCGTTCTGAGCTGCATTTTAAAATCAATCTACAATCCACGTTCGGATCTGAAGACTGACTGCTGTTGAAATTAATACTTGCTACACACCATAACTGCAGAATATGCCATAACTGCAGAATACGCCATAACAATTTAGATCTGTGTTGCAATATAATGATTTTGATTTTCAGTGATAGATGATAACTCTCCATGGTGATAAATCCTTTCCCTAGTGAGAATTATTGTGCCTTTAATTTGAAATTTGATACCAGCAGCCATTTAAGAGGGAAACAAACATGTAATGCCTCAGCTGCATGCCTCATGCTTCAAGATCAGAATCGGAATCAGTATCAGTATCAGATTTAATATAACTGGCATATGTCATGTGATTTGTTGTTATGCAGCAGTACATTGCAATACATAATATAAACATTATTATTGTAAATTACAGTATTGTGTAATCAAACAGTTAAATTAAATAAGTAGTGCAAGAGGAGAAAAAAGGTGACAAGGTAATGTTCATGGGTTCAATGTCCATTCAGAAATCTGATGACAGAGGGAAGAAACTATTCCTGAATCATTGAATGAGTGCCTTCAAGTTGCAGTACCTCCTCCCTGATGGTAGCAATAAGAGGGCTGTCCTGGGTGATGGGGGTTCCAAATGATTGCACACTGCCTTTTTGAGGCATTGCTTCTTGGAGATGTCAATCAAATTAGTTATTCAGATCTGATGAAGAGAAAAATGTAAAAATCAAAATTCTATAGACTCAACTGTGCTTTTTTAACCTGTGTGATCAGTTTGGTTTCTTTACCATTGTGAATTTTGTTCATAAGGGTAGCCGCCTTTGAATATTCAGTAAAATACAATCATGTGATGACTAAATTAGTGAAGAAACAATTTAACTGATGATAGCATCACCACACGTGCACAAAAAAATTGTCAATTATACTTAAAGATCCTATCAAGTCAAAAAAGAAAATAATAAATTGGACGGCAAGATCATGAGACTTTGATTTAAGGTGTAAGATCCATTTACTTTTGGTGTAAAGCCATTAGATTTAATGCAGTTTCAGTTATAGCCAGTTCTTTACTGATGGCTATCCATGTACTGTTTAAGATGGTTGCATTTCAGTTTGAACATTGTGACTGTGAAAAATTTGATTTTGAATTACTAATGGGAAATAGAAATATATTTTGGATTGGTCTTCACAAGCAAAGACACTAAATTTATCCCAATAATAATAGACAAGCAAGATGATATAAGGAGGCAGGAACTGAATATCCTAGGCAGCAGTGACGATGTGTCTTGCAAGTGAAATTGTAGTTCGCAATTTTTGAGGAGGAGAACAAGAGTCTGCAAAAGGGTAGAGATAGGCTGAGTGGCATGGAACTACTTTGGAAGGCAAAAGGGCTTACTGTTATTTAAATGAAGTGTATCTATAAAATCTTGCAGTTGAAAGGCATCTGGGCTCCAGTCTATGAAATTCTTCCAAGGGCCATGGATCTCAAAAAAAAGAGGCATTGAATATATTATTGGCAGAGATTGAATTCTAAGGTAATGAAATGTGTGTGTAATATATAAAAGGGAGGGAGGGGGAGGGGAGAGAGGTGAGGGAGAAAGGGAGAGGGGGAGAGGGAGGGGGAGAGGGAGGGGGAGAGGGAGGGGAGAGGGGGAGGGGGAGGGGGAGGGGGAGGGGAGGGGGAAGGGGGAGGGGGAAGGGGGAGGGGGAGGGGGAAGGGGGAGGGGGAAGGGGGAGGGGGAAGGGGGAGGGGGAAGGGGGAGGGGGAAGGGGGAGGGGGAGGGGGAAGGGGGAAGGGGAAGGGGAGGACGAGGGGGCGAATGAGAGAGAGAGGGGAGGGAGAGGGGGAGGGGGAGAATGGAGGGAGAGAGAGAGGGGAAGAGTGGAGAGGGGGAGAGGGTAGACACACTCTCATCCAAACATCTCCAACGATACCAGTTTCTCAAGACTACATGTTAATAGGTTTGCAAAATCAATTCAGATTTAATAAATACATACACACAAGCACAGGTATCTTTCACTTCAAGTCAAGGCATCCTCCACCCAGAGGGAGTGTCTAAGACATCACTTGGCTGAACACTGCTGAAAAGTTCCATCTGTAAGAGGCCCAGCAACGTCTCACCCATGCTCCTTTAACAGCGCTTACAGCCAACGTTTACCAGATAGAAGGGCAAGGGCAGAAGATAAAATATTCTCCTCTTGAACCACAGACTTGGTTCAACCTTGCTTGTCACAGTGCTTGGTTCTGGAACTATCCATCCAGCAGCACTGCAGGTGCATCCCATTCACAGTAGTCATTCATGCTATCAACTCAATATTCAAAGTGGTAATAAGAATGACCAAAAGTAAAATAGACATCCCAAGAAATAACTATCTGAAATAAACACTCCATTAATACTGACAACCTTGTAGAGTCATACAGCAATACAGTGCAGGCACAGTATTTAAGTCCGTGCTGACAATGGTGCCTCTGTTCCATTATACTCACTCATGCCCGATCATGTATAGTAGGTCTTAGGTTGGCCTAACTTTCAAATATGCACCACCTTACACTTATCTGTATTGAAATCTATTTGCCACTCTTCGGACCACATGCCTAATAGAGGTTATCCACAAACTTACTGATTAAGCCTCTTGAATCCATATCCAAATCATTTATATAAATGAAAAACAAAGGTCCCAACACCAACTCCTGTGGCACATTATTAGCCACTGACCTCCATTCTAAGAAACAACTTTCATCCATCACTCTGTGCTTTCTACCTTCAAGCCAATTTTGAATCTACCTAAGTCTCGCTGGATTCTGTGGGTTCTAAACTTCCAGACCAACCTACCATGCAGGACCTTGTTGAAGTCCAAATAGGCAACATCCATTGCCCTACCCTCATCTAACCCTTTGGTTACTACAAAAAAAAACTCTAAACAAGTTTGCCAAACATGACTTCTCACACACAAAGCCATGCTATCTCTTCCTCATCAGACACTGTCTATCCAAATACGAGTAGATCCTGTTCCTCAGAATTCCCTTTCTTAATTTTCCCACTTCTTATGTCATGATAACCAGTCTGTATTTTCTTGGCTTCTCTTTGCTACACTTTTTAATAACTAAGCAAAAGTAGCCACCTTTCAGGTTTTTGGAACTTAGCCAGTAGCTCACAAAGAACTAACTATCTCTACATGATCCCTCAGAAAGTCCAAGGATGTACTCAATCAGGCCCTCAGGATTTATCCACTTTAATGTGCTGTAAGCTGCAAATATCTCCTCCCTAATAATATGAATGTCCTGCAAAACGTTTCTAAGTTTCCCTTATCTCTTGAACTGCCATAATTTTCTGCTCAGTAAACACCAAGCAGAAATGTTTGTTAAAACCCCCAGCCATCTCCTGCAGCTCAAGCCCTGCAGATCCCTAAGAAGCCTGCTCTCTCCCCAGCCACCCTCTTTCCTCTGAATATAGCCATAAAAACTCTTGGGGTTTTCCTCAATCTTACTTTCCAGATCCAACTCATACCCTCTCTTTGCAACCCTTATTTCCCTCTTATGTACTGTATTCTTAATCTTTTTATAGTCATCAAGGAACTCACTCATCACTAATCTCCTAATACCCAATTTCTGCTTCTTTCTTTTTCTGGGTCTAGATATCTCTCATCAGTCAAGGTTCCCTAAATTTGCAATGTTTACCCTTCACTCAAACAGGAACATGCTGCTCTTGGTGACTTGCCTTCACACTCTTAAATTTACCATTCATTTCTTTCCATTTAAACAGGCTCACCCAATCAACCTTTGCCAGAACCTATCTAATTCCCCCCAAATTAGCCCTGGTCCATTTTAGGACTCTATCCTATCCCTTTCCCTCACTATTTTAAAACTATGTGCATGCTAAATAAATTGTTCCAAACAGCAAATTTCAAAATGATATTTTCCAATCTACTCCAACAAGTAGCATAGAAATGGGGTTTAGTGTCAATGCTCTGACAGCATCAGGCAACAGAAGTGCAGTATTGTAACTCCATCTACAGTACATCTCTGTAAAAGCAGGTTGTATACCTTCTATTTGTCAGAAAACCAAGTATAATATTTCTGAAACCCAAGTATAATAGTTTTTTTTCCAATAACATTTAAGGCTGAAACCACTATGAAGGCTGCAGGCATTTTATATGCTACAGTAGATTTTAAATGATGCTGTGATTGATTGATTGATTGATTATGGAACTATGAGGAAGGTGCAATTATTTAATGTTTCTAGTTGATAAATAGAACTTAATCTAAAATGAGAATAGACATTGTACATTAATATTTGCTGACAGTACCACTTATGTATTATCGACCCAGTTCATTGATTGGCATCTTATAAATAAGGTTTTCAATGTATTAATTATATTCTTTGAGATTGGTATATATTTGCTCCAAATCCTGGAAGCTTATTATTGTTAAACTTAGAGGGGTCTAAACCTTGAGCCCCTTATTAACCCCCTAAAGACTAAACATAAGATCTGAACTTTGATTAGTATCTTATTTAAGTGAAGGATTTCTAAATGTGTGCTCATTGTTACTGCTGAAGTGTATCAACTTGAAAAAAGGATGAAAGTTGATGCAAATGTGAGTGAATCAAAAAGAAAATCAACTGAAGAGGTTATGTCCATGTTTTGTAAATACAACCACCGTATTAGGATGCCCCAGAGGGGAACATAAAAGGAAGTACGCTACGAAGTTTTACTTGGTAGTACTTCGAGACTTTAGAAAAATCTCTTATACCGTTAAGCTGATTAAGAAAAACTGGAATGTGGGGACTCCATATGCTTTAAAGATGTTCAAATAAATGCTGTTCTGATCAGAATTTATTTCATTTACTTTCAAAAGTAAATATCAATTTGCTTTGGCAGAAGCAGATGAACTGTCTGCAAAAATAACGTGTTAACTTTACAGAATTTTTTAAAAATTATATAAATGGGACATACTCAGAAGGCTTGCATGTAGCCTTCCTTCTTCCAGACCCAGGATCCAACAATATTAGCACAATGGACACGAGGTCTGCAGAGCGGACTTTGCATTCAGCTTCTAAAGAGTCTAAAATGTCTTAACTCACCCCCTTTTATCCCCTCAAAATTCAAGGCATACGGAAGATTAGAGGGAGTAGAGGGGGGTGAGAGCAGACTGCATTGTACAGCACAGTTCCAAGATGCTTTCCATCTGCTGCTGCCAGAGAAGTGCCAAATTCAGCACATGATGGAACAATGGGCCTTAATCAAATGTCACCAGAGCAACTTGGCATTTCAGATTTCACATTTCCTATTGCACTTCATATCAATCCAAATTTGCCATGATGGTGGAGGGAAGTGGTGTGTAGTTGCAACAGCAAATGATGGTTAAACAGAGAGACCAGTCCATCTACCTACGATGATGGCTGGAGAATAGTTAGAGAAGATCAAGTTAAAGGAAAAAAGTTGAAGGGGGAAATCAGCTGTTAGAGAACACATTGGAGCTGATCGTCCTGATCAAACCTGCTACCTGAACCCTTCTGCTCAATAACTGAACACTCTAAGCCAATCTCAATGAGGACAGTATGGCCCTCCATACCCAAGTCATTCCACTGCTTAAGGTGAGGTGAGCAGCAATTTGGCTTCAAGATTTATTTCTCATGCCCTCATAATCATTTAAATACAGCTTAAACTGATTAAAAAAAATTAGCAGCCAATCAAATAAAAGCAGTTGTGTATTTTACTCTTGCTATTCCTACTGTAAAGCTGAAGATCCAAATGCACTTTACACCTGGCCCCTCCTTCAATTTTTTGCACTCCATTGCAAGTCCAGTGCTAAAGCAAAGCAAGTGGGCAGATGCAGTGACATGAAAATCAGATACACTGAAAATGGAGATAAGGATAGCCAGAGATTCCCTACTGAACTGCAAACTAAAAGTATGATCTGGCCAAATAAGCTTAACAAGGCAATGAGTGGATAAAACTGACTTAGGCTTAAGCATTTACTGACAAATGCGGAATGCTACACTATTAACGCTCAACACTACTTACAGCATTCAATGGTAAAACATTACACTGCAACAGTTTATTTGAAATGACAGGCAAAGGCTGCTTGTGGAAACCATTTGTAAGTTTTTATCAAGGTTATAGTTCAAACATCAAAACTCAATACTTGAATTAGTTATGCTATCAATTTCTTTCTAAAATAAACTCTTCTCAGGCTGTAAGTTGGGTAAAGATATCAATTATAACTGAAATTCTGATAACAAACCCTGCCATCTTCTTTAAGGATGATGCCTGGGCAAGTCCAGTCTAGTGGTATTTACATCCCTGTATTCTGTCCCTCCTGATTGGTCAGTCCTCATCTAATCAGGTTTCTGCACTCCCACCTTGTTTACAATCGAATTCCAGTTATTACTTAGAACAAGACTTTTGCTTTTGTTAAAATTATTTTCTTCTAAGAACTGGAGTTTAGAGTGATTTAGAGTTCAATTAAGTGCCATGTCAAAGTTGTTGCATTAATTTACTACACTGACTTTATTTCTTAATTACTTAATTATAACACTCCAGCATGTGTTGCATCTTAATATTTATTCTATACAGAGTGCATCAAACTTCGCAAATATTTATCCATGCTTATTGAAAATTACACAAGTCAAAATGAAACAAAATTTTGTTTTACATTTCATTATGTGAAACTAACAAATGATGACTGAACTGGCTCATAACTAATAGAGCTATTGTCTCTCTATGTCTAATGATTGAATCCAGTTTGTTCCCATCTACATACATCCAGACTGTAAACCAGGGCATAAATCATATCTTTTGCAATCTATCTAGTATTCAATCTATACAATTAATTTCTGAAGAAATAAAAAATACTTTTTCATTGCCAGAGTATGCTCGGTGATATTATCGTTTCTTAAAAAAAATACTTAAATGGAAAACCTCCAACCATGTAGGCATGTTTTGTGACTATTTAACACTCAGATATTTTGGGGAGCTATCTATACGATGTAGCTTTCTTCAGGAGCATGGTAAATTTGCCACTGACCCAAGTTGTTCTTGTGTGCTATTACATTTGAGTCCTACGTACTAATTACATGATTGTTACTTATACTGGAAAATATAGCCCATCTGACCTACATATTGAAGAGTACATGTGGAGTTTTGGGTGGGAGATGAGCTTGAGATGGTATGTACTGCAATATATACATTCGGAGGCCATTTTATTAGGTACAGGCGTGGTCTTCTGCTGCTGTAGCTATCTACCTCAAGTTTGATGTGTTTGTGTTCAGAGAAGCTCTTCTGCACACCACTGTTGTAATGTGGGGTTATAGGAGTTACTGTTAGCTTTAACTAGTCTGGTCATTCTCCTCTGACCTCTCATTAACAAGGCGTTTTCACCCACCTAATAAAAGGTCACCAAGTGCAATTTCAAATGTTATTTGAACTGGATTTAAGATTGTAATGGCAACTCAGTTTATAAAGAAGCGAAAACGCCAACATATTTTCATGTCAGAACTCTTACTAAGGTTAAGCTTCATTAAATCCTATTATGCATGCCAGTTCATGCTTTCAGCTAAAAACGTATTTATATGCTAATTAGTTCCAAATCCTTATCTGTATTTCCTATATTGCAGAGGTGGACAATGCCTAAGGAAGGCATCAGCATTATCAGTTATGGTAAGTAGTTATTTTAAGGTTATAATGAATAAACATTAACAATGTTGGCAAGTTAGCATCAATATATGCTAGAAGCAAAGTGTAAAATTCCTCTCTATGTAAAGGTAAAGCTTTTCAACTCCTTTCTAACTCCCCGCCAATTTTGTTCAAACCCTTTTTACAGTAGTGACATAGATACTGCAATAATGGAGGCATAAAGAATTAACCCAGATCTGCACCATCTCGCTTGTTGACTAAGTTTCCTGTTTCATGAAAGCGTTGCATCTCTGACAAAAAGGGTGTTGCCCAAAGCAACCTTGATGATGTTTTTCTATTTATTGTGGTAATCTCTCAATATAAAATAGCTACATTCTACATCTCTCAGGATCAAAGACAGCTGATGGAAGTCTATAAAATTACGAGAGGCAGACAGCATCTTGCCCCCGCTTGGGGGAATGAAATTTCTAATTTTAAAAGACATGCATTTAAGATGGGGGGGGGTGGGGGGAGAGTGCAGAGGTTCAATAGAGGTGTGAGGCCAGGGTTTAATAGTGGTAGGTACCTGAAATGCAATGCCAGGGGTTGAGACAAATATGATAGAGCTTTTTAAGTGCTTCTTAGATTAGCATGTTAATGTGGAGATAGAAGGGATTAGGTGTCACAAATTTAGCACATCCTGTTCCTGTGATGTAGTTATGTACTTTTCTATATTCCAACTGAACATAGGCATTGGTAATCATCCAAAACAGCACCTGAGAATTCTGGATGTGGAACTTACTATTCCATTGCTGCCTAAGATCCAAGTGGCTAACTTTAGGGTTACCCTTTCTTGCATCAGTTTAAATGTTGAGCAATTGAGCAACCTACCAAGACTGACAAAAACTACAGTATTGGGGAAAGAAAACGTTCTTGATGTTTTTCAGCCCATGCAAAGTACTAACTAGCTCAGATTTCACTGCAACAAAGCATCGCAGCACATTGGTTGGTATCCACACTATTGAGCTAAGCATATGCCATTATTGCAAGCTTGTAATAGTGCCACAAAGGAAAGAATAGAACGAAGGACTAAAACTGAGAAAGCTCCATTAAAATAACATTTTATATGAATTTGAATGTAGCCAGTGCAAAAGATTGAACATGATAATCCATAAACACTGAAAATTGTTTATTTGAAAACTTTCAAATGGCTCTGAAAATTGTAACCAAGTTTTCCAAAGGAAGGAAAAACTCTGATGGCAAGTCTTAGATGTCCAATATTTCCTTGATTTAAGTGGCTCCACTAGGAAATAATGGGTGTCATGGCTTGTCATTATTTTCATAAACGTTTGAGGTATCATTAATACTTGATCTGTTAATAATGCAAAGATAAGCAATTGAACAAGTGAGTTCTTTTATTGAATATAACCTACTCCTAACTCTATATCTACTAGGAAATGAATTAGCAACAATTTGACAAAAATCAGTCAATTGCATGTTATTAGATCAATATGCTTGTGGTTGGTAACATTGAGGCCTACTTCAGTGTTCCGGTTTTGACGAATTATCTCCCTTTCAGATAGTTAAGTCTGGACTTAAAACAAAAGAAGTTTAAATATAGTAAAAGTCACTCCTTATTGGAATTAAGTGTAGATCAAAATCACCCAGTACCATTCTCTAGGATCTCCTTATTTAACCAAGCTCGATTTTTATAAAATATGCCCCCAAATAATGAATGGAGCCAAATGTAAATAATAGACTGGAATGTTAAGTAAAGATTCTGCAAAGTACAGCTGGGAATATTTGAAGGTCAATGATGAGGTATTAGAATAAAAAACAAGAGGCAGATATTAATGCTGCGAAGTAATATTTATCAGGTTGTGTTCTTTTATTTCTAGAGCTGTTCCATATGGTAATAGTATTACAGAAATTCCACCAAACATGGAACCAAGGAATCTTCAGTATTTTCCTCAGCATCTGGAATGAATTGTGTTGCAGGTTCACAAAAGGATCACTAAATACTGTAGTTTGTCCTGTAGAAGCGCATTCAAGTTAGAATAGTTGAAATGTTTTATTCCATTAGAAGTTCAATGTATGTACTTCAAACTAGTTCCAGTAATTGATAAATTCTAACCTTGATAAAAAAAATCTTAGTACAGTCTGATTGTTTCAATGTGTATGTGATGTTTCAAATGTGAAGAATTAATCATGTTTTGAATTCCCCTATTAGACTGTTCTTGAATAGTACAAACACATTATCAACAGGAATAAGGCTAGCTTTTTTTCAAATTAGTGCACAGCTGCTGTGACAAGCAATTGGTCAATCTATGCTTTTCTCCACCACAATAATTAGAAGCAGAAAATCAATAAAATTACAGTTCAAATAAGCTTGTTACTGCAGGAGCAAGTAATTACAATAAAACTTTAACTTGCTATTCAACTATTTGGAAATCACAGCATGTCAGCGTCTGCATCACCTTTGTACTGTTCCCCTTAAACTTACCTCACTGGAAAAAAAAATTAATTTACATCTTTTAAAAGGTTTTTAAAGGGTATTAATAGGAATAACATTTGGGAGTCTGGAAAAACTGCCAGTCTACCAAACACGCTGGAATAACTGTGCTTACCCAAACCTCCAGTGGCTCCTGTGCCATCTAACACTACTTTCACAGTTTTTATCAAAATTCACAAGATAAAAATATAATGTGCTTTAAGTTGCATCCAGACACAGTTTTGGAGAATAAGTATAAGCATTCACAAAAATAATGCAACATTAAAATTAGTACATAATTCTTTGCTCTAAAAGCACAATCATGGAAGCCTTCTCTAGTTTGGAAATCAAATGTTCTAATTGCATGTGTGCTGTGATACTCAACGAGTTTTACATTTATTGCCAATAAGAACAGTACTGCCAAAATAATATGGAATAATACTGCTGGTACTCATGATTTTATTTGTGGATTTGTCTTCTTTGTTGCCATTGACATCCTGCTGGCAAAACAAAAAAAAAATCTTGAATTTATTTGTTGATACAAAGTTATAAATTTATTGCATACATTGGTTTATGTCTTAATTCTGACAAAGTGTTTGCTTTCACAATTTTGCCATCTCATCACAATGCCTCAAAAGATTGTTAACCCAAATATCAGGTTTGAGTTACTGTACTGTTACCAGAATACAATGGATACCGAAAACAATATAGAATAAATTGTCCTAAACCAAGCTCTTTGGAAAGGACTCCATTCCCATCACAGCAGAAAGGCAAGCCACAAATCAAACTTAGTTGCAGTGCTGGATTCAGTGTTATGCACTGATGGATTCTTTAAGTTTTTGGAACTTTAGGTACTCTCCAATTTAGCTCAAAACAACTCAGGTTCTCTCACATGCTGACAGCATCTACATGCTTTTCTAATTATACCAGATTGTTTTATTCTTTAAAAACAGAAGTCTAAGCAACTGGTCAACGTATCCTACATCACCTTTAATGCTTGTTTTTATTTTAGGAAAAAAAAACACATCTTTAAAAGCTGAAGGAAATAAAAAGTTAAAATTAAATAATACATTTCAAATCTGGCAGAGTGTTAAGAGAATATGTAAAGCAGTTTTTAAAAGTTTTTTTTTGGAAAGACCTTTGAAACATTTGTGCCACTATGGAAATATGTTAAACTATTGTGGCCTGCAACGTGTTAAAGTATGACAGCAGAATTTAGACTCAGATAAACCTCAAAACTTGGGTGCAACTTAATAATTAATAACCTAAATTTGCCTATTGCACCAACAGATCGTGATGACAGTGAATCAGCCTCACGACAGTAGCAAAGTGTATAATTACATGCTAGTATTTATTAATTTAAAACTTGTGAATTAAAATGCATTTGAAATTAAATTCTACTTTGCCCATTAAAGCTTCACCAACTTGTATATTATGAAATAATGAATAAAACTCACTATGTTCAGTCCGAGCTAAGGAGGAGGATCATTGACTATTTTCACAATTGCATAAACTACATCTGTAGGAATTTCCAAGCACAAAGAATTCAAATCCCCACACAATTGTTCATGGCTACAAAGGATTGTTAGTTTTTAAGCAGATCTGCATTATTAAAGAATATACTAAATACCAAGAAATGCCTATATCAAGTATTATACCTGAAGTCCCATTTCTATATGCAGCTCCAATTCATTTCAAAATTAACTTGACATAAACATAAGAATATGCTTTTGCAAAGCTGGGGTTAAAGTAATAATGCAAAACAAAAATATTCTATGGGGGTTCAGTAAATGTACAAAATTTCACTGGTAGAAGTAAATGTTGCAGTATGTAAAATCACAGGGGGTAATAGAAAAACCCATAAGCCAATTTTGCACAAGGTTTCACAAAAATGGCAAGGATGTCAAGAATTGCTGAGTAACTTGCCACTGCATTCTCACTCTTCCCTTAAGTCATTCCTATTGGTCAATAAAGCTTACAAATCACAGTGTGCCTTAGTTTTGCAGCCAGATTCACCATCATGACAACTAGAAAGTTCAAAATATCTGTGGCAACATGCCGTCAAATTGAGCAGAACTGAGAGATCACCAGCGCATTATGCCAACGAATTCAGGTCTTTTGCATTCTAATAACTTATATTTGCTGGTAATTACAAGACTAAATGATAGCAGTTCTGTGTGACACTTCTGCCAATACTATTGGCATCCCAATAGATTTTAAGCATTAAATAGTTGATAAAGACATCAAGAAAAAATGTCTGAATGGAGCATGAGAAGCTCATTGGTATCACTAAGAGCCTTTGATTCCAGCACATTCAAAAGGCTGGTACTCACATCATTGCAGATGGTGGAGTACTGTAGTACTGTACCAACCCAGATTGTTTAAATCTAGATGAGAGCCTGAATCAAAAAAATTTCAGCCTCAAGCGAAATACAAAGATGAGTCATCATGCTCACAAATGGCTTTTGAAATGTGGACAAAAGAAGTCTCAGACTTTCATTTTTGGGCAAGAATACCAATATTACACATCAATGGTTCTCAAACTTTTTCTGCTCCATGCCCATTTGTGTCTTTCATTTAATTCTGTGACCCCCACACTCCAGTCTCCATCAGTTGTTTAAGCTTTTTTTGGTCAAATGTACTAATTATTCTAATATACAGTAAATATTTATATTTTAATAGGTTATTGGTATTTTTGTTAATGTGTTACAGGTGTATATGAAAAGTAAAACTACTTCAAAGCTCTGAATAGGATAATTTAATATACTGTGTATAATATTCTTTCCACGAGCAATTAAAAACACTTAATATTGTTACTTTATTTTGTGAATGCTTCGCAACTAATCTAAACTAGCGAGTTTCTGAATATCTGGTTGCAATTTGGTTAAAGATAATTGAAGATCACCTATTTTCACAACATCAAGACTGTTACAGGTTCTTGAAGCAGGAAAACTATATTAAGATAAAAACGGGAAATCCAATTAAAAACAACTTTGCTTTCTTGGAGTTGTGGAAACTTATTTTGAATATCACTAGTTATCCAGAAATTTTGCTTGTTGGGTTTGAATTTTGCTTGAGCTGTTATATCCCTCTGCAACTCAATAAGGCATTCTTGCAATATGGTGGCAACATCATCCACATTCACCCCAAATGGATTCACCACCCAATCTGGAATATGCATCTCCAGCAGGTTTCAAAACTGAAATTCCATATTGGTATGCAGTTGTTTGAAATGATCAAGCTATACAATCAGATTATCTTCTTGCAATTCTGTTTTAAGAATGACCAGCGAAGGAAATTGCATAAACCCGATGTCGAATATTGCTGTTGAAAAGTTTTCCAAGAAAAGTGAGAATAACCTCTTTGCATGATATGAGATTGCAGTCCCCCCCCCATAACTAGTTTAATAAATTCAATTTTTTTTTAGACATATATCTGACCGGTAAAATGTCAGACGTAGCAGTGACAATTTGTTCTCCAAGCTGCTTTAACACTTAGAAATGCATAATACTATCCCAAAATGCAACAAAGAGAATTACCTTTTGATAACCAGCGGACCTCCACATGTATTAGCAGCCATTCATAAATCTTCATTTTCCTCAAAGTTGTCAAAAAGGAGAATTTTAAAGTGCATTTGATTTGATGAAGTTGACAGCCATTATTACAGCAGCAAGGGTGTCGTGCAAACATCGTCCAAAATTTTTTGCAACCAAATGCTGACAGTAGATGACAGTATGCAAAAAAATGTCAGGCACAGCATTTTTAATGAGCATGGCCCATATTGTAGTAATCTGTACCATTTTCCTACCATCAAAGCAGCACCATCAGTTGCACAAGCCATTATACTTTCCAGCAGAGTATTGTTTTTCAAAAAAAAGCTCTTGCTTTTTGCCCAAAAGCTCAAGACAGATAACATATGTGAAACTTTGTGCAGAAGCCTGATCATCAAAAACCTAACACGTTATCAGAAAGGCTTCATTATTACGTAAAATGCTTTCATCGATTTGCAGGGCAAACCCCTTAACTGCAGCCTTCATGTCATGTTTTATAACTGTAACATGAACAGGTCAGTGGAATATAAACAGGACCAGCCTCTTTGTGCATACTTGCTGGTTGGTCTTGCCAACACCACCCAATTTTCAGTTTGTTCGTGATACTCACAACCATTTTAGTTTAGATGACTACAACATAGCCCATGCCAGGCTTTGCATATAATCTTTCTGATAGGGTTTTGATCTGAAAATCCTGCTAACCTCTGACATATTTCAGTTGAAATTAGATTCTGATCGTTCCCTATTAACATGTACTTAGCTATAACCAATCTCTAGCTGGTGGAGCACAGAATCATGCTGGGTCATACCCGCCTGCTCACTGTATAATCAGTGATTTATGGGTGAATGTGGAGCAGGGCTCAGCTGGCCACAATGCAGGGTGTGAACAATGATTTGTACATGATCAAGGAGGAACAGAGGTAACAACTGATGTGCCATACCCCACCCCCCACATACAGGTGAAGCTGTTTTGCTGCCTCTTTTGCATTAGGTAGCATATTTTCCCCATTCATTTCATTCAGGGTTCCAACTAAATTACGTATATTCATTTTTTATTTATATATTTTAGTAATATTCCATCAAAACAGTAAACTTGTGGCCCATTCATAAACTCCTGTGACCCCAGTTTCTTGTTTTTTTTAAAAACTTGTGGTCCCTACGAAATCTGACATGGCCCCCTAGGATGCAGTATGGCCCAAAATGAGAACCACTAATACATGATTTTAAAAACAGGCAGTTATCAACAGGAAGTCAGTGCTGTTGTCAGCTATTAAAACTGAATTTTACAGATTAAAAACAAGCTCTGAAACAAATACCTGTAACAGATGTGAAAAAGCAATGAAATAACAAAAATATTAGCACGCGACTTGTGAACAGAAGTGCAAGTAGCTAAGGATAAAGAACAGATATCAGAATATAATAAAGGGTTTAAATGCCTTCAGTTTTCAACATGCAGCTTTTCAATCTTGGCAGTATGAAAGTCAATGACAAAATTAATCTACCTGGTTTAATTCCCATCTTTCTTTCTTGCAAATTGTAGTTTTTTTTCCATTAAATATTTAAACTGGGCTATCTGGATGAACAATCCCTTAATCTTTCTGCTCTATAAATATCTACATTTTTGTTTGCAACTGATTTAAAAAAAATGACAAACATGACAGCAAAATTCTATTTTTAGAACTCCACACCATTTATGTGGGCATTAAAAATTTAAAAAGCCCAGGTGATCTATTTTAAATATCTTTAAGGTAAACATGGCTGCCACTTGACTATATTTAAAAAAAATAACACTATTAAAGGGGACCATCCGTAAAATTTAAGGTGCATGTATCAAACATGCAGAGCAATTGCTTGGAACAGTAGCAGCACTAACAATTCTTGGAGTCTATGGAAGTGCATTCTTAATTCTCAATGCAATGAATTTTTGAAAGACAAAAACATGGATGCATCTAATCTGCTTTATTTTCAAACTTTGCACAATTACTCTTTTATAAGCAAGAAATTCCTTTGAAAGCTACCAAATGCCACTGCTGCACATTTTATATTTAGATTGATTTTTGTGGTGCTTTACATCAAGTGAATTTCAGGATAGGAATCAGATCACCGCACTTTACAAATACTGGGAAAGTAGATAGAAAGAGTAATCTATAAAGCAAATAGTTGGGCCATTCTGAACAACGTTAGTTGATACAACCTGACCTGATGTGCCATTTTAAGGTTCAACTCAATGGTACTAAAATCATATGCAATTGCCCAGTAATAGAACTTAATAAGGTACTGAAAGGTACTTATCTATGATTGAGTTACTTTACATGAAACACACACAACCTGGCCCAATGTTACCAAAAGCAAATAAAAGCCCACCTTAGTTTACTCAGCTGTTTTGGTCAATAGTGATGAATTGAAATGCACCAGTATACTTTATACCTGGAAATAAATCAGCGCATCTTCTGTAGACTGAGAACACATCATAAGCTAAAAACAGACACCATGTTATCTTACATTATGGCCCAAATGCTTTAAGCTTGTATAAAAAAAAATCACTGGAAATGTTTCACTCCATGTCAGGCAGTGGTCAAGAATTTCCTTTAAAAAAAAGAACTTTACAAACTCAACTTTGTCATGTACAATATTAACGAATATCATATGCAAAAGTTTTTTTTTAATTTTTGAAATAGTTTGGTTAGGCAAACAAGCCACACTCCAATGTAGCAGAACATGATCAATTAATGATCAAACCCAGTAGCATTCCTGGATATTTCACTAAAGCAGTTTTAAAAAAAAATTTTCTAGACAGATGACATACAAAACAAATTCGGGAGCCTTCATTAGAAAACAGTAATATTTAAATAGCATGTTAACATTTCTAAGACCTGCAGTAAATACAAACACAAAAGGAATTGTTTCCTACTATATCTTACTTCTTCAAATAATAACGCCAGAGATTTCAAGTAAGGATAAGTACTTTGGAACTGACAGAATGCCTATTTCTAAAGTGCTGTTCCAGGAATGGCAGTTGGTAAGCTGGTAAATGAATAAATGTTAAAAATGGATTATTTGAGTTATTCAGCTATCAACCTACCTATAGAAAACATGGTCAAAATACCAAGTGCACAGCCTAGGTCTTAAGCAGGCTAATTTGAAAGCATGCAGACTGGCCAAAAGTCATTCCAAAGCAAAAAAAGCCATAATTTACTAGATACTTCACTCTCCAATTCCATGGTCAAAATACTATTGGGCAAAACATAGCTAACTCTTTGGTACGAGTATAATATTCCATATGGTCTCTTCTACGCGGCAACCTTGTAGCTTTTATCGTCTCCTGGCAAAAAATTTATTTTTAAATTTTAGACGAATGTATACTCGCACTCAACATATACATGAACAGTACAATTGTTGAATGTAGACTAAATGATCTTCCATTAGTAACTAACAAATGGCAGCTATGACTATGCAAATTTCTGTAATCCAAACCCTTGTATCACCCCTTTCTCCATTTGCTTCAACTGAATGTGTAAAATCTTCCTAAAGATTGAAGGAGCCTGTATTTGTACCTGTTTAAGACAATAAACCAGGTCTTGTACTACGGACAAAAAATAAATGTTGTAATTAATTTGGTTGCTACGAGTTTAGCCAAGGGTGTCTGAGGCATTCAGCTGCTGTGGCTCGCTTTTCCGGTATCAGTTCCAGCATTGGCAAGAGGAATTCTGTAAATGAAGCAGCTTCCTCCTGTGGCCATTCATACTTTTCCACCAGCACTTCAAAAAGTCCCCAGGGTTTCAGCTTTGTGATATGCCTCAGCTCACCTAAAGGGACAAATACCACAATTAGCATATTAAATCTTATAGAACAATCAGCTAAACTACTTTATCTCCCCTGGCCTACTGACATATCTGACAGCTTTGCTTTCAACTTCTTTGCCTGTGATATTCTCCACTGAACCGATTTAATTGAATGACCGCCAAAATTCATCCGTAGCACAAACCTGGCCTCTCCTCCCCCAACTACATTCCCTGCAACCAAAAACTACCTTTAATTTTTTTTATATATAATTCTGACTTTTTAAATCTGAAGCATTGACCATTTCTTTCAACAGATACTGCTTAACTGGAGAATGTTTCCAGCATTTTCTGGTTTTAGTTCAGATTTCTGTCAACTGCAGTTCTTGAGCTTTAGTGAACTTCAAAGCCTCTGTATACTAATACTAACACACAAAATGCTGGAAAAACTCAGCTGGGCTAGGCAGCATCTATGAAGAGGAATAAACAGTTGATGGAATCCTGATGAAGGGTTTCAGTCCGAAAGGTCAATTAATTCCTCTCCATAGATGCTGCCTGACATTCTGAGTTCCTCCAGCATTGTATGGTGTTACTCTGGATTTCCAGTATCTGCAGCATCTTTCGTGTTTTGTGTTCACTTCCTACTTTGCTTGCATGATCTTCATTTTTATTGTAGCACAAAACAAGACAGTTTGCTTTCTGCCACTGGAGATTAAATCTTTGTCATCTCCATGGCAGACAGACAGACAAAGAAAGGTTCAGCTTCTCTCATGTCCATTCAGTTCCACACCCTACTTGGCTGGAAGGGAGAACTGTTTCTCAAATCCTTTTGTGCCATCTTGAGGTGCAGCTTACATTAATGGAAAAGTCATCCTAATTTCAGTTCAAAACCCATATTGTTGGTTGAGTCAGGATTTCTTCGTCAGAATTTTGTAATTTAAATAGCCAACATTAATACTACTTCAATTCTGACACGACCAATTTCTGTCATGCTTTACAGTTCCTACTTATTGCTGTTTCCTCAGCCACTTTGCATTAGAGATTACATCTAATCCTCTGCAATGCTCCAGTACACAAATATTAGCTTCCAGCTTGGAAGCCACTGACAGACAATAAAATTGATAATCTGACACCCTCAGGTAATTTTGAACTAGCAGATTTTGGAATGGATGTTACTCCCAATAATAACAAAACCACTTATTTTTATTACATTTTAACTTAATAATTTTTCCTGAACTTGATGATCTAACAAGTGGAAACAAGGCTCCAAAACCTGGCTCACACTCCAGATGACTAAGCCAGATGCTAAACTATTGGAATTTGTGAATAATCAGTTACTGTATTATCAACATTTATTGGAGTGGCCCAAAGTAGATAATTCATAAACAAGTATGCCATTAATAACCTGCTCTTATTGAATGCCACTTTCATTTGCTGGAGCATTTGGAACTAATAAGGTAATAAAACCTCAAGCTAATTCAATGTTCAAACTCCACTTCTAAGATACAGCACCCCACTCCTCTCAACATTTAAGTTTACCAATTAGCACAATGAAAGGTACAGAAAAATTAAGTTATTTTGATTTTCACAGTATCCCCAAAATAATGTAAACTTGTGAATAAATTAACACCACTCTAGAAAACAAAAACTAAGATATGATGTCAGGATTATCAAATGTTTGAAAAAGATGGTGGCAAAAATAGGAAAACAGATTATTATCTGAATGGTGGCCGATTAGGAAAAGGGGAGGTGAAACGAGACCTGGGTGTCATTATACACCAGTCATTGAAAGTGGGCATGCAGGTACAGCAGGCGGTGAAAAAGGTGAATGGTATGCTTGCATTTATAGCGAGAGGATTCGAGTACAGGAGCAGGGAGGTACTACTGCAGTTGTACAAGGCCTTGGTGAGACCGCACCTGGAGTATTGTGTGCAGTTTTGGTCCCCTAATCTGAGGAAAGACATCCTTGCCATAGAGGGAGTACAAAGAAGGTTCACCAGATTGATTCCTGGGATGGCAGGACTTTCATATGAAGAAAGACTGGATGAACTGGGCTTGTACTCGTTGGAATTTAGAAGATTGAGGGGGGATCTGATTGAAACGTATAAGATCCTAAAGGGATTGGACAGGCTAGATGCGGGAAGATTGTTCCCGATGTTGGGGAAGTCCAAAACGAGGGGCCACAGTTTGAGGATAGAGGGGAAGCCTTTTAGGACCGAGATCAGGAAAAACTTCTTCACACAGAGAGTGGTGAATCTGTGGAATTCTCTGCCACAGGAAACAGTTGAGGCCAGTTCATTAGCTATATTTAAGAGGGAGTTAGATATGGCCCTTGTGGCTACAGGGGTCAGGGGGTATGGAGGGAAGGCTGGGGCAGGGTTCTGAGTTGGATGATCAGCCATGATCATAATAAATGGCGGTGCAGGCTCGAAGGGCCGAATGGCCTACTCCTGCACCTATTTTCTATGTTTCTATGACGACAAAAGCATTTCCAGCCGCAGGGAGTCCAGAACCAGAGGGCACAGCTTCAGAAATGAGCGACACTCTTTTGGAACAGAGATGAGGAGGTATTTCTCTAGCCAGAGGGTAGTGAATCTGAGGAATTCATTGCCACACACTGCTGTGCAGACCAGGTTACTGGGTATATTTACAAGAGATCGATAGATTTTTGCTCAGTCAGGGCATCAAAGGCTATTGGGAGAAGGCAGAAGAATGGGGTTGAGGGATAATAAATGATAATAAATAAATGATAGAATGGTGGAGCAAACCCGATAGGCCAAATAGCTGAATTCTGCCCCTATCTCTTATAGTCTTATGTTGGCAAATGAGATTGGTATAGATAGGTACTTGATGGTCATAAAAGGAAAATATAACCAATATCACTCAGCTGTTTAAAACTTCTGCCCTGGTATTCAATATTATTGTTATCTGCATCTGGCCCCATCTCCTGTTCCAGATCCGCATAGCCCTCAATTTCCTAAAACTCAAATGATCATGGACATGGTGGATAAAAGGATCAGTTTTGTGATGTATGATTCCAAATCCACAAATGGCCTTTTTCTTTGGTGATCTCAATGATGCTTTCTATGTTGTTCCATCTGCCTTACGCCATCACATGGAAGTGTGGCCAATTTCCAGAGTCCTTAAAAATGCACGTTATACACACAAAAGAAACATTTTTCTTGAAACAAGTTTTAAGTCACCTTGCTTCACTTTTGAAACCATATAGTTTGAGTCTCAAGTTTGAAGACCATTTTTAGAAGGTCAATTTTAAATGTGCTTTGAAATCTAGGTAGAAAAAGTAAGATTTTTCACTCTACATGGTTATTATTTTCATAAAGGTGAATTTCGTCAGGCAGAATGCTTTAAGCTGAATGCTCTTTAACTAGATTCTTTTACTTGAATTCAATTGTAGGCTGGGAAAGTCCAAAAGTGTACAGCAGTGATTGCTACATCTCAAAGAAAAAAGGTAGTTGCAACATTTCTAATCCAATGATCAATCACTCATGTCCAATGAAATCACTATTTCTATTCCATTGACTTTTGAGAAAATATTCTATTTGCTTTTGAGCCTTTTGAATGATCTAAAACTTCACACTGATAGGTACTAAATTAATTTTATTTAGTTTAAAATCCAAGTTGGGGGAAATAACCTACTTTTGTTTTACTTTAGAATTTCCTAAACTGAGAAAATAATGTGCACATTGTCAAATCCAAGCAGCTTCAAATCTACAGTTAATCTTTTCATGCAACTAGCTTACAAATGCAGTACAAGAATGAGTCTAGGATTTCACTTTCACCTTTCATTTATGTTCATACAGTAGCATGCAAAAGTTTAGGCACCCCAGTCAAAATTTCTGTTATTGTGAATAGCTAAGCGAGTAAAAGATGAACTGATTTCCAAAAGGCATAAAGTTAAAGATGACACATTTCTTTAATATTTTAAAAACTTTTTTTTCCATCTTTTACAGTTTCAAAATAACAAAAAAGGAAAAGGGCCCAAAGCAAAAGTTTGGGCACCCTGCATGGCAGTACTTAGTAACAACCCCTTTGGCAAGTATCACAGCTTGTAAACGCTTTTTGTAGCCACCTAAGAGTCTTTCATTTCTTGTTTGGGGGATTTTCGCCCATTCTTCCTTGCAAAAGGCTTCTAGTTCTGTGAGATTCTTGGGCCATCTTGCATACACTGCTCTTTTGAGGTCTATCCACAGATTCTCGATGATGTTTAGGTTAAGGGACTGTGAGGGCCAAGGCAAAACCTTCAGCTTGCGCCTCTGAGGCAGTCCATTGTGGATTTTGAGGTGTGTTTAGGTTCATTATCCTGTTGTAAAAGCCATCCTCTTTTCATCTTCAGCTTGCTTTTTTTTTTAAACAGACGGTGTGGTTTGTTTCCAGAATTTGCTGGTATTTAATTGTATTCATTCTTCCCTCTACTGTGTACATACATCTATTGATGCTTCTGGACACATCTTCAGTGATGTTCCTGGAATCATCGGGTGTTTCTGGTCCCCGTGCCACTGGCTGCAACACAAGCCCAAAGCATGATCGATCCACCCCCGTGTTTAGCAGTTGGAGAGGGGTTCTTTTCATGAAATTCTGCACCCTTTTTTCTCCAAACATACCTTTGCTCATTGAGGCCAAAATGTGCTATTCAAAAGGATCAAAGGAACATCTAAACAAGCCTGATGCATTTTGGAAACAAGTCCTGTGGACTGATGAAGTTAAAATAGAACTTTTGGATAACCTGTGGATAACCTCAAAAGAGCAGTGCATGCAAGACGGCCCAAGAATCTCACAGAACTAGAAGCCTTTTGCAAGGAAGAATGGGCGAAAATCCCCCAAACAAGAATTGAAAGACTCTTAACTGGCTACAAAAAGCATTTACAAGCTGTGATACTTGCCAAAGGGGTTGTTACTAAGACCTGCCATGCAGGGTGCCCAAGCTTTTGCTTCGGGCCCTTTTCCATTTTGTTATTTTGAAACCGTAAAAGATGGAAATAAAGTTTTCTTACTTAAAATATTAAAGAAGTGTGTCATCTTTAACTTCATGCCTTTTGGAAATCAGTTCATCTTTTACTCGCTTATTCACAGTAACAGAAATTTTGGCCAGGAGTGCCCAAAACTTGTGCATGCCACTGTAGATTTATCCAGTGAATTGACTTCACTGGGACTTTGATCAAAGAAACTCAATCATCTCCACAAATTCTAAAAAGTTAGTTCCTCCTTTGCAGTTGCTACTTGAAAAGCATAAGCAGTGATTAACATGGGTTAAGTATTTCTCACACGTAATCTTAAAATAATGCTTAATTTTTAATTATGGAAAATAATTTAGAAGGCAAAGCCCATTTTCTAATAACTTGCTAAAGTAACATTGCAGTTTAATTTTGTAAAATGCATAACTCTTATTTTATATACTTAAAATTGTGTCAGCTGTCTACTCACTTTACCTTTTTTGGTGAAAAACTCCTTGGAATATTTTCCGGCTAGAATAAGCTTTCGAGGCATTTTTCCCAGTAGCTCAATAATCAAAGCAATGTGATCTAAATGCAAAAAAATTTACAGAAAAAAAAACAATTGTATCAATATACCATATATCCATTCTACCACAAAATGGCCCACAGAAAATAGTCGGTCATCAGTGTCTCAAGTCTGCCTTACTGTTTAATATGACTGATGTATGGCTCCTTTGTGCCATTTTCACTATCCCTCTAATGCTCAATTTATCATATATTTATTAACCCCAACGTTAAATACTTATGATTCTTTTCTACCACCTGCTAAGGTGGAGCATTCACCGCTCTGCAAAAATGTCAATTTTAAATGAACAGTCCTTGCCCTATAGGTACTGTATGTCTCCTACTGAAAAGAAGCCAGCATCTACCCTGTTAATCTCCCTTAAGATCTTATTTTCGTTATTCTTCTAAACTCCAAAGAATACAGGCTTAAACTATTTAGTCCCTCCTGGTAGAACATCCCTCCTTACCCCAGGAATATGCCAGGTCATCCTCCTTTGTATTGCTTCAAATTGTACATGGTATTCCAGCTGATGTCTCATCAACACCCAAAGCAATTGCAACCAAACCTCACGTTTAAACTCCAAAAGCAGTGCAATGATGGCCAAAATGCCATCTGCCTTCTTAACCACTTGTTAGATGTTCACATTAGCTCTTTTTTTTTTGAGATTCAGGCACCAAAACACCTAGAGCAATCTAGGGGAGGATTTAGTGAGGTGACTCACTTGACAGCTCGGGCAAATATAGCAATTTCCTATTGTTCAAAGGTGAAGTCATTTGCACGCATAGGCATATATTTAAAAATATATATTTTAGTGCCATATTTATACCAACAACATAACCAACACAAAGCTGAAGGTCAAGAATTAGGAACTGCATTTTACATGGTATATTATTGCAACGGAAAACAAATTTAGAAATTTTGTAAGTGTGCAGGTTAGAGTTGGAGGGAGCAGCACAAAACTGAAAACTTAAAATCCTGCATTCACACAGAAAAATCAAATTAATCTGACTCTTGAAGTGGAGAAGCAGAGTACAAAATAACACAAATTATTCTTCATGGACTTCACTAGGCTAAGTAGTGTGAAAAAAATATTTACTGGTCATGTTTATAGCCAAATATTTAAAAAATGCAAATACATCTGTGGTGGTAGATTTGATGTTACTTTTTTATAAGAAAAAATAAATGTTATCTTTTACTTGCTGATAATTTTAAAATGAACATTAGCCACTTTGAAGTAATGAGAGTATGAACCTAGTCTTGTGTGTGCACACATGTGAGACTTTCACTTGTGTCAAAAAAAAGTGGATCAGCTATTGTGGGAATAGGCCAGTGCTGGATTTTGAGATCTGAGGAGAAGAAGGTATAGTTGAGTAGCAGGTTAAGAATGGGTAAAGGTCTTTAAAAAATATATAATAGTTCATTTAAAGGATAACAAATTACAACTAATCAAATACAGATACAAGATCTGGTGATGTGCTGTAGTTGACTGATGTGGGAGCTGGTAGACCTCATTGTGGCTCCTGATGACTTAACCTGCAGTAAGTGTCTCATGACCTGAAATTTGAGTTTCAAACACAGCCATGCATCAAGGGATAGTTACCTGGACACTGTCAGGAGTAGTCACATCCATCAGATTAACTACTTCAAATTTGGTCTACGGCTAGGAATAAGAGGGTCATGACTGTACATGATCCAAGGACACGAGGAGCCTCAGCCCTTGAGCTTGTCCAACAGGTTTGAGATTGTTGTTCCCTGTGAGGATGAGTTTGGGGGCTGTGGGAAAGATGAGCAACAGAAACATGGCACTGTGTTTCAGAGAAGCATTCAAAAGGGGAACTGAGAAATGCAGTTTTAATTGAAGATAGTAGCCATAGTCAGGGAAATAGACACAATTCTCTGTTATAAGGATTGAAAGTCCTGGAGGTGTTTGAACCCAGGTATGAGGCAGAAATCTCTTATAAAGTGCAGAGGAATTTAGAGTGGAAAGGGAAAGATGCAGCTGACATGGGAAGAACAAGAGGTACTGTTGAGGGAATTCGAGCAGCTAGGGACTAAATTAGAACTCAGAACTAAGATGATAATAGCCTCTCAATTGTTACCAGAGGCACATGCAAATTGGCACAGGATTTAAAAAGATCAGGGCACTAAATGTGTGGCTCAAAGATTGGTGTGGAAGAAGTGGGTTTGAATTTGAGCGACTTTGCACCAGTACTGGGGAATAAGGGAACTGTGCTGATGGGACAGTTCTGCCTGAATCTGCTAAGACCAGGGTCTGGGCGAATCGCATAACTAGGGCTTTTGACAGGGCTTTGAACTAAATAGATGGGGGTGAGTATACATGAAGTCTATGAGAAGCAAACTGCAGGAGAGGTTACAGAAGTCTCCAGAATAAAGACGACAAAAGTTTAGAAAGGAAAAAGAATTTAATTTCAGGCAACATGGAGAAAAAATGAAAAAGATGGTGAATGAAAGTAAATACATGCCATATACAAAATACAGTAGATGAGCCTGCAGTAGTTAGAAGTGTGCAGGTTTGACATTGAGTATCAGAGTTGTTGCTGGAAGATCACAGCTGGAAGCTGAACATACAAGGATATATATTGTATCAAAAGGACAGGCAGGTAGGTACAGAAGATGGGGTGGCTTTGCTGGTTAAAAAATAGGAACTCAAACCCTTAGAACAAAGTGACATAGGATCAGATGTAGAACCTCTGTGGGAAGAGTTAAGAAGCTGCAAGGATAAAAAGACCATTTTTATACAGGCCTCCAAACAGCAGCAAGAAAGTGGGGTACAAATTACAGTGAGAGTTAGAAAAAGTATGTAAATAGGGTAATGTGATGATGGTCATAAGGTTGGGGGAGGAATTTCAATATTCAGGAGATTGGGGTGATCAGGCTGGTGCTGTATCCCAAAGACTTCATAGAATATCTCCCAGGTGGCTTTTCAGAGCAGCTTAGGGAAAATGCAATTCTGGTTTGGGTACTGTGTAATGAACCAGATTTGATTAGGGAGCTCAAGGTAAAGCCATCCTTAGGAGACAGATCATATGATAAAATTCACCCTGCAATTTGAGAGGGATAAGCTAAAATTAGATATACCAGTATTAGTTGAGTAAAGGCAACTAGAGGCATGAGAGAAGAGCTGGCCAAAGTTGATTGGAAGAGCACCTAGCAGGGAATAACGTAGAGCAGCAATGGCTGGGAGTAAATCAAAGATGCCGCAACGGTTCATCCCAAAGAAACAGCATTCTAACGGGAGGTTAAGTCTGCAGAAGGACTTTAAGACAGATTACGAGAATGAGCAAGTGCCAGAGGGAATAGTGCAAGAAATTGCATGGACATACATTTTGATAGAAGGAATAAAGGCACAGATTATTTTCTAAATTTGGGAGCAAATTCAGAAACCATGCAAAGATGCAAAGGATCTTGAGTCCTCATGCCAGACACCCTGAAAGTTAAGTCAGTGGTAAGGAATGCAAATGAAATGTTACCATTCATTCCAAGAGGACATAGAAACATAGAAAATAGGTGCAGAAGTAGACCATTCGGCCCTTCGAGCCTGCACCGCCATTTATTATGATCATGGCTGATCATCCAACTCAGAACCCCGCCCCAGCCTTCCCTCCATACCCCCTGATCCCCATAGCCACAAGGGCCATATCTAACTCCCTCTTAAATATAGCCAATGAACTGGCCTCAACTGTTTCCTGTGGCAGAGAATTCCACAGATTCACCACTCTCTGTGTGAAGAAGTTTTTCCTAATTTCGGTCCTAAAAGGCTTCCCCTTTATCCTCAAACTGTGACCCCTCGTTCTGGACTTCCCCAACATCGGGAACAATCTTCCTGCATCTAGCCTGTCCAATCCCTTTAGGATTTTATACGTTTCAATCAGATCCCCCCTCAATCTTCTAAATTCCAACGAGTATAAGCCCAGTTCAGCCAGTCTTTCTTCATATGAAAGTCCTGCCATCCCAGGAATCAATCTGGTGAACCTTCTTTGTACTCCCTCTATGGCAAGGATGTCTTTCCTCGGATTAGGGGACTAAAACTGCACACAATACTCCAGGTGTGGTCTCACCAAGGCCTTGTACAACTGCAGTAGTACCTCCCTGCTCCTGTACTCGAATCCTCTCGCTATAAATGCCAGCATACCATTTGCCTTTTTCACCGCCTGCTGTACCTGCATGCCCACTTTCAATGACTGGTGTATAATGACACCCAGGTCTCGTTGCACCTCCCCTTTTCCTAATCGGCCACCATTCAGATAATAATCTGTTTTCCTATTTTTGCCACCAAAGTGGATAACTTCACAGTTATCCACATTAAATTGCATCTGCCATGAATTTGCCCACTCACCCAACCTATCCAAGTCACTCTGCATCCTCTTCTGCATCCTCCTCACAGCTAACACTGCCACCCAGCTTCGTGTCATCCGCAAACTTGGAGATGCTGCATTTAATTCCCGCATCCAAGTCATTAATATATATTGTAAACAATTGGGGTCCCAGCACTGAGCCTTGCGGTACCTCACTAGTCACCGCCTGCCATTCTGAAAAGGTCCCGTTTATTCCCACTCTTTGCTTCCTGTCTGCTAACCAATTCTCCATCCACATCAATACCTTACCCCCGATACTGTGTGCTTTAAGTTTGCACACTAATCTCCTGTGTGGGACCTTGTCAAAAGCCTTTTGAAAATCCAAATATACCACATCCACTGGTTCTCCCCTATCCACTCTACTAGTTACATCCTCAAAAAATTCTATGAGATTCGTCAGACATGATTTTCCTTTCACAAATCCATGCTGACTTTGTCCGATGATTTCACCGCTTTCCAAATGTGTTGTTATCACATTTTTGATAACTGACTCCAGCAGTTTCCCCACCACCGACGTTAGGCTAACCGGTCTATAATTCCCCGGTTTCTCTCTCCCTCCTTTTTTAAAAAGTGGGGTTACATTAGCCACCCTTCAATCCTCAGGAACTAGTCCAGAATCTAACGAGTTTTGAAAAATTATCACTAATGCATCCACTATTTCTTGGGCTACTTCCTTAAGCACTCTGGGATGCAGACCATCTGGCCCTGGGGATTTATCTGCCTTCAATCTCTTCAATTTACCTAACACCACTTCCCTACTAACATGTATTTCGCTCAGTTCCTCCATCTCACTGGACCCTCTGTCCCCTACTATTTCTGGAAGATTATTTATGTCCTCCTTAGTGAAGACAGAACCAAAGTAATTATTCAATTGGTCTGCCATGTCCTTGCTCCCCATAATCAATTCACCTGTTTCTGTCTGTAGGGGACCTACATTTGTCTTTACCAGTCTTTTCCTTTTTACATATCTATAAAAGCTTTTACAGTCAGTTTTTATGTTCCCTGCCAGTTTTCTCTCATAATCTTTTTTCCCCTTCCTAATTAAGCCCTTTGTCCTCCTCTGCTGAACTCTGAATTTCTCCCAGTCCTCAGGTGAGCCACTTTCTCTGGCTAATTTGTATGCTTCTTCTTTGGAATTGATACTATCCCTAATTTCTCTTGTCAGCCACGGGTGCACTACCTTCCTTGATCTATTCTTTTGCCAAACTGGGATGAACAATTGTTGTAGTTCATCCATGCAACCTTTAAATGCTTGCCATTGCATATCCACCGTCAATCCTTTAAGTGTCATTTGCCAGTCTATCTTAGCTAATTCACGTCTCATACCTTCAAAGTTACCCCTCTAAGTTCAGAACCTCTGTTTCTGAATTAACTATGTCACTCTCCATCTTAATGAAGAATTCCACCATATTATGGTCACTCTTCCCCAAGGGGCCTCTCACGACAAGATTGCTAATTAACCCTTCCTCATTGCTCAAAACCCAGTCCAGAATAGCCTGCTCTCTAGTTGGTTCCTCGACATGTTGGTTCAAAAAACCATCCCGCATACATTCCAAGAAATCCTCTTCCTCAGCACCTTTACCAATTTGGTTCACCCAATCTACATGTAGATTGAAGTCACCCATTATAACTGCTGTTCCTTTATTGCACACATTTCTAATTTCCTGTTTAATACCATATCCGACCTCACTACTACTGTTAGGTGGCCTGTACACAACTCCCACCAGCGTTTTCTGCCCCTTAGTGTTACGCAGCTCTACCCATATTGATTCCACATCTTCCCGGCTTATGTCCTTCCTTTCTATTGCGTTAATCTCCTCTTTAACCAGCAACGCCACATAAAAGCAACAAATACATAAAAGCACTGAGGTTTTGTAAGCACTGGTGAGGCCTCACTCTGAGTACTGTGAGCAGTTTTGAACCCCTTATCTAAGAAAAGATGTGCCAGCATTGCAGAGGGCCGAGAGACGGCTCAAGAATTATTCTGGAAATTAAAGGGTTAATGTTTGAGAGCATTTGATGGCTTGGGCCCATACATGTTGAAGTTTAGCAGAATGGAGGTGGGCATCTCATTGAAAGGCCTCAATAGAGTGGATGTAGAGAGGATGTTTTCTAGAGTGGAGGAATCTAGGACCAGAGGGCACAGCCTCAAAATAGAAGGGTGTCCCTTAAGAACAGATGAGGAAGAATTTCTTTTGCCTGAGGATGGTGAATCTGTGGAATTCATTGACAGCCTGCTGTGGAAGCCAAGTTATTGGGTATATTTAAAGCAGAGGTTAATAGGTTCTTGTTTAGTCATGGAATCAAGGGTTACAGGAAGCAGGCAGGAGGCAGGAGGAAAAGGTTGAGAGGGCAAATTAAATCAGCCATGATGGAATAGCAGAGCAGACCCAATGGGCCAAATAGCCTAATTCTGCTCCTATGTCTTATTAGGTAAATGTGGAATGAAATGCTACATTTAAGAATATCACCCATTTCATGAATTTTTCTGGTAGGACAATGTGACCCAAAATAGGAACAGCAGCAATGGTTAATTTTGCAAAAAATCAAATTACTTCAAACTGGTTCTAATAGGAAAAGTAGTTATGTAGGTTAACTGGGGAAACTACAAAGGAATTATATAGGTAGCAGTCAAAGAAATATTACAATTCTGTAAGTCAATGCAAAACCCATGGCAGTTGAATCACAGATTGGCTATTTACTGTAAAGCTGTTTACAATTTCCTGCTATACTTCCCACATTATAAATCAGATTTTTATCTTAAGAGCATTCATGACAGTGAATATCTTTTTGGCTTCAGAATGCTTTTGAGAAGCTATGAAAAATACATCTTACTTTTGCTTCGGGCATTTCCCATAGAGAGGGTGAAGCAACGAGGGGAAGAGAAAGCTACTGATTTAAGCACAGAGCCAAACCAATGATGCAAAGAAAAAGGAAAACTCGAGGACCAGTATCCTTGTGGGCAGATTTCTGAGACAGTGACCACAACTCCCTAGCCTTTACCATAGCCTTGGACAGGGGTGGGAGCAGACAGAATGGAAAAGTATTTAATTGTTGAGGGAGAATATGATGCTATTAGGCAAGAAGCGCAAATTGTGAACTGATGTACTCAAAGGCACAACAGAAATGTGGAGATGTTTAAGGAGCACTTGCTGAGGATTCTGGGCTAGTTTGTCCCTTTCAAGCAGTGAATGGATGGTATGGTGAAGGAACCATGATTGACAAGAGATGTTTAACATCTAGTCAAAAGAAAGGAGGCAGCATACTTAAAGATCTAGGAAACAAGGATCAGACAGGGCTCTGGAGAGTTACAAGGTAGCCAGGAAGGAACTTAAGAAGGGACTTATGAGAATTAAAAGGCCTTGGCGAGCAGGATCAAGGAAAACCCTATGCTGTGAAGAACAGGAGGATGATTAGAGTGAGGGTAGAACCAGCTAACATCTGCCTGGAGTCAGAGAAAGCAAGGAAGGCCCTTAATAAATACTTTCATTCGGCATTCACCTTGATGAATCTGAGGACAGTGTAGAATAAGTCAATGTGCTGGAACATCTTGAGGTTAAGAAAGAGGCAATGCTAGAACTTTTGAAAAACATTGGAATAGACAAACACATCAGCCCAGATGTGATTTACCCCAGGTTACTACAGGATGGCAGAGAAGAAATTGCTACTCTTTGGTGATGATCTTTGCATCCTCACTGGCCACAGGAGTAGTACCAGAAGATTGGAGGGTGGCAAATGGCATTCCTCTGTTCAAGATACCAGATATAATCCTGGGATTTACTAACCACTGTCTTATATCAATGATGGGTAAAATACTGGAGAGGATTCTTAGAGACACAATATACATTGTAGAAGCATAGTCTGATTAGGGATAGTCAGCGTAACTGAATGGCAGTTCATGCCTCAACAGCCTGACTGAATTCTTTGAAGTGACAGAACAAAATGATCAAGGTGGAGCAATAGATATTGGTATATGAATTTTATTAAGACATTCAACAATGTTTCTCACAGTAGGCTCATTCAGAAAATCAGGAGGCACGAGATCCAGGGAAACTTGGCTACATGGATTCAGAATTGGCTTGCTCACCAAAGGCAGAGGACAGTAGTAGATGGAGTGCATTTTGGAAGTCAGAGACCAATCGTGTTCTACAAAGATCCGTTCTGAGACCCCAGTTCTGTGATTTTTATAAATTAATTTGATAAGGCAGTGCAAGGATGGGTTCGTAAGTTTGCAGATGACAGAATTTGGTGTTGTGGATAGTGTAGGTTGCCTTAGGACAACAGGACATTCATAGGATGCAGAACTGGGCTGAGAAGCAGGTAGAGTTCAATTTGGACAAGCGCTAACTGATACACTTTGGAAGGTAGAGCTTTAAGGCAGAGTGCAAAGTTAACGGCAGAATTCTTAAGTGTGGAGGAACAGAGTGATTTTGGGTTTTGCAGGCACAGATCCTTCAAATTTGCTGCACAAGTTCATATGGTGCTCAAGAAGACATCATTAATCAGGAGATTGAGTTCAGGAGTTATATATATAATAAAACTCTGCATAGAACGCACTTGAATAGTATGTTCAGTTTTGGTTACCTCATTAGAGGAAGGATGTGGAAACTTCAGAGCGTTGAGGAGAATTAAAAAGCACGTTTATGAGGAATGGTTGAGCGAGCTAGGGTATTTTTCTTTGGAGTGAAGGAGAATGAGGAGACTTGATAGTAGTGTAAATGATAAGAGGCATTGATAGAGTGGACAGCCAGCGCCTTTTTCCCCCAGGGCAGAAATGGTATCGGTTGAAGGTTACTGGAGGAAAGTATTGGGGGAGGGGGAAGTCAGGTGGGTGCATGGAACAGGTTGCTAAGGGTGGTGCTAGAGGCAGATACATCAGGGATATTCAAGATACTTTTAGATGAAAGCAAAATGGATGGCGAGGTGAGAGGGAAGCAATAGATTGATTTTGAAGTAGATTGAAAAGTGAGCACAAGACTTTGGATAAAGGGCCTGCATTGTTCTATGTTCTATGAGTGTGGCTTTTAACAGTTATTTCAAGAGCACAAAAGACAGCAAAAAGAGAAAGCATTTGTCTGCAACTTGCTTTAAACCATAGGACAATTTAGACAATGAATTAGGCTGTGTCAACATGAATCTTAGGTATATTCTAAGGAAAAGACAGACAACACCTCGGTTTACGCTAATAGAAGGAAGTGAACACCGAGACTGCTTTCATTGGCAAAGGTGGAGTCTTAAAATGTTTAGAATGTTTACAAAGCAGATTATGCAATTTTTAAATGTTGATTTTTTAGATAATAGGGAAAAATAATTCCTTCCTTTGGGCTTCAGTGAAAACCTAACCTCAAAGAAAGACTTACTGAAGCATTTAACTGACTTTCAGCATTAACTATGAGAATCACACGCTCAAACTGTAAATGCTAAAACAACTAAATATTTAAAATAAAACTGGCCCTGCACTTGAAAACAATGAATAAGAATCACCTTCATCTCTGGAATAATCTTCACCAGAATGAGGTTCAAACAAATAATCCCCAGTTGCAAGTTCAAATGCCTTGTCAAAAGAAAAAAAAGTGTTCATTAAAGACAGTCCATATTCAGTTGAAAACATACAAATTTCTTTTGTTCCCAATTTAGTATTTGTTAGGCAAACAACAGGAATTCTGCAGATGCTGGAAATTCAAGCAACACACAAAATTGCTGGTGAACGCAGCAGGCCAGGCAGCATCTCTAGGAAGAGGTACAGTCGACGTATCAGGCCGGGTCTCGGCCTGAAACGTCGACTGTACCTCTTCCGAGAGATGCTGCCTGGCCTGCTGCGTTCACCAGCAACTTTGATGTGTGTTGTTAGTATTTGTTAGGATCATATTGTAGACTAGTTATACACTTGAATGAGATGAAGCAAAACAGACAGTTCGAGAAAGTCTGACTACTATTGATCATGATTAAACAATGTTAACAAATGCAGAGGACTAGGCAGGTAAATATTTCAAGAGGAATTTGGAAAAATCTGCATGGAACATTAAAGTAGGTTTGAAAAATATTTGATGTTTGAACATAAGATTTTGTCTTTCATACCATGCAAGCAGTGCTCCAAATATCTGCAGGCGTTCCATATCCAGCACCAATTAGAACTTCTAAAGACCGATACTGTCTAGTTTGAATGTCTTCTGTAAAGTGTTTATGCTACAGCAAGGAAAATAAACATTTGCATTAATGGCAACATTTCTCTGCATTGTTGTTAATCCACAAAATTGCCCAAAGATATTTTCTACAATGATTTAAAGAAATGCACCACAATATATAAAATTGATGCATCTTAAGAATAAAATTATACACTTACAACCCAGCAAGCATTTCCAAGATCAGCAATCTTAACGTGAATATCATCTGCATTCATTGGGTCGAGGGGATTGATAAGTAAACTAGCAGCATCAGATCTTGCTGTGGAAGAAACACTAATTAATAACCCAAGTAAATTCTTTGAAACATGCATAAAGTACAAAACTTACTCTAAATAGCAATTCAATTACAGTGAATTTCTTCTGCTATTTACAATAGGAATTAGCAGGCCCTTAAGCTCCTGGCATCTATTTCTGCCAATGTGATCACCTTCAAGTAAACCACTTTTCCCTACATATCCTTGAAGATATTTGGTTATTAAATTCATCAAGTTGAGAACTGATGCAACACCCGTTGCCAGTTATAGAAGTTCTAGATGTCTAAAACTCAAAGCAAAGGATAGCAAAGCAATGCAGTAGCTCCAATGACCTGGCTCTCACCTCATCTCACTCTGTAACTGGCACATTCTCACTGAATGTTGTTGATTTTTCCCCAGGTACTCCTGTTTACATGGTCATCCCAAAGATATGCTGGTTGGAAATTAGATTACTGTAAATTACCCTTTACTTGGGGAGTGGGAGTATGAGAATGCGGATGAAGTTGAAAGGTACAGGAAAGAACTGGTCACAGGGAAGTGGGAAAATATGACTAACAGTATTCTGTTGAGAACCAGCATGCACTTGGTGTATGTCATAAGAATGAATTGTACAAGTAATATTTATCATCAGTCCTTAAAATTAAAAAATTGGAATTGGACATACGATCTTCCTGTTGCAGCACAGGATGCAGCCATTTGCCCCTTCAGTCCATGATAAGTCACTAAAAAAAAATGTTTGGTCCTGTTCTCCACTCAATTTGTCATATGCCATCCAATTCCCTTTTGAAAGCATAGACTATATGCTCGTGTTCAACGTAATCTTCATTGTGCATAAAAGGCCATCCTACATTCCCCTGTACCTTCTGTTCTTCACTTTAAATGTATCCTATAGCCCTTCAACCATATGCTTTAACAAATTCAAACTAGTCATCTTTTCCAGACCCTCCCCTAACCCTTTTTGTGTTCTAGGAGAAAGGTTCCTTCCCTCGAACCTCCTCTTAGGTCTCGTCTGCGCCCTCTAGAACTTTGATAATTGGATTTTAGAAACCAGCTGTACATTCAGCCATGTCTTATTTAACTTCACACAAGCTTCCTACTTTTGTTCCTTTAAATACATGCCATGAAGCTAATATGGCACATCTTCCAAAATTAATGCTTTCAGCTATACTATTTACATACCCTTCCTAACTACAGTGTATAGTATAGCTTATTAGAAGCACACCAACAGCACGATGAACAAGACCGCAAAGATAGGGTGGAAAAGATGGACTTTTCAATGAAGTAGATAATCGAGATAGCCAATTATTGTTTTAAAAGATTTAAACAAACATCAAAAGATTCTTTACAGTATAGATCAGCAAAATAATTATTCACCATTCTAATTATGCTATGCAATCAGACACAACTCGAAATACAACTTAAATTTCAAGGCACATCCATGTCAAAAATCTCAGTTATAACAGCTTAGTGCACGTTGCCATAAATGGGAACTAACCATGGTCTCCGGAACTGGATACAGAACCTTCCCTACTTCCATTTTGCTTGGTTGAATTTGCATCCAGTAGATTTCGATCATCTGGGTTCAAATTACAGGTTACAGATTCAAACATTCCAGTTATTAAAGGTTTACAGGTTTCTGAGTAGTTATTCTGATTGCTTTCTTTTTGTCCATTTTCCAAAAGTCCATTCAACATGTCATAAGCACAAGGGAAGAAGTTGCCATCTTTACAAGACTCGTTTTGTTTACATTCATTTGTATTTTGATTAATATCTTCTGTATTTTCTTCTGTTCCATTCACTTGATCTGAAAGTGGTCCAACTTCTACATGTCCATTACAATTTATTGATTCAATCCTGATTTTCTCAGTATTTACATCTTCTACAGGTTCTTTTGCTTTTTTTGGTGGCTCATTTCCATCTAGAAATTCATGAACAGAAATGTTTAAATATTTTCTGGTTTTCTGGTTTCTAAGTAATTCTGCAACAAGATAAAGAGAATATTAATTTTTAGCCATAAGGTGATTAAAACAAATCAGTCCTTGGTATTCTGGCCTATAATCAGTTATAAAGACAGCCATTTAAAATGAAAAGTTGAATAGGTATTATACCTTTTCAGCTAAGTGGAGAGAAAAGAATGGACCATAAATCAGTGAAATGGATAAATACTAGTGATCTAACATAAAATGAACTTCAACACAATTCAAATTACTGTATTAACTTTAAAGGCACAACAACCAAGTCAAGGTCAAAGAGTCATTTGCTCATAAGTGAAATCTATGACAATACGGACGATGCCCACAAATCTCAAATCAGGTGACAATAAGCCATATATAAATAAGCTGATTATCTCAGAATATTCCAAACTACCTTGTTCTTCACAAGCTTTATTATCCACTTTTTCCAAATGTTCTGTAACTGGTTCAGAAGCCTCATTTTCTTGTACTGCATCATCCTCATCCTCATCCAATTGCTGTTCTTTATCTGCATTTCCTGCAACCCGTTCCAACTCTTCAATTTCTTGCATTCTTTTCTCCAATAACTCTGCCTGACGCTTCTGTTTCTTCTTCAGCTTCTTTTTTTTGTTTCTGGACATTTTTCCAATCTACATAAACACAATATTCCAATTAGCATGAAATGCACGAGCCCTTAATTCAAGAACAATAATATGGCATCATTTGCAGGAGCATTATAATACACAATTTAAATCTATAAAGTGACATCTTCCAAATTCAAAGCTCTCTTTCAATTGCTGTATACTGAAACTTTCTAAACCTACTGTTACAATTATATTACAACCAGCACTCCAGTCAAAAATAGAATTAACTAAGATTTCTCAACGATCATTTATTTACAGTATGGGTAGTTTGTCTCTTACGTCCAGTGAACTATTAAAGACTAGTCAACCAAAGCTGTCCGAGGGGTTTGAAGAAAACCTCATCTTTTAAGAGCTAGGAAACTGTAAATCACTGATGCTGAGCATAGAATCAGTAAAAGATCATTTCAATTGTAATGTGCATTAGAGAGCAGTCTAAACTGTTTTTAAATCGTTGAAAGAGGCATCTTGTCATCAAGATTTATATTTTTTTGTACTATGTGGAGATACCCTCAAATTTAGCATCAATGCATGCTTCAAGATTTGGCTGAGTTTTCTTTGGAAGTCAGTGTCAAGTCAATATTATCGTGATGCTGCATGATCAAAAAGTTACAAACAAGTCAAACAAACTTTTCAATTCAGGTCATGTTTCAACTTGTGCTTGCTTTTCTTTATGAAAAAAAATCTGCTGACATCTCAGAAGCTCTATTTTGTACATTATTTCAAAATTGGGGAATTTAACACTCATAATGATGAACTAAGAAACAAATCACGATACTTTTTCTCAAAATCCCCATGTCATCATTTAACAGGATTTCAATAAAGTTTAAATACTTACAGGTTTTGGTTGTGGTGCAGTACTCACTACGAAAAAAAAAACAACAGTCATATATACAAAGAATGATATTGTGAACTGCAAATTAACAAGTCAAATTCTGAATTAACATCCTACCAACAGTACAGGAATGAAGTCAAACACTTCCCTGAAGTTAAATTGTGGTCTGATCCATGAGCTTTTCTCTTCCCACATCAAAACTAAAGCCAATTTCCCTTGGCCAGTGTGGTTTTATCAGAAGGGATAAGCCATGAACATAGCATGGACAGAATTGCATGCCGTATTAGTCTGGAGACATGCTCAGGCTAGATGCAGAGAGCTAAAACAGATGATCCTCCAGACTCAAAGCCTAGAAGTGCAGTGCCACTGTAGCAATTGGATCTCATTCAGCACATTGCCGCGGATCTCCAAATAATGCCAGAACAGAGACTGAAACTTACATAACTGAGAGCAGACAAATGTCAGTGGTTCTGAAGCTTGCTCAATTCAGTCTTACTTCCATAGAAGGATCAGAGGGCAGGGTTTTGTATTTTAAAGTTATTGTCATGAACCTTGTAACTATTCTATATTGTTAAATTTGTACATTAGTCATGCAATCAATGCTGGTCACCAGAAAATAGAAAAGCATATTCAGGAGAAAAATTATAGAATAAAGTAGTTTTATACGTCTCAATTTATAAAATTAGAAATACAAAGGGGAAAAGTACTGCAGGGATGTATGTACAGGAAAGAACAAAACCTAGTTAGACCCCTCCAGCATAAAGCAAAAGCAGATTTGACGGGTCATTGGGCCCCTTTCCATGCAGTTATCGTTATGATACTTGATCAACCTGATGATCACAGTACAATTTTCCAAAAAAAAAACACCAGGAAAATGAAAGAATCAAAATCTCTAATGATTACCACAAGCAGCTTAGTGTCTTCATTTAGTATCAAAATTTCTATGACTACCACATTGGTATTCACCTGCAGATCCAGATGGTGGAGGGGCACCAGCTTTTTGCCATTCTGTTGCTTCTGCAGCTAGGCGTCGCACATAAACATCATTTACACACAACAGGATATTCTCTGGTTTTATATCTGTGTGGATAATCTTGCACTTGGAATGTAAATAATCAAGTCCCTGAAGAACCTATTTGAAATAGAGGGCATTAAAGCTTGCATATTAGCAACACAATTTCACAAGTAAATGCTGTGTCCATATTTGAAGTATGGAATTTTGATAGTTACAAAGCATAGCATTTTTGGTGGTTACATCTTAGCTTAAGTCTACATTTTTATTTTAAGATGTGGATTTCTAACAAATACCCGTTCCTAAAGTTTACAGCTCATTAAATTCATAAATTTAGATTACCTGCACAAGGTAACAATAGGTAAAAGCCATTTTCATGACAGGAATAGGATTCTTCATTTGAAGTTGACTAAATTTTCTATCTCATATTATTGTGCATTCACCCATCTTAACTTTATCAATTATAAAACTGGCCCATTTTCCTCCCTCAATAGAATTTGTAGAAATATAACATGCACACCAGAAGATTCTATTAGACAAGCACCCATGTATAAATAGCATTAAAGAAAACACGTGAAATCAATGTTTCAGCATCTAAATTAGAACCATCTTAACTAAGTTCATGTGTGGATTTTTTAGTGTGCAAAACACAGTAGCCAGGATTAGTCACACTTTCAGAACAAAACACAGCCAGGTCCAATGGGCTTCATTTAAAAATACAGTACGAGTAGCTAATTCTATATAGCTCTATGCGGTAATCAGAAAACACAAAAAATGACCAGCTTACACATTTCCTACAAAGAAATGTACACTCAGTTACTGTTTCACTTTACTTAATATTAACTTAATTACAGTAGATTTCCCAAATATTAAGATATGGCATCAGGATTTGTAGTTTCTGTTTTATTCACTTGCTTATAATTTCCACTTCCCAAAAAACAAATAAAAATTATAATACTTACTTGCCGAATTATGCTTTTGACACAACTAATTGGAATTCCCTGGTAATTTGATTTGATGATCCACTTCAACAGATGATGTCCCAATACTTCGAATACCATGCAAACATCTTGAACAAAGTCAAGGCTTTATTTTCTCTGTTCAGTTCACATCCATCTCCTAATCATATTTTCTCCAGTCAGATCAGTTAATAAGCCTTCATCATCCTGTCTCAGCCAACGCCACCACGGCATGCAGACTGACTTCCACCCATTACAGAAATTCTTTTTCCTTTCTTTACATTAAGTTTGATTTTCAACTTCCTTATTTTATGATGCCATTAACCTGAAATATTAATGTATATCCACAGATGCTGCCCAACCTGAGTGTTTCCAGCATTGTCTTTCAGATTTCCAACATTCTCTTTCTTGCTTTTGTATCTTCTCATGCAAGCTACAAGCATTAAGCAATGTGCAATTTCTAACACAGTAAATCTATAGTAGTACAATTAATAGGCACCTAAAGATCACAATGCATTGTTATTTCCAACAGATTGTTTTTCTTACCCTTCTTGATTTTGAGCCATGTAGTTGCCTGATAAGAGTTCTTTGAGGTGGTAACCAGGCATATAGGTGAGGGTAGTGCAGTGTATTTTATCTATATGGATTTTAGTAAGGCATTTGACAAGGTTCCACATGGTAGGCTTATTCAGAAAGTCAGAAGGCATGGGATCCAGGGAAGTTTGGCTAGGTGGATTCAGAATTGGCTTGCCTACAGAAAGCAGAGGGTTGTGGTGGAGGGAGTACATTCGGATTGGAGGGTTGTGAATAGTGGTGTCCCACAAGGATCGGTTCTGGGACCTCTACTTTTCATGATTCTTATTAACGACCTGGATGTGGGGGTAGAAGGGTGCGTTGGCAAGTTTGCAGATGTCACAAAGGTTGGTGGTGTTGTGGATAGTGTAGGGGATTGTCAAAGATTGCAGAGAGACATTTATAGGATGCAGAACTGGGCCAAGTGGCAGATGGAGTTCAACGCGGAGAAGTGTGAGGTGGTACATTTTGGAAGGACAAACTCCAAGGCAGAGTACAAAGTAAATGGCAGGATACTTGGAAGTGTGGAGGAGCAGAGGGACCTGGGGGTACATGTCCACAGATCCCTGAAAGTTGCCTCACAGGTAGATAGGGTAGTTAAGAAAGCTTATGGAGTGTTAAGATTTCATGAGTCGAGGGATAGAGTTTAAGAGTCACTGGGTAATGATGCAGTTCTATAAAACTCTGGTTAGGCCACACTTGGGAGTACTGTGTCCAGATCTGGTCGCCTCACTATAGGAAGGATGTGAAAGCATTGGAAAGGGTACAGAGTAGATTTACCAGGATGCTGCCTGGTTTAGAGAGTATGCATTATGATCAGAGATTAACATAGAAACATAGAAAATAGGTGCAGGAGTAGGCCATTCGGCCCTTCGAGCCTGCACCGCCATTTATTATGATCATGGCTGATCATCCAACTCAGAACCCTGCCCCAGCCTTCCCTCCATACCCCCTGATCCCCGTAGCCACAAGGGCCATATCTAACTCCCTCTTAAATATAGCCAATGAACTGGCCTCAACTGTTTCCTGTGGCAGAGAATTCCACAGATTCACCACTCTCTGTGCAAAGAAGTTTTTCCTAATCTCGGTCCTAAAAGGCTTCCCCTTTATCCTCAAACTGCGACCCCTCGTTCTGGACTTCTCCAAAATCGGGAACAATCTTCCTGCATCTAGCCTGTCCAATCCCTTTAGGATTTTATACATTTCAATCAGATCCCCCCTCAATCTTCTAAATTCCAACGAGTACAAGCCCAGTTCATCCAGTCTTTCTTCATATGAAAGTCTTGCCATCCCAGGAATCAATCTGGTGAACCTTCTTTGTACTCCCTCTATGGCAAGGATGTCTTTCCTCAGATTAGGGGACCAAAACTGCACACAATACTCCAGGTGTGGTCTCACCATGGCCTTGTACAACTGCAGTAGTACCTCCCTGCTCCTGTACTCGAATCCTCTCGCTATAAATGCCAGCATACCATTCGCCTTTTTCACCGCCTGCTGTACCTACATGCCCACTTTCAATGACTGGTGTATAATGACACCCAGGTCTCGTTGCACCTCCCCTTTTCCTAATCGGCCACCATTCAGATAATCTGTTTTCCTATTTTTGCCACCAAAGTGGATAACTTCACATTTATCCACATTAAATTGCATCTGCCATGAATTTGCCCACTCACCCAACCTATCCAAGTCACTCTGCATCCTCCTCACAGCTAACACTGCCACCCAGCTTCGTGTCATCCGCAAACTTGGAGATGCTGCATTTAATTCCCTCATCCAAGTCATTAATATATATTGTAAACAACTGGGGTCCCAGCACTGAGCCTTGCGGTACCCCACTAGTCACCGCCTGCCATTCTGAAAAGGTCCCGTTTATTCCCACTCTTTGCTTCCTGTCTGCTAACCAATTCTCCATCCACATCAATAACTTACCTCCAATACCATGTGCTTTAAGTTTGCACGTTAATCTCCTGTGTGGGACCTTGTCAAAAGCCTTTTGAAAATCCAAATATACATCCACTGGTTCTCCCCTATCCACTCTACTAGTTACATCCTCAAAAAATTCTATGAGATTCGTCAGACATGATTTTCCTTTCACAAATCTATGTTGACTTTGTCCGATGATTTCACCGCTTTCCAAATGTGCTGTTATCACATCTTTGATAACTGACTCCAGCAGCTTCCCCACCACCGATGTTAGGCTAACCGGTCTATAATTCCCCGGTTTCTCTCTCCCTCCTTTTTTAAAAAGTGGGGTTACATTAGCCACCCTCCAATCCTCAGAAACTAGACCAGAATCTAACGAGTTTTGAAAAATTATCACTAATGTATCCACTATTTCTTGGGCTACTTCCTTAAGCACTCTAGGATGCAGACCATCTGGCCCTGGGGATTTATCTGCCTTCAATCCCCTTCAATACCTAACACCACTTCCCTACTAACAAGTATTTCGCTTAGTTCCTGCATCTCACTGGACCCTCTGTCCCCTACTATTTCTGGAAGATTATTTATGTCCTCCTTAGTGAAGACAGAATGAAAGTAATTATTCAATTGGTCTGCCATGTCCTTGCTCCCCATAATTAATTCACCTGTTTCTGTCTGTAGGGGACCTACATTTGTCTTTACCAGTCTTTTCCTTTTTACATATCTATAAAAGCTTTTACAGTCAGTTTTTATGTTCCCTGCCAGTTTTCTCTCATAATCTTTTTTCCCCTTCCTAATTAAGCCCTTTGTCCTCCTCTGCTGAACTCTGAATTTCTCCCAGTCCTCAGGTGAGCCACTTTCTCTGGCTAATTTGTATGCTTCTTCTTTGGAATTGATACTATCCCTAATTTCTCTTGTCAGCCACGGGTGCACTACCTTCCTTGATTTATTCTTTTGCCAAACTGGGATGAACAATTGTTGTAGTTCATCCATGCAACCTTTAAATGCTTGCCATTGCATATCCACCGTCAATCCTTTAAGTGTCATTTGCCAGTCTATCTTAGCTAATTCACGTCTCATACCTTCAAAGTTACCCCTCTAAGTTCAGAACCTTTGTTTCTGAATTAACTATGTCACTCTCCATCTTAATGAAGAATTCCACCATATTATGGTCACTCTTCCCCAAGGGGCCTCTCACGACAAGATTGCTAATTAACCCTTCCTCATTGCTCAAAACCCAGTCCAGAATAGCCTGCTCTCTAGTTGGTTCCTTGACATGTTGGTTCAAAAAACCATCCCGCATACATTCCAAGAAATCCTCTTCCTCAGCACCTTTACCAATTTGGTTCACCCAATCTACATGTCGATTGAAGTCACCCATTATAACTGCCGTTCCTTTATTGCACACATTTCTAATTTCCTGTTTAATACCATCTCCGACCTCACTACTACTGTTAGGTGGCCTGTACACAACTCCCACCAGCGTCTTCTGCCCCTTAGTGTTACGCAGCTCTACCCATATCGATTCCACATCTTCCCAACTTATGTCCTTCCTTTCTATTGCATTAATCTCTTCTTTAACCAGCAACGCCACCCCACCTCCCCTTCCTTCATGTCTATGCCTCCTGAATATTGAATATCCCTGAACATTGAGCTCCCATCCTTGGTCACCCTGGAGCCACGTCTCTGTGATCCCAATTATATCATAATCATTAATAACAATCTGCACTTTCAATTCATCCACCTTATTACGAATGCTCCTTGCATTGACACACAAAGCCTTCAGGCGCTCTTTTACAACTCTCTTAGCCCTTATACAATTATGCTGAAAAGTGGCCTTTTTTAATGCTTGCCCTGGACTTGTCGGCCTGCCACTTTTACTCTTCTCCTTAGTACTTTTTGCTTCTACCCTCACTTTACACCCCTCTGTCTCTCTGCACTGGTTCCCATCCCCCTGTTGTGAACTAACCTCCTCACGCCTAGCCTCTAATTTGATTCCCACCCCCCAACCATTCTAGTTTAAAGTCACCTCAGTCGCCCTCGCTAATCTCCCTGCCAGGATATTGGTCCCCCTAGGATTCAGGGAGCTAGGGCTTTACTGTCTGGAGAGGGGAGGAGGATGAGAAGAGACCTGACAGAGGTACACAAGATATTAAGAGGAACAGATAGAGTGGACAGCCAGCACCTCTTCCCCAGGGCACCACTGCTCAATACAAGAGGTCATGGTTTTAAGGTAAGGGGTGGGAAGTTCGGGGGGGGGATATTAGAGGAAAGTTTTTTACCCAGAGAGTGGTTGGTGCATGGAATACACTGCCAGAGGCAGTGGTGGAAGCAGATACATTAGTGAAATTTAAGAGACTACTGAACAGGTATATGGAGGAATTTAAGGTTGGGATTATATGGGAGGCAGGGTTTGAGGGTCAGCACAACATTGTGGGTGAAGGGCCTGTACTATGCTATGTTCTAGTTGCCTTCCACTCATTGATTGATGATGTCTGGATCTACAGCCCACATTAAGTATTGCAACATCCAATTAAAATGTGCTCTCAGCTCCAGTTTATTTGAACATTGGGCCTAATGAAAAGATTGAAGCCTGATGAAGGTTAGTTAAACAATTAAAACTAAGTACAGGTATTATATTAGGAAAGATAGAGCCAGACGGCAGATGATGTAATCTGGAGCAATCAACTACTGGGGGTCTTGACAGGTCAGGCCAGGCCATGTTAGGCAATGTTTCTGTTTGAGACTCAACATTCTGTAATGCCTATTTAACCTTTTGCCTCCTAAGATGCTGCCTGACCTGCTGCATTCCTCAAGTTTGTTTTTAATTAAAGCTATTAACTTAAAGCTTTATTCTGGGAAAAATAACATCCTAAACATTAAGACGTTTGGAGCTTTGATCTGGCATTGATCCATTAATCAAGAGCAAAAAACCAAAAAAGCTGATCAGTTATGGGGAGTAACCAGACTCAACATTCAATGAATAATTAGTCAAAAAGCTGTGGTTTTAAATGCAGTTTTAGATTACGAGTTTACATTTCCACTTTACAGTGAGGCATACTATAAACAGTATGCTCCACCCAGAAGCAACTACTTACCAACTAATTGTATCACTGTTCTTTTTTTCAACCATTTACCTGCCTGATAGACCTAGAAGATACAACCTTCAAATGTTCTGCATGGTGTGCATTAATCAGTATTATTCCATCTCAGAATAATTTTCAATATTCATTATACTAACAGCTAAATTGATAATACAACAAAAAGCAAACCAAAGGATACGTGATCCATTCACTCCTGAAGTTTTGAAGTCATCTAACAACTGAACTACTTTCTCTTTATTTGGATCATTTGGATCACTGTTACGAACCTGAAAAAGATAACATTTTTTCCTCATGGAATACCTGTCAGCAAATGCACTGAGATTTTAACCAAGAAAAATATTTGTTATTTGTTAACCTTGTATACTCAATGACTTGTGTATTTAAATTAAAACAAATCAGGAATAGAAAAAAGTTGATGTTTCAGTTTAGAAACTTGTTTCATTCAACATTTTCAGGGAAAGGCTGCAGATTTCACCAATATTGCTTATCTTGACAATTCAACTAGGTTTAATTGCAAGATTGTTTTGGACAGCCTCACTTGAAGAAATACCCTCCTAACCCTACTAATTCTGATTTTAAAGTCACCATTTTAAACTCAAGCCATCCAGTTGGTAATTTGTTTCTCAATTTAAGTCTAAATGCCGCATCACCTGGTGTCTGGTCATAGCCTAGTACAAAAGCTATATAACATTGTATATTTTCAGAGACCATAATTTAATAAAACATTAAGCATTGTTGAATTTCATAAGAATGCCCAAGTAAAGCATTGTAAAAGCTAATGTCTCTTTTAAAAAGGTTTTAACTTGGCAATATAAATTGTTTTCAATTGCCAATTCATAAATCCATGAGTATATTTTTCTAACATTTCAAGCAAAACTGATGAGTTATTAAGAATTGTTTGAAAGCCACAGGTACTCTACATGTGGCATTACGTTCTATCAAGCCACATTTGCCTCGTGCAATTATACACATATTGAAGTGGACGGGTGGGGGAAGAATATAGATATCTTTATATTCCTAAAGTTTTAAAATCAGTATCATTTAGAAATTTCACTTGAGATGATGGAAAACAGAGCCAGTTGCTACAAAAGTGAATTGAACAATTTTGCAATTACCATATATTCCACTGATCTTACCTGCATCATAATAATTTAAATCATTTCTAGCAATTAATGTTATCACTTTACTTGTATGCAGACAGGAATACATTTTTTCTGTCATGAAACAAACCTGAATCTCAATCCTCCTTACCCTTTCAGTGCCTTTGGGGGAAACAAAATAATTGAGAGATAGAATTGACTGGAAAATTACTTCAAGAAAATCAGACACTGAAAAAATAATACTTAATATGTAAATCAAGTATAACTATTGATGGGTCTGGGCTACAACCATAACATCTGTTAAAAAAGCACCATGAAGCTACTTACTGCTTTCAGTAGTTTGATTTCATCCAGGGCCGTTTCTGTATAATGTTCAGCACTTTTGACAACCTTCATGGCAACAAATCTTTTTCCCCTAAATTAAATAATATAATACCTTTCAAAGCAAGCACAATATAGAAATACCTTTTTGTAAAAATCAGACATCTGTATAATGTCACAACCTGTTTTGCACATGGAAACTCAAATTCACACAACATATGCAAAACTAAGGTACATAAAAATTGCTTCTTTCAATTACACATACAAATATGGTGCCAGAATACAATTTATTTCTAATCAAGTTTAATTGACCCAAACACACGAAACAACTTATTTATCTTGCCAAATTGCACAGACATCATTGAATATCAAATGTTTCAACACGATACAGTTAAGGGACAACTGCAGGAAGAAATAATTTTCTGATACGAACAAATTACAGGTTTCAGGATAATGGGTTTAAGTGGTCGCCCAACACAATACAAGGTGTTAAATTCATCCATATGACAGATCAGCTACTAAAATACATGGTTGCTTCAGAATGCTTTATTAAAAAAATCCTTCCCTCAGTCATAAGTGGTCTTGTATCATTTCAGCTTTAAATATTAAAACACAGTAGTTGTGCCACACAGAAGCCATGAGAACATGCTTGGTTGAATTTAGTTAAAATTGACTTACTGAATATCCCAACACAGCCACACTGTAGAAAAGTGGCCCCATCCTAACTTTCGAATCACATGGTATCGTCCATTAAAAAGGTCGCCAATCTTGACATGATGATATCCACCTAAAATAAACAAAAGTCTTTCGATGGTAACAGCTACAACTTCCAGGAAAAAAATTACTTTTGAGCCACTGACAATAATGAACTGAACAAAACAGCTCTTACAAAATGAAGTTAAAGATTGGCAGATCATTCATCATACTTTTGAAAACATGTTTCTACATGTATCTTGCAATTAAAGCTTCAATTGAGGTGTTATGGAACAATTAGCCCCTTGTTCAGTTTAGGCGAATTTCATTCAATTGCTTTTTAGTGATGCAGAATCACAAACACAAAACTGACCTTGCAATCTCCTATCAATCATAGACAGCCACTTATTTCAACCACTATTCTCAATCTACTTTTTCTTTCCCTTTCTGAAAATACTTTTATCTTTGCCTTTGGGAATTACAAATTTGTTATTAGTTCTGCTGAACAGCAATTTAGGTCCAATAGAATATCAACATTAAAAAAAATCAAAATATACAGAGATGCACAAAACACAGATCAAGTATAATTAACTGCAAGTCAAATATTCCTCGTGGGGAGGGGTGGAGAGAAACAAACTCACCTTTACAATAGTCACTAGGATCCTCTTGCTCTTCATCATCAGATCCCAAAATTTCATCCTCTGGTTCTTGTGCCTCAGATTCTGTTATAATGGGATGAGATCTATGTTGAGGCTCTGGCCTGAAAGTAATAGCAAAAGCTTACTTACACATTGGAGGTAAAAGACTGCAGATGTTGGAATGTGGAGCAAAAGACAAGCTGCTGGATGAACTCAATGGATCAAGCAGCATCTGTAGAGTGAAATGGACTGTTGATATTTGGGTCTTGATTTAAAACATCAACTGTTTATTCCCTTCTATGAATAGTGAATGAACTATCACTAGTTCATTCTACTGAGTTTCTCCAGCAACTTTTTGCTTACTTACAAACTGATTCCATGGGTAAATTCAATAGTAATGAAGCTGCTTCTGAACTATTAATAATAGCTCGTTCTCAACTACAGATGAGGCCACTGGACTGAAGCATATGCATTCTTAAGGGTAAATATGGAAGATGCTGAGCAATTTGTGTCTTGTGGTTAGTGCTAACCCAGGCAAATTGCTTTCAGGTTAAAGTTTGACTATTGAGAAGCCAAAGAGAGACTTCAAGGGTGCTTAGTCACCACTAAGGCTATGTCCACACTACGCCGGAGAATTTTGAAAACGAAGCTTTTTCTCTTCATTTTGACCCTCCATCCACATTGAAACAGCATTTTCATCCCCCAGAAACGGAGCTTTTCTAAAACACTCTCCAGAGTGTATAAATTTGAAAACGATTGTTGCGCGTTGTAGTGTGGACGGGGTAAACAGAGATATATAAAAACGCTGTCATGACAACACAACAATGCTTTTTCTGCTTCTGCTTGGTACTACGCAAGCACTGCCGGACGGCTGTTATAACGCGCAGTCGGTGTGAATGGCATGAGAGTTAAATTGTAAAGTGAGCTTTTTTGAATGTTTAAAATCGCTGTCATGACGTGCCGGAACAGATGGTGGCAGTGTGGCATTTCATTGTTTTCTTGAACGTAACATCCCACGCAACCTAACAATTTCAGAACAGACGGCAATGAGACTGAAGCCAGAAGAGTTAGAAATGTACTCAAATACTTTGACCAATAGCTTACTGAATAAACAAGTATACTCACTTTGCCCTGTTTTCTGTCCTTGCTTGTATGAAGGTGGTTTACCTATTTATACAAGTACTTCTCTGACAATAGATGTGTAACAGCCTAATGTAACGTTGTCTGGAAATACAAGATAACACTGATGCAGACATCAGGAATTCTGCAGATGCTGGAAATTCAAGCAACATACATCAAAGTTGCTGGTGAACGCAGCAGGCCAAGCAGCATCTATAGGAAGAGGCGCAGTCAACGTTTCAGGCCGAGACCCTTCGTCAGGACTAACTGAAGGAAGAGTGAGTAAGGGATTTGAAAGCTGGAGGGGGAGGGGGAGATGCAAAATGATAGGAGAAGACAGGAGGGGGAGGGATAGAGCCGAGAGCTGGACAGGTGATAGGCAAAAGGGGATACGAGAGGATCATGGGACAGGAGGTCCGGGAAGAAATGTTGATGCAGACATGTTGTATACATTTAACAAGGTGCTTTATTAATGAAACAGAGTCAGTCAGTTTTTCAATGTTCGTCGTCAGCCGGGTCATACTGTCTGTGAACTCCTTGTCGGTTGCCTCCATATGCTCCAGAATTTGTTGTTTTTAGTTTTCAGTCCTCCTGCGCCAGAGCCAACAGCAATTTCTTTAAAGTTTTTCGAGTCTGTAACTGGACAAACACGCACCAAGTATACCATTTCCTCTTCGCTTGTTTTCTGTGTCCTGCACATGCCCAGTAGGAGATTCGCCCAAATATCCGTTCTAATGTGGACGGAGATATTTTGAAAAACGCTTGGTGTGGACACCTGTAGTTTTTACTCTAAACCGGCGTTTTCAAAATTATCCAGCCTACTGTAGACAAAGCCTAAGTGCAGTGTGATGGAATATAAGGTCTGGGTAGCCTCCAACCTGATGGCATGAATATTGACTTCTCTAACTTCCGTTAATGCCCCACCTCCCCTTCGTACACCATCCGTTATTTATTATTAATTTTTTTCTCTCTCTTTTTCTCCCTCTGTCCCTCTCACTATACTCTTTGCCCATCCTCTGGGCTTCCCCCCTCTCCCTTTCTTTCTCCCTAGCCCTCCCGTCCCATGATCCTCTCATATCCCCTTTTGCCAATCAACTTTCCAGCTCTTAGCTCCATCCCTCCCCCTCCTGTCTTCTCCTATCATTTCAGATCTCCCCCTCCCACCTTCAAATCTCTTACTAGTTCTTCTTTCAGTTAGTCCTGATGAAAGGTCTCGGCCCGAAACGTCGACTATACCACTTCCTATAGATGCTGCCTGGCCTGCTGCGTTCACCGGCACTTTTATGTTGATTACAATCATTCTGCTCTTGTCAGTTTATTTTGTTAAATAACCAATGTGGCTTTGCATCAGAAGCGGCAAGTACAAGAGCCATGCCAAAAAAAAAACTCATTAGACTCTTGAGGGAGAGTTTCACAGTTCGAGGTGTTAACTTTAAAGTTTAAATATTAAAAGGATTTGGGTAACAGAATTCTGCGAATGCAGCAGTTTCACCTGTAGCTCTGTTATGTTCCAGTTAATAGTTATCAACATCACTAAATATCATCTGTCCAGGGCACATTCCACAGCTTTACAATTAACAATTTAAGGAGAAGTTGAGTAAATGAGGGCTGTTTCTCTGGAGTGGATGAGGAAAGAGCTGATAAAAGATTTAAGATTATGAGAGGCATAGATAGGATATGCAGTCAGCATCTTTTTCCCAGGATCAAAGGTGAGGGAGGGGCTGGGTATGCTCAGAACATTTTTTTAAATATAATCAGAGTGGTAGGTGCAGAAAATGTGACAGAGACATTTACAAGGCTCTTACTTAGATAGACACATTAATGTGGTATTGTGTAGGCAGAAGGGTTTACTTTAGTTACGTGTTTAATTATGAGCTTAATTAGCTCAGCACAATATCGTGGGCCGAGTGCTGTGATGTTCCATGTTCTATTTGAAATGCTAACATCACAACCTACAAGAATACAACAGAACACAGATGCAGTTCATGTACAAGTACAGCCACAGACTTCTGAATAATGAATAATGCCGCTGGCTTGATTAGCCTTAAGACTTGTACAAATGTTGGCCATTGATAAAGTCAACATGTGCTTTTCAAGCAAACAAAATCCAATCTATTACTAAATTCTCTGCTATATGAGAATTGTGGTAGTGAAGCAATGGCATCAAACACAGGAGAACTTGTGTCAAATCAATCACAAGTTTTAGGTTCAAATACATGTGCTCACAAACTAGGCACCCTCATTTGAATGCACCCAAACAAACAGAAGGGCGCATTTTCATATTATAGTGAACTTGGTTTATTTTCCAAGACAATTAAAGTAAAGGAAGAATACATTTTAAACAAGTTGCATTTCCATGTATACAGCAACTCTAGAGTAAACTACAAGCACTTGATAAACTAATGCTACAATCATTTAGAACTGAGCTAAATCTGCATCAAGTATATTTATTTTTCAAATAATGTGCCCATTTCTTTCAAAGAAATAGACTAGTGTAAAACAAATGAATGTTAACTAAAGATGTTTCTACTCTACCCAGTTTTCATATCCTATTGTTCTAACTTTCCACAAACCGTCTTATATAAAATTAAATAACCATGCCCCAAACCTCTGACTGATCAGCATCTTTTGAAGCTATTCAAACCCTACTTCTTAGGCCATACTTAGTCATACATCTCAGAATTTGATGCAAAATTGTGTTTAGCAAACTGTTACTTTATCACAAAAAAGAGCACTATTTAAATTCGTTGTTGAAACGACATGGAAATTATATAGAAATTTTAGATTATTTTAACTTAAATAACAGGAGAAATTATACCAGAGAATAAAGTGACAGAAATTGAACAAAGTTATAAGGGTCTTGGTACAAATCTATTAAGGAAGAGGCAACAGGGCACTTAGAAAATAATGATAGAACTGAGCAGAATTAACATGGACTTATGAAAGGAAAAGAATCACATGAACTAATCCATTGAATTAAAATCTGACAAAATGTTCAAAGAATACATAAACCAAGACCACTTGTTTTCCTCATTTCTGTATGACATGATATGCCACAATGTGACAGTAAACTGTAGTTCTAGAGTGCTCAATACTTCAATCCTAAGTATTTCAAATTTATAGATTTGCTTAGAAATTAAAGCTAGCAAGTTTGCCTTTTCTACTGAAAGTTGTAATTATGAAATTTCTGGTAATGGAAAAATGTAGTAAGAGATGAAATCAGCCAAAGGAAGTCAGTTGCATTGCATCTTAAAGCTGACTCTCTCAAGCAATTCAAGATCCCAAACCTGAACACTTGCAGTTTATGGTGCAATGGTAACAATACACAAGGGAATACAATCATCCATAATTAAAACCATTTCAAATGCACAGCTTAAAAATTCCACATCTGTTCACAGTTCATTAATTGGAACATTAATATTCAGAATAATATTGTCCCTTTTTGTGAAAAGCAATCTTTGAAAATTCTATCACGAGACTGCTACCAGTGTCTACTGACAACTAACCACGGTCCACAGACTGAAAGATGCCAGCCCCTTTGTAATCTGAACTTCACGGATCCTATAGAACACCTGCAATTTTGTGTTACCTCTAATATGCAAAAATCAGCACTTTAAGAAAAAGAAACTCATTATGACATTTGACTAAAAAACTGTGTGCCACTAAAGGATTCCTTCAAGTTAACAGAGGCACAGCCACAGACTATTTGTCATAAGGCACAGGCTTGCAGTAGACAGGACTCTAACAAAGGTAAAATACTTACAAAAGTGAAGGTTTCCAGTGGAGAAAATGGGGCTTTAGCCAGAAAAATGGAGCAAACATGTCACAAGATAACAAGTATTGATGAATTGAGCTAGGGAAAAAGCCAATGATGTAACAGATGGAGATGGGATGTCATAGTTACAGAGGACATGTCAAACTTAGCTGTGTCAATGAAATCAAGATTTTGAACAGTCTGGCTCAGTATCAGAAATTTCATGAGATGGAAATGTTTGCCTGGGAACTAAATTTATACAAGATATTAGCTTCAATCCTCCAAATTTTTTTCTGCTTATCTAATTTGGATTCCAGAGAAAATTAAATTGAAAATGAAAATAGTAAAAAAATAGCAGAATGTCCAGATATCTGCAGCCATAATTTTTGTTTAATTATACCAAATCAAAGTAGTTTGCAGGATTCGGTCAGGTTCATCACATGCAAATCCAAACACCAACTAATACTCCGTTCAAAGTAAAACAAACAAAGTAATTACCTTCCAAGGATCAGAAGACAATGATCATGAACAGGAATCCTGGCAAAACTACCTGGCAAGCACGCTTTGACTACTCAATCTACTTGAATACTAGATAAAATTGCATGACTAGTTTACTCCATGCCACACTGCAAAATTATTTTACAAGGGATTCTATACAAAGACTACATTGGCCCTTTTGAATGACTTTCAAACACAAGAAAAATAGTGCATGTCAAAGATTAAGCCAAGTTGTCCATTTTAAAACTGATATTGTCAAATCATGTTTCAGGAGTGAAGGAGCCACTATCAAATCAATTCTGTTATGGACATTTTTTTTGAAAAAAACAAGTCAAGTTCCCCACCATGTAAACCTTTAGTCATATCTTAAAAATTTGATCTTTATTTCATATTCATAAGTCATCATGAAGATTGGGAATTATAAAGCAATTATTACAAAACAGTAATTGCGCAAATTAAGATTTGAATGGACAATTAGCTACTGCCTCAGATACATTCGATCTGTCAGATTGATGACGGTGGTGGCTTAGGGTCATTATATCAAACTTCCCTCCTCCCCACAGCAATCTGCTTTGCTTCCTTAATCCCCATATAGAGACCAACAAGTCTCACCTGCCATTTTCTCTCACAGCACTTGTGCAGTTAAATAAAATCCAATACAATCTTTCAGTATTAGCATGGAGTGGGTATCTGCTGCAAAGATCTTTATTTCTATTTGACGCATATTTTTCTGGATATGGAATGATACTACTGCTGCAGAGAAGCTGGAGGTCTTGATGTTTGCAGATTTAAGACACTATGATTCAGCAGCTGTTGCTCAAAGGATCAATTCTCTTTTTGTGAGTATTGCTCCCAGTGTGCCAACCTATTTTAAAACTATAGACTTTCAATTTTAAATAGGTACTCTTGTAAATGTATTCATCCAATTTCAGACTACAACATTTCAAGTTAAAACTTCTACACTGCAAATTATATTTGAAGCCTCCTATGTGGAGGCCAGGTCTTTGGGTGTATTTAAGGGAGAGATTGATAGGTTCTGTATTGGCCACAGGATCAAAGGTTATGGGACAAGTGCCGGGGAGTGGGGCTGAGGATAGGGAAGAAAAGGATCATCCATGATTGAATGGCAGAGCAGACTCGATGGGCCATATGGCCTAATTCAGCTCCTATGTCTTATGGTCTTACTACATCAAATAATTTAATGTTCACTGTCCTAATTATAGTTAAACAAATGATGTACTTGAACTCAGATTCCAAATTAGCCAGACTACAATATTCTGAAGCAAACATCAGCATACCCCCACCCACCTCCTTACACAGTGACGGAAGTTTTATATCTAGGCCATAACAGACATTTTATATTTTAGTTCAAGGTTGACTGTTCCAACTTTTATCAGGCTAAATGGAGACAAATCAATCTGATTTATAAATTTCCTAACAGCAATGAAGCTTTCACATACCGCTATGCAAGCCCCACCACACCCCTACTTCCCTCCCACATCAATGCATGAAACCAATGACAAGTCCACAAAACAGGTTACATATATACAAACGTTTGTACATACAAACATATATACATACATACACACACACATATATATACATACACACACACATATACTGAATCAGCCAAACAATAGCCAGTAAACTGGAGCAAATAAGCGAATGTTGTATAACTGACTCGTAAAAATGGAGCATTTCCTTGTCAAGACTGCATTCTAGAGGACAAATGCAATAAAAGAAAGCTCACAGCTTTTCTTCAAAATGGGTAAAGGATGAGAAATTCTGGTTACTAAGGTCAGTGCTTACATGGAAATGCAAGTACTTCGTAAAAACACTGCTTTCTCTGCAATGTACATGATTTGAATATCAATTCACTAGCCATGGCAAAAATAAAAGCCAAAAAGACTATTATAACAAGATACACCTGTAAATACTTTTACAACCTGACAGTGGTCATTTTTCATAAAAATCACTCCGTTTACCAGGTAAAACAAAAGCATAATTACACACACAAGTATTCTGTCATATTTAATACTATTATTTGAAAACTAGCTGCACAAGCCAAGGAAAAGCTTGCCATCAAAAGCATTTTTGAAACATAACAAAAGATCCACAATACCTGTTTGAAGCTCTGTTACCCATTGGCAATGGCAGCCCTGAAGTCAAATCAGAGATTTTCTGTAAAGCCATCGACAAAAAATTTCAGCTGCCTTTGCCAGAATACACTGCAGGCAGCGATCAGCCTCCTAGCTGATTGAGAGTCTTCTTACATCACACGCAGGAAATGGTCTACCAGTCTACCACCTAGCTGCAGAAAGACTACACTGCATTGCAGGTGAGCACCTTCCAGTTTAAAAAACATTGTCTTTATGTTCCAGACGCAAATATTGTATGGTTCAATATCATATTAAGGATACTTGATTTACTCTTACTTTGATATTACGAGTGATGTGCAGACCTAAATTCTGCTTCCCACTCCTACCCTTTTTGCAAAAAGGATGGGAGTGGGAAGCAGAGGAACGGTTGGGTGCTTATGTCTTCCAGGTACTCAAAGTCATGCAGTGTAAAGATGACAAGTATGCTAATCGTCAAAGATGGGGATGGGTTGTGAATCTTTAAAGGGTATTATTACTTGTGCTTTTGGGACATTCCTGAACAGGCTGAAATGACAAGGTGCCATTCCAAGGAGGGTCAAGCCAACAACAGCCAATTCACTTCAAGTGGAGAGAGGAAATGAGAATGCAAATATCTAATCAGCCAATCATGAGGCAGCAACTCAATGCACAAAAACAGACATGGCTAAGGAGGTTCCATTGTTGTTCAGAACAAACATCAGAAAGGGGAAAAAATGCAATCTAAGTGACTGACTGTAGAATGATTTTTGGTGCCAGATAGGGTGGTTTGAGTATCTCAAAAACAGCTGATCTAGGATTTTCACAAATAGTATCTGAAGTTTACAGAGAATGATGCAAAAAGCACATCCAGTGAGCAGCAGTTCTATGGATGCAAGTGCCTTGTTAATGAGAGAGATCAGAGGAGAATAGCTAGATCGGTTCAAGCTGACAAGATGCCAATAGTAACTCAAATACTACATCCTACAATAGTGGTGGGCAGAAGAGCATCTCGGAATGCACATCATGTCAAACCTTGAATTGGATGGGCTACAGCAGCAGAAGACTGCACTGGGTTCCACTCTGTCCCATTGAGTGTCATTGATATGCCATGTTTATGCAACAATCTTGATCGCCATTTTTTGCTATTGGGTCCAAGAACTCCTTCAGTCAAGACAATAGCAGTTCTGCAATGATAGTTGTCCAATGATGACAGGGAACTTATGCAGGAGTTTTCTTTTTAAGTGGAAAAGCAATACTCCCAAATTAATGTGTATGGGTACCTTCTACATTTCATAAAGTCATCCTTTATGAGAAACTGCTACAGAGAAAATTAAGTCCACCAAAATGCTTTTTTGGTAAAAAAAATAGTTCTCCATGGAGTTCTAATGCCTTTTGTGACCTTTCTTCAACTGCATGGATAGTCATCATCTGGATAGATAGTACAAGATTTTGGGCTAATGGATTTTCTAAGGAACTACAACACTGCCAATTCACTATTACATATTCTCATACCTCCAGACATACACATCTCCTGACGCTTGCTTCTCAAAATCCATAATCCAAAAGATGACATATTATTCCAATTACCTTAAAATAGCCTTCTGATAAACTGAGACCAAACGTTTCTGAGATTATCCTGTGCTTTTGCAAGTGCGTGAAGGTAACTATTTGCAGTGCTTGAACCCAACTCACCTTGGAAGGCACTGTCTATTTCGCTGGTTTCTTAGACAAGGAATTGAAAACTCAAAACTGAATCAGAATTTATTTAGAACTAAACCTTCAGTTTCAGAACTTAAGTTAATATAAAATGTAACATCAAGGTTTTTTGACAGCTTTGATTCTTGAGCTAATATATAATCTGACCTTCTTTCTACAGAACTGAATCTGAGTTGCTATTGAAGCAAAGTTAACAATTTATATTTTAAGCCATTTGCTACAAGGCATCCCTAGCTAAATATTGATTACTTCTTGCACACCACTTAAGCTTATGGTTCATCAACAATTCTCATTTCGGTCTAATCAATTGATACAGCTAAAGTTGAAAAGTACCAGATTTGCACATTTAATAGATACTGAAAACGGTCAGGACACAAGCTCTAATTGTTAGTGAGGAAGCAAATTCAAATTAGAGGAAAAGATTGCTTCCAAGAGAACCTAAAAAGAATACTTACCTTGGTCTTGTTTTCCAATATTTACCATATTGCAACTCTATCAATCTGTGTCATTAATCTCAAACTCGAAATATAAAGAGTAAAGCATATAAACATGTGAACTAAATACATAAATTTAATTCCGTTTTATATGCACCTCAGAAACATTCACAGGCAAAATAATTTCAAACCACAACAATATAGTCAAAAACCTTTTATAGCAATGGAGCTTACTATGTTATACTAGAATTGATGGATAAAAGTTGTTGGAATACATTTCCTTTATCCCTTACCTGTTGAGAATGAATCTGTACAAGATGAGTTGCAGTCTTAAAAGTACATATTATTTAGTGATACAGTGCAACAAGCCCATGCCACTCAATTATAGCCACGTGGCAAATTAACCTACAAACCCGTAGGTGACACCAGAGCCTCAGAAGAAATCTGCATGGTGACAGGGAGAACTTACAAACTCCTTACTGACAGCAGTAAATTGAACCTCAGCCACTGGCTTCACTACCATATCAGTGCATACATTTTCCACTCACTAATGCATTGATGGGTCATCTTTTGGAGGTTCTAAAGTCCTCAAATACTTCAAGTCAAGTCGCTTTTATTGTCATTTCAACCATAATTGCTGGTACAGTACACAGTAAAAGCAAAACAACGATCCTCCAGGACCATGGTGCTACATGAAACAGCACAAAACTACACCAGACTACGTGAAACAACACAAAACTACATTAGACTTCAGGCCTACATGGGACTACATAAGTGCACAAAACAGTGCAAGACAGTACAATAATTAATAAAGACAATAGGCACAGTAAAGGACAAATTACAACATGATAATAAATGATATAAATGTAAACAATATTTTAGCAGGAATCGAGAAAGAAATGAGCAAAAATTGCAAAGGGAGGGGTGTGTGTGTGTGTGTGTGTGTGTGTGTGTGTGTGTGTGTGTGTGTGTGTGTGTGTGCGTCTCGACTCTGGGAATTGAGGAGTCTAATGGCTTGAGGGAAGAAACTGTTACACAGTCTGGTCCTGACAGCCTGAATGCTTTGGTACCTTTTGCCAGATAGCAGGAGGGAGAAGAGTTTGTATGAGGGGTGCATGGGGTCCTTCACAATACTGTCAGCTTTGCGGATGCAGCATATGGTGTAAATGTCTGTAATGGCGGGAAGAGAGACCCTGATGATTCATTCAGCTGACCTCACTTGGGACCCAATAGCACTTTGAAGATCAGGATATTCTCCTGACCAATATACTCCCTCAGCTAACACTTCAGATTATCTGGTTATTTATCTGTTTGGGTAGGTTGCCAAATTGGCTGATGTTTCCTATAAAATAAAATTCAAAATGCTAAATTACTTGAAGACCACCTTGATTCAAATAAGTGTTTTATTAACAAAAACAATTTTTTCACTAGCAGCCTCAGATGAGCCCAGTTTAAAAATACCCAAGCGAATTTCTGAAAAACACCCAGATGGTTAAGCACACAGCACCAAAACAATCTACAAGTTATTTTAACAAAACAGTGATTTTCAAATTTGTAATGCAAGTCTTCATAGAAAAGCACAAAACAGAGCAACCATTTTTAGCTCACTATGTTTTTGTTGACACTATTACAAGTATCAAATTAATCCCATGATCAAGACCTTTTCTGTATGGCTTTCCTTTAGCTTATTATACAATTTCATTTTCACTATTACAAGTGTCTTGCCATCCTTTCAGGCAGTTTACTTTCAATTATAAATGTAAAAAAATAACTTTATCATGTCACTTTAGGTTCTTTGCCAGTCATTAATCTGCCTCCTCTTATCAGTACTATCATTAAAAAGAGTTTAACAGTTTATTCACTCTATTTATTCTCTTCACTCCACACAACTGAAAGTCATCACCTCTGCCCCTACTTCAATAAACCAATTTCAAGACCCTAAATGACGTACTTATTACAGCACAGGCAGCAGACATTATGATCATACCAGCTTACCTGTCCAAATATTACATTATATTTCTAGAGACCCACAACTTAAGTCTCTTTCACATATCCAACTTTCCTTTTTAGTTCTTTTGCATACACTTCAAAGTAAATTATCAAAGTACATGCATGTCACCATATACAAACGTGAGATGATTGTCTTGCAGGCAAACACAGTAAAGAAATAATAGAATCAATGAAAGAACACACCCAACAGGACAGACAACAATCAAAGTTAAAAAAAAAACCTGTGCAAATACAAACAGAACATGAAATGAAAAAATGAAATAATAATAAATAGGCAATAGAGAACAGAAGTTTTAGACAAGCGGGAAGAAATTAGGGTATCAGTAATAACCCCACACAACCAACACATGTAACTTCAAAACATCAAAACCTGGGTACTGGAGTTAAAGCACCACCATGTTGCACCTACTTAGAGTGTGCTGGCCAGATCTGAACAAGAGACTGCAACTGTGCCTATTCCAGTGATATAAATAAAGTTAACTCTTTGGTTTTGTCCATTATTAAAGCAAGAAAGGTGAATGTATTTTAAAATAATTTAAAATATTATTCTATGTTCTTCAAATATTTGTGTATATTAGGTCTTCTGATCCTACAACCTCTCCAGTTTGCCTACTCCCACAAAAATTCAACAGCAGATGTCACTTCATTGGCTCTTCAGTCAACCCTGGAACATCTGGACAGTGAAGTTGCATACTTCAGGAAGTTCCTCAATTACTACAGCTCAGCATTAAGTACCACCATCCCCTCAAAACTAAGCAAGCTTCAAGGCCTAGGCCTCAATACCTCCTTGTGCAATATTTCCTCACTTGCAGACCCCAGTCAGTTCAGATTGGCATCACGCAACGGTTGGCACAATGCTTTACAGTACAGGTTACCTGGGTTCAACTCCTGCTGCTGCAAGGAATTTGTATGTTCTTCCCGTGGGTTTCATCCCAGAGACCAAACATGTTCCAGTTCGTAGGTTAATTAGTCATTTTAAATTGTTCTGTGGTCAGGCTATGATTAAATTGGGGGTTGCTGGGCAGCATAGCATGAAGGGTAGAAAAGACATTTCAGTGTCTCAATAAATAAGACTTTAAAAAGCATCTCCTCCATAATCACCATCAGCACAGATACATCACAAGGAAGTGTTCTTGGCTCCTAACTCTACTTGCTTTATATTTATGACTGAGAGGCTAAGCATAGCTCCAAAGCCATTTTCAAGTTACTGATAACGCGATTTGTTATTGGCAGAATTAAAGGTGGTGACAAATCAACATAGGAGGGAGATTGAAAATCTGGCTGAGTGGTGCCACAACCACCTCTCACTCAATGTCAGCAAGACCAAGGAGCTGATTATTGACTTCAGGAGGAAGCCAGAGGTCCATAAGCAAACCCTCATCTGAGGATCAGAGGTGGAAAGGGTCAGCAATTTAAAATTTCCCTATGTTATCATTTCAGAAGATCTGTCCTGGGTCCAGCATGCAAGTGCCATTACAAGCAAAGCATGACAGTGTCTCTACTTTCTTGGAAGTTTGAGAAGATTAGGCATTCATCTAAAATCTTGACAAACTTCTACAGATCTGCAATGGAGTGTATATTGGCAGGTCGTATCATGGACTGTTATGGAAACATCAATTCCCTTTTACAGAAAAGCCTAAAATAGTGGATACGGACCAGCACATCACAGGTAAAGCCTGTCCCATCTTTGAGGACATCTACATGGATGCTACTGCAGGAAAGCAGCATCCATCAAGGACCCCAACATCCAGGAACATCCTCTTTTCTCACTGCTGTCATCAGGTACAACAGCCTCAGGATCCACACCAACTGGTTCAGAACAGTTATTACCCTCAACCATCAAGGTCTTGAACCAGAATTTCACTCACCCCATCAATGAACTGTTCCCACAACCTATGGACTCACTTTCAACGACTCTTCATCCCATGTTCTTGATATTTATTGGTTATTTATTTTTATTTCTTTTTGTATTTGCACAGATTGTTGACTTTTGCACATTGAGAGATAATTGAGACATTGAGGCATTGTATGCAGGCAATACTCTTTATCTGTCCTATTGGGTGTGATCTTTCCTTGATTCTATTGTGTTTCTTGTATTTACTGTGAATGCCTGTGAGAAAATGAATCTCAGTTGTATATGGTGACATTTATGTACTTTGATTATCTACATTTTATCTACTTGATAGGTGTCTGTTCTATTCTTCTGACAAAAAAGATCACTTCATAATCTTCAGCACTAAGACTACCTTCTGTCTTCTCAGCTTATTTGCTGATGTGCGTATTAGTTATCCAAGCAAACCTCTGTGCTGAAAACTCATTTATACAAATTAGGGATTTTAACCTGGTCAGTATCACCAGTATTCTCTAGTGCAGATGTTTGAGGGATGAACAACAGAGATCCAAGTAATTCATGATGAATATCTGAATTAGGAAAATTAAAAGATTTAGAAACAGATCTTGGGTTCTCCAAAAAATTATTCAACATTCATTTGAGTCAATCTTTGCACAGCTGCCTGTATTGTTCCACATATTGTTGACTACAGTGTAGCCGTTATCATGATGCTATTACAGCTCAGAGTGGAATTAGTAATTCAATACCAGCATCCTCAGGGTTTCCTCCAGGTGCTCTGGTTTCCTCCCGAAGTCCAAAGTAGTGCAGTTAGTAGGTTAATTAGTCATTGTAAATTGTCCTGTGATTCGGCTAGGGTTAAATTGTGGGTTGCTGGCAGTGCCACTTGAAAGGACCAAAAGGGCCAATTCCACGCAGTATATCAATAAATAAGTCCTCTGTAGACTTGTTACAACAAAACTCACAAGAGAAGCATCCAAATATAACATCAAAATAAATCAAGATTGCACAAGTATTGATGAAATGCTTAGGAAATGTCTTAAAAATGTGGGTTCGTTTTCCAGAAGAAATTTCCCTTAATATACTAGTGATCTAGACCGATAATGGAACAAGTATCAAAATTTAGGGTGTTAAGTGACTCAAGGAAGAAAAAGACAAATGAATGAGGGCAAAAGTGACATGAAAATTAATATGGAGAAATGAAAGTTATACATCAAGTTGGAGGAAATACAAAGATATTGTTTTGAAAGTGAATGGGTTGGTGCTTTTAATAATTGCAAACCAGTTGCAAAAGAAAATCATGAACTTGTAAACAGGCACACATTGCACAAGATATTCAACTTTGTGAATTGAATGCCAATGCTGTGTCCAGTTTATGTTGATAAAGGGTCATAAAGGTTGAGCACGATTTATAAGTAATCTACCAGGCAATATTGAAGATGTAGGCATTTATTATATCAGATACTGAACTCAAAAGACATAATAGAAATACGTAATGTTGATTTAAGAAGCATAATTACAGATTTTACCGAGTTAGTAACTGTACAAATTTCATTTTCTTCAACTACTTGAACAAATAAACGTTAGGTTTTATTTGTGGAATGAAGTATTAGAGCATCAAATACAAAACAAAAAGCTGTACAAGTTCCACGCACTTCCATGTCTGCTAAGTAAAATCAAAATGGTGGTGGTGGTGGGGTGAGGCAAAGCAAAACTGGAGTGCTGCACTGATTTCCATATCATAATGTCCAAGCACCTTTGAACTCAGTCATTCATGCTCAATTTGCAACTGTGTGCGTATGCGCACTCAAAAAAAAAACACCTTCCCATCTCAGTTCTGTGACTGCTCCAATACGAGGGGTGATTGATAAGTTTCTGGCTGAAGGTAGGAGTCAATTTTAGAAAACCTGGCACATTTATTTTTCAAAATAGTCCCCTCTTACATTTACACACTTAGTCCAGTGGTCGTGGAGCATACGGATCCCTTCTTTGTAGAAGTTGGTGTCTTGGACCTCCAGAAAGTGGTCCACAGCAGGGGTGATTGATAAGTTCATGGCCTAAGGTCGAAGGAGATTCAGACCTTGAACATTTTGAACACCTGCCCTGTCATTCCCTCTCAGAACCCAGCACCAACTTCTTCTAAACTCCAGAGAGCTTCTGCCAATCTTAACTATTTGACTATTCCAAACATAACTGGCAAGCTTAAACACAATGAAGTACTGAAATTATGAACCACAGCAATAAGTTTACGATAAACACATTTTACATTCAATTTTATTGCACAATTTTAAATACAGCAAGTGTAAAATTCAATGAAGCTTCACCATTTAAAAAATATTCTTGTTTTACTCACAGAGGAGATTCTGCAGATGCTGGAAAACCAGAGTAACAAACACAAAACATTGGAGGAACACAGCAAGTAGCATCTACAGAAAGGAATGAAGAGTCTGCGATTTGGGCTGAGACCCTTCATTGGGTCAGAAAAGGAAGTGGGAATAAGGTGGGGAGAGGGAAAGGAATACAAGCTAGGTGATAGGTAAAGCCTGGTGAGGAGGAATGTAGGTAGATAGGGGAGAGGAGATGTGGTGAGCAGCTGGGAGGCAATAGGCGGACACATGGATGTGGTCGTGAGTTTCCTCACCCCACCGTCTTATTCTGGCTTCTTCCCCCTTCCTTTCCAGTCCTGGTGGTGGGTCTTTGCCCAAAACATTGACTCTTTATTCCTTTCCATTGATGCTGCCTGACCTGCTGAGTTCCTTCAGCATTCTGTGTGTTGCTCTGGATTTCCAACATTTGCAGTTGGAACTTCAAAGGTCCCCACAAACAACCCCCATCCCCAACAGGGAAGTTAATGTCAGCAAATATTAAAAATGGAGTTCTTGAAAATGTCAAAATAGAAAGCAAATTTCCAAGGTTTATTTTTTACAAATATGATGTATTAAACACAAATTAAAATTAGCAAAACAAGAATTAAATTGCATTTAATATTAACTCTGCTTTTTAGTAAGATTGAACCTCCAATCCAAAGCCAAAGTGGGGCAAGATAAGTACTCAAGTTATATTTAGAAACCTACAAGCTGAATGTGTAATGAGAAGTCCTGAATCTTTGATTGTACCACTTACCACATGCTAAGAGCAATTTACAGTGACCTATTAAGCTGAAAAGTTCAGGCACATATGTTAAGGACATCATTTGGCAGACAAAAATTGAAGAATCCCCTTTATTTGTTATTAGCTTATAAATAACATTTTCTTGATGGCATCCGAGTATTTTCTCAAATAAAGTTTAAAACAGTGGAAAGTAGCATCTTTATTTCAATTAAAATACCAAATAGGACATTACTGAACTAGATTTCATCAACAGCACAACAAATCTCAAGATTGCTGGAGGGTGGCTATTTTCAGAATTCTATAGATTAACAAGTTGACACTGAAATGCACAAACATGAGGTCAAAATTAATTTGATTAATAGAACTTGACTTGGACTTTACATGTACTGAATATGCATCAATACCAATCTCTCCCTCAGGTCAATTCCCATCTGGAAACAAGCAATTCAAAAAAGATGACAATGGCACAGCAAGCAGAGCTGCTGCCTCACAGCATCAGAATTCCAGTTTCAAACCCGCCTATGGGTAGCCTGTTCGTTCTCCTAGTGAACTGCATGGATTTCCTCTGGGTGCTCCGGTTTCCTCTTGTGTCAGAGACATCTGGATTGGTGTATTAACTGGATGCTGTAAATTGCTCCTAGAGTACAGGTGGTTGATAGCTGGTGCAATCTTGGGGGCCTGCTTTCATACCATCTTTCAATAAGATTTTTTATTATGTCTATATCTGTAAAACTGTATCAAAGTAGCAACTATTTAACAGAGTCTGACAGGATATTCCAAGACTGAAAGAATGTTCATGATCATGAAAGAAAGCCAGTGACAAAAGAGAGGGGCTAACTAAAAGACAAAACATATCAGCCCAATCTCACTCAAAGGCAGTTGGGGAGGGGGAGGGAAAGAAAGATGCAGAGGAAATAAATTAATATTGCCAAAAGCAAACAGAAAGGTCAAGTCATCAAGTGAAAGGAAGTAGGCCTCAAACCTCAGAACTATCGTCTGAAAGTTAATGTATGTTAAGGTAGCATAGCAGTTAGTGCAGCACATTACATCACCAGATGCAAGATCAAGGTTCAATTCCCACTACTGTCATAAGAAGTGTGCATGTTTTCCCTGTGATTGCATGGATTTCCTCCAAGTGTTCAGATTTCTTCCCACGTTCTCAAGATGTACAGTTAGGGTGAGTTGTGGGTATGCAATGTTGGCAGCAGAAGCGTGGAGACATTTGCAGACATCCCCATAATCCTGGCAAATGATGCATTTCACAATGTTTCAGTGTACATGTGACAAATAAAGCTAATAAAGGATCTAGTGCTCTCCCAGCATATATGAAGAATACACTCTTCTCAGGCTTCCAGCCAGGTACAGGTATCAATTATGACTGACATTTTGACTATAGTCTCTGCCATCTTCATCAGGAATTATGTCTGAGCATGTCTAGTCCAGTGGTATTTATAGTCCTGTACTCTGTCTCTCCTGATTGGTTAGTCCTCATCCAATCAGGTTTCCTTTCTCCCACCTTGTTTACCATCGAATTCCAGTTCTAAAAGAAAGACTCGTCTGTTAAAATTTTTTTCATCCAGTTTTATTTCAATGGCTTCCTTTACCAGGCGGTCCCAAAAGCCATTGGCAGAAACCCGATTGGATGAGGACTAAACAATCAGGAAGCACGGACTTTGGGGGTACAAATACCACTGGACGAGACATGCTCAGCCATCATCCCTGATGGCGGCGTTTGTTAGCAAAATGTCGGTTATAATCAATACCTGTACCTGGCTGAAAGCCCAAGAGGGTTTATTTGAAATCTTTGCATTTAAAACTAACCGATTATAAAATTGAAAAGTGACATAAGGTGAGCTTGAGATATTAAAACAAAACTTAAGGATTATGAACTTCAAAATATTCTAAGAGAATAGTTCATGTATATTTAAATATTTTGACAAATTGCAAAGCAATGTGATTTCAGGAAGGTTGTTTGGTAACTAATCAAAAACTTTCCACAATTCATTGGCCCTTAAATGGCTCAGCTTTGACTTCTGCTGATCACAAAATTATCACTTTATTAATTCTATTGTTTTGGATCTTGGTGTCAAAGGAAAGGCTTTGTCTTCTTCAGTTTACGAAGACCAGATTTATGTGCAGTTTTTAGATACAAAGCAGCATTTGAGAGAGAGCGCAATGGATTTGACAGCTAGAGAGGTATCTTCTACCGTGTGGCAACTTGGTTCATTGCCACCTTTATGACTTGTGAAATGTTCTCAGGAACTGAACCCAATATAACCTGATAGAAATACTGCCCGAGACAGGAGATGAGCCATATCCTTACACCTGCTATGAAGGATCTTCAATATTGTCTGGACGTAACTTGGATGGGAAGCATGTACCTTTTTCACTTATTAGAAGTACATTTGTTCAGCCAAGTCAGGAGTATTCCATAATGTTCCTTACTTGTGCTTTAGAGATGGATACACAATGGATGTCAGAATGAGCCACTAATTATAATACCCAGCTTCTAGACCATTCACGTGGGTTTCTTGTGCACGAGTACAACATAACATTGGATAGCCTGATGGAACAGCTGTTCATTTTCTGCCTGATGTTCTCCAGAGAATGAGTTGTCAGCTCAACACAAAAGATCAAGTCTCAAACACAAGTGTACACGTCTTTTGACCTGGATGAGTTTTTCTTCCTCTTCTCCTGTGATAAACAAACTTAAACTTCAGTGGTTCAATGGGTAGTGAACACAGACAGAAAAATTGAGAAATATCTGGGCTAGTTCACAGAAATGGCTGTAAGAGAATTTGTAGCAAAAATTCTTTGCAGTTGAGCTGAAGGATTCAACTCCTTGAGTTTAATGCTCAAGTTCATCTAACTGCCTTTTGAGTGGCATTTTCTTTATTTTTCTTTCCTTTTTTGTGCATACATTCTACTTGTCATTAAGACCATAAGACATAGGAGCAGAATTAGGCCATTTGGCCCATCAAGTCACTTCTGCCATTCAATCATGGCTGATCCTTTTTTCCCCTCCTCAGCCTTCTCCCCATAAACCATGATATTGTGTCTAATCAAAAAACTGTCAAGCTCTGCCTTAAATATACTCAATGACCTGGCCTCCACAGCTCCCTGTGGTAATAAATTCCACAAACTCGTCACCCTCTGGCTAAAGAAATGGACACCCCTTATCCTGAGGTGTGCCCTCTTGTCCTAGACTCACCCACCACGGGCAACATCTCTTCCATATCCACTCTATCCAGCCTTTCAACATTCAATAGTTTTCAGTGAGTTCCTCCCCACCCCATCCTAAATTCCACAACTACCAAACATGATAACCCTTTCATTCCTGGAATCACTGTGAAGCTCATCTGAACCCTCTCCAATGCCAGCACATCTTTGATGAGGAGTCCAAAACTGTTCACAATACTCAAGGTGAGGCCTCAGCAGTGCCTTATGAAGACTCAGCATCATATCCCTACTCTTGTATTCTAGACCTCTTGAAATGAATGCTAACATTGCATTTGCTTTCCTCAACAGCAACTGAACTTGCAAGTTAATTTTTAGGGTATTCTGCACAAGGACTCCGAAGTCCCTTTGCATCTCAGATTCTTGGATTTTCTCCCCATTTAGAAAGTAGTCTGCACATTTATTTCTACTACCAACGTGCATGACCAAGCATATTTTCAACGTTGCATTTCATTTGCCACTCTCTTCCCATTCTCCTAATCTATCCAAGTCCCTCTGCAGCCTATCCATTTCCTCAACACTACCTGCCCCTCCACCAATCTTCATATCATCTGCAAACTTGGCAGCAAAGATATCTATTCCATCATCTAAATCATTGATATACAGCATAAAAAGTGGTCCCAACACCAAACCCCCACGGAACACCATGAGTCACTGCTAGCCAACCAGAAAAGAATCCTTTTATTCCCACTCACTGCCTCCTACCATTTAGACAATGCTCTAACCATGCTAGTAACTTGGTAAGCAGCCTCATGTGTGGCACCTTGTCAAAGGCCTTCTGAAAGCAAATACACAACATCCACTACATCCCCTTTATCTATCCTAAAGATCTCCTCAAAGAATTCCAACAGGTTTGTCATGCAAGAATTCCCCTTAAGGAAAGCATACTGACTTTGTCCCATCTTTTCCTGTGTCACCAAGTACTCCATAACCTCATCCTTAACAACTGACCCCAACATCTTCCCAACCACTGAAGTCAAGCTAACAGGTCTATAATTTCCTTTCTGCTGCCTCCCTCCTTTCTTAGAGTGGAATGACATTTGCAATTTTCCAGTCCTCTGGCACTATGCCAGAGTCCAATGATTTTTGAAAGATCATTACTAATGCCTCTACAATCTCTAGTGCTCTTTCAGAACCCTAGGGGGCAATTCATCTGGTCTGGGTGACTTGCGTCCTTCAGCTTTTTGCACACCTTCTCCCTTGTAATAGTAACTGCACTCACCTCTCTCCCCTCATACCTTCCAACAGCTGGTTTAATATTGATTTTATAAAAAAGTGATAGTTCACCACTCCAAACGATCCAAATGACAATAGTTAGAAGTTTATTATTAATCAACCAGAGATCATCTAAAGCCTTGACAGGAGAGATCCATCCGTAACCACAGCTCATTGGCAGCAGAGCCCTCCATATCTCTAGCCAGACCACTGCAGCAAATCTCAGGTAATTAATACAACCCACCAGAAGCCCTGGGTGAAATTAATCAACCCCAAGTAATAATGCACACTACTTCATTACAACTTTGCCTATCAGGCGAGAGAAAGAGGATTCAATTTCATGAAGATGAGTTTTTAATAAGTTCTATCAATAATGCAAGGCAACCACAGCTTAATGAGGTGCAAACAGCTGCTAAACAGCCAAAAATAGCCAGCCCACTTAAAACCGCCTAAGCTGCAACCTTTAATTCATGTAGACAGTAATGTAACAAGGCTAGCACTTCTTCACACACAAGCAGCTGTCTGAGTTTAGCAGGTCAATACAAAGTAATGAGGATTGTATCAATTAGTTGGCAGACCAGACTGAAGTTCACTGCTAAAACTGTTGCAATAAAAGGTCGTGGGAAGGATAGGGTTAGCTCAACTTACTTGTGTTTTTGCCCTTCCCTTTATTTTATGAAAATTTCAGAATTATACCTTTTGGCTTTGTGCACTATAACAATTTGAAGAGCAAAGGAGGAGTTTTCTCTGGAGTCTTAGCTAATTATTTATCTTTCAACTAATATCACACTAAATTGTCTCGTCTCATTGCTGTATGTAGGACAATTTAAATGAAAATTACCAGTGCCAGGAACGACGGCTTAACAATCAGCAAAAAAAAAACAAATGGGAAGGAGTAAGGTTTTCAATGTATATTGATTAATTATGGTGCAAAATTTCCTACTGAGGCAAAGACCTCGTTGAAAGAAATAAAGCTGCTTGCTAAGTCAGAAGTGAGGAGTAACAGGAAAGATTTTTCAGTAAAGGGCTAAACAAACATTGGACCCAGGAAGAGAATGGAGATGGTGGGGGGGGGGGGGGAAGAGACGACTTCAAGTGGAAAGCAGTTCAAGCTAACTTATAGCATCTCATTTTGATGACTTGGGGCTTAGGTTAAGAACTGGGATCGCAATTTAGATAGATACTTTATTGATTCCAAAGGAAATCAGTGTCACAGTAGCATTAGAAGTGCACAGATATCAGCATTAGGAGAGAAGTAGAAAGAAAAAAAAAGTTATTACAAGCAGTCTAACGGAGGGGTTATCACTTCCCCGGCTATAGGTTGACTTATTATCGAGCCGAGAGGAAGAATGATCTCGCACAGCACTCTTTGGAGCAACGCAGTTGTCTTAGTCTATTACTAAAAGTGCTCCTCTGCCCAGCCAAGGTGGTATTGTCCAGAATTGCCAGGATTTTCTGTAGGGTCCTTTGTTCTACCACAGCCTCCAGTATGTCCAGTTTGACTCCTATACAGAACCAGCCTTTCTAATCAGTTTACTAAGCCTGTTGGCATCACCCTTGATGTCATTAGCCCAGTACAGTGAAGATTGTACTGCTGACAACCAACTGGTAGAACATGTAAAGGAGAGGGCTGCATTCTCCAAAGGACCTCAGTCTCTTCAGGAAGTAGAAGTGACTCTGTTCCTTCTTGTACACAGCCTCTGTGCTGGTGTTCCACTCAAGTCTGTCATCCAGGTGCACCCCCAAGTACTTGTAGATCCTCACCACATTCACACACTCACCATTAATAGTACCAGGGAGCAATGCAAGCTTAGTCTTCCCTTTCTCATACTGATGTTGAGCTGCACATGATTCAGCTTGCACCATTTGACGAAGTCCTCCATGAAGGCCCTGTATTCATCCTCCCGTATAGAACCAACTATTGTTGAGTCAGAGAATTTCTACAGATGAAATGACTTAGTGTTGTATCTAAAGTCTGAGGCATACATGGTAAATGGGAAGGAAGCCAATACGGTCCCATGAGGCCCCAGTACGCTTACAGCCAAGTCTGATACACACCTCTGAAGCACCATAGTGCTGGTCAGAAAGACCATTATCCAGGATACAATTCACAGCGATGGTCAATTGTTCTGGTGCAATCTACATTTCTTCCATTGAGGCTAAAGGAGGGTTCTGTGCATAATTCTGGGAACTATATTTTAGGGAAGATGTCGAGGTTTAAAAAGATGCAGAAGGAATTGATTAGAAACTTCAGTTATCTGGATGGACTGTAGAGCTGGACCTGTCCTCCTTGGAACAGGAAGTTGTCAGAGAACCCAACAGGGTTTCCAGACAGAAAGCATTCACATCAGAAAAGTCAAGATCCTCACAAACTGACTTCTCATGGGTCAGGATAAAGCACGGATAATCAAGAATTTATACAATAACGAACTACACAAAAAATATTACGAAGTGCTGAAAATACTCAGGTCAAGCAACAAGTATGGAGAAACCAAATTTTCTAGGTCATGGCTTTCAAAGAACTACTAAGTTGTTCCAGTATCTTGCTTAAATATCATTTTTCCATTATTTTAAATTTCTTTTGCTTTTTGAAAATAACGATTGAAGTTCTTAATTTGACAGCAAGATATTAAAAAAAGCTCAAAATTCAACATGGCCTTTGAATAATATTATGAGTAATTAAACTTCCTGCCAGTATTCATTGTTATACTGTAGCAGTTTAATAACAGTAATTGATTAACACAGGCACCTCTAATATACAAAGGGCACTGAGATTTAGGGGACACCAAAAAAAGATTACAGAAGTGCAATTTCTCTGGCTTGAGTGCTTTTTTTTAAAAAAAAACAGTGAGTCTTACTTCAGTGGTTGGTAAGTTGATGGAGAAGATCCTGAGAGGCAGGATTTATGACCATTTGGAGAGCATAATATGATTAAGAATAGTCAGCATGGCTTTGTGAAAGGCGGGTCCATATCTCGGGTAATGATGAGTTTGAGTACAGAGAAGGTATCACAAATGACCTGACTTGGTCAAACCAAGCAGCGTCCACTACCAAGAAGGCCCACCAGCATCTGTACTTCCTGAGAAAGCTAAAGAAATTTGGCTTGTCCCCTAAAACCCTCACTAATTTTTATAGATGCACCGTAGAAAGCATTCTTCTAGGGTGCATCACAACCTGGTATGGAAGTTGTCCTGTCCAAAACCAGAAGCTGCAGAAGATCGTGAACACAGCCCAGCACATCACACAAACCAATCTTGTGTCCTTGGACTCACTACACTGCACGCTGTCAGAGCAGTGCTGCCAGGATAATCAAGGACACGACCCACCCAGCCAACACACTTTTCGTCCCTCTTCCCTCCGGGAGAAGGTTCAGGAGCTTGAAGACTCGTACGGCCAGATTTGGGAACAGCTTCTTTCCAACTGTGATAAGACTGCTGAACGGATCCTGACCCGGATCTGGGCCATACCCTCCAAATATCCGGACCTACCTCTCAGTTTTATTTTTGCACTACCCTACTTTCCCTTTTCTATTTTCTATTTATGATTTATAATTTAAATTTTTAATATTTACTATCAATTTGTAATCCAGGGAGTGTGAAGCGCAGAATCAAATATCACTATGATTGTACGCTCCAGTATCAATGGTCTGGTGACAGTAAAGGTCATGCCTTACGAACCTGGTTCAATTTTTTGAGGATGTGACTAAACACATTGATGATGGTAGAGCAGCAGATGTAGTGTATATGGATTTCAGCAAGGCATATGACAAGGTACCCCATGCAAGGCTTATTGAAAAAGTAAGGAGGTATGGGATCCAAAGGGAAATTGCTTTGTGGATCCAGAACTGGCTTGCCCACAGAAGGCAAAGAGTGGTTGTAGACGAGTCACATTCTGCATGGAGGCCGGTGACCAGTGGAGTGCCTCAGGGATCTGTTCTGGGACCCCTACTCTTCGTGATTTTTATAAATGACCTGGATGAGGAAGTGGAGGGATGGGTTAATAAAGTTGCTGATGACACAAAGGTTGGGGGTGTTGTGGATAGAGTGGAGGGCTGTCAGAGGTTACAGCGGGACATTGATAGAATGCGAAACTGGGCTCAGGAGTGGCAGATGGAGTTCAACCCAGGTAAGTGTGAGGTGGTTCATTTTGGTAGGTCAAATATGATGGCAGAATACAGTGGCAGGCAAAAGTTTTGGCAACCCTGGTCAAAATTTCTGTTACTGTGAATAGTTGAGTAGAAGATGAACTGATTTCCAAAAGTCAAAGTTAAAGATGAAACATTCTTTTCAACATTTCAAGCAAGATTAGTGTATTATTTTTGTTTTGTACAATTTTAGAGTGGAAAAAAAGGAAAGGAGCACCATGCAAAAGTTTGGGCACCCCAAGAGATGTGAGCTCTCAGATAACTTTTACCAAGATCTCAGACCTTAAATAGCTTGTTAGGGTTGTGGCTTGTTCACAATCATCGTTAGTAAAGGCCAGGTGATGCAAATTTCAAAGCTTTATAAATATCCTCACTCCTCAAACCTTGTCCCAACAATCAGCAGCTATGGGCTCTTCTAAGCAGCTGCCTACCACTCTGAAAATTAAAATAAATGATGCCCACAAAGCAGCAGAAGGCTCTAAGAAGATAGCAAAGCATTTTCAGGTAGCCGTTCCCTCAGTTCGTAATGTAATTAAGAAATGGCAGTTAACAGGAACGGTGGAGGTCAAGTTGAGGTCTGGAAGATCAAGAAAACTTTCTGAGAGAACTGCTCGTAGGATTGTTAGAAAGGCAAATCAAAACCCCCATTTGACTGCAAAATACCTTCAGGAAGATTTAGCAGACTCTGGAGTGGTGGCACACTGTTCTACTGTGCAGAGACACCTGCACAAACATGACCTTCATGGAAGAGTCATCAGAAGAAAACCTTTTCTGCGTCCTCACCACAAAATTCAGCATCAGAAGTTTGCAAAGGAGCATCTAAACAAGCCTGATGCATTTTGGAAACAAGTCCTGTGGACTGATGAAGTTAAAATAGAACTTTTTGGCCACAATGAGCAAAGGTATGTTTGGAGAAAAAAAGGGTGCAGAATTTCATGAGAAGAACACCTCTCCAACTGTTAAGCACAGGGGTGGATCAATCATGCTTTGGGCTTGTGTTGCAGCCAGTGGCACGGGGAACATTTCACTGGTAGAGGGAAGAATGAATTCAATTAAATACCAGCAAATTCTGAAAGCAAACATCACACCATCTGTAAAAAAGCTGAAGATGAAAAGAGGATGGCTTCTACAACAGGATAATGATCCTAAACACACCTCAAAATCCACAATGGACTACCTCAAGAGGTGCAAGCTGAAGGTTTTGCCATGGCTCTCACAGTCCCCCGACCTAAACATCATCGAGAATCCATGGATAGACCTCAGAAGAGCAGTGCATGCAAGACAGCCCCAGAATCTCAGAACTAGAAGCCTTTTGCAAGGAAGAATGGGTGAAAATCCCCCAAACAAGAATTGAAAGACTCTTAGCTGACTACAGAGAGTGTTTACAAGCTGTGATACTTGCCAAAGGGGGTGTTACTAAGTACTGATCATGCAGAGTGCCCAAACTTTTGCATCAGGCCCTTTTCCTTTTTATTTTGAAACTAAAAGATGGAAATAAAAAAGTAACCTTGCTTAAAATATTAAAGAAGTGTGTCATTTTTAACTTTATGCCTTTTGGAAATCAGGTCATCTTTTACTCGCTTTGCTATTTACAGTAACAGAAATTTTGACGAGGGGTGCCCAAACTTACATGCCACTGTATAGCATTAATGGCAAGACTCTTGGCAGTATGGAGAATCAGAAGGATCTTAGGGTCCGAGTCCATAGAACACTCAAAGCTGTTACACAGATTGACTCTGTGCTTAAGGCGGCATACGGAGCATTGGCCTTCATCAATCGTGGGATTGAGTTTAAGAGCTGAGAAGTAATGTTGCGGCTATATAGGACCCTCTTAGCGTACTGTGCTTAATTCTGGTTGCCTTACTACAGGAAAGATGTGGAAACCACAGAAAGGGTGCAGAGGAAGAGATTTACAAGGATGTTGCCTGGATCGGGGAGCATGCCTTATGAGAATAGGTTGAGTGAACTCTGCCTTTTCTCCTTGGAGCGATGGTGGATGAGAGGTGACCTGATAGAGATGTATAAGATTATGAGAGGCATTGATCATGTGGATAGTCAGGCTTTTTCCCAGGGCTAAAATGGCTAGCATGAGAGGGCATAGTTTTAAGGTGCTTGGAAGTAGGTACAGAGGAAATGTCGAGGTAAGTTGTTTTTATTTGCATAAACGCAGAGCGCGGTGAGTGCGTGGAATGGGCTGCTGGCGGAGGCGGAAATGATAGGGTATTTTAAGAGACTCCTGGATGGATACATGGAGCTTAGAAAAATAGAGGGCTATGGGTAAGCCTAGGTAGTTTGAAGGTAAGGGCATGTTCAGCACAGCTTTGTCGGCTGAAGGGCCTGTATTGTGTTGTAGGTTTTCTATGTTTTTAAAAACAAATCGGTTCAACATTTTCAAAATACTTCAACTATTAAATATTAGGGAACATATATTATTCAATAATCATACAATACTTCTTCAAAAGAATTCAATGATCAACTTATCATGACAATTCTAAAACCACAATTTTATTAATATCATAGTTACACAGCATAGATCAACTCACCCATGCCAACCATGAACTAATCCCATTTGCACTATATTCTTCCAAACCTTCCGCATTGATGTGTACTGCTTCCAAACGAGTACATATTATTTTTAGTAATATCCCATTACAGTCCAAAGAGAAATCACATTTTGTTTCGATTTTAATCATAAAAAAGACAAGATCCATCTACTTCAGTGGAATCAGGAGGATCTTTACATCTCAAATTAAAATAAGTTTAAAATTTTCAAAATCCACAAGTATTGATTGTATTCACGTACTGACAATAATATACACCTTGTTGCAACTTAGAATTCAAGTTCAATTATACTCTGCCACTTTGCCTCATTAATGAGTTTTGAACAGAAATATACAGTTGGCTCTCCTTATCTGCGAGGGATTGGTTCCAGGACTCCTCGCGGATACTAAAAAACGCGGATGCTCAAGTCCCTTATTCAACCTGTCTCAATATGGTGGACCTTAGGACCCAGTGGAACCCCGGACCTTATTTAACCTTTCTCAGTGCGGTGGACATTAGGACCCTGCGGCGAAGCTCTGAATCCGCAGTGTTTCTGTTCACGAAAATAATCACGATTTAAAATAAAGTGGAAATAATAAAGCCATCAGAAAGAGGTGAAACGCCATTGGTCACTGGAAAAGCATTAGGCTACAGTCGGTCAACGATCAGAACAATTTTAAAGGATGAAATGAGAAAGGCCCTGCCCGATTAAAGCAACAATTATTACGCAGCAATGCATTGGTTTAATTATCCGGTTTTGGGTTTTTGATTCTCCACATCAACCCGGCAGGGATGGACAGCGTGCTCGGGAGCGATCTGTCACTGGATCAAACTCGGGAAGTTCCATTCCCGAGCCCGGCGCTGAAACACATGTTTCTTAAGTATTTTATATGCATAGAAAGGTAAAATATATACTAAGACAAATGTTTGACTAACTGACACTAAATAATATCAGATGTACCTGTTCCGACTTACTTAGTAAGAGAACTTCCGGTTTTTTTTCCAATCCCGATCCACGATAACCTACGCACATCCTCCCATATACTTTAAATCATCTCTAGATTACTTATAATACCTAATACAATGTAAATGCTATGTAAAATAGTTGTAATACTGCATTGTTTAGGGAATAATGACAAGAAAAAAAGTCTGTACATGTTCAAACAACAAGTGCTGGAAGAGCACTTCCGGGTTTTCTCGATTCGCGGTTGGTTGAATTCGCGCACACAGAACTCGCGGATAAGGAGGGCCAACTGTACGTTGCTAAAATGCAGATAGATATTTGGAAGTAATGACTTAGTTGCATTCTGAACCCAGTCAGACAGTGGGTTCAAATCCCACTTGGTGGAGGTGCACCAAATGTTGACTGGGATATAGTAGCAAGAGAGAAGAAATTTAGTAATCAGTACAGCCAGGGGCACAGAGCAGTGAGAGGAAGGAATATTCAGTTGCATCTATCTGGCATGGGAGCAGTCAAGCATCGCACCGGAAGTCCCTACAAAGGACCGAGAAAATAGCTGAGAGGATCATAGGGGTCTCCCTACCATCCATTGGGGACATTTATCAGGAGTGCTGCATATGCTGGGCCCTTAGTATTAAGAGTCCCACCCATCTAGCATCCTTTCTGACATTCAGCCATCAGGCAGGAGACTATGATCTACAAACACAAAAATAGTCAGGATGAGAAAGTTCCTTCACCGAGGCCATTAGGCTTCTGAACTTCCAACTTCATATTCGAAGTATTTAATATTAATGCTTAATATTATTTATGTTATTTATGTGTGATTCATCTGTTGATTTTACCCTTACTTTCATAAGTTATTGTATTTTATGTGTTATGAGTACGACTGCGCTTCACACCCTAGTTCGGAGAATCGCCTCATATCCATACAAGTTTATATGGTTAAATACATTATATACATGTATATAGTTAAATGACAATAAACATAGTCATAGTCATACTTTATTGATCCCGGAGGAAATTAGTTTTCATTACAGTTGCACCATAATAATAAATAGTAATAGAACCATAAATAGTTAAATAGTAATATGTAAATTATGCCAGTAAATTATGAAGTCAGTCCAGGACCAGCGTATCGGCTCAGGGTGTCTGACCCTCCAAGGGAGGAGTTGTAAAGTTTGATGGCCACAGGCAGGAATGACTTCCTATGACGCTCTGTGTTGCATCTCGGAGGAATGAGTCTCTGGCTGAATGTACTCCTGTGCCCACCCAGTACATTATGTAGTGGATGGGAGACATTGACCAAGATGGCATGCAACTTAGACAGCATCCTCTTTTCAGACACCACCGTCAGAGAGTCCAGTTCCATCCCCACAACATCACTGGCCTTACGAATGAGTTTGTTGATTCTGTTGGTGTCTGCTACCCTCAGCCTGCTGCCCCAGCACACAACAGCAAACATGATCACACTGGCCACCACAGAATTGTAGAACATCCTCAGCATCGTCCGGCAGATGTTAAAGGACCTCAGTCTTCTCAGGAAATAGAGACGGCTCTGACCCTTCTTGTAGACAGCCTCAGTGTTCTTTGACCAGTCCAGTTTATTGTCAATTCGTATCCCCAGGTATCTGTAATCCTCCACCATGTCCACACTGACCCCCTGGATGGAAACAGGGGTCACCGGTACCTTAGCTCTCCTCAGGTCTACCACCAGCTCCTTAGTCTTTTTCACATTAAGCTGCAGATAATTCTGCTCACACCATGTGACAAAGTTTCCTACCGTAGCCCTGTACTCAACCTCATCTCCCTTGCGGATGCATCGAACTATGGCAGAGTCAGCAGAAAACTTCTGAAGATGACAAGACTCTGTGCAGTAGTTGAAGTCCAAGGTGCAAATGGTGAAGAGAAAGGGAGACAAGACAGTCCCCTGTGGAGCCCCAGTGCTGCTGATCACTCTGTCGGACACACAGTGTTGCAAGCACACGTACTGTGGTCTGCCATTTGACTTGATTTGAAACTTGACTTACCCTGCATTTATTTCAATTTTACAAGGCTTAACAGGTCAGACAGATGAACTTGGGGGAATAACCCAGTGAGACCATATGGGCAAAACTTAGAAATGCTACTTACAAACTTACATGGAGCAGTAATACAAACATTCACCCCACCACCCCCTCACCCATCCCAGTAGTCAATGGGATAATGGGAACAGGAGGAGCAAGTGTGTAGGGAAATCACTCATAGCTGTAAGAATAATGTGTTTGTATTAGTGGGAGATTTTAATTTTCCCAGTAATGACTGCCCCACCCACATTGTTAATTTCAGGTGAAATTTATAAGGCAGATCCAAGACAGTTTTCCTGAATCAATATACAAGACAACCCTAAATAGGATTGTGTAATATTACGACTCTTCTGAGAGAACAAGGTAGGGCAAGCAATGTAAGTGGCAACCGGGGAGCACTTTGACTCCAGTGACCATAATTCTGTAAGACAGTGATGGAAAAGGATAGGATAGGTCAACAGGTTAAGGCCTGAAATTGGAACTGAGCTAATTTTGGAGGAGTTAGGCAGAATCTAGCATACGTCAATTATGTGAGCTTGTTTGAAGGGAAAGGAACAAATGGCAATTGGGAGGCTTCTGAAAGTGGGATATCAAGAGTCAAGAAGCAACATGTTCCTGTTAGGGTGAAGAGGGAACCTGGTAAGATTAGGAAATTCTGGCTGACAAGAGATCAGCTCACCCTGAAATGGAGACACCTCTTTCTCCCTTATTTGGGGGGAGGGGGGAGGGGGGAGGGGGGAGGGAGGGAGAACAAACGCGCGCACGCGCGCCCCTGTGGTATGTCGAATACCATATGAACGAGTAGTCTTTGGAGTACTGCAAGTCTGTGTCTTTGCTGTTGCTTTGCTGCACGCTTGAGTGCTCGGTGTTGGGTGCTGATGCTTTTTTTTTTGATGGTGGGGAGGGGGATCATTGCTTTGCTGCTGCTTACGCGTGGGGGGGAGCTGTGGGGTTCTAACATTTAACTGTCATTCATTCTTTGGGGGCATTCCTCTGATTTCATGGATGGTTGCAAAGGAAAAGCATTTCAGGATATATATTGTATACATTTCTCTGACATTAAATGTACCTTTGAAACCTACTCTTCTTGAACACTAGTATGATCATTGCCCTGTTGATGCAGGTGGGAATCTCCAATTGCAGTAGTGAGAGACTGAAGATGTCCTTGAACAATCCCACCTGGTGGTTGGCACAGGTTTTCAGTGTCCTACCTGATATACTATCGGGGCCCAACACCATGTGCCCTGCACTCCAAGTCAGTAAAACCAAGGAATTGATTGTGAACCTCAGGTAGGGGGGGAAAATGAGGGATCACGCACCAGTCCCCTTAGTGGGATCAGTAGTGGAAAGGGTGAGCAGTTTCAAGCTCCTGGGTGTCAACATGTGAGGATCTATCCTGGGCCCAACATAATGACGCAATTACAAAGAAGGCATGACGACAGCTCATTAGGAATTTGAGAACTGATACCTCACCAAAGACAATCAAATTTCTACAGATGGGACCGTTCAGAGAATTCTCACTGGTTGCATCATTATCTGGTATAGAAAGGCCGCTGTACAGGGTGAGCATTTTCAAATTCTGGGGTGAAAACACCTCTGAACATCTATCCTGGGCCCAACCAAGACGGCACAACAGTGGTTATATTTTATTAGGAGTTTGAGACTCGACATGTCACCAAAGACTAGCAAACTTCTACTCACTTTACACTATGACTGTATGGCTAAGCACAGCTCCAATTTCATATTCAAGTTTGCCAATGACAACACTGTGGTAGGCCAAATCAAAAGATGGTGATGTATCAGCATATCAAACAGCGATTGAAAATCTGGTTGAATGGTGCCATAACTACAACTCTAACTTGCTTACTCAATGTCAGAAAGACCAAGGAGCTGATTATTGACTTCAGGAGAAGGAAGCCAGAGGTCTATGAGCCAGTCCTTATCAGGGGATCACAGGCAGGGAGGATCAGCAACCTTACATTCCTCAATGTTATCATTTCAGAGGAACTGTCCTGGGCCCAGCATGTGACAGCAATTACAAAAAAAGCACAACAGTATCTCTACTTCGTAAGGAGTCTGCAGAGATTCGGCATGACATTGAAAACTTTCACAAACTTCTACAGATGTGTAGTGGACAGTATATTGACTGGCTGCATTACTGGCTGTTTCCTGCAATGGAAACACCAATATCTTTGAACGGAAAATCCTACAAAAAGTAGTGGATATGGCACAATCCCTCACATGAAACCCTCCCCACCGCTGAGCCCATCTACACAAAGTGTTATCACAGGAAAGCAGCATCTATCATCGAGGGCCCACACCACCCAGGTCATGCTCTTCTCACTGCTACCATCAGGAAGAAAGTACAGAAACCTCAGGATTCACACCACCAAGTTCAGGAATAGTTACTATCCCTCAACCATCAGGCTCTTGAACAAAGGGGATAAATTTACATTTCCTATCATTGAAATGTTCTCACAACCCATGGACTCACTTGCAAGGACTCCATTTATTTTTGTACTTGCAGTTTGTCTTCTGCACACTGGTTGAATGCTGAAGTTGGTACAATCTCATTGTTTCTGTTACGGATTTATTAAGTATATGCCTGCAAGAAAATCAATCTCAGCTGTATATAGTGACATACATGTACTTTGATAATAAATTTAGTTTGAAAGCATTCTAACTGGTTGCATCACTGCCTGGTATAGAGAAGCCACGGCAAAGGATCAGAAAAAAAAACGCAGAAAGTTGCAAACTCAGCCAGCTCCATCATGGGCACCGGACGGACGGACGGGTGCAGCCATCGTTAAGGAACCCCATCATCCAGGACATGACCTCTTCTCGTTGCTATCATCATGGAGTCAGCACAAGAACCTTAATAAGCACTCGTCTTAGGAATAGCTTCTTCCCCTCTGCCAGATTCGTGAACAGACAATGAATCCATGCAGACTACCTCACGATTTTTGGGGCTCTTTTTGAACTATTTATTTTATACACATGCATTTTTATTTATTTATATATTTGTTACATGTATACACACATACATACACTAATTGTAATTTAATTCATTTTTATGTATTGCACTGTTCTACCGCAAAAACAAATGTCACAACTTATGCTAGTGATATTAAACCCAATTCTGATTCTGTTCTATTGACACCCTATCAAAAAGGGAGCTTATTCATATCTGTTTAGGTCAGGGATAAGTGAACCCCTTAATGACTATAAAGATTAACAATATTGTACACACAAGAGGGAAACCAGGAAGGCAGAGAGTTTAGGAGAAGGAACTGGCAGGTCAATTCAAGGAAAATTCCAAGAGGTACTATAGCTACATTAAGAGTAAAGAGTGGTTAGGGAGAGAGCAGTTCCCTTTAGATATCAGCAAGGCCACCTAGCACTCGAGCCACAGGAGATGGGTGGGATTAATAAACAAACATTTCTCCTGTGTTTACGCTGAGGGAAAAAAAACATAGTTACTAAAGATAAGAGAAGCAAGAGAAGATGATTCAGAGGACATCCATATTACCAGGGAGGAGATATCTGCAGCTTTACAGCACATTAAGGTGGATAAATTCCCAGGGAATGACCGAGTATATCTTCTATTTACTTCATTGTTAGCTACTGGTGAAGTTTCTGAAGACTGGAAAGTGGCTCATGTCATTCTGTTATTGAAGGATAGCAAGATGTCAAGGAGTCACCGGCCAGTCAGCTTGACGTCAGTACTGGGGAACTATGTTGCCTCTAAGCTGTGCGCGCGCACACACGTTTTTCAACCAGCGCACAAAGGAAATTAATGTGCGCACAAAAGGTTAGTTACCTAAAGTAATGTAGTAATTAATTATACTTATTGAAAATAATCTTTTAGCCAAACGTTCCTGTTAACTAGTTAGTCGGTTTTTCAAATACAACAATGCACGTCACTAATTTACGTCACCTCACCTTTCCTGTTCCGGTTTGTACAGCTGCATCACAGTGGCAGCCATCTTTGGCAAACAGTGTTCATATCGTAAAGTTTACAAAGATCTGTTTCCAATCCTGTAAATAGCTTACTAAGTTTTTATTGAAGAAAATATTGATTCACTATGTCAAATTCAAAAGAAGCGAAGGGCGTGAAGCACAAAAGAACTGCAAATTTGTTTAAAGTTGAATGGCTTAACAAAATAGTAGAGACTGCTACACCGAAAGCTCATGAAGTCATGAACGTTCAGCTACAAGAAATATTTATGTATGATTCAGACACTGGAGTTATGTTTGTATTGTCATGATGTGAAAGTTGCTGGAGAATTTGCTAGTGGAAAGAAGTGGGATAATATTTGGAAAATTGACTTTTTGAAGTGTCATTTGGCAAGTAAATTGCATTTGGATGGTGTACAAAAGCTTAGGCAACAGAACCCGTCATTACCTGTTACAGGAGTGCTACGCATGTCACGGTTGAGTGCAGATGAGCAAGAGCAAAAACGATCAAACCCAGAGGAGATCAAAGTTCTTATCGACAGTGTGTTGTTAGCTGTTAAAATGAATAACTCTTTACATTCAGTTCAACACATTAATGAACATATGGAAAAGTATGTTCAACTCCCAGACAGCTGGCGAAGCAAAAATGCGTTCGAATTTCTGAAGACCATCATCTATATTGTTCAGAAAGACATGTTTGAAGAAGTAGCATCAGCAGATTTTCACACGTTAGCAGTTGATGAAACCACAGACATATCTGTCAACAAATGTCTCATTCTATACTTCAAATTCAGATCTAAAGATTGAACTGTTTATAAAACGTTTTTTGGCGGAATAGATCAGCTGCAGGCGTGTGATGCTTCTTCTACTGTTTCAGCAATCAAGCAGTTTTATGAAGAGAAGAAACTTGACCTCCATAAAATGGTGATGCTTACGTCTGATGGAGCGTCAGTACTGTTGGGCAGAGTTAATGGTGTTGCAGCAAGAATTAAACAGGACATTCCACACGTAGTTCAGCAACAGTGTAGCACACCGTGAAGATCTGGGAATTTGTGATGCACGGAAAGAAGTCAAGTTAATCAGAGACACTGAAACTTTGATGAGAACAATCTATACAATGTTTTCTCGATCTGCAGTTAAAAGATGCAAATTTAAAGAAATTGCAGAGGCCTCTGAAAATGAAGCTATTGCTCTCAGACCACTTAATGAAGTCAGATGGTTATCTAGACACTTTGCATTGCAGGCAATAATAAAAAATTATGAGGCACTGATCACATACTTTGAAGATCATCAGTCAAATGATCCTGTGGCTAAATACTGTCGCAAGAAATTGATAAACATCACATACAAAGTAGCTTTACAGGTTTTAAGTGATGTCTTTAATGAACTGGTTGCATTGTGCAAGATTCTGCGAAGGAGTGGCCTGACACTGATTGATTCACGTCATTTTGCACGAGGCAAAATTAACAAGATAAGAAAGCAATATTTGGGAGACAATGTTTCATGGAGTTTTGTTAAGCCAACGTGAAGAAAACGTCACAGTAGATACAAGTTCGCTGTTGACTTTTCTAAATAGTCTTTGTGTTCATTTAGAAGAAAGGTTTCCTGAAGATGAGGTACAAGAATGGTCAGCTTTTGATTTCTCCGCATTTGCAGATTGTGACTTCACATTTGGCGATGAACAAGTTAATGCCTTATGTCTAAAATATCATGATTTTCTAGCTGAAAATACTGTAATAGATAGTTTAATGATTTCAAATTTTCCATGCAAGAAAAAAAATTAAATCCAAACTGATTTCAGACTTGGCTCAAATGGTGGCATTTGTACTTCAAAATGAACAGTTTTGCAACCTCGCAGTTGATGGACATTGGGGGAACCTTTCTTGGGACTGTAAGCGAGGTTTTAGCCTCATGAATCCACTCAAAAACAAGCTGAGAAACCATTTAGGTGAATGTCATTTGGATACGTTAATGAGAATCAAAAGCTATCAATTGGATGGAAGTTCTATTAGTCTAGATAGAGTTTACAAAGAATGGGTAAATGCCAAAGACAGGAGAGACAAAAACAACTGAGTGAGTTAAATATGTATGTTATTTTGTTATTCTGTGCAGTTTTATGTCAAATATTTTGTAAAACTACATAAACTGTGCCATGTGTGCATTCAGTGCACACATACCTTTGTCACAGGAAAAAAAATTGCACAACATAAGATTTTTGCGCACACTGACTACTAAAAATTAGAGGGAACATTGCTGGGGAATATCCTGACAGGAATTCTGAGGACATTCTAACAGCATTTGAATAGGCAGTCTGATCAGGAGTCAGTATGGCTTTGTGCATGCAAAGTCGTGCTTTACAATATTTTATGCGGCTTTTGAAGAGGAGATGAGAAGAATAGACGATGTTAGGACAGTGGATGTGCTCTACTGGATTTTAGCAGGACTTTTGACAAGTTCCTGCATGGGAGGCTGGTTTGGAAGGTTAGGTCCTTTGGAATCCAGCAAGAGCTACTTCGGTGGCTTCAAAATTAGCTCAGAGGTAGGAAGCAAAGGGTGGTAGTTGAGGACTGTTTCTAGGAATGGGGGCCAGTAACTATTGATGTGCCTCAGGGGTCAATGATGGAACCATTTTCTTTGTTTTTATATAAATGATTGGGATGTGAATACACAAGGTTTGATCAGCACATTTGTTATTGATTAAATGTTATTGATAGTGAAGCTCATCATAGATTACAGGAGAATCTTGATCAGTTAGGAAAGCGGGCCAACAAGTGGCAAATAGATTTCAATAGAAATTAGAGTGAGAGGATACATTTTGGAAAGAGAGCACAAGGCATACTGTGAATGGTAGGCCACTAGGGATCGTAATAGAAAAGAGAACTGGTAGCATAAATGCAGTTATTAAAAGTGGCATCACACATAGAAAGGGCAGTGAAGGTGTTTTAACACACAACGGCCTTTTGTCAGGATAATGAGTTTAGGAGATGGAACATGCTGCAGTTGGTTATGTTGTTAGTAAGGCCGAACTTGTACTACGTACATTTTTGGTCATCCTATTATTGGAAAAACATTGTCAAGTTGGAAAGACTGCAGAAAAGATTTATGAGAACTTTGTCAGGACTAGAAGGCCTGAGTAACAGGGTGAGTTGGCTAGGCTAGATCTTTATTACTTGGAACATAGGAAACTCAGGGACAACCTTACAGAAGTGTTGAAAATTATGAAAGACATTGATGAGGAGGATGGTAACCGTCTTTTCCTCCGGGTAGGGGAGTCCCAAAAATAGGAGGCATGGATTTAAGGTGAGGGGAAATATTTAAAAGGGATAACTTTATCCACGCAGATGGTGGTGAGTATATGGGATCAGCTGCCAGAGTAAGTGGTTGAGACAGGAACAATGGGATTATTTAGCAAGCACTTGGATCGGCATGTGGAGGAACAGGGCTTAGATATGGGCCAAACACAGGAAACTGTAACTAACAGGGTGGACAGCATGTTCAACATGGACTGGCTGGGCCAAAGGGCTAGTATCCTATTGCCCCATGGCCATAATTCTTAATAGAACTCATTCCCCTTCAGATATTCTGGGCATCAGTACTGACCAGACAATGGGAAAAGCCATTTATAGGTACTGTGGTAGCAAGAAACAGTCTGAGGCTAGGTATTCTGTAACACATGTTTACCTTAACGCAATCCCACAAACTACTACAAATTTTTAATGATATAGGCCAGATGAATTTAATTAACTTTTTTAAACAAAGACCAATCAGCACTTAAGTTTTCTTTCTCCATTGACGTAGTATTTATAGCAATTAGTTTTCTCTCCATATTTCTATCTACCACATTTTACTTTCAAATCCCAGGAATTTATAATGTCTTTAACATTGGCATGATCCATCTACAATTTTTTCATGTATTTATTCACATTTCTTCAAAGTACATATATGTCACCAGTTACAACCCTAAAATTTGCTTTCTTGCAGGCATACCCAATAAATCCAAGGAACATAACCAAATCATGAAAGACTGTATCAAACAGGATGGACAAACAACCAATGCACAAAAGACAAAATGTGCAAATACAAAACAAAAAAAGCGATAAACATCAAAAACACAAGATGAAGAGTCCTTGAAAGCGAGACCAGAGGTTGTGCAAACATTTCAATGACAGGGCAAGTGATGTTGAGTGAAGTTATCCCTTCTAGTGGTGGTCCCGAGGCACCTGTACCTCCTTCCTAATGGCAGCAGTGAGAAGGGAGCATGGGCTGAGTGGTGGTGGGGGTGGGGGGTTCCTGGACAGATGCTGCTTTCCTGCGTTAGTAACTCTATGTGGATGTGCTCAGTGATGGGGAGGTTTTTACCTGTGATGGATTGACCCATATCTACTACTTTTTGTGGGTTTTTCCATTCAAGGAATTGGTGTTTCCATACTAGGCTGTGATGCAACCAGTCAATATACCCTCCACCACACTTCTACAGAAGTTTGCCAAAGTTTTAGATTTCTTGTCAAATCTTCGCAAACTTCTAACTGCTGTGCTTTCTTCATAATTGCAATTGTGTGGCCCAGGACAGATCCTTGAATATTATAATGCAAAGGAATTTTAAGTTGTGACCCTCTCCACATCTGATTCCCCCACTGAGGACCGGCTCATGGACCTCAGGTTTCCTCAAATCAATAACCAGCTCCCTGGTCTTGATGACAGAGTGAGAGGTTGTGTTGTATAGCACCAGTCAGCCAGATTTTCAATCTGCCTCCTGTATGCTAATTTGTCATCACCTTTGATTCACCAACAGTGGTTTCATCAGCAAGCTTAAATATGGCATTGGAGCTGTGCTTAGCCTCACAGCCATAAATATGACAGGAGTAGAGCAGGAGACTAAGCACACAGCTTTGTGGTGCCCCTCTGTTGATGGAGATTGTAGAATTGCTGCTAATCCAAACCGTCTGCAAGTGAGGGAATCAAGAAACCAATTGCACAAGGTACTAAGGCCAAGATATTGGAGCTTATTGACTAGTCTGAAGGAATAATATTGAATGTCGAGCTGTACATGATAAAGAACATCCTGATATATGCACCTCTGCTGTCCAATGTTCCAGGTTGAATGAAGCGCCAATGAGATGGCATCTCCTGTGGACCTGTTGCCCTATTAGGCAATTTGGAGTAGATTCTCAGGCAGAAGTTGATGTCTCATTGCCAATCTCTCAAAGCACTTCACAGTGGATGTAAATGTTACTGGATGATAGAGGCAGGTTATCACATTCTTCTTAGGCCGTGGTTATCATTGAAGCCTGCTTGAAGAAGGTGGGCTCCTCAAACTAGCAAAGTGAGAGGTTAACGTTATCAGTGAACACTCCAGCCAATTCATCAGCATGGATTTTAGTACTCGGTCAGGTACCCCATCTGGGTCGGTGCTTTCTGTGGGTTCACCCTCCTGAGGATGCTCTCAAGTCAGCCTCAGAGACTGAAATCACAGGGTCATCAGGGCTGGAGTTCATGAAACTTCCTCCATGTTTTGATGGTCAAAGCAAGCACAGAAGGTATTAAGGTAATCTGGAAGCGAAGCCCTGTCGTCACCCATGTCACTTGGTTTCACTTTGTAAGAGGTAATAGCCACAGCAGTCAAACAATCTTCATTAATTTAAGTTTAGTCTAGAATTGCCATTTCACCCATATGATAGCTTCCCAGAGATCATATCCAAACCTCTTGTACCTTACTTGGTGACCAGACCTGAATGACATTGATCTGGCCCTTAGCAGATTGCAGATCTCATGGTTCATCCAGAGCTTCTAGTTGGGGAAGACTGATTTTGCTTCTTTAATTATAGGCTGCAGTAGTGTTAAGCTAACTGGATAACAATTCCCTTGATTTTCCCCAGTTCATTTGATGCTCTACCAATTAGAGATGCAATAGCAAAGCAAAGTAGGTTAGAATGTTTCAAAACAGAACAGAGGTATACACAAATGGAAAGGCTGAGAGGGAATATTCTGGGGTAAAGGGTCATGGCATTTGAAGGAGATGGCAACAGTGGAGCATCTACATTTATTGCCAGAAATGAAACACAAATACATGGTTGGAAGCAGTTATCCTGCAAAAAGTAATGGATACGGCCCAGTCCATCACGTGTAAAGCCCCCCCTCCCCCACAAACCACCGAGCACATTTACATGAAACGTTGTTGCAGGAAAGCAGCATCCATCATCCTGGATCACTATCATCCAGAACATGCTACTGCCATCAGGAAAAAGATACAAGAGCCCTAGGACTTGCACCTCCTGGTTCAGGAACAGTTACTACCACTAAACCAGCAGGCATTTGAACCAAAGGGGATAACTTCACTTGCCTCATCATTGAAATGTTCCCACAACCAATGGACTTATTTAAGGACTCAACATCTCATTCTCAATAATTATTGCATATTTATTATGATTTCTATATTTTGCATTTGCAGTTCATTGTCTTCTGCACTCTGGTTGAATGCCTTAGTTGGGCAGTCTTTCATTGATTCTGTTTATAGCTATTAATCTTTAGATTTGTTGAGTATGTCCACAAGAAAATTCATCTCAGGATTGTATATGGTAATATGTACTTTGATGATATTTACTTTAAACTTCTGAGCTCAGTGAAGACAACAGTTGTGGAAGGATCAGAAAAGGCTGAGAATTTTCAAAAACAGTACGTACTCAACCAGAAATTATCATGAGGCAGCATGCACAGAAATAATGGATGAACATTAGACCAAAAAACAAAGGAGCAGAATTAGGCCATTCGGCCTATCGAGTCTGCTCCACCATTTCACCATGGCTGATTTATTATCCCTCTCCATGCCAATGATGCCCTTACTAATCAAGAACCTATCAAGCTCTTAAAAATACTCAACATCACCTTCACACCCAGCTATGGCAAAGAATTCAAGATTCACTACCTACCCTCTGGATAAAGAAATTCCTCCATCTCTAAAGGGATATCCCTCTACTGAAGCTGTGCCCTCTGGTCCTAGACTCCCCAACTATTTGAACATCCTTTCCACATGCACTCTATCTAGGCCTTTCAATATTCGATAGGTTTCAATGAGATCCCCATTCCCCCTTCAGTCATCTAAACTCCAGCGAGTACAGGTCCAGAACCATCAAACACTCATTATCCATTTCATTCCCAGAGTAATTCTTGTGAATCTCCTCTGGGCTTTCTAATGCCAGCACATGCTTTTTAGATAAGGTGTCCAAAACTCTCAATACAGCAAGTATGGTCTGACCAATAAAGCTTCATTACATCCTTGCTTTTATAGTCCTGTCCTCTCAAAATGAATGCTAACGTTGCATTTGCCTTCCTTACCATCTACTCAAACTGCATGTTGACCTTTAGGGAATGCTGCAAGATTCCAAGTCCCTTGGCATCTCTGGTTTTTGAATTTTCACTCCATTTAGAAAATAGTCCACTCTTTTATTCCTTCTACCAAGGTGCATGACCATACACTTCCCGACACAATATTCCATCTGCCACTTCTTTGCCCATTCTCCTAACCTGTTTAAGTCTTTCTGCAAGACTCCCCACTTTCTCTACACTACCTGCCCCTCAACCTATCTTTGTATTATCTGCAAACTTGGCAATCAATTTAATCACCAAAATTATTGACATATAACATAAGTATTCCCAAAAGAGACCCCTTTGGAAGACTGCTAGCCATCGGCAGCCAACCAGAAAAGGCCCCTTTATTCCCATTCTTTGCCTCCTGCTAGTCAGCCAATCTTCTATCCAAGCAAGTATCTTTATTATACCATGGGCTTTGATCTTACTTAGTACCATCTTCAGCACCTTGTCAAAGGTCTTCAGAAAATCCAAGCAAAACAACATCCACAAACTCTCCTTTATCTATCCTACCTGTTATTTCCTCAAAGAATTCCAACATAGTCGTCAAGTAAAATTTCCCCTGAAGGAAACCATGCTGACTTTGGCCTATTTTATCATATGCATCCAAGTACCTCAAAACCTCATCCTTAACAATTGACTGCAGCATCTTCCCAACCACTGAAGTCAAACTAACATGCCTATAATTTCTTTTCTCTATCTCCATCCCTTTTTAAAGGGTGGAGAGCTAGAAAACTGGAAATGTCACTCCAGAACCTAGTGATTTTTGAAAGATCACTACTAATGCCTCCACAATCTCTTCAGCTACTTCTCTCAGAACTCTGGGGTGTACTCCATCTGGTCCAGGTGACTGATCTACCTTTAGCTTCCCACACACCTTCTTAGTATTACCAACTACACTCACTTCTGCCCAACACTTTCTGGCATTACTGTTATGTCTTGCAGTGAAGACAGACAAAATACGTATTCAGCTCATCCACTATTTCTTTATCCCCCATTACTAACTTTGGTTTTTAAAAGCTTACCAATCCCCTTACTTCTCACTTATTTGCGATATTAACCATATAACCATATAACAATTACAGCACGGAAACAGGCCATCTCGGCCCTTCTAGTCCGTGCCGAACTCTTACCCTATCGTATTCCCACCGACCTGCACTCAGCCCATAACCCTCCATTCCTTTCCTGTCCATATATCTATCCAATTTAACTTTAAATGACAACATAGAACCTGCCTCAACCACTTCTGCTGGAAGCTCATTCCACACAGCTACCACTCTGAGTAAAGCAGTTCCCCCTCATATTATCCCTAAACTTTTGTCCTCTAATTCTCAACCCATGCTCTCTTGTTTGAATCTTCCCCACTCTCAATGGAAAAAGTCTAACCATGTCAACTCTATCAATCCCCCTCATAATTTTAAACACCTCTATCAAGTCTCCCCTCAATCTTCTACGCTCCAAAGAATAAAGACCTAACTTGTTCAACCTTTCTCTGTAACTTAGGAGATGAAACCCAGGCAACATTTTAGTAAACCTCCTCTGTACTCTCTCAATTTTATTGACATCCATCCTATAATTCGGTGACCAGAAATGTACACAATACTCCAGATTTGGCCTTACCAATGCCTTATACAAATTCAACATTACATCCCAACTCCTATACTCAATGCTCTGATTAATAAAGGCCAGCAAACCAAAAGCTTTCTTCGCCACCCTATCCACATGAGATTCCATCTTCAGAGAACTATGCACCATTATTCCTAGATCCCTCTGTACTAAAGCATTCTTTAATGCCCTATCATTTACCATGTATGTCCTATTTTGATAAATCTCACTGCAAGTTTTGAAAACCTACCTCATCATCCACAACACCACCCATCTTAGTATCATCTGCATTCTTACTAATCCAATTTACCACCCCATCATCTAGATCACTAATATATATTACAAACAACACTGGACCCAGTACAGATCCTTGAGGTACACCGCTACACACCGTCCTCCAATCTGACACACAGTTATCCACCACTACTCTCTGGTGTTTCCCATTTTACTGCTGAACCCATTTTACTACTTCCATATTAATGCCTAATGATCCAACCTTCCTAACTAACCTCCTGTGTGGAACTTTGTCAAAGGCCTTACTGAAGTCCATATAGACAACATCCACCGTTTTACCCTCGTCAACTTAGTAACTTTATCAAAAAATTCAATAAGATTTGTCAAACATGACTTTCCACGCATAATTCCAGGTTGACTGTTTCTAATCAGACCCTGTCTATCCAGATAATTACATATACCATCTCTAAGAATACTTTCCATCAGTTTACCCACTACTGACATCAAACTCACAGGCCGATAATTGCCAGGTTACTCTTAGAACCCTTTTTAAACAATGGAACCACATGAGCAATACTCCAATCCTCCGGCACCATTCCCGTTTATAATGACATTTGAAATATTTCTGTCAGAGCCCGTTATTTCTACGCTAACTTCCCTCAAAGTCCTAGGGAATATCTTGTCCAGACCCGAAGACTTATCCACTTTTATATTCCTTAAAAGTGTCAGTACTTCCTCTTCTTTAATTGTCATACTTTCCATAACTACCCTACATTTTTCCTTTACCTTACACAATTCAATATCCGTCTCCTTAGTGAATACCGAAGATATGCCCTCTTTTCCTTTTATGCTGTCTGAATTTCCTTGTCAGCCATTACTGCATTATCCTCCCTTTGGAATACTGCTACTTCTTTGGGATCATCTATCCTGCACCCTGCAAATTGCTCTCAGAAACTCCAGCTACTGCTGTTCTGCCATCATCCCTGCTAGTGCTCCCTTCCAATCAACTTTGCCCAGCTCCCCTCTCATCCCTCTGTTATTCCCTTTACACCACAGTAATAATAACACTTCTGACTTTAGCTTGCCCTCTCAAATTGCACAGTGAGTTCTATCAAATTATAATCAATGCGTCCTAAGGGTTCTGTTAAGCTCCCAAATCAAATCAGATCATTGCACAATACCCAATCCAGAACTGCCTTTTCCCAAGTGGGCTCAACCACAAGCTGCCCAAAAATGTCATCTTGTAGGCATTCCATAAATTCCCTCTAATGGGGCACAGCACCAACCTGACTTCCCCAATCTACTTGAACATTAAAATCTCTCATGACAATCGTAACATTGCCCTTTTTACATGCTTCTCCATCTCCTATTGTAATTTGTAGCCCATCTCCTGGCTACTGTTCAGAGGTCCGTATATAACTCCCATCAGGGTCTTTTTACCCTTGCAGTTCCTATACTCTACCCACAGAATTCTACATCCTCTGATCCTGTCATCTCTTTCTAAGGATTTGATTTCTTTTTTTTTTAAAACCAGCAGAGCCACCCCATTCCGTTTGCCTATTTGCCAACCCTTTTGCTACATAATACAAGGTTTCCCAAAGACCTCCTTATATAACCATCAGTAGCCACTTGCTTGCTACATTGAAAATGCTGCCTGGAATTACAGATGTGGATGAAAGGTGCAGTGTCAAATTATATGGCAAAAGTGAAAAATAAGACATTATAGCCTGCTTTACTCAACACTGAATGATAGTAAATAAATTGAATATACAAAGGATGAGTATGTGACATTCTGCACCCAGATCATGGCCAAAAAAACAATTTAATGGTTGAGTGGAGTCCACGGTAAGTAGCCTCACTGTGCTTGGGGAAATTGGGTCTACTTTACTCTCCTGCAACTGAAGTGTACAATCTTCCCACCCACCATTCTGCTCCTTTTGAAACTCACTAGCCAGCAGACATATCACAAGAAAGGCAGTAGTACAAACATCAAATAACTACCACCAGCTTCATTGTTGAGCAGCCTCACCACTTCATCTATTAACAAAGCAAAAACTTTGCCGCATGTGCTGAGGCAGTCAAGATGGAAATAGCTTCATGAAGTAATTAGTACTGATAAGAATACACATCAATGTAACATTAACTTCACATTCAACTGGATATATAATTGTGGTCTTCCCAGTCAGATATTAGCTGAAAAATAATGGTCAAATATGCCAAAAGATTGATAACAAGATGGCTATCACTCATCATATGGTACAAGACCTTCAAGATATTTAATAACCAGTTTGATAATGGAGATAAAATGGGTAATATGGAAAAGCTTGCAATGGATTAAGGAGCTTCCTTGAAGGATGATAGCAGACTTGAAGGAGAGATGCACATTATGTGGAACAAAGGAATATTAGCAATGCCAGTTAGCATGGGGGCTAGGAAGTTAAATCATGGGATCAAGGGAGCAGATGGAAGGTTTCATGGAAAGGTGAGCTCAATTGGAATGAGGAAGATAAGAAACTTCAGAAAGATTGAGTGACGTAGAAAAACAGGTTATAAACGGAAATGTACATATTAAAAATAATTAAAATAGCCTCCATTGTTTGAAATTTTTATGACATCATTGACATTATGATCTCATACCCGAGGAACAGGCTATTTTCTGTTACCATGCAACTGAAATTTACAATCAAAAACAAAATCTTCAAATACCAATCTGGCAGCATTAAATAACAGAATAGAACAGATTAATCCAATAAAACAGACACATGGGTCTGAGTCCACTGGTGTTTCAGGTTTTATTAAAGACTACGTATTGTGAGTCTGCACCATTAATGACCTGCATAATCTTATTCAACCTCTTAAACAAGTTGATCAGCTCAAGTTGTGGCCAAAAAAAAAACAACAAACCACAGATGCAGGAAATCTGAAAGAGAAAATGTTTGGAAGCTGTCACCACTTGCCATGTTTTGGTAGCATCTGTGATAAGAACATTAACAATGCAGGTCAAAGATCCTTCATCAAACATGAGGAAGTTTACTTTCCTACTTCTGAAGAAGGGTCTAGGACCTGAAATATTTCTCTTTTTACACTTCCAACAATTTCTGCTTGACATTACAGCATTGTCATTTATTTTATTTTCAATTACCCGACCCTGGACATTGCCCAGTTTATTCCTCTCTATAGATGCTGCCAGACCTGCTGAGTTCCTACACCATTTTTGTGTTTGTTGCGACTGCAGAATCTCAAGTTTAACTCATTTATCCCTTTTTGACACATCAAATATACAAAACTATACAATCCAACAACAGAGGGGAAAACAAATCATAAACACAAGAGATTCTGCAGACGCTGGAAGAACTCAGCAAATCAGGCACCATCAACAGAGGGGAACAAACAGTCAATGGTTCAGGCTGAGACCCTTCATCAGGGCTGGAAAGGAAGAGAGGCCAGCTCTCCATCACTTTAAATGACTTTCAGGGCACTGGAGCAGATTGCCTCATTTTCATCATGAGCATCCAGTCCCTGGGGAATAGAAATATATATGCACTGGTTATCCACAGTGAAGGTAAGACCATCCAATTCAGGGAAATGAAAATTACTGAAGAGCATAGAGCATACACCCCTCCTCTCCAGTCTTGATGAAGGCCTCACTCAAAAACGTCAACAGTTTATTCCCCATCGACAGATGCTGCCTGACCTGCTCAGTTCCTCCAGCATTTTGTGTGCATTGCTGGGAGGGAAACAGGTTAGCCAGGGAAGAACTTTATTCCTTAAGATACCTACATTGGCCAGCATTTTCCCCAACTGTACATTTCACACTACAAGAACCTTCTTGCTATTCAGAGGAAGGTTTAAAAGGTACACAATAAAAGCACTTAACGTCTTAGCAGCAGCTCCATTTACTGAAAAAATGTTCTAATAGAAGTGAATTAAACTTTAGAAGCAAAAGTTATACACCACCTTGCCACGATTGAAAATTTTGCATATCTTACTACACTTATATTAAGTATCCTCTTTCTTCATTAACTGGTTGCACCGCCCCCCCCCCCATCCCCGACAAGTTCGAACCCACCCCATTTTCTCCATCCGGCCACTACACAAAACACGGGAGACCACGCCAGAAGCAGCAACAGAAACAGCCGACCATGCCTCCTCAGTCCAGCTGCAATGCGCTCAAATGCAGGGCGGGGGATGGAAGGGAAGAAGCCAAAAGGTCTCGGCCTTGCTTTCCCAAGCGCCGAGGCTGTTAGTGCGGCCTCGAGGGGGAGAAGAAGAACGCAGAGCCCTGGCCTGGTCTCCAATAAATCCACCACTCACTTTTTTGGAATCTTCTCCTTCTTGATCCGGCTTCTCTTTTTGCGCGCTTGGAGAGCCAGAACTGAGAAAACAAAAAAGAAAAGGAGAAGGTGGCGTTAGGGTAAATTAAGGAGGTCTATGTCAAGGGCGACGCCGGGCACCGGTGGAAGAGGAAAAACTGCTCACCTTTTCGGGAGCTCATGTTGAGCCCGGTCCTCTCAGGCTTGCCGCAGCACGCAGGCGCAAACGGACAACTTTTGCTGATGTCCACTAATAGCACACACCACGCGTCTACCGCCAGCTGACGGCCGGCAAGGCCGCACTGCGCAAGCGTAACGCCGTCACTTTTAGCCCCCCCCCCCCCACCTCCTATTTGCAGAAGGGGGCGGGTGCAGTGCACATCTTTTACCTCACAGCACTGCGCAAGCGCAAAATCACAATCGCGCTCACAGAGTCCCACCCCTTTTGAGGGCCTCCCGCCGCCAGGGGAGCGCCCAAGCTGGAAAGTGAGCCCCTAATGACGTAATCTGCATTGATGACATGTCTTTTTTGAAAACATCTGTCATCATTCTCTTGCTTAAAAAGCTTTGAAGAGATCTGTAAAATTAACTTACAAAATTGCTTTAATATAGCTATCATCCTTTGGTTTCCCATCAGTTTTATCCAGAGGTACCAGAACCTGGTACCAGCATTAGGAATGCTGTCTAACAGCACTTCACTCTACCAAAGGGTAAATAGTCACATAAGAATTATGTATGCTGCTGTTTGAATTGATGTTGCGTTCACAAGATAGCGCTCTTTCAAGCATTTAAACTGGGCCTCTTTCTCATCCAGGTGAGAAATGGTCCTGATGTACAAACATGATCCTTATAAGTGCAGAGGAGATGTCGGGGTAAGTTTTTTACACAGAGAATGGTGAGTGCATGGAATGGGCTGTTGGCAGCGACGGTGGAGGTGGAAACGATAGGGTATTTTAAGAGACTCCTGGATAGGTAAATGGAGCTTAGAAAAACAGAGGGCTATGGGTAAAGCCTAGGTAGTTGTAAGATAGGGACATGTTACGCACAGCTTTGTGGGCCGAAGGGCCTGTATTGTGCTGTATGTTTTCTCTTTTTCTATGTTTCTATTATTCTCCAATGACATTCAAAAATATAAACGCGATCCCTTGTGAAGCAATATTTTAATACATATTTTCAATAAGTAAATATGCATTTTCAGGCTATATTTTTAAATTGTTTCATTAGTTAATTGATGTATTACTATTGACATATTTATCAAGATAGGGTACAAAGTTTGTCTTGCATTCTGTTAATACAGGTCAAATCATTACTCAGTGCATTGAGTAAAACATGATAAAACAGTAATGGACAAAGAATGTTATTACATTTATTGTGTGAACAGCAAAACAATTTCAACTTTTGATTTCATTATTAATGAAAAATTAATTGTTTGGCGATCTTAACCTGCACTGCAGCGATCTCTCTGGGTAGCAGTTTGTCTCTGAGGAAATTCCCAGGGAACCAGCAAGATGCTTAATGTGAGAACCTATGTCACAGGAATACAGCCCATTTCAATTTGCTAAAGTTCATTGCATAATGGAAAATGGTCAATCTGTGCCTTCCTGAAGTCCACAACCATCTCTTTTTGTCTTGTCAAAAAGTTCAAAGTTCAAAGTAAAATTTGTTATCAGGGTACATAGATGTTGCCATTTACAACCCTGAGATTCTTTTTCCTGCAGGCATACTTAATAAATCTAGAGAACAGTAACAGTAAACAGGATCACTGAACAACAAACTATGGCAATGCAAATATAAATAATTAGCAATAAATAATGAGAGCATGAAATGACAAGATAAATAGTCCTTAAAGTGAGACCCTTGTTTTAGGAACACCAGAAATAGAACAGGAACATTACCTTTTAAATCTACTCCTCAGCTTTTTTTCTTCCAGTCCTGCTGAAAGGTTTTAGCCTGAAATGTTGACTGTGCTGTTTTTCTAGATGCTGCCTAGCCTGCTGAGTTCCTCCAGCAATTTTGTGTGTGTTGCTTGGATTTCCAGCATCTGCAGATTTTCTCTGGTTTGTGAGTGTAGTTATCCCCTTTTCTTCAAGACCCTTTTGGTTGAGGGGTAGTAACTGTTCTTGAAGCTGGTGCAAGTCCTGAGGCACCTGTACCTTCTACCTGATGGCAGCAGTAAGAAAAGAGCATGGCCTGGATGGTGAGGATCTTTGATGATGAATGCTGCTTTTCAACAGCTCAATGATGGGGATGGCTTTCTCCGTGATGAACTGGGCTGAATCTCTATCTTTTGTTGGATTTTCACCTCAAAGGCATTGGTGTTCCCATACCAGGCCATAATGCAGCCAGTCAGCACACTTCCACCACACATTTAGAGAAGACTGCCAAGGTTTTGATGACATGCTAAATCTCTGCAGACTCCTGAGGAAGTAGAGACACTGTCGTGCTTTTTTTGCAATAATATTTATATGATGGGTACAGGACAGAACCTCTGAGATAGTGACTGCCAGGAATTTAAAGTTATTAATCCTCTCCACCTCCGGTACTCCAGTGAGTATTAGCTCATGGAGCTTTGGTTTCCCTCTCCTGGAGTCTACATGCAGTTTCTTGGTCTTATTGACAATGAGTGAGAGGTTGTGGTTATGACACCACTCAGGCAAATTTTTAATCTCCCTCCTGTATGCTGATTTATCACCAACTTTGATATGGCCCACAACTGTGGGGTCATCAGCAAACTTGTTTATGCTACTGGAGCTGTACTTAGCCACACAGTCAAAGACGTAAAGCAAGTAGAGCAGGGGACTAAACACACATCCCTGTGGTGCTTCTGTGCTAGTAGAGATTGTAGAGACATTTATGCCGATCCAAACTGACTGGGGTCTGCAAGTGAGGAAATCCAGGATCCAATTGCACAAGGAGGTATTGAAGCCCAGGTGTTGGAGTTTACTGATTAGTTTTGAGAGGATGATGGTATTAAATGCTGAGCTGTAATCGATAAAGAACATCCTGATGTTCACATCGTTGCTGTCTAGATGTTCCAGGGTTGTGCGAAGAGCTAACGAGATGGCACCTGTATAGACCTGTAGCTTTAGTAGGCAAATGGGAGCAGATCCAGGTCGCCACTCAGACAGGAGCTAATATGCTTCAAAACTAGCCTTTCAAAACACTTCATTACTGTGGATGGAAGTGATAAGGAGCGATATTCTGAGGCAGGTTACCACGCTCTTCTTGGGAACCATTATGATTGAAGCCTGGTTGAAGATATCCGCCAACACCCCAGCCAGTTGGTCAGCACAAGTCTTCAGTATTCAGCCAGGTGCTCTGTCCGGACTGTATACTTTCCCTGGATTCACTCTCTTGATGGCAGCCCACACATCATCTTCAAATACTGAGAACAAAGGATCATCGGGAGACACGGGGATGTGTGATGGCTCCTCCCTGTACTAGTGATCAAAGCAAGCATAGAAGGCATTGAGATAATCTGGAAGCGATGCTCCAATGTTCCCAATATCGCAAGATTTAACTTTGTAGGAGGTTATGGCATTCAAATACCACCACAGCTGTTGAGCATCCCTCGTTGATTCCTGTCTGGTCTAGAACCTCCACTTCACCCGTGAGATGGCTTTCCTGAGATCATACCTGCACCTCCTGTAGCATTCTTGATCTCCAGACTTGATCTGGCTCTCAGCAAGTTCCACCGTGAGACTCAGATTATTGTTCTCGCACTATTTGACAGGCATCTCTACCTCCTCTCTGTATGCTGAGTCATCATTGTTGCCAATGGGACCAGCCACTGCAGTATCAACAGTGAACTTGATGATGTGGGTTGAGCTGGATCTGGCAGTTCAGTTGAGAATCAGCAGTGTGAACAGCAGCGGAATGAGCACACAACCCTGGGGACACCGTGAAGGGGTTTCAGATATTGCTGCTAACTTGACTAACTGGGGTCTTTCTGTCAAGAAGACCAGTTACAGAGAGGGGTGTTGAATTCCAGCAGGACTGTTTACCCACCAGCCTCTAAGGGATGATTGTATTAAATGAACAACATCCTAGGAATGTTGTTGATCAAGCTGATCAATGTGAGAAGCTATGGTAAGAAAGTCAAAGGAACATATCCTATTGCAGTTTACTAAAGTTCATGATATACTAACAATGAAGCCTTCATTAAGGATTGTATATAAATCTTCCCCTATATGTCATCAATATATAGGCATTCTCTGTAACTCCTGCCTAATAGAACCTGGCTGATGAGAACATGGGGAGATGTCTGTAAAAAAATTGAATTAGTGTAGATAGGTGACTCTATGACTTCAGTTTAACATGCCTGTGGCCAGCTTCCCATGTTCTACTTCCCTAAATTTTCTGATACCTAATATTCATACAAAAGCCCTGCTCACCCAAGACCTCTGGGTGCACACTAATTCTTGCTTAAGCAATGCTTCAGTTTTAAATTTGAGTCTTGTTTTCAAATCTTAGCAAGATAATACTTTTCCCTGTTCAAAAGGTCCCTCTGGTACTCCAGATGTGCAATATATCTGCAATTCTCCCACTTGGATAACTTGAGCACACTTAAATTTAATTGCTCTATTAATGAGACTACTTAAACAGCAAATCAGGAGAGCAAAGAGAAGATAAGAGATGGATCTGACAGGTAAGATTAAGAAAATCCCAAAACGTTGTAGTCCTATATTAAGAGCAAAGGGATGGCTAGGGAGCAGATCCCCTTTGATGTCACCAGCATTGCCCATGTCCATATCTGCAAAACTACAAATGGAAAAACACCTTAATCTGCAGCAGAGCTGTCTTACGTAGGTTGTCCCAAAACAGTTGATCAAGCTATCAGGACAAGTAAATTAAAATTAGTATTATATTATGTATAAGTATGATCACCATAGCAGTATATAATGTCTAATAAACCCAAATCGTGATTACATAAATATGAAGTTTCACAGATTTTAATGGCAGGGCTACTTCTTTCTATATAGTTGTTTTACTTAAACATATATTTTCGGATGGATGGACTCAGTGTCGGCTGTGGTCGGCTGCTTCCAAGGCATCGGCAAGTTGATGGTGCCTGGAGGTTTATGGCAGGGAGTTTCTCCCTTTTGCCGCCTGCTATCGGGGACTCGGGAGTTGATTGACTCAGGGACTTTTGAGACTTTATTTACCATGCCCATGGTTTGTTCTTCATCAAATTATGGTATTGCTTTGCACTGCTGTAACTATAGGTTATAATTATGTGGTTCTGTCAGTGTTAGTCTTTGGTTTGTCCTGTTTTCTGTGATATTCAAAGATTCAAGATTCAAGATTCAAAAAACTTTATTGTCATTCTAACCGTACATCAGCTCTGCAGGGCAGAATGAGACAGCGTTTCTCAGGAGCAGTGCAATCATAACATAACAAACGCAACACTAAATAATAAACATAACAATAAATAGTAAAACACAACAGCCGCATGTCAGTTAAAATCAGCTATAAGTGTCCAGTGCAAGTTAAAAATGTCCAAAGCAGAGTCAGGTAGAGCAGCTATTTAGCAGTCTGACTGCCTGTGGGAGGAAGCTGTTTAGTAGCCTTGTGGTTTTAGTTTTGATGCTCCTGTAACGTTTGCCTGATGGCAGAAGAACAAACAGTTCATGGAGAGGGTGTCAGGGGTCTTTGATGATCTACCGTGTCTTCTGGAGGCATCAGCTCTGAAAGAGGTCTTGGACAGAAGGTAGGCAGACCCCAATAACCTCTGCTCCCTTAACCACCCTCTGCAAGGCTTTTTTGTTGACAGCACTGCAGCTGGAGTACCAGGTTGTGATGCAAAAGGTCAGCACACTCTCAACCACGCCTCTGTAGAATGTAGTTAAGATGTTAGTGGGGAGTGATGCTTGTTTAAGCTTCCTCAGAAAGTGCAATCTCTGCTGGGCCCGTTTCACAATCACAATCCCAGTGGTGTTCCTGGACCAGGTGAGATTGTCCGAGATCTGCACCCCAAGGAACTTGATGTTTTCCACTCTCTCCACTGTGGAGCCGCTGACATATCACTCCAGAGAAACATTGTATCATTTCTTAATGTATGTATGCATTTCTAAATGGCAATAAAAGAGGACTGAGTGTTCTCATAATCTAATCTAAATAAAATATGTCGACTTTTTTTAAATGGGGTGGGGTGAGCCAAATCATTTCCTAATTAGAGATAGCTTGTGTTAGTTTGAAGAAACAAACCAGTCACCTTTTAAGATAGAAAAGGTTATTCATTAGGGTGGCATTGTGATGCTGTTCTTCCACTCCAGAATCTCATGTTCTATGCTGGCCATTGGCGTTGTCTGTATGATGTTCCCACTCCCTGTGACTACGTATTCCCACTTTCTAAGATGTGTGGATTGATAGTTTGATTGTCCAGCTTAAATTACCTTTAGTGGTGGTTTCTGTGGGAATTATGATTATGAAGACACGCAGTCCCCTTTTATTGTCATTAAGTAATGCATGCATTAAGAAATGATAAAAATGTTTTTCCAGAATGATATCACAAAAACACATGACAAACCGACTTAAAAACTAACAAAAACACATAATTATAACATATAGTTTAATACCGTAATTTGATAACAGACCATGGCACAGTAAAAATCTCAAAGTCTCTCAAAAGTCCCATCATCTCACACAGACGGTAAACCTCCAGCGCCGCCAGCTTACTGATGCAGCATCCCGGAAGCATCCGACCACAGTCCGACTCCAAGTCCATCCAAAAAACTCCAAGCCTCCGACCACCTATCACCGAGCACCATCTCTGCCAAGCGCTTCGACCCCGGCCCCGGTAACAGGCGATACGCAAAGCCAAGGATTTGGGGCCTTCGTCTCCGGAGATTCTCGATCGCACAGTAGCAGTGGCAGCGAAGCGGGCATTTCAGAAGTTACTCCAGATGTTCCTCTGCGCTTCTCACGGCTGTGTCCATCAAATCCAGATTGTGCACGGCACCCTTAGTTAGTTGATGGAAACACAGTGAGAATAAAGTCATATTGACTTGAGATTAGTGTAAAATCTTGACAGAATCTGTGGGTAGGATTTGCTTCCATTCTGGATTATTTCACATACCAGTACCCCAGCAACTGATTCTGTTTATAAATACAAATCTTTTTTCTACTCTTCAGATAGTGCTCTTAGGTTTTCTTCTTGAACCATGAAAGCAGCTTGATGCAACATCTCGTTTGCTGAGCTATATCATAGAACAGAAATCTCAGGAAATGTTGCAATAGACTAGCATGATCCTTATATGTGTTGGCGTGTGGCCAAGTGGTTAAGGCGTTCGTCTAGTGATCTGAAGGTCACTAGTTCAAGCCTTGGTTGAGGCAGCGTGTTGTGTCCTTGAGCAAGGCACTTAACCACACATTGCTCTGCGACGACACAGGTGCCAAGCTGTATGGGTCCTAATGCCCTTCCCTTGGACAACATCGGTGGCGCGGAGAGGGGAGACTTGCAGCATGGGCAACTGCCGGTCTTCCATACAACCTTGCCCAGGCCTGTGCCCTGGAAACCTTCCAAGGCGCAAATCAGTGGTCTCACGAGACTAACGGATGCCTAAGAAGAAGAAGACCCTTATACCTACAGTAAACATAAACTGCAGAATCAAGATATTATTTGTTTTTGATTGTCAGCACAAATCTATGCAAGATAATTACTAGGCCCTGTATTGAATGGATGAAATTTATAGCCAGCCAGCATAAGTGAGTTTCTCTGTCTTTTTTGCAGGCAGCCATGAAGCAGGTAACAGCTCCATTCAGGACATTGTAGCAGAGAGACAAAATAATTTGTTGACCGATCCAATGCTATGAACCAGAGATAAATTCAATTTTTCTGAGCTGCCTTGGTGGGATATGAATTAAATACTTAACTATCAGAATGTTGAAAACTAGTGTCACTGATTAAATTTACATGTATTTGTAGAAACCTACTTGTTACATAGATATATGAATTAAGGGCATTCATTCCCTCAAGTTTGATCTACCCTTCAATAAGATCACAGCCTCGTTGACTTTAACCTGCTACCTCCAGTAGCTTTCACTCCATTGCTTATTAAGAATCTACCTATCCCAGTTTTAATATTGTTCAGAGACTCTCTTTGTATCCACTACTGTTTGCGGAAGAGCCTTCCGAACATCTGCTGAGAGAAAATAGTTAAGATTAGCTTCATTTGTCACACGTTAGTCGAAACATACAGTGAAATACATCATTTGCATCAAGTCAGCAAGAATTGTGCTACACGCAAGTGCTGTTTTGGTACCAATATAGTATACTCACAACACACTCGTCCTAACTGTACATCTCTGAAATGTGGGAGGAAATGGGATCTCCCAGAGGAAACACACAGTCACATGAGAACATACAAACTTCTTACAGGCAGCAAGAAATTAAAACCTGGTTGGTGATTGCTGGCATGATAAAGTGACACACTAATTGCTACAGTACCATGCCACTCCACATGAAATAAAACATTTTGCATTCCCTTAGTTTTGAATGATCGATGTGCTTATTGTAAAATGTTAGCTCCAAATTCTAGCGGCTCCCATGTGTAAATATTCTCCTTACATCCATTTGATCAGGACCTCTCAAAATCTGTTTAGAGCAGGAAATCGGACTCGGAACTTACAACAATATGGTTGACCTTTCATAGCTCTTTGAAGATCTTAGCAAGCCATTCACTTCAAAGGAAAATTAATGAAGAGCATGAAATGCTGGCATTGCTAATGACACCACATTTTTGACGCAAAAAGAAGACAGGATCTCTAGTGGTAAATAAAGATGGTATTTAAAGTACCTTTTATTATGGCTGCTAATACATATTATTCAGGTGCACTTTGACCAGTTGGGATACAAATGCAAAGCTGAAATCCATCTGGACCCTATATTATTTGCCAGGACATCAAACAAGCTTGAATACTAAACTCTATCTTTTTTAATGCAGCGTGCTCAGTTAATGTGAGACATCAAATTACATTGGTCAGATAAGCTGAAGAAATGGATTCAGCAGCTGATTTTTGTCAGAGGCAATGTGCATGCTTCTTATGTAGTGTAACAGGAGATTATCACTTACCTCAAGATCAGCCATGGATTTAAGAGGACCACTGGAATTAGAGAGGAAATGTATTTCTAGAGAAAGCATGCATCAAAATGAAAGACTGAGTTCATGGCCTGCTGCTGTAGCCCATCGACTTCAGGATTCGACTTGTGTGTCTAAAGATGCTCTTCTGTACACAACTGTTATAACACCTGGTTATTTGAGTTCCTGTTGCCTTCCTGTCAGCTTGAACTTGTCTGGCCACTCCCTTTTGAACTCACTCATTTCACCCACAGAACTGCTGCTCACTGGTTGATAACTGTTTTTCACACCATTCTCTGTAAACTCTGGAGTAGGCTGTGCATCAAGATACCAAGAGATCAGCAGTTTCTGAGCTAATCAAACCACCCCACCACCAATAATTATTTCACAGTCAAAATCACTTAGATCAAATTTATTCCCCATTCTGATGTTCGAACTGAACAACGATTGACCCTCTTGATCATGTCTGCATGGTTTTATGCATTGAGTTGCTGCATGTGATTAGCTGATTAGATACTTGCATTAACGAGCTGGTGCACCATTTAAAGTGGCCACTGAGTGTATATTCTATGTACTAGATGTACATCAGCAAGGTACAATTCTAGCCCTAAAGCTGAGAGCAGTATAATATGTGTGTTTATTTCATGCTGATGAGACACCGAAGTGGCAATATGAAGGTAAGTGAGCTAATAATATCAAAGAGGATTTCAAAAACAAAATCAGATATATAAAGAGTAGAAGAGAGCTGAGAATATATAGTTGACTGCTGAAGAATGACGCTGGAGAGATAGTAACGGGGGACAAGGAAATGGGGGACAAACTGAATAAGTGCTGTATTTTGCATCAGTCTTTGCTGTGGAAGACACTAGTAGTATGCCTGAAGTTCGAGAGTGTCAGGGGGCAGAAGAGAGAGCAGTTGCCATTGTTGGGAGATGGTGCTTGGGAAAGTGAATGGCCTGAAGGTAGATAAGTCACCTGATTAACTACAACCCAGGGTTCTGAGACAGGTGGTTGAAGGGATGGTGGAGGCATTAGTAGTGATCTTTCCAGAATCAATAGATTCTGCCATAGTTCTGAAGAACTGGAACATTGCAAATGTCATTCCACTCTTCAAGAAGGGAGGGAAGTAGAAGAAAGGAAATTTCTTCAGCAGTTTGATCGAGGCACGACTGCGCAAGTGTGTGGACGTCAGCCAGTTAGAACAGCGAGAAGCGTTTATAAGGAGACAGCTTTATAGAGCAGGCGACAGAGGAGTGGGAGAAAGAGTAGGAAGGCTTTGGCTCAACGGGGCTTAGGCATTAACGGGTTGAGGGGAGGTAGGTTGCCGGTGTAGAATACAGACAGAAAGTATGTGTGTGAGGTCAGTGTTCTGTGCTCGGTGTCAGATGTGGGAAGTCCTGGTGACTCCCAGCCTCCCGGACGGCCACATCTGCGCCAGGTGCATCGAGCTGCAGCTCCTTAGGGACCACATTAGGGAACTGGAGATGCAACTCGATAACCTTTGTCTGGTCAGGGAGAGTGAGGAGGTGATAGAGAGGAGCTATAGGAGGGTGGTCACACTGGGGCCTCAGGAGACAGATAGGTGGCTAACAGTCAGGAGAGGGAAGGGCAAGAGTCAAATGCTAGAGAGTACCCCTGTGGCTGTCCCCCTTAACTTCTGTTTGAGTACTGTTTGGGAGGATGGCCTACCTGGGGGAAGCAACAATGGCTGCGCCTCTGGCACAGAGTCCAGCCCTGTGGCTCAGAAGGGTAGGGAAAGGAAGAGGCTGGAAGCAGTGATAGGGGACTGTATAGTTAGGGGGACAGACAACCTATTCTGTGGATGCAGGAAAGAAATACGGATGGTAGTTTGACTCCCAGGTGCCAGGGTCTGGGATGTTTCTGATCGCGTCCATGATATCCTGAACGGGGAAGGAGAACTGAGAGATTGGAGCAGAGGGCAGGGATTCAGATTTCTGGATCATTGGGACCTCTTTTGGGGCAGGCGTGACCTGTACAAAAAGGTTGGGTTGCACCTGAATCCCAGGGGACCAATATCCTGGCTGGGAGGTTTGCAAAGGCTATTGAGGGGAGTTTAAACTAGAATTGCTGGGGGGTGGGGGGTGGGAACCAAACTGAAGAGATGGAGGAAGAGGCGGTTGGCTCACAAATAGAGAAAGCTTAGAGACAGTACGAGAGGGAGGATAGGCAGGTGATAGAGAAGGGACATGCTTGGACTGATGGTTTGAGATGTGTCTATTTTAATGCAAAAAGTATTATGAGCAAAGTGGATGAGCTTAGGGAGTGGATCAGTACTTGGAGCTATGATATTGTGGCCATTACAGAGACTTGGATGGCTCAGGGGCAGGAATGGTTACTTCGAGTGCCAGGCTTTAGATGTTTCAGAGAGGACAGGGAGGGAGGCAAAAGAGGTGGGGGCATAGCACTGTTGATCAGAGATAGTGTCATGGCTGTAGAAAAGGAGGATTCAATAACTCTACTGGGTGTTTTTGATAGACCACCCAATAGTAACAGGGACATCGAGAGCAGACAGGGAGACAGATTCTGTAAAGGTGTAATAATAACAGGATTGTTGTGGTGGGAGATTTTAATTTCCCGAATATCAATTGGCATGTCCCGAGAGCAAGGGGTTTAGATGGGGTGGAGTTTGTTAGGTGTGTTCAGGAAGGTTTCTTGACACAGTATGTAGATAAGCCTACAAGAGGAGAGATAGTGATCGTAATTCTATCTCCTTTACCATAGCTTCGCAGAGGGACAGGAACAGACAAGTTAGGAAAGCATTTAATTGGAGTAAGGGGAAATATGAGACTATCAGGCAGTGTGACAGATGTGGACTGTGCCTTTAAAAGGGGGGAGAAAGGGGGGAGAGAGAGAGAGAGAGAGAGAAACTGACTACAGTACTGCTTCCTGCTTCTGGATTGCTGTGGTGAGAGAGAGGTGGAGTTATGTGATGGACAGTTCGATATTTACAGTTACTTCGCAGTGTGTTTATTTAAGCAAGGTCAAATGACTCTCACGGACACAGAGTGGAACACCAGTTAAGACGACCGATCAACAAAAGGAAGCCAATGACAGAAGAGTCACTGGGTGGAACTTTCGAGTGCCCACAAGGATGGGTTGAGGATCGATCAGTGGCTATCACAGTGTGTAGAAGGGCTGACCCTGTGGAGGCTACCGGTGTGTCTACCCTTGCCTGGGTGGTAGTTTTCCCTCAAAGACAGTCCCCTTTATGATAAGCAACATACATCAAAGTTGCTGGTGAACGCAGCAGGCCAAGCAGCATCTATAGGAAGAGGCGCAGTCGACGTTTCAGGCCGAGACCCTTCGTCAGGACTAACTGAAGGAAGAGTGAGTAAGGGATTTGAAAGCTGGAGGGGGAGGGGGAGATGCAAAATGATAGGAGAAAACAGGAGGGGGAGGGATAGAGCCGAGAGCTGGACAGGTGTAGGCAAAAGGGGATACGAGAGGATCATGGGACGGGAGGTCTGGGAAGAAAGACAAGGGGGGGGGTGTGACCCAGAGGATGGGCATGAGGTATATTCAGAGGGACAGAGGGAGAAAAAGGAGAGTGAGAGAAAGAATGTGTGCATAAAAATGAGTAACAGATGGGGTACGAGGGGGAGGTGGGGCCTTAGCGGAAGTTAGAGAAGTCGAAGTTCATGCCATCAGGTTGGAGGCTACCCAGACGGAATATAAGGTGTTGTTCCTCCAACCTGAGTGTGGCTTCATCCTTACAGTAGAGGAGGCCGTGGATAGACATGTCAGAATGGGAATGGGATGTGGAATTAAAATGTGTGGCCACTGGGAGATCCTGCTTTCTCTGGCGGACAGAGCGTAGATGTTCAGCAAAGTGGTCTCCCAGTCTGCGTCGGGTCTCACCAATATATAAAAGGCCACATCGGGAGCACCGGACGCAGTATATCACCCCAGTCGACTCACAGGTGAAGTGATGCCTCACCTGGAAGGACTGTTTGGGGCCCTGAATGGTGGTAAAGGAGGAAGTGTAAGGGCATGTGTAGCACTTGTTCCGCTTACACGGATAAGTGCCAGGAGGGAGATCAGTGGGGAGGGATGAGGGGGACGAATGGACAAGGGAGTTGTGTAGGGAGCGATCCCTGCGGAATGCAGGGGGGGGGAGGGAAAGATGTGCTTAGTGGTGGGATCCCGTTGGAGGTGGCAGAAGTTACGGAGAATAATATGTTGGACCCGGAGGCTGGTGGGGTGGTAGGTGAGGACCAGGGGAACCCTATTCCTAGTGGGGTGGTGGGAGGATGGACCAGGTAAACCTGAGGGCAGGGTGAAAGTTTACCTGGTCCATTTCCGACACCTCCCTCCCCTTTCTAGATCTTTCTGCCTCTGTCTCTGGAGACAGCTTATCCACTGATGTCTACTATAAGCCTACTGACTCTCACAGCTATCTGGACTATTCCTCTTCTCACCCTGTCTCTTGCAAAAACGCCATCCCCTTCTCGCAATTCCTCCGTCTCCGCCGCATCTGCTCTCAGGATGAGGCTTTTCATTCTAGGACGAGGGAGATGTCTTCATTTTTTAAAGAAAGGGGCTTCCCTTCCTCCACTATCAACTCTGCTCTTAAACGCAACTCCCCCATTTCACGTACATCTGCTCTCACTCCATCCTCCCACCACCCCACTTGGAATAGGGTTCCCCTGGTCCTCACCTACCACCCCACCAGCCTCCGGGTCCAACATATTATTCTCCGTAACTTCCGCCACCTCCAACGGGATCCCACCACTAAGCACATCTTTCCCTCCCCCCCTCTCTCTGCATTCCGCAGGGATCGCTCCCTACACAACTCCCTTGTCCATTCGTCCCCCTCATCCCTCCCCACTGATCTCCCTCCTGGCACTTATCCGTGTAAGCAGAACAAGTGCTACACATGCCCTTACACTTCCTCCCTTACCACCATTCAGGGCCCCAAACAGTCCTTCCAGGTGAGGCATCACTTCACCTGTGAGTCGACTGGGGTGATATACTGTGTCCGGTGCTCCCGATGTGGCCTTTTATATATTGGTGAGACCTGACGCAGACTGGGAGACCACTTTGCTGAACATCTACGCTCTGTCCGCCAGAGAAAGCAGGATCTCCCAGTGGCCACACATTTTAATTCCACATCCCATTCCCATTCTGACATGTCTATCCACGGCCTCCTCTACTGTAAAGATGAAGCCACACTCAGGTTGGAGGAACAACACCTTATATTCCATCTGGGTAGCCTCCAACCTGATGGCATGAATTTCGACTTCTCTAACTTCCGCTAAGGCCCCACCTCCCCCTCGTACCCCATCTGTTACTCATTTTTATGCACACATTCTTTCTCTCACTCTCCTTTTTCTCCCTCTGTCCCTCTGAATATACCTCTTGCCCATCCTCTGGGTCACCCCCCCCCACTTGTCTTTCTTCCCGGACCTCCTGTCCCATGATCCTCTCGTATCCCCTTTTGCCTATCACCTGTCCAGCTCTCGGCTCTATCCCTCCCCCTCCTGTCTTCTCCTATCATTTTGGATCTCCCCCTCCCCCTCCAGCTTTCAAATCCCTTACTCACTCTTCCTTCAGTTAGTCCTGACGAAGGGTCTCGGCCTGAAACGTCGACTGCGCCTCTTCCTATAGATGCTGCTTGGCCTGCTGCGTTCACCAGCAACTTTGATGTATGTTGCTTGAATTTCCAGCATCTGCAGAATTCCTGTTGTTCCCCTTTATGATAAGCTGTATTTGGTTAACTCGGGAGTAGATTCGGATCTGACGACGGAAGACCAGCGGCGCCTGTTTATACGTTCTTCTCCTATTGTGGATTCCACCTCAGCTTACAAACATCTCTCCCCTGCCAACTCCATGCATTGAACTGAACTTCCTTACATTACCATCGTAAGACTTCAAATCTTGCCGCCCGAGCTTGAACGAGTTTGGGAATTATATTTACTCACATATATATATGCATAACACTGTTAACTTTGGATTTACCTGGTTTAAGTTACTATATTAAGTAGTTACTAATAAATAGTGGTTTTAACATCAAAACCAGACTCCAGGTGTGTTCTTTTGCTGCTGGTTCATTTAAACCATTGTGTGTAAGTAACAGACAGGAACTTGGAAGCATAAATTGGAAACAGATGTTCTCAGGGAAACATGGAAGAAATGTGGCAAATGTTCAGGGGATATTTGAGTGGAGTTCTACATAGGTACGTTCCAATGAGACAGGGAAAGGATGAGGGTACAGGAACCGTGGTGTACAAGGGCTCTTGTAAATCTAGTCAAGAAGAAAATTAGAGCTTACGAAAGGTTCAAAAAACTAGGTAATGATAGAGATCTAGAAGATTATAAGGCTAGCAGGCAGGAGTTTAAGAATGAAATTAGAAGAGCCAGAAGGGGCCATGAGAAGGTCTCGAAAGACAGGATTAATGTAAAGCCTAAGGCATTCTACAAGTATGTGAAGAGCAAGAGAATAAGACGTGAGAGAATACGAACAATCAAGTGTGACAGTGGAAAAGTGTGCATGGAACTGGAGGAGATAGCAGACGTACTTAATGAGTACTTTGCTTCAGTATTCACTACAGCAAAGGATCTTGGCGATTGAAGGGATGACTTACAGTGGACTGAAAAGCATGAGCATATAGATATTAAGAAAGAGGATGTGCTGGAGCTTTTAGAAAGCATCAAGTTGGGTAAGTCACCGGGACCAGTTGAGATGTACCCCAGGCTACTGTGGGAGGCGAGGGATGAGATTGCTGAGCCTCTGGTAATGATCTTTGCATCATCAATGAGGACGGGAGAGGTTCCAGAGGATTGGAGGGTTGTGGATGTTGTTCCCTTATTCAAGAAAGGGAGTAGAGATAGCCCAGGAAATTACAGGCTAGTGAATCTTACTTCAGTGGTTGGTAAGTTGATGGAGAAGATATTGAGAGGCAGGATTTATGAACATTTGAAGAGGCATAACATGATTAGGAGTAGTCAGCATGGCTTTGTCAAAGGAAGGTCATACCTTACAAGCCTGATTGAATTTTTTGAGGGTGTGACTAAACACGTTGATGAAGGTAGAGCAGTGGATGTAGTGTATATGGACTTTAGCAAGGCATTTGATAAGGAACCCCATGCAAGGCTTTTTGTGAAAGCAAGGAGGCATGGGATCCAAGGGGACATTGATTTGTGGATCCAGAACTGGCTTGTCCACAGAAGGCAAAGAGTGGTTGTAGACGGGTCATATTCAGCATGGAGGTCAGTCACCAGTGGTGTACCTCAGGGATCTGTTCTGGGACCCCTACTCTTCGTGATTTTTATAAGTGACCTGGATGAGAAAGTGAAGGGATGGGTTAGTAAATTTGCTGATGACACAAAAGTTGGGGGTGTTGTGGATAGTGTGGAGGGCTGTCAGAGGTTACAGCGGGACATTGATAGGATGCAAAACTGGGCTGAGATGTGACAGCTGGAGTTTAACCCAGGTAAGTGTCAGGTGGTTCATTTTGGTAGGTTAAATATGATGGCAGAATATAGTATTAATGGTAAGACTGTTGGCAGTGTGGAGGATCAGAGGGATCTTGGGATCCATAGGACACCCGATCTTGGGATCCATAGGACACCCAAAGGTGCAGTGCATGTTGACTCTGTGGTTAAGAAGGCATACGGTGCATTGGCCATCATCAATCGTAGGATTGAGTTTAAGAGCCAAGAGGTAATGTTGCAGCTAAATGGGACCGTGGTCAGACCCCACTTGGAGTACTGTGCTCAGATCTGGTTGCCTCACTACAGGAAGATGTGGAAACCATAGAAAGGGTGCAGAGGAGATTTACAAAGATGTTGCCTGGATTGGGGAGCATGCCTTATGAGAATAGGTTGAGTGAACTTGGCTTTTTCTCCTTGGAGCGACGGAAGATGAGAGGTGACCTGATAGAGGTGTACAAGATGATGAGAGGCATTGATCATGTGGATAGCCAGAGGCTTTTTCCCAGGGCTGAAATGGCAAACATGAGAGGGCACAGTTTTAAGGTGCTTGGAAGTAGGTACAGAGGAGATGTCAGGGTTAAGTTTTTTTATGCAGAGAGCGGTGAGTGCATGTAATGGGCTGCTGGCGGCAGTGATGGAGGCAGATACAATAGGGTCTTTTAAGAGACTCCTGGATAGGTACATGGAGGTACATAGAGGGCTATGGGTATCCCTAGGTAATTTCTAAGGTAAGGTATTGTGCTGTAAGTTTTTTCTATGAAATTATAGGCTAGTAGCCTGACCTCTGTATTTGGGAAGATGTTGGAGCCAATTGTTAAGGATGTGGTTTCGGGGTACTTGGAGGCACATGACAAAATGGGCTGAAATCAGCATGGTCTTCTTAAGAGAAAATCTTGCCTCATAAATCTGTTGGAATTCTTTGAAGAAATAATAGACAAAGTAGAATCAGTGGATGTTGTCTTCTTGGATTTTCAAAAGACCTTTGACAAGGCGCCACTCATGAAGCTGATAAACAAAAGATTACAGGAAAGATACTAGTATGGACAGATCATTGGCTGATTGGAGGAGACAGAGAGTGAGGGGAGAAAAAAACAGATCCTTTTTAGATTAGTTGTTGGTGACAGTGGTGAACCACTTCTTTCTACATTGTATGTTAGCGAGATGGATGATGAAATTGATGGCTTTGTGGGCAAGTTTGTAGACAATAGAAAGATAGGAGGGGCAGGTAGTGTTGAGGAAGCAAAGAAGTTGCAGAAGGACTTAGACAGATTAGGAGAATGGACAAAGAGGTGGCAGATGAAATACACTGTTGGGAAGTGTGTGGTCATGCACTTTGATAGAAGGAATAAATGCATAGACTATTTTCTAACTCAGGAGAACATTCAAGAATCTGAGGTGTAAAGGGATTTGGGAGTCCACTTGCAGGATTCCCTGAAGGTTAATTTGTTGGTTGAATTGGTGGTGAGGAAGGCAAATGCAATGTTAGCATTCATTTCAAGAGTACTAGAATATAAAACCAAGGATGCAATGCTGAGGTTGTATAAAGCACAGGTGAGGCCTCACTTGGAGTATTGTGAGCAGTTTTGGACTCCTTTTTTAGAAAGATGTATTGACATTAGAGTGGATCCAGAGGAGGTTCACAAGAATGATTCTGGGAACTCTAGGGTTATCATATGAGCAGCGTTTGAAGGCTCTGCACCTGTACTCGCTGGCATTTAGAAGAATGAGGGGGGGATCTCATTGAAACTCATCAAATCTGGTAAGGCCTAGATAGAGTGGATGTGAACAGGATGTTTCCTTTAGTGAGGGAGTCTAGGAGCAGAGGGCACAGCCTCAAAAATAGAGTGACATCAATTTATAACAGAGATGAGAAGGAATTTCTTTGGTCTGAGGGTGGTGATTCTGTAGAATTCGTTGCCACAGGCAGCTGTGGAGGCCAGGTCATTGGATGTATTTAAGGGAAAGGTTGATAGGTTCTTGATTAGTCAGGGCATGAAAGGTTATGGGAAGAAGGCGGGGATTAGGGTTGAGAGGGAAATCGATCAGCCATGATGAAATGGCAGAGCAGATTCGATGGTCCAAGGGGCCTAATTTTGCTCCTATGTCTTAAGGCAGTTATCATTGGCAAGGTAACATGGGAACAAAGAATTGATGGAATGAAGCAGGGAATTTTTCTTTATTTGAGAATATGGTGAAGGTGAGATTAAAGCGCCACAAGATTTTACTCTGAATAAAGCTCTTTATTGGTTCTTTCTCACTTGTGCAAGATATCATAAAGCATTTTGACTGAGATGAGTGGAATTTCATTGCAATTCAGTCTTTTATGAATTTTGAAGGATTGGAAGTATTTGTGATAATTATCTGGAACCCACTACTTCATAGGGATTAAGTAGATGAAGGGATTGTGCGTGTATGTATTTAATACAGACATACAGTGTTGAGAAAACATAAAGATTCTGATACCCTTAAATCCTTTGCTGTTATCATTTCAGAGGATCTGTCCTGGGCCCAGCTCGTAAGTACAACTACAAAGAAAGCACTGCAGCACTCTTGCTTCCTTAGAAGCTTGTAAAGGTTCAGCATGACATCTAAAACTTTTACAATCTTCTATAGATGTGTGGTGGAGAGTATATTGATTGCTTGCATCACTGCTTGGTATGGAAACACAAATGCCCTTGAACAGAAAATCCTACAAAAAATCATTGATATGGTCCAGTCCATCACCGGTAAAGCCCTCCCAATCAGTGAGCACATCTACATAGAGCACTGCCACAGGAAAGCAGCTCTCATCATCAAAGATCCCCACCACCCTTGCCATGCTCTTTTCTCGCCGATGCCATGAGGGAGGAGGTACAGCAGCCCTAGGGCCCACACCACCTGGTTCAGGAACAGTTATTACCCATCAACCATCAGGCTCTTGAACCAAAGGAGGTAACTTCACTCATCCCATAACTGGCCTGCCAGTGCTCAGCTGCTCTACTGCCTGTTGAACAACAGCTTGGCTGATATCCTTCTCAACCCCATTCTCCATGTAACCTTTGGCACCCTTACCTATTAAGAACTTCCGCTCTAAATGTACCTGTGAGGTGCCCTCCACAACCACCTGTGAAGGGGAGGAGAAGGATTGAGAGTGGGAGGGAGGGGGAAGCAATTATATCTGTCTGGCAGCATTCTTAAACGCTGAATTACAGTCCTTAGCTCAATTCTTTCCTTCTCCTGTGGTGATCAGACCCTGACAAGAGCAATGAGAATATAGTCCAAAGCTGTAAGACAGAATAATAAATTAAAATAATTCTGCAAAAAGTGCTACCTCACTGCATTAATCGCAAAAAAAAAAAAAATCCTGTTCCCTTTGGGATCAAGGGTGCCTCACAAATACAGCTATCCTTTTCATTTTGGATGTTACCTTCAGAGCACTGTGGATGCAATGTTGTGGAAATTCAAAACCTTGCAGTGCTGGCCTTCATTTACTGAGGGCACTCAAGACATGACAGATGGATTACAGCAGGAGCCAAAAAGAAGAAACTCATCAAATTCCAAACAAGAGAAAATCTCCAGACACTGGAAATCCAAGCAACACACACAAAACGCTGGAGGAATTCAGCAGGCCAGGCAGCAGCTATTGAAAAGAGTACAGTCAGCATTTCAGGCTGAGAACCTTCATCAGGACCAGAAAAATCATCAAATTATTTTGTGGGAGAAACGTAGTGAAATATGCTCAATATTATATCCACAGTTATTTGTTTCAATAATGCTCAAAGCAGGTTTTATTATTGAAGCGTGTGTGTGTGTGTGTGTGTGTATATATATATATATATACACACGCACACACACAGTATACAGTATATGTCACCATATACAACCCTGAGATTCAGTTTCTTGTGGGCATTCACAGCAAATCTATAGAATAGTAACTAAAACAGGATCAATGAAAGATCAACCAATATGCAGAAGAGAACGAACTATGAAAATACAAATATAAAAATACAGCAGTAAATAATGAGAACATGAGTTAATGAGATAGAGTCCTTGAAAGTGGGATCGATTGTAGGAAAATTGCAATGATGGAGCAAGTGAAGTTGAGTATAGTTATCCCTTTTTATTTAAGAACCTGATACTTGAGTTTTAGTAACTGTTCTTGATTCTGGTGGTGCGAGTCCTGAGGCTCTTGTACCTTCTAACTGACGGCAGCAGCGAGGAAAGGGCATGATCTGGGTGGTGGGGTCTCTGATGATGGATGCTGCTTTCCTTTGACAGAGTTTCATATAGATGTGTTCAATGGTTGGGAAGACTTAACTTGTGATGTACTGGGGGAGTCCTGCCAAAGGGTCTCGGCCCGAAACTTCATCTGTACTCTTTTCCCTAGATGCTGCCCCACCTGCTGAGTTCCTCCAGCATTTTGTGCATGTTGCTTGGATTTCCAGCATCTGCAGATGTTCTCTTGTTTGTGACTGGGCCGAATCCATTACTTTTTGCAGGATTTTTCATTCAAAGACATTGGTGTTTCCATAACATGCTGTGCCACTACCAGTCAACATATTCTCCAATACACACCCATAGAAGTTTGTCAAAGTTTTAGATGTCATGCCAAATCTCCACAAGCTCCTGAGAAAGTAGAGGCACCGCCATGCTAGAGCAATGTCTAGGAATTCACCCAAGAAAGTCTAAAGGTAATAATTTCATTAGACAACATTATGTTTTTTCCAGTGATTTAATTCTATTATTACATTATTAAGATGCTACTTCACAGTATTGCTACAGCTAGTTCTTTATATTGCAATGAGTTGTTGATAATAAAGAACAAACGCTCAACAAAATCCTAGTACAGTATTGAGCAGAAATATCTTCTATTTCAGATTGCAAAGAAGCCACCATCTATTTTTCTGGAATATCCTCCACTGGTGGCAGCAGTGTGTTGACTTGCTGTGAAAGAAGTAAAAGAAATTATAAATTAAATCTAAAGCATACAATTCCTTCCTAAATACAGTTAAAAATGTATTTCTCCAACACCTGCAGATTTTCTTTTGTTTTTAAAAATATACTCTTTTCTTCGGGAGAATGTGATTGCTAAACCCTGGTATAACATCTGTGTGTCTCAATAAGAATTATTATTAAAATTATATTTGATATATCCAGTCTAAATATGAACCTATTTTCACAGCATACCCATCTCAAAGTACTTCCTAGAATGGAGGTCAGAGATAAGAATGTGAGCTGATTTTTTTTTTTGCGTCTTGCAAGAACAAACATCCCAGACACACTGTCCTCATTATCTTTACTGAATTTTCAGTAAGGAGCAGAGCTCAAATGTAAGAACACCCTGGAAACATTTGATTCGGTAATGTAACATAAGAGCCTCAATATACACTGGATCTTGCAGTCCATCCCCATAGGACACTCAAAACTGTTGCACATATTGACAGTGTTGTTAAGAAGGCATATGGAGTGCTGGCCTTCATCAACCATGGGATTAAGTTCAAGAGCTGTGAGGTAATGTTACATCTATATAAGACCTTATTTACACCCCATTTGGAGTAGTGTGTTCAGTTTTGGTTACCTCATTACAGGATGAAGGATGTGGATACTATAGAGAGTGTGCAGAGGAGATTTACAAGGATGTTGCTTGGATTGGAGTGTTATTTGGCTTTATAATCACTCATGTTAATTATAACAATGTATTCCCAATAACTTTGTACTACTACCATGTCATGTTTATATCTTTATGCAACTAATAAAAAAATTGGAAAAAAAAAGAATTCTGCAGTTTCTTAGACTGGATGCCAGAGACTTCTGACGTGTATATATGCATTTCCTGATCATACTACATCAACCGTAATAGAGATTCTACTGTTTTTCTTTATCTGAGATGTACATCAGTCTACAGATTGTTACCTTGGACCCACCAACAAAATTCTGCTTCCATTCAGTAGATAGCTGCCAGTTCTTGTAAGTTCCAGGAAGGCAGCTGATCAGAAATATGCAGATGATGCCCTGATATCAAAATTCCCAAGTATTGGTGTCTACATCAGGTTTGGCATCAGCCTCTGCTGTGTCCCAAATTAAAATTGCAGATGTCATTTCCACCCTCTCTTGCTACACACCGAGCTCAGTATTACTGAACCATCTTAACTGGTCCTAACAATCTATTACTGTTTTAGTGAAGTTATAGCAAAGTAGCAGAACATAGAACATAGAAATCTACAGCACATTACAGGACCTTCAGTCCACATTGCTGTGCCGAGCATGTAACCTACTCTAGAAGCTGCCTAGAATTTCCCTACCACATTGCCCTCTATTTTCCTATGCTCCATGTACCTACCTAAGAGTCTCTTAAAAGACCCTATTGTATCCGCCTCTACCACCTTCACTGGTAGAAGCAAAAAATCTATAAAAACTGCAGAATTCTTGTAGATATTGGATTGGCAACAGAAAATCAAGATAAAATGAAAGAGTTCCGAAGGGAAGCAGGATGCTACTCTGCTACATCTCCTCAGTGATGTCAATCACTGTTCATGGGTAGATTCCTTATATATACCATGATTATATTTTCATACTTTAAAATATTAAAGGCTACTAATTAAACAAAATTATTAACATAAGTTGATGTGGGATGGATTTAAATGCCTAAAGCACCCAGTACCACTTGATAGCAGAATTAAATGTCAAGGTTTGTTCTTATAATTTCTCCAAATGGTAGAAGTGCTGCTTTCAGTCACCAATAAAAACCTTCCCATGAATGTTCTACTATAATGAAGCATTAAATGGAAATATGTACACTTAGAATTAAACAACAGTTTTATACTAAATGTCAGGACTAATCTGTGAAAGAATATGGCTTTTTTAAATAATTCCCAATCAAAATGAAATCATTGAGTGCCACAACTTTATATCAAGGCTTATTTCTATCTTAGCTTGAAGAGTTGGGTATATATGGGATGGCAGAGCCAAGAAAGATATGTGCCAGGAAACAACTATTGTGGAACATGCTGCAGTAATAAGTACATACAAAACAATTTTGATTTAATTTGGACCATGCAATACAAAACTGGTATCTCACTTATTGCTCCATCAATGCTATGAACGGATGATTTTGTTGGTGAAATCCAAAGTCTTGGGGGAGATCTTGCTTGCAAGTAAATACCACCGGTTCCTGTGTGTTCGGGCACACAACCACAAACATCTGTCTGCACTCTGTCCTTAGCTATTTTCCGACGAAACACTTCTTCAGGTTCTTGTTCATTGGAACTCAACCAACAGCCACTGTAAATAATTCAGAGACGGTAGTAAACGGCTAAAGAAGTAAGAGAGAGTGTGTGTGTGTGTGTGTTACTGCCTGTTACACCACTGGCATTTACGGCAGCAATGAAGGTCCTCTATCTCTGGTGGTGTTCAGGGCTTCCTTCATTATGTCACTAACTTTGTCTCGGTTTTCACTACTGTCCATCATGTAAGTCCTGGTAGACGTTCAGGAATAACATCACACTCAGATGTAGAAGGATTCTTCATTGCTGTTTCACTAACAATTTTGTTTTACCAGTCAGGGTTGTTAGCCCTAAGTTTAACCCCTGAACCTAGTGGACCAGTGGACCACTTTTATTCTGTCCTTTACCCTTTGACCCGCTTGACATGGGTGGCCCTACCAAGAGCCAAAGCACAATGCCTTGACTGCCCTTCGGGTCTCTGAGGGACACAAGCCTCCTAAATCACAACAAGGTTGTGGTCCCCTTGGAAGGAAAAAGTAAGTTTACAGAAATTATTAACCAGGACCTTCTGCTCCTTTATCTTATGGTCTTATGAATAATTGCTTTTGCTAAGTGACATCACCCTTGATGGTGCAGTAAGTCAACACACATTTATCATCTGCCAATATTCTTATTGTATTCTCATTAAAAAATTTAATACAAAAAGTATTTCTTTACTTTTGCTACTAAATTGCTTTTTGCAAATTGTCTTGTATTTTTGCTTTTTACTAAGGTTGATTTTCTATCTATCCATTGTTCTACAATATTACAGTAATATTACATCTCAGTTCTATTAATTTTTATATATGTTCTTAATGAACAGTAATTTTTAGACTGCAGTTTTTTGCACTGGGAGCTTTCATAAGTTCTTGCAAATTTTATTTTCCCAACTTAATTCTTAGAAATTAAGGCCATAAATTCATAAGTATCATGCTAACTTGATGATGAAAGTCTATGTGGCAGCCACTGTATTTTATTGCATTAATGCTGATTCATTCGTTTAATGTTCATGTTTACAGTATGTATCATAAATTTAACACACATGCACTATTCTCATAAAGCACTCACCTCTGAGGATCACAAGTTGATTTTTGAAGAAGCACCTCATTTTTATGCTTCAGAAACTCGTTTGAATGGTCATAAATAGCACTAAGATGAATATCCAGACTGTCTTTTGGTGCCTGTTAGAACATTGCAGAGCTATCAAAACTACATGAATAAAGTAACTTCTCTCATAAACTATAAATTGGAAGAAGTGTTTCTTCTGCTGTACTTTAGCTAATTTGTCTTCTTCTGCACCTTTATGTTTTCCATGAACATCTTAAATCGAAGTATGACAGTGAAGATTTTTCAGATATAGCAGAGCTGATTATTTTCAACTCTGACCTGAGGGACTATTTGTCACACTAGGATTTCCTTGTGATGTTAAGTACTACCTGGAATTGGGATGCATAATGCCATTGACAATGGGTACCAGTATTGAACTAAAATGGACATGACACAGATACAATGTTATGTTACCTCTATTTATGCCATTACAGACAACCACAGAAAACTGCTTAGCTTAGATGGCAAACCTTTGGGGAGACTTGGATTGATTTAAATATTTATTTTTTCCTGTTGTTTTACTTTTGAGGGCGGATGGTGGAAAGAAAATGATCACTCTTCTGTGATTAAAAATTCAATAATATGAAGCAATGGCACTGCAGTGTTGTGGTTAGCACAACGGTTTACAGTACCAGCGACCTGGGTTCAATTCCTACTGCTGCCTGTAAGGAGTTTGTATGTTCTCCCTGTGACTGTGCAGGTTTCCTCTGGGTGCTCAGGTTTCCTCTGGGTGCTCAGGTTTCCTCCCACAGTCCAAAGATGTTGCGGTTGATAGGTTAGTTGGTCATTGTAAATTTCCTGTGATTAGGCTTCGGTTAAATTAGGAGGTTGCCGAGAAGCATGGCTCAAAGTTCCAGAAGGGCCAATTGCGAGCTGTATCTCAATAAATAATCAACAGTGTATGGTTCACAAGGCCAGCTGGTGGCGTAGTGGCATCAGCGCCGGACTTCGGAGCAAAGGCTCCCGAGTTCGAATCCAGCTGTGCCGGGTCAAGCGTCAAACTAGCAACTCGGCCTTGTAAAAATAAGAAAGCCCGCTAAAAAAAAACGCCGTCATGACGGCGTCCTGATAACTCCACTCGGAGTCAAGGGCTTTCTTCTTCTTCTTCATATGGTTCACAAGGCATGTCCAGCTCATTATATGGTTCACTGTATCCCACCCCAGGTATCTCCTCCACAGTTCTGGGGGTCACACAGCTGCTGCATACTTTTCCGGTCCACTATTTTAGAACTGATGCATATAATTTCTAGGTATTCTCATTTATTCAGTTACCTATCCCTGCATAAATTGGTCTTGTGCTGAGCATTAGCCAATTGAAGAGGGTGTTAAATTTCTCCAAGTAGATTTAATTTAAAATGGCATGTGCATTTAAAGAGCAATTGACTGGATGGAATGGAGTGGATAACAACATTGCTTGTCTTTGATGGGAATGGAAGTGACAGAATGAATAGAGGTGCATAGAATTGATTTTGTAGGCAAGTGACAGAAATCTATGACATCTGATAGCTGGAACAGTAGATTAGAAATTGCCTAGGGGTGGCTGTGTTGGCTGGAAAATTTATTCTATTTTGAACTTCATGGGGTAGTGTTGCAGTATTGTTCGACACAAATGAGTGCAAATGGATAAGAGTTTGACGCCTTCATAAGATGACCAGAGAGGATTTTATGTCCATTCCACATTTAACGCATTTCTATATCTCAGTATGTTGCATATATTTAAAAGCTCATCATACCCATACCATATAAGGATATCACACCTTAAATTGCTAGCCATAGTCAGAACTGAGCGTCTGGTGGATTGTTGGCTTGGCCATGCTTCTCCTCTTGTGAAAGGCAGCACATGGCATCTTGCTTTATCCTGGCCCTTCCAACAAACAAAACCTATTCCACTGCCAAAAAATGGATTATCAGCAAAGGGGCTGATTTTCTATTTGGGGGTATGAAAGCTCATTCAGTCAGGGTTGTGACTAAAAGTACATATGATTATTACATGTATGGCAAAGCTATGTTTTCTCAGAAAAATTAGAAAATACGGTACTTAGATAGAAATAAAATGGAAAATATGTTTCCCTAGTTTCAAAATTTGTGGCCAAATAAATGTGCCATCCTCAGTCCGCAGACTTTCTAACTTTTAGGGCAAAAACATATGTCCCTTCCCCCCCCCCCCACCCTTAGCTCCCATGTAGATCTTTGCATCACTCTATATATCGCATTTTAGGTAACTAATTCAAATTCCTGAAAAGAACTTGATCTCAATATGGTGAGATATAATGAGTGACAAATCAACAGTCTGTTTTATATCCTTCCAGGTTTCTGGTTTCATTGAAGCCAAGATCAAAATTAAAAATATGCAAACCTATCTGCCAGTTTTCTATTATTTGCTTCACCCTCTCTCACAAAGTCAAAATCAACAGCCATGTGGGCTCATCACATCTATCGAGAAGATTCAAGGTTGCCAGTAGTTGACTTAAATGGTGTATTTGATTCACTCCAGATAAAAGTTTTGTATCTGTTTTAAACCTATACTTGCAAATGAGAGTCAGTATTTAAAATATTGCAGCTAATTTTAATTACAAAAATGTAATCATTCAAAAGACATGAGAACTTCAGTAAATCTCAGATAATCACAAGATGCTAAGCTTTGATGACTCAATGGTGTTCCTTATTTGTAACTATCTTATTAAGCTATATAGCAGATGAGATTCTTGAAATTCACTTTGCCAATAACAGCAACTCGTTGATGCATTTGGCAGGTAAGTATCATCACATGGTCTAATGGTTGTTATATTGTATTAGTTTAAAGATTCATGTGTTGTATGCTTCTTCTACCTTAGGATTACAGAGGTAAATTCCTTTGCTGGCACTTGCCACAGTTGCAGTTGCATGTAGGCGGTTCCATGGGTCCTCCTGTTGTGCTAAATGGGTTGGCTTTTGATACTGAAAACTCTGAAAGAATGCAGAACATTAATAAGATTGCAGTGTTATCCTTTAGCATACTTGCTGATAAATATCTAGTGCTGGTATTTTTAAAACTATTATCCTTCAGAACTAGAATCCAGATTTGAAACTGGTTTCGTCAAATTGGAGTAACACACAAGAGGAACTCAGCAAGTCAGGCAGCACTTTGATGAAGGATTTTGGTCTGAAATGTTGACCGTTCGTTCCTCTCCATAGATGCTGTCTGATTTGCTGAGTTCCTCCAGCATATTGTGTGTTACCATGGATTTCCTGTATTTGCAGAATCTTTTGTGTCTAATTAGATCAAGTAACATCAGTCTACAAACTATAAAATTACTTTTGGCATTCTGTCCTTAACCAATCATCTTTTCATGAATTAAAATAAAGGTTAAAACTGATAATGGCTTGACATGTGCACTGTGGACCTCAAAGACTGTTGTCCACAAAAATCCCACAGTCTCTGTGTTGTGGACTTTCTCCCCATTCAATATCATTTATTGACAGGTATTAATTCACAGGGATCCCAAGCAATTATTAGTTCTAGAGCTGGCTGGCTATGCAGCCAAACACAATAACAGAGTTTCACAAGTGACAAACCAGTAACGAAAATGTCGAACATTAGCAGATATTTGAAACACTTAAATAGCATAAAATAAAATAAATATAACATTAGTGATGATCTTATCACACTGAGTATTTTAAACAACAGCTTGTTTTTATTTTAATGACTATTAAAATATGTATCTTGGGGACTATGATAGACATACATGAAATTAGATTGTTAGGACCAAAGAGCTTGTTTAGTGTGAATTATGCCTTAACACAACTCTTCAAACCCATGTTAGAATATTTTCAGAAATTTTAGTGCAGTAGTAGATCCCACATAGGACTTAGACAGAAGTGGATCAAAATAATCCCCAATCCAGAGGAGCCAAAGAAGTCATAAGCTTTCGCCAAAAGAAAATTATTTCCCTTGAATCTGATGGATAAGTTTGCAAAACAGCATTGCCTTTGGAGGGGGATTCACTGACAATGGCTGTAGAATTTCTGTGCTAAATCATGCACAAATAGAAATCCCAAAGTTGCTATTATTTTAATAGTGTAAAGATGGAGGATGGCAATAGTTTTGCTGTCATTTCAAATGCAAGTAGTCTTTGAGTTCTAACCTGTCAAACTGTACATCGACACTTGATAAGTTGCATAGTTTCCAAACTGTACCCTTATTTGAACCTTTCATCTCTAGTATTTTATATTTTTATTTCAGATTTCCAGCATCTGTAGTGTGTTTAGTGTATCCTTCATTCACTACCTGCAGCAAAGTATCCTTCCTCAATGAACAAGCTGGATGTTTATTGTGCATAGGCATTAAAATCTTTCGTAACTTCCTTAGCAATTAAAACTTAGATCTTCAGTCAGTGGAAACAACAGTATACGTGCTATCATATTGTTACAGCAGTTTTTTAAAAAAAGCAGTTTAAATTATATTTAATATATCTGCAGAATTCCTGTTGTTTGTGTTTTTAAATTATATTTAAAGTGTTTTCTAAAGAATAAAATAATACTCGGGACACTTTGGGTGTGGTTAAGTATTTCACTCCATTCCATCTATTTATTGTCAAACTCAGGATGTTTAAGATCATGCCCTATTGAAACAATGCCAAGAGAATTAGGTGGGCAGCTACCTTCAAATTTATATTACAACTTTAAGGTAATGTATCCCAAGAATTACGAGTTAATATCAAACGAAAACTAGCACTAAGGTTAAAACGCAAGGTAAAGAGAAAAAAAAACCTCACAATTTAAAGAAATGCCTAGAGTTTTAAACAGTAATAGAACGATTGTGGAAATTGAAATGAATTAATAAAGCTTTTGCTGCCATTATCATTACAGTTCATTACTCCTCAATATTTATGTAAGCCTAAGAATTGTGTGCAAATGAAACACAATGATGCACACCAAAATATGGGTGAACACAGAAGGAAGGAAGAACTGGCAAATTTTAATTTATTTATTAAATTTCCTGCCATTATCCAACATTCCCAACTGCTCTCAAGGAACTGGCATGTGATTTTGATTTGCTGCCACCCTTCTGGTGAAGGTGCTGACAGACGGCCCATTTGAGTTCCAGGATGTAGAGCCAGGTGATGATGAAGGACCAGACAGTGTGAGTCTTCAGGGAACCCTGCAAACAGTGATATTACATGCGCCTGGTGTTCTTGTCTCTCTGGATCGTAGCGGGTGTAGGTTTCAGGGGTGCTGTTAGATTAGCCTGGACAAACAGCTGCAGTCCGCTTTGTACTGCAGTCATGGTGCACAAGCAGTAGAGGAAATTGATTTCATAGTGGTGTATGGGGAGCCAGTCATATATGCTGCTTTCATACTTTTTCATTGTAGCTGTTTTCATCCAGGCAAGTGGAACAGGTGCCAAGACTGTAGCTGGGAATAGAACTAAGTTTATGGGCACAGCATGGCTGAGAATAGAGCAGATGTATGACTGGAATGGAAAGAGGAATGGAGTCAACCTTGCAGAAAAAGAACCATGAAGAATCTGGTGTGTGGAGCAGAGCCAAATGCCTATATGTGATTGCGATCAAAAGTTAGGGTCCAGAGAATGGCTGGGAGATGGGGGCTTGTGTGTCAAGAGAAGGAAGTACTTGAATAATAATCTCCTGGATGACAGTTTATAGAATCCCTCCTGTAAATTCACTGGTCCACTTTTACCCATGAATCCTATTGTTGTCTCAAAATACTTCACCAGATTTTCCTTTCCAAAACCGATTTTAATTCTTTGCAATTATTTGGATTTTCTATGTGCTCAGTAGAGTTCTAAGATCTGTGAAAGTAGATTGGAGCACTTTCCTCACATAAGTAGGTATCAGGCTAACTTGTGTACAGTTCCCGTGTCTTCTCTCCACTTAATTGACTGTTATTCAATCCATGAGGTTCATACTATGATGGTTAAAATCAATGAAACATCCATTTCCAGAGAGGCCTTCATGAATATATAAGATGTAAAGTCAAGCAGCGGTTTCTGGATTTCTTCCCAGTGTGTTTATACCATATGAACCTTAATTTCTTCAAAATTAGATTAGATTATTAGATTATGAGGACAGGCAGTCCTCTTTTATTGTCATTTAGTAATGCATGCATTAAGAACTGATACAATGTTCTTCCGGTGTGGTATCACAGAAACACAAGACAGACCAAGACTGAAAAACTGACAAAAAACACATCATTATAACATATAGTTATAACAGTGCAAGCAATACCGTAACTTGATGAAGAACAGGCCATGGGCACGGTAAAAAAAGTTCAAAGTCTCTCAAAAGTCCCATCATCTCACGCAGACAGGAGAAGGAAGAAAACTCTCCCTGCCATGCTTCCAGCGCCGCAAACTTGCCGATGCAGCATCCTGGAAGCACCCGACCACAGTCCAACTCTGAGTCGTCCGAAAACTTCGAGCCTCCAACCAGCCCTCCGACACCGAGCACTGAGCACCATCTCTGCTGAGCGCTTTGACCCCAGCCCCGGTCGCCAGCAACAGGCAAATCGAGGATTTGGGGCCTACCCTCCGGAGATTCTCGATCGCACAGTAGCAGCGGCAGCGAAGCCGGGCATTTCAGAAATTTCTCCAGCTATTCCTCCGTGCTTCTCATGTCTGTCTCCATCAAATCAGAATTGTGCACGGTCCCCTATTCAATAAATACGATATAATTTTCACCAGAGAGGCCTTGCGTGCTGTGTCGCGCCGCCATCTTATCCTCCTGCCTCACTCTGATTAGATATTTGATTCCCCATTCTTTCCAAATGTATTTTGGTATCTTCTAAGATGATGGATTCAAAATAGTTATTAATTTTCTGAAGATTTTCTTCTCCCCTTTGTAATTTCCCTATCTATGCTTGTAATAAACCAACATTTTGTTATTACTAATCTCTAATTTCATTGTTCAGAGAATAAGAGAATCAAAAGAAGAGAGAGGAAATGAGACAGAGAGAAAGGAACTGACAGGGAAGGAAGAGAGAGTAAAAAAATGCAAAACTAAGACAGAGAAAGTGCTTCAAAATAAAGGGAAAGAGAGCTAGTAAAGGACATTATGAAACTAGGAGAGAAATTTTCAGACAGTGGGATGAGGGGCATTCTGGAGAGATAGAGACAAACAAATTAAGGAGGGATAGAGTTACTTGGGAATGAGGAAGAGAGCAACAGAAAGGTAGAAATAGGAAGAGCTTTAGAGCAAGGTATGAGAAATGCATTTAGTGTGGCTGGGGAAGATGCAGACCCAGAGAGGAGTGGAACAAAAGGGTAAACAGAAAAGCAGAGAAAGAGAGGGGACATGAGATGATGAGGGAAGAGAAAGGAAACGAGTGCAACAAACGTGGAAACACAGAGAAGGATAGAGGGTGAGAAAGAGTGTATGCTTTAAGGGGTGTGTGTGTAAAATCAGAGAACGTCACAAAGTTTGCAATTGAGAAGTAAACGATAAAAAGAGAGAGAGAGCAGAAGCTAATAAAAAAAATGCAACAGTTTTCACTACTTGATACGGTTCCAGTTTTGAAGGCTTTTTGCAAAGTGGCTTTGCTTGAAAAATAATGAAGATCATCACTCTATACTGTGGAGTAATAATTAATGGAAGGAAATTTAAGTTGGTTAATTACCTCAGCCATATGACCACACTGCTGGAGTTCATCAGAGAGTCCTAGACCCAAGCATTTAAACTGTTTCATCACTGGTGCACACCGATGTGAAATTTTATATTGAGTTCACTGATCCTCAGTTACTGAGGTAGAACAAGTCTGAAGTACACAGTGGCAGGTGGTAGTTGAAACCAAGAGAAGGGGAGGGGTGAAGTAAATAGCTGGGAAATTGACTGGTGAAAGAGATAAAGAGCTGGAGAAGGGGGGAATCTGATAGGAGAGGAGAGAAGACCATGGAAGAAAGGGAAGGAGGAGGAGCACCAGAGGGAGGTGATGGGCAGGTGAGAGGGAGCAGGAATGGGGAACGGTGAAGGAGGGGAATTATCACAAGTTTGAGAAATCAATGTTCGCGCCATCAGGTTGGAGGCTCCCCAGACAGAATAAAAGGTGTTGCTCCTCCCACCAGAGTGTGGCCTCATTATGGCAGTAGAGGAGGTCATGGACTGACATGTCAGAATGGGAATGGGAAGTAGAATTGAAATGGGTGGCCACCGGGAAATTTCACTCTTTCTGTTATGTATAGTTTTTCATAAAATTCTATTGTATTTCTGTTTTCCGGGAAATGCCTGCAAGAAAATGAATCTCAAGGTAGTATATGGCAATATATACATACTTTGATAATAAACATACCTTGAACTGTGAGATGTTTAACTAGACCATTAACATAAGCAACTAGCAACACCAACCAAATGGCATTAACTCTTGAGGGGAATAGTTGGTGAAAGAGATAAAGAGCTGGAGAAGGGGGAATCTGATAGGAGAGGAGACCATGGAAGAAAGGGAAGGAGGATGAGGAACAGTTACTGTTTCAGAACAAGACCCTGCAGAAAGCCCAAAATATTGACTATTTATTGCCCACCATAGATGCTGCCTGACCTGCTGAGTTCTTCCAGCATTTTCTGTGTGTTCCTCAAGATTTCTAGCATCATAAATAACTAGATCATTCACATAAATACTGTGTGTACCACCTGCAAAATGCAGCGTAACAATCAACCAGTACTTTGCTGACAGCACAACTCAAATTGGTGACCTCTCCACTTAGCAGGATCAAGCACACAGGGATGTCATTAAGGGGTGTCCTTGTAATGAAACATCTCCTAGGAATGTATCACCAGTGCTTCATCATTACAAGATCTAAATACTAGTATTGTGGTGGGGGGGCAATATTCCCTCCTGCAAAGGTTCAAGAAAGAGGGTCACCACCACCTTCTCAAGGACAACCAGGGATGGGCAATAAATGCTAGAGACACACAAATCCTGCATGATAAATAGCTGAAAAAGGGAGATTAAGGAAGTATTCCAGAGTGATATTCAATTTTTACTTAGACTAGAGCTTCATGAGGTGTTAATTGCCGAAAAGAAAACTACCTGTCACAGAAGAGGGAACAAAAAGAAAGCTAAGGGATGAATGAAATATACAGTTTGAGGTCAAGGAAGAAACCACAAGAATAAAAGAACCTGTTGGGAGTTGGTTCTGGATCCCAAGAGAGGGAATTTGTAGAATGCCTACAAGATGCCTTGTTAGAGCAGCTTGTGGTTGAGCCCACCAATGGAAAGGCATTTCTGGATTGCCTGTTGTGTAAGGAATGAGATTTGATTAGGAAGCTTAGGTGACCTAAGTAAAGTGATATAGAGAGGATGTTTCCTATGCATGAGAGAGTCTGCAGGTACTGGAAATCCATAGCAACACACACAAAATGCTGGAGGAACTCAGCAGGTCAGGCAGCATCTATGGAAATGAATAAACAGTCAACGTTTCTGGCTGAGACCCTTCTTCAGGACTGGAAAGGAAGGGAGATTATGCCAGGATAAAAAAAGTGTGGTAAGGGGAAAGAGGATAGCTAGAAGATGAAGCCAAGTGGGTAGGAAAGGTAAAGGGATGGAGAGGAAGGAATCTGATAGAAGAGGGGTGTGGACCACAGGAGAAAGGGAATGAGGAGCGACTCAGGGAGAGGTGATAGGAAAGTGAGAAGAGGTTAAGAGGCCAAAGTGGGGAATAGAAGAGGTGAGGGGAGAGAAATGTTTTACCAAAAAGAGAAATCAATATTCATGCCATCAGGTTGGAGGCTACCCAGAGGGAATATAAGGTGTTGCTCCTCCAATCCCAGAGTGGCCTCATCATGGAAAAGTGGAGGCCACGGACCGACATGTCGGAATGGAAATGGGAATTGGAAATAAAATGTTTGGTCACTGGGAAGTATCCCCTTTGGCAGTTGGAGCAGAGGTGCTCGACGAAGCGGTCCCCCAACTTACGACAGGTCCTCTTCTTTTCTTCTTCTATTTCCCACTGTGGCTTCTTACCATTTTTCCCTGCCTACCACCCCCCCCCCCACCCCATCCCTTCCTTTGAGTCTGCTCTGTCATGGCTGATCTACTCAATGCACCATTTTCCTTTCATTGATTCCTTTAATATCTAGAAAAGTCATTTTTGAGGAAGCACAATAACTGAGCCTCCCAGTTAAAGGGTGTCAAAGTTTAACCACTCTCTGCAGGGCCAGACTTTAGGCAGGACTAGGCTGGGCTGCAGTCCAGGGGCCAGAGCTGCACAGGGGCCCAAAATAGGTAGCTATCATCATGGCGGCCAAAAAAAAATGCGAGAATTGAGCACAGAAAAGAAAAAAGAAACAAGAAAAAGAGGACCGTGAGAAAGAAGCATTAAAAAAGACATTGAAATTGACAGAATTTTTTAAACCTGTTCTTGATGATGCAGCATTACCATCGCTCTTGTCACAGTCTGAGACCGGTGGACAAATGGAGACTTGTTCAACAGCTAGTGCTAGCACCAGCATTAGCACAGGACCACCATCCTGGCCACAGTCAGCAGCTAATGTTGAAGAGGCAGAGTGCATGACTTTGGGATTCCCAACAGAGGCCTCCGGACAACCAAGTTGGGTCGCCATTAATGTTAACGTTACCGCTACTGAGGATCCTCACAGCACTGATCCTGTTCGCTGGGGAAAAGAAACGTCAGTCCGAGCATACTGAGCTAAGAAAGGGCCAGAGTCCTGCCAGAATAAGGATGTGAAGATCAAAGCTTTGGAAAGAGTATACAAAGAGCAGAGACATTTTTTTCTCCAAATTTCACTTCAAACGCAAGCTCGTAAATGGTGAGTACATATCAAGGAAATGGCTCTTATATTCCCCTTCCGCTGGCTGCGTGTTTTGTTTTGCCTGCTGCATCTTCAGTGATGGTAACTGTTAGTCCATCTTCGAAACTGGCTTTAGCGACTGGAAGCATGCCACTGAGTGCATAAGAGAGCATGAAAATAGCGAACATCACAGGAAAACGATACTGACCGACGTTACACTAGCGTCTGACAGCGGTAGATACAGAACTGCAAAAACAGTTCACGTCAGAGTGTGTCTACTGGACCGACGTATTGAGAAGAGTAGTGGCGGTTGTGAAGTTTTTGGTCAAGAGGGGACTGGCTATCCGAAGCTCAAGTGACATATTTGGCAGGCCTGATAACGACAACTACATGCGCATTCTAGAGGTATTAAGTGAGTTTGACCCATTTTTGAAGGCGCACATACAGAAATTTGGAAATGCAGGATCAAGCACCCCTTCATATCTTTTACCTAAAACATGTGAGGAATTTACTGAGCTCATGAGTGATGGGGTTTCTGTCAGAGATCGTCAGTGAAGTCAAAATGGCCAAATACTTTTCTATTAGCATCGATTCAAGCACAGATATTGCACACATAGATCAGCTCACATTCATTTTACGTTATGTGTCAACTGATGGAAACATTCAGGAGCAATTCTTACAATTTCTACCCATTGAGAGCCACACAGGGGAGGCTTTGTGTGTGTCTGTGTTCAAAGTTTTAGGAGAGATGAATATTGACATAAGCAACTGCAGGGGGCAGTGTTGTGACAATGCTGCAAATATATCCGGTGCATACAAAGGCTTACAATCCCACATCAAGGAAATCAATCCACTTGCTGAGTGGGTTCCATGTGCAGCACACACATTGAATCTCCTTGGAACCAACAGTGTCAACTGTTGTGTTGAAACAGCTGATTTTTTCATCTTCGTGCAGAATGTGTTGAACTTCTGCTCCAAGTCAACTTCTCGGTGGGAGGCGGTGACCGCAGGACTTCAGCCTAATGCGAACAAGCGCATTGAAACTCTGAAGTCTCTCTCTAATACAAGATGGGCTGCACATGCAGAAGCCACACAGGCAGTGTGCGGAAATTATGCCAATATTCAAGATTCGTTAAAGAGCATTGCAGATGACATTAATCAGAATGTGGCAACTAGGAATGAAGCAAGGTCACTATACAAAAAAACGGACAAGCTTGAGGTAGCTTTTCTGAGCAAACTGGGGCATTGCATTCTTCAGCGCTTTGAAAATGCAAGTGTTGCATCGCAAGCTGTAAATCTAGACCTGTGTAATGCTGTGGATTTGGTGAGATCACTACGGGGATACATAGCAAGCTTACGTGATCAATCTGATACTTTTGAGACCCAAGCTAAAACTATGTCTCCAACAGTCTCACAAGTGTACAAAGAAGGCACCCAACTACAAAGAAGGCACCCAACGACAAAGAAAATATACAGCCTTTCTGGGTGAATCCACAACACCTGATGTTGGCTTGTCAGCCAGAGAAAAATTCTCAGCTACTGTTTTTTTGGTCGTGATGGATAGATTACTTGCAGAAATTGATTGCGGATTTGCATCATATAATGACCTTAACAACACATTGAGCATCCTAAACAATACCCCTTCTCTCTCTGTACAAGATCTGCGCAAGAAAGCATCTGATCTCCAAGGCAGATATTCAGCTGACCTGGAGTTAGACTCTGTGGAGGAGATTGTCCATTTCAGGGAATTTGTAAGCGGCAAAGATACTTAATCCACAACAGAGCTTTCATGCTTCCTCAGAGAAAAAAAACTTGCAGGTCTTCTTCCCAAATGCAAGCATTGCTTTGAGGCTTTACCTGACTCTCCCTGTCACAAATGCAAATTGTGAGCAATCTTTCTCCAAGCTCAAGCTAGTGAAGAATAGGCTCAGATCCACAGTGGGACAGGACAGGCTGAATCATCTTACTCTGATGTCACTTGAAAGTGATCTTGTCGGAAACTGAATTTTGGTGACCTGATCAAAGACTTTGCTGCAAAGAAATCCAGAAGAACTAGGCTTTAATTTTGAAAAACAAGCAGCTGACTTTGTAAATATCTAGGCTTGTGTGTCAGTGCTGTTCCTGTTTTTGCGGCAATGCTAATAGTTGACTGCTTACCAACCTAGTAAGTAATAAGTGATCTTTACTCTGCAAGCAACACAGCACAGCAATAGGTTAGTATGTGCTAGATCACATTTTTCAAAAAGATTGTTGGAGTACTGGCAAGTTTCCTAGTTTGCTATAGTGCCATCTCTCTTGGCCTTTTTGTCTCCCGTTTCCATTTTACTTTCTCAGAACACACAGTTGAGAAAAATACCGAGATAAAAATGCTCTGGCATTGTTTGAGAAGTAAGGCCTATGGTATGTGCAGCAACAGCTAAATAAAGATTTAAGATTGGGTACGTCATACTTCGTCTCCCTCATAACTTTACTAAGCCAACTAAGCCTAGGTCAATTTTTGAGTGCTTTAGATGCTGTCCTTCAAACTAAGAATCTGCATTACTTTCTGTCCTCCCTCTTAAGGCCTGTAAGTTTATAGCCTACGTATTGTACTAAACCAATGTCTTGGTCCACAGCTTTGATATTTAGACCAGTACGACCTTTGCTCTCGATCTTGCCTTTTTTTTTGCTTTGCACAGCAGCATTTAACAGTGTCGGCAGGGGCCCCGTCCCCACTAAATCCAGCCCAGGGGCCCATAAGTGCCTCCAGCCCCGGCCCTACTAAATCCGGCCCTGGCTCTCTGGGTGAAGAAATTTTCTCACCTCAGTCCAAAAATGCGCACCTCTTACAAAGGTTCTGTGTTCCGGGTTTCTGGACGTCTCAGCCACAGGAAACTTTTAAGAATTGTACAAACCTTAATTTCCTTCTCGTTCTTCTGAAATCTGGAAAGAGCAACTTGGTTTACCCAAACCCATAAAGTCCGGAACCAGACATAGTGAATATTCATTGCCTTTCCCTAAGGTAAGATTTGTTTTTGTCAAACTGCACATAATCTTTCAGACACGGCCGCAACTAAATACATTCTATAATTTACATTGCAGCATTTGCAAACTTCGATTGTAAAGTATTTGCCCCTGGAGACATGAGTGCGTGCAATGCAACCCTATTGCACTACTTGTTTTGTTTTCAAGGATTTTATGCAGCTCAGGAACTAAACAATTTTAAAAACATCGTTTGCAAACAGATCCAAATATCGGACGCAGTGGAACGATGTTGGATGCATTTCCTTAGAAGTATGAATTCTGCGGTTTAGTATAAAAGTCGGAACTCTTCAAGGATCCTGGAAACAAATAGATGCAACGTTTCTGTTCAAAAACCAAAAACAAAGCCTGCAAATGTCCCAGAATATCTATTCTGGACTCTTTTTAGTGGTTTAAAGCGTTAAAATAAATACTTTATGTTTGACATTTTTATTTACTGTCTTGGTTTAACGTTTCTATTAATCCTCGCGTACTTACCTCACTCGCAGAGTCACTGAGCAAAGATGGATACTTCTAAAATGACTAAAGGCTAATTCATTTTAATATAGTTCGCAGTTCCGTTAAAAACAAGCGCATTACTTTTAAATAAAATGCTCAGTAATTTTACCAAGTGCAAGACATCCACGTTTCAGAGTTATTGGAATACCTGACTTTCCTTTTGCCGGCCTCTAAAATCATCGTCGTTTTCATATTTTGGGAAAGGGAATGGTTCCCTTGTATCTGGCATTTCCTGGCGCGGTCGCCGCCGCTGCGGAGTTCCGAAATGAAATCTCCCCGGTGCTCGAACATTTGTTTACAGCGTTACAATCCGTTGCTGGGTTACGACGTTTCGGAAACTATAGATTTCCACGGTACTACTCTCTCTACCACCTTCCAGTGATCGCGGCTAGGATTATCTGTCCCATTTAATGTCCCAAAGGAAACTATAAGAGTAGAAAATAATTACTGTAAAACCAAATTAACCAATTCATTACAAGTGACCTCATGCAGTACTGAGAGAATGCTGCAGTTACTTTCTTTCAAATTTACCGTCCTTTCAGGCGAATTTCCAATGATAAAGTCATTCCGTGTCCGTGACACTACATGAACCATGTAATAGTGGCTGTGGTTTTACAATCCGCTTCAATGGAACCGAATTTTCGTAGCAGTATAGAAAGTGTTGCTCTTTCTGAGTCCGTGATTGGACGAATACAGGTTTGGAATGAATTTTTAGGAATAAAGAGTCACATGCAATTTGAATGGGATCAAGTTTTCTTTCCCAGTGTATTGGGTGCAATGGATCCCTTGAGGAATTTAGCTGAAGCTGTTTATATTGTGATTTATCTCATTGCTTTTTATAGAATCTTGTGTGTAAACTGTCTGTCAAGATTATGGATATTGCAAAGTTGACCAGAATTCAAAATCATTAAGTCCATTCATTTTAGAGATGAAAAACTGCAGATGCTGAAAACCTGGAACAAAAACCAAAACATTTAGTGGTCAGCTAATATCTTTGCAAAAGAGAACCAGTGTTAGCATTTCAGCTTGAGGACCTTTCGTGGAACAGTGTGTTACGATATCCTGGGTTATTCATTGTGGACTGTGCCTTTAAAAAGAGAGAGAGAGAGAAAGAGAGAGAGAGAGAGAGAGAGAGAGAGCATGCATTTGTACAACACAAACAACTTGTTACAGAAAGAGAGAGGGCCAAGGACTGCTCACAGTTTGGGATTTCTGCAAGGACACTGCCAGCTTCTGAGTTCCTACAGAGAGAGAGAGAGGAGGAGCTACATGATGGACAGCTGGTGTTCAGTACAACAGTATATAAACCAGCGTAATTGCTTGTTTCACAGGACACACAGATGCACTAAGATGTGGTGAAGTTACCACTATCCTGTTCAGGTGCCCACGAGTGTGGGATTGAGGATCGATTGTGAACGATCGATCTGTGATTATTCGTGCGTGAAAGAGCGACCCTGTGGAGTCTACCAGTGTGTCTAACCTTTGCCTGGGTTGGTAGACTATCACTTGAAGACAGTGCTCTTAAGTTGGTCAAGTCTGGCTAACCTGGAAGTTTCGGAGGACAACGGGAAGAATCGACGGTATCGGCTTACTTGAACAAGAACAACACCTCTCTCTCTCCATCACTACGCAACTGAACTGATTTCATTTACCAATCATCGTAAGACTGTATCCATTTACCCCCTAGGCTTGAAGAAGCTTGGTTTTTATATTTCCACATTTACATATATAATCATTGCTAACCTGTTTGCTATATCTGAATTTATATTACTGTATTGCGTAGTTACTAATAAAACAGTGTTAGTTAACAGCAATACCAGACTCCAAGGTGTTTTCCATTTCTGCTGGTTCTTTAACTCTGTTTCTCTTTCCATGGGCACTGCCTGACCTGCAGAGTGTTTCCAGCATTTTCTGTTTTTGTACATGAAATGTGGGCCCTTCGGTATTCCGTTGTGCTTGCAGAGTAAAAATAAGTGAAAGATTCAAAAAATAAAGTATGACGGTACTGGAAATCTGAACTAAAATTTTCAAAATGCTCTAAATTTTCAGTAAGTCAGGCAGCATCTATGCAGAGTTAATAGGTGGCAGCGGAGGCCAAGTCTTTACGTATTTGTAAGGCAGAGGCGGATAGATTTTTGATTGGTCAGGGCACGAAGGAACACAAGGAGAAGGCAGGAGATTGGGGCTGAGAGGGATAATGGATCAGCCATGATGAAATCGCGGAGCAGACTCGATGGGCCAAATGGCCTAATTCTGCTTCTATATCTTACGGTTTTATATTTCAGGTCAGTGATGTATGGCTCTATGTCTAGCTCGATCATCTTTCATTCCCAACAATCTGGTGACACCTTGTGCACAGCCGTTGCCCAGGCCCAACATTGCCCAACAAAGCAAGCTATTTTTCTTTTTATCAAGGCGGGGAAGAAGGCTCAGACACAATCCAAGGAGTATGCCAGCCTCCTAGGAACATCAAAGGACTGGCGATTAAGAGGCGACCTAAGGAAACAGCTCAGACTCCCTGAGCACATCTCCTCGACAATGCTTAGGCCAAACATAATGCTGCCGTCAGAGTCACCTAGACAGGTGGTCATGTTGGAGCTGACCGTTCCCTGGGAAGACCGGATGGAGGAGGCCCACGAAAGGAAAAAGACAAAGTATCAAAACATGGTTGAGGAGTGCTGCAGCAGGAGATGCTGGGTACACTGTATGCCCATGGAGGTGGGCTGCAGAGGGTTTGCTGTTTGAGCCCTCAACTGGATGGGCATCTCAAGATCCCAGAAGAGGAAAGCCATCAGGAGCACAATGGAGGCAACAGAGCAAGCCTTGAGATGGCTGTGGATCAGGAGGAGTGATCCGTGACAGAATGCTACTCAGACACAAATTGGGGCCTGATCAACCCCGGCTGGGTCACCCAGGTGAGGGCATCTGATGCTGACAGACCCGAAAGCACCCTGTGATCCCAGGTTACATCATGGATGATGTGCCTGAGTTCATCGCAAGATGTATCATTCTATCAGTGAGAGACCAGTGTGCAGCCATCTCAGCAAGGTTCAAATATCTCCATCAGTCTGGGCATTTTACAACCCGAATAGACGTGGCTGCAGTAAACATGGAAAACAGATGGATTGATCTTGATGTGTGAATGAGGCGTGTCAGATATACTTTATGTCTAGCCCCTCATCATTGCATGTTTGTACAAATAACAGTGCTTTCAATATAAAAATTTAAGTGAGTGTAAGTGTGCTCTTCTACACTGTCTAAATATTTTAATTATTAAAGATGTTTTAATTAATTGAATTCATTTCAAATTTCCAGCACAAGATTAAATTATTTAAATCTATTTGAATGTTTTTTTTAATATATCTATATCAATGATGTTTAAAAGCAGTTCAAAAATCTTTGGCAATCGTAAGCGTGTTCTGGAGTCAGTACCTGAGACTTGGTTGTTGCTCATCACTTGTCTATCCCAGCTTATGGGACCCTCCTTGAGTGTGGAGGGTCAGGCTGAATATCTACTGCAATTGAGCACCATGGATGGGAAATCTGGCAAAATGCCTGGGGCAGCATTATCCATTTTCATCTATAAACAGAAGCTGACGGTTTGAGAACATTTCAAGGTCTGTGGTGAGACCCAAAGGTTATGTGTGATCAGATTGCTTTGATTCTGAAGCTGATGTATCTTTGAACACAATATCTAATTCTTTTGTCATGAAATTTCTGTTCTTCTCTCCTGAACGTGCTATTTGCATTCATGTAAGCTAAAAGAAATCTGGAGTCCCCAGCTGCCTAAATTTAGGAATCCTTTTTCACACAATAAAGTATCTGATTAAGGGGTTCAGTGCGAATTTTGCAAAGGGCCTTTTAATCAGATAATTATTACATGTTCCATCAATTTATAGTTTCAGAAAATACATTTTAAGTACTTCTGTCTTAGTTTCAGTTTTAATAGAAAAGTAGTTCTTCATGGATTAACACTGACTGTGGTGTGTGCCAATACAATACTGCTAAAAAAAAGCCACTGTCTTATGACTGTTATGTAAGTTGTATGTGTAAATATCTTAGTGAACATTGAAAATGGAACATCCTGTTGTTATGTCTGCATGACAGACATCATAATATCCATAAATAAAACTCAGTAGATGGGACAACATTTTATAAAATAGAATTGCAAATGATTCACCTGCTTAATTGATGTGCAATATGCATATTCATTAGTCAAAAGGGGCTCACATATTGAAGGTAGATAAAATGCTTTGAATTCCAATTTGATTAATTAAATAAAAGGAACCCAGTGGTTAAGAGGAACTAACTGCGGTTACATAAGGTTCACAAAACAGGAACAGGCTATTCAATCCAACTGGTCTGTGCTGGTTTTTTATGTTCCTGACAAGCAGTTCTTCCACTTTAATCATCAAACTTAATTTGAATGTATTACTTTCTTACTCATGTGCCTTTCCCTACGGCCTTCATACTATCAGTGACGGGCACACCAGTTTGTAGTCGACTTTTACTCCAGACATAGGGCCTTCTTCTGTCTGCTTTAATTGATTTATTAGTAGCTATCTCATAAATGGCTACTGGTTCAGGAGTACAATGTACAAGACATTTTAAAAGTCTGGCTCTTGAACAGTTCACATCAATGAACTGCAGTTTATTGTGTTGTCAGAGAAGATTGCATTAAGAAGTATTTTGTGGGTACGGCTTACATTTTGCATAATTCTATAATTCACATGACTGCAAAATGAGTTGGCAAATTGGATGCTAATGGAATTAAAAACTGACTTGGTAATAGGAGAGAGGAGACCTTGGTGGTGGATTGGTTATATAATTGGAATAGTAGTGTATACAATAGGGCAGTGGTCCCCAACCACAGGGCCGCGGACCAGTACTGGGCTGCAAAGCATGTGCTACGGGGCCCCGAGGAAATGATATGAGTCAGCTGCACCTTTCCTCATTCCCTGTCATGCACTGTTGAACTTGAACATAGGGTTGCCAACTGTCCCGTATTTGCCGGGATATCCTGTATATTGGGCTAAATTGGTTTGTCCTGTATTTCCCCTGCTAAGTTAGAGCATTCCTATGAAACCTCTCGTGCCGAAATGGCGTGAAGCGAAGAAACAATTACCATTAATTTAGATGGGAAAAATTTTTGAGCGTTCCCAGACCCAAAAAATAACCTAACAAATCATACCAAATACAGGTAACACATAAAACTGAAAATAAATAATACTAACATAAAGTAAAAGCAGGAGTGATATGATAAATACACAGCATATATAAAGTAGAAATAATGTATGTACAGCATAGTCGGGAAGATGAAAGTAAAACCGATTAGTGGGGGGAAAAATCGGCACGTACGCGCATGCGCACATCACATGCACACGTCACGCATATGCACACAGGTGCCTGCGCAAGGCTTCATGGTCATGGTAGTCTTTCCTGGGGTAAAGTGTCCCGGGATTTGACTGCTACTTTTGTCCCTTATTTGGGAGTAAGAAAGTAAAAGACATGTTGAGGTGAGTTTAATCCTACTTGAACACCCCGCCCTCCCCCCGATCAGCCGGTCTGCAAGAATATTGTCAATATTAAATCGGACTGTGGTGCAAAAAGGGTTGGGGACCCCTGCAATAGGGATAAATAACTACAGGAGATACGATTAATGCAGAAGGTATGATTAAAAGCTTTGCTGATGACATAAACATTATTGGAGTTGTGGATAGTGAAGAGGATAGTTTTAGACTATATCAACTGATAGATTGTAATGATAGTGTAATGATAGATAGAATTTAATCCTGATAAGTGCAAAGTGATGTGGTTTGAGAAATCAAACTAGGATAGACATATACTGTGAATGATGGGGCCCTTTGAAGTGTTGACGAACAAAGGCACTTTAGTATATAAATCCAAAGATCCCAGAAGGTGGCAGCACACATAAATAGGTTTGTAAAGCAGGCATATAGAATGAATATAAGAGCTGGGTTGTTATGGCACAGCTTTATAAATCTTTTTGAGGCCAATTCTGGAATATCTTGGGACATCTTAGTTGCTGCAGTAGAGAACAGACATGATTGTGCTGGAGACAATGCAAAGGAAATTCACCATGATTTTGCCTGGGATAAAGTATTTCATTTGTCAGAAAAGACTGGATAGGCTTGAATTATTATCCTTGCAACAGAGAAGGCTGATGGAGTCCTGATAGAATTGTAAACAATTGCATGGACAATAGTAAACTCTTTCTCTTGACAGAAGTTTAAGGAGTAAGAGGTTTAGGGAGATAAGAGGAAGAATCCCTTAGCTCAGATCTTGGTTGAAGTGCACTCAGAATGCAGAGACTTGCACAATACAGTGGATTCTGGTTAATTGGGACACATCAGGACCAGCAGATTTCGGCCTAATCAAGCGGCTGCCCCAATTAACCAAAATGTCATGGAAATAGTTAAAAGGAATAAAAAGATAAAGTACTTTTTAACTGAATAACTATTTATATATTTAAATGAAATTCAGAACAAGGTAGAACACTACTACTACCTCTACAGTACCATAAAACTGTATTAGTTCCTAATAGTTAGTGATGGAGGTATTCATCTGCTGTGCTCTTTTGATTGACTGTAATTGAATAAAATCAGGAGACACCTAGTGCAGAAAATGGACTGCCTTCATACAATGTTTTAGACGACTGGATCCTCCAAATACTCATTTCCGTTGTAACATTTAAGATGGTTGTCGATACTTTTGTAATTCCTAACTTGTTGAAGTAGTGAAATCATTTCACTTTCATTCCCGGCCATTTCTGAGCCTGAAAGTTTGAAACTACACTGAGCAAAACAGATCTGAATTGTCTTACTGCTTATTTCTCGCCAATGATCAGTGACAAAAATCACTGCTTTTTGAACACAAACACACGCTATTTAAAAACTGATTGCTCTAAGCATGGAGTAGTGTCCCATGGCTACGCAAGTGCACACGACTGACGCTAGTTAGAAATTTTTGGGTAAAGTCTCCTACCCCAGTTCAGTGGCATCGTGTCACAAATTAGTGAAGGGAATCCCGGCTATTTTCTCAGTTTAGTTTTCGTTCTTTACGAGTTGTGAAATGAATGGCTGCCCCAATTAACCGATGGCCCAATGAACTAGAATCCCCTGCATTTTAGTAAGTATCTAGGCACTTGTGATATTTACTGGGAGCGCTGAAGACGAAGGGCCCGAAACATTGTTGAGGATCCCTACCATCCATCCCACAATTTCTTTGACCCACTACTATCAGGAAGGAGGTGCAGGAGCATGAGGACCAGGAAGCTAGACTCAGTAACAGCTTCTGCCCTTAGGCTGTAAGGCGAATGAAAACCCTACCACTCATCACTAGGAGTTTACTGTTTACTGTTCACCTGTGCTGCGCACTACATGCATTTTTGAATTATATTTTATTAACTATTTATGGTAATATTGTGTTTTATAAGCAGTATGTGATTTTTTTTTTGTGGGTGGGCTGTGTTCTGGAGGAACGTTGTTTCATTAGGTTGAATGTATGTACAGTTGGAGGACAATGAACCTGAACTTGGAACGTGAACAAATACTTGAATCACTGATAAGTGGGATTAGAATAGATGGGTACTTGTTGGTCAGCATGGGCATGGATGCTGAAGGGCCTTCTATCTATGCTCTATAATTAGGACTCTCAAACTACCAGCATTACTGCCATGCAAATTGATACTAAAACGAGAATTTCTGTGCATATGTTGTTTAACACAAAGGGTTCAGGCCTCCTCTGTAGGCTGTAGTGTTTGCGGCATTCTCCATGGCAAAAAAAAATTAAATTACCTTACTTGAAATTAAGCTGCTTGTAGACAAAAATTGTACATCCCCCAATTGCAGGACTCTGCAAAGAATGGTGCAGTCAGCCCAGCGCATCTGTGTGTGTGTGTGTGTGTGGGGTGTGTGTGTGTGTGTGTGTGTGTGTGTGTGTGTGGTGTGTGTGTGTGTGTATGGTGTGTGTGTGTGTGTGTGTGTGTGTGTGTGTGTGTGTGTGTGTGTGTGTGTGTGTGTGGTGTGTGTGTGTGTGTGTGTGTGTGTGTGTGTGTGTGTGTGTGTGTGTGTGTGTATGGTGTGTGTGTGTGTGTGTGGTGTGTGTGTGTGTGTGTGTGTGTATGGTGTGTGTGTGTGTGTGTGGTGTGTGTGTGTGTGTATGGTGTGTGTGTGTGGGGTGTGTGTGTGTGTGTGTGTGTATGGTGTGTGTGTGTGTGTGTGTATGGTGTGTGTGTGTGTGGTGTGTGTGTGTGTGTGTGTGTGTGTGTGTGTGTGTGTGTGTGTGTGTGTGTGTGTGTGTGTGTGTGTGTGTGTGTATGGTGTGTGTGTGTGTGTGTGTGTGTGTATGGTGTGTGTGTGTGTGTGTGTGTGTGTGTGTGTGTATGTGTGTGTGTGTGTGTGTGTGTATGGTGTGTGTGTGTGTGTGTGTGTGTGTGTGTGTATGGTGTGTGTGTGTGTGTGTGTGTGTATGGTGTGTGTGTGTGTGTGTGTGTGTATGGTGTGTGTGTGTATGGTGTGTGTGTGTGTGTGTGTGTGTGTGTGTGTGTGTATGTGTGTGTGTGTGTGTGTGTGTGTGTGTGTGTGTATGGTGTGTGTGGTGTGTGTGTGTATGGTGTGTGTGTGTGTGTGTGTGTGTGTGTGTATGGTGTGTGTGGTGTGTGTGTGTGTGTGTGGTGTGTGTGTGTGTGTGTGTGTGTGTGTATGGTGTGTGTGTGTGTGTGTGTGTGTATGTGTGTGTGTGTGTGTATGGTGTGTGTGTATGGTGTGTGTGTGTGTGTGTGTATGGTGTGTGTATGGTGTGTGTGTGTGTGTGTGTGTGTATGGTGTGTGTGTGTGTGTGTGTGTGTGTGTGTGTGTATGGTGTGTGTGTGTGTGTGTGTGTGTGTGTGTGTGGTGTGTATGGTGTGTGTGTGTGTGTGTGTGTGTGGGGTGTGTGTGTGTGTGTGTGTGTGTGTGTGTGTGTATGGTGTGTGTGTGTGTGTGTGTGTGTGTGTGTGTGTGTGTGTGTGTGTGTGTGTGTGTGTATGGTGTGTGTGTGTGTATGGTGTGTGTGTGTGTGTGTGTGTGTGTGTGTGTGTGTGTGTGTGTGTGTGTGTGTGTGTGTATGGTGTGTGTGTGTGTGTGTGTGTGTGTGTGTGTGTGTGTGTGTGTGTGTGTGTGTGTGTGTGTATGGTGTGTGTGTGTGTATGTGTGTGTGTGTGTGTGTGTGTGTGTGTGTGTGTGTGTGTATGGTGTGTGTGTGTGTGTGTGTGGTCGACCAAGGGTACTGCGCCTCTGGTAGTCACTGGTTTGTCGAGCAGCGTTGACTGTGGCTATTGAGGCCAATCCTGGAACGGCAGGCTTTGCCACAGTTGCTTCCCACTATTCAGGATATTTACAAAGACAGGTGTGTAAAAAGGGCCCGGAGGATCATTGGGGACCTGTGTCACCCCAACTACAAACTGTTCCAGCTGCTACCATCCAGCAAACGGTACGCAGCATAAAAGCCAGGACCAACAGGCTCCCGAACAACTTCTTCCACCAGGCCATCAGACTGATTAATTCATGCTGATACAAATGTATTTCTATGTTATATTTACTGTCCTGTTGTACATGCTATTTACTATAAACTACACATTTAGATAGAGATGTAATGTGAAGATTTTTACTCCTCACGTTAAGAAGGATGTAAGTAATAAAGTCAATTCAACTGATGTAAAATCCCTGAAAATCTTCTGTTTTAAGTTTTGAGGCCCAAGTGATATTTTATTTGCATACAAAACTGTAAGTAATCCTTAGCTATCTATTGAGCTGTGAATAGGGTTGGGAATGTTATTTCCTCATATGGATGAATAAAAGTATAAATAATTCTAAATTTATTTTTGCTTTTTAAACATTTTGCTTATCATTCTTCAGCGTCTATCTTCATCCCCTGTGCAGTACATTATATGTCCCATTCTTCATCTGGCGTTCTTTATAAGACTTAAAAACAATTGAAAATTATGTTTTATTTGCTTCCTGATAGGTTGTTATGAGTTACTTAATGGGTTTTGTTTCTCAGTAATCCTCCAGAAATGGCATCTGATGACGGCAAACCAAAAGAAAAAATCCTCTGATCTCAGCAGGGAGATCAAAGGGTTTCCTTGGGATCTTCCTTCAAGGCCAGTGGAGCATACCCTTTCTTTATCACTGGTGTCAAATTATGGAACGTTATCTTTCATCATGTTAATCTGTTTAGCAGATTGGTTCCCAACCATTTTGCTCATATTTATTAAAATACTTCTCCTGTTCCGTCATAAACAACTGATGATGTCATGATTTGCTCCTTTTTGGGATCTCTATGGCCATTTGATTGAGCATAGCAAGTGTATATTTACTTCCACTGTTTTAATGATTTTTTAAACTTCTAAAATACCCTATAGTTAAAGCCACAAAACTCTCTGTAACTTTGATAGCTCTTCCAAGGGGCTCATGCACCCTGAGCTAGGGACCAGTAGAAAGAGCAGAGTTCCTAATAACACACATAAAAGTTGCTGGTGAACGCAGCAGGCCAGGCAGCATCTCTAGGAAGAGGTACAGTCGACATTTTGGGCCGAGACCCTTCGTCAGGACTAACTGAAAGAAGAGCTAGAGTTCCTAATGTTGCTTTTTCTTTTTAAATTCCTTAAACTGAAATTTGCAAATAGAAATCTTAATTTGCAGTATCACTATAATGACTGATACAATTATGCTCAGTGATTTTGCAATCAGTCAAGTCATCTATCATAGCAAAAAGTTATTAACAAAGTGGTGAATAAGAAAAATAAACAAGTTTTTGGTCAGAACTAAATAACTAACTCACAAACACGAGGAAATCTGCAGATACTGGAATTTCAAGTAACAGACATAAAAGTTGCTGGTGAACGCAGCAGGCCAGGCAGCATCTCTAGAAAGACGTGCAGTCGACGTTTCGGGCCGAGACCCTTCGTCAGTACGGGTGGGTCCTGACGAAGGGTCTCGGCCCAAAATGTTGACTGTACCTCTTCCTAGAGATGCTGCCTGGCCTGCTGTGTTCACCAGCAACTTTTATGTGTGTTGTAACTAACTCACAATCCCATTTAATTTGGAAGATTAATAACAGAGTGGTAGATTAATTTAAATGTTATGACTGAAGTTTGGTTTTGATAATCTAGCAGTGCATAAATCCTAATGTTTATTTGCAGCATATGTTGTGATGCTATTTTCACAGAGAGTAACTAACTAACTATGTTATGATGCTCCTTGACCAGCCACAAGCTCTATCACATTTGTTATTAAGCTAACACAATGTTCTAGATTTCATTCGTGGCTGAATCAGGTTTATTCAGATTAACCATTAGCTCTCATGGCAATTTGGCCTCAATGCTTGATACAGATTAACAATAACTGTTCCAGTAAAAGCTTTATGCATGTGATGTCATGTAAAGGTAGGCTCTGACCTAAATGTGTAATCTATTTATGAAGTTTGGATGAATGACCCAGTTCACTTCTAAATATACTTACACTCAGTGGCCATTTTATTAGGTACTTCTTGTACTCAATAGAGTAACCACTGGGTGGATGTTTGTGGTCTTCTGCTGCTGTATCCCACCCACTTCAAGTCTGGATGCGCTTGTGTTCAGAAATGCTCTTCTGCACGCCACTGTTGTAACTTTTGTTTTTTTGAGTTATTGTCGCCTTTCTGGCAGCCTGAACCAGTCTGGTCATTCTCCTCTGACCTCTGTCATTAGCAAGGCATTTTTTACCCACAGAACTGCCACTCACTGGATGCTTTTCATTTCTCAAACCATTTTCCACTACGACACAGGTGTGCGTGAAAATCCCAGGGGATCAACAGTTTCTGAGTTACTCAAAGCACCACCTCTGACACCTACAATTATTCTGCTATGAAAGTCACCTTTCCTCCCCATCCTGATGTCTGGTCTGAACAACAACTGAAGCTCTTGACCACCTGTGCATTGAGTTGCTGCCACGTGATTGGCCGATTAGATATTTGCATTAACAAGCAGGTGCATAGGTACAACTAATAAAGTGGCCGCTGAGTGTAGTTCATAAGAACAGAAGAGAGTTGACAATAATGGCAACTTGCTCGGAGACACAGCATTGAAATCCATATTTGGAAGCTAAAGTTCAATGCTTAGCTCTGGATAAGCATAAAATATAGAAGAAAAGGTTTGGAATTGTCCCCTTAAAATGTGATTATCGTTAGATATTATAACAAAATTAAAAAGGATTTAAGATTTATCTTCTTTCTCTTTTTTCTCTCTCACTTGCTTCCATCTTCATTCTCTCTTTACGCAAAATGTGAGTTTCCTTACATAATTTTACAATGAAGAGAATATTCTGTGTTATACTTCCTGGTATAGACCTGGATTTTGATTTCATTTGAACCAAATTTCAGAAGTGGAGAAATATGTGCAGCGACTATCATGAGTAGACAAAAAGGTTGGCCTATACAGTATGTGGCTGGTCAAAGTGCCTTTACTGTGCTGTATGACTCTATGATGAATCAAATTCACATTTACTACAAACAATTGATAGCAAATTTCTATCCTTGCAAAATTTCAGAAAATGCAGCATCAATTGTGTAAAGTAATAAGATAATGGCAAGATCACGTGCTTTAGATAAGATAAATAATTAGGCCGATCCAACACATCCTTCCACATCATCTAAAGTCTTTGGACAGTAATATCTAACTGCCACCTGCCTGATCTCAGAGACTGCCCCACACAAGCCAATTTTAGAAAATACCCCATGAATGAATGATATTTTATATACTGTAAATAAATGCTTCCTGACATTTGTCTTTAGTTACTCTGACTTCTCCTCTTTCTTTCCAGTCCTGATAAAGGGTCTTGGCCCAAAACGCTGACTGTTTACTCTTATCCATAGATGCTGCCTGGCCTGCTGAGTTCTTCCAGCATTTTGTGTGTCTTGCTTTGGATTATCAGTATCTGAAGATTTTCTCATGTTTGTGATTTGCCTTTCGTTTACTAGTCAAAATTTAGTCAGAATACGCAGTCAGAAACAGTGATTTCCATTAACCCACTGTATTTTTAATATTCAGTACACCTTGTCACGTCTATTCTTCTGCTGTTATTTTTAAACCGTAACAGGACTTTTCTTAAATCTTTCTCCATAATTTAATCCTGTAACTTTAAGGATCATCCATGTTGGCTGTTGAAGTGTCCAGCAATTTGGTTGCCTCTCTGTGATGAGAATTGAATGTGGTATCCTAGTTCTAGTATGAACAGAATTCTTGCCACTTCATTGTAATAACAATTGATTGATCTACCGAACCATGGCTTTGTCAGCTTCAGCGTTGTCCATTTCAATTATCTCTTCTGCCTGGCCTCTCACTCACAACAACCCCAAAACCATAAATATAAAGACGTGTTTCACAGAGCAAACAAATGTTCACTTATGTATAAACATTGACCTGCATTAACACAAACAACAGGAATTCTGCAGATGCTGGAAATTCAAGCAACACACATAAAAGTTGCTGGTGAACGCAGCAGGCCAGGCAGCATCTCTAGGAAGAGGTACAGTCCGAAACGTAGACTGTACCTCTTCCTAGAGATGCTGCCTGGCCTGCTGCGTTCACTAACAACTTTTATGTGTGTGACCTGCATTAACACTTGGTTTGCTATTTTTATTTGATCATTCGGAAGATGTGTGCTTCACTAACAAAACCAGAATATCTTGCCTATCTCTATCTGCCGTTTGGAATGTTGACAACCTCTTTGAACCCCTACAATCCTTTACCAGAAGGGAGAACAGAGCAGCTTGCCAACCTATAAAGAAAGCAATTAAAGTCAACCACATTGCTATGGATCTGCAAATTGACCAGACCTAATAAGGAGACAGGATTCCTTTCCTAAAGGTATTTGTGAATCAGATAGGTTTCAAAACATCAATCCGGTGTTCACTGTTTACTTTTACTAATATTAGACACTTAACACATTGATTTATTAAGCTAAGTTTATATAGTGCCTGGCTTTGAACTCTTCACCCCATATCGCCAGAGTGGGTTCACCAGGGTATTGTCTGGGATGGTATATTCAAGTTCAATTTCAAGTTTATTGTCATTCGACCATATACATGTATACTGTCAAATGAAACATTGTTCCTCTGGGGCTAAAGCACATTTCGTTATGGTCCAGCACACACACTCAGAGAAGAAAATTAGCACATCTCCTAGAGTGGCATGGCCTGAAGATTGACAGGTTGACATGAAGTGCAAGCTGCATGTTTATGTAAGACAGTATAATACCACTGGCCCTATTATAATACAACAAGTAGTCATATAAATATGTACAAAGGCAGCAATAAAAGATTAAACCAGTGCTGGATGCAAGTTTGCCTGTGAGTTGGGAAGCTGGGGGTGGGGGATTTGCAGGACATTTAGACAGGGTGTACATGTGTGCTGGGCAACAGTATATTTAAGTTATGGGGAAATATTGGACAAATGGGGCATGTTTCCTCGATTGAAGAAGCTGACTGGGGCTTGACAAAGATATGCAGAATTATTATAGGGTAATAGTAAGAATTTTCCACATTGCAGAGAGGTGTCCAAGACCAGAGGGAAGAGGTTTAGGTGAGGGGTAACAGGGAGTTGGAGGAAGAAATTATTCACCCAAATGATGGTTTCACTCTGGATTGCAATGCCTGGGGAAATAGTGGAGGCAGATGCTCTTACTACATTTAAGAGCACTCAAACTGGAAAGCAGACCAGGGCAAATGGGATTGGTACTTGATAGTTAGCGTAGACATGATGAACAGAAGGGCCTTTTTTGCTGTATGTCTATATCATTGATATGGGTCTCTGACTTACCAGTCTACTGACTTTATCACTATGCTAACATACCCACCTAATCTAACAGACTCATTCCCATGTTCAGAACTCATTATGGTTTTGCCTCATTGATTCCCTGTAACCTTCTCCATTTCTAAACCCTATGACAGCTCAACATTCCTTCAATTCCAGCTTCTTGTGAATTCCAGACTCTTCAGTCTATTGGTGGGCATGCCTTTAGTCACAAGAGATGCTGCTATTCCTTATGTAAGAATTTCCTTAAATCCCAACTCCTTGGCCAAGCCTCTATAGACCAGTATTACACTGCAGTCTATATCAATCTGATTCCATTATTAGTGATAACTAGGGTAGTTTGATTTAGTATTTTCACAGTACTGCATCCATACATTATTGTGATGCAGTTTTGAGTTTTCTCTCTAATTGAAGTATTGTATGGAGTTCAAATCCTAGTGCTAAAGCTGTGGAAATTATTATATTTATTTATTTGTTTGTTTATTGACATGCAGAGTGGAATAAGCCCTCCCAGTCCTTTGAGCCACAGCGCCCAGCAATCCCCCAATTTAATACTAGCCTAATGGTTGTCAAGAAGGCTTATGGAATGTTTATTTTTATTAGTCGAGGCACTGAGTTTAAAAGTCGGGCAGTTATGTTGCAACTTTATAAAACTCTGGTTAAGCCACATCTGGGGTAGTACGTACAGTTCTGGTTACCCCACTATAGGAAGGATGCTGAGGCTATGGAGAGGATGCAGAAGAGGTTTACCGGGATGCTGCCTAGTTTAGAGGGCATGTGCTATCATAAGAGGTTGGATAAACTTGGGTTGTTTTCTCTGGAGTGCTGGAGGCTGAGAAGAGATCTGATAGAGGTTTACAAGATTATCAGAGGCATAGATAGAGCGGAAAGAGAGTATCAGTTTCCCAGGGTTGAAATGTCTAATTACAGAGGGCATGCATTGAAGCTGAGGGGGTTAAGTTCAAAGGGAGCATGAGGAGTAAGTTTTCTTTTACTCAGAGAGTCGTGGATGTCTGGAATGCACTAACTGGTGTGGTGACAGAGGCAATTATATTAGAGACTTTTAAGAGAAGTTTGGATAGGCACATGGCTGTAATGAAGATGGAGGGATATGGACATGGTGTAGGCAGAAAGGATTAGTGTTTGGGTTTTAAAATTTTTTTTTAGCACAACATTGTCAGCCGAATGACCTGCTCCTATGCTGTAGTGTTCTATGTTTTATGTTCTAATCATGGGACAATTTACAATGATAATTAGCCTATCATCTTTGGGCTCTCAGAGGAAACTGAAGCACCTGGAGGAAACCCACATGGTCACGGCGAGAACGTGCAAACTCTTTACTGACAGCAACGGTAAAGCGTTGTGCTAACCACGATGCTACTGTGCATAAAAAAAAGTTATTAAATAAATCCAGACTTTAAAAGAAATGCTAACTAACAATGGTCATGAAGCCATGGAATTGGAATTGGAATTAATTTACTTTTATCACACATACCTAGGTAAAGTGATAGGCTTGTCTTGCATACTGTTCATATAGATCAAATAATTACAAGTGAGTGCTTTCAGGCTTTTGCGTCTTCTGCCTGATGGGAAACAGGAGCAGAGTGAATGTTGGGAGTGAGTGGTGTCTTTGATTATGATGGCTGTTTTACCGAGGCAGCAAGAAGTATAGACAGAGTCCATGTAGGAGAGGTTCGTTTCTGTGATGTTCCGAGCTGCGTCCACAACTCTTCAGTTTCTTACAGTCACTGAAAGCAAGCAGTTTCCAAAACAAGCCCTGATGCATCCAGATCAGTTGCTTTCTATGGTGCATTGATACAAAGTAGTAAGGGTCGATGGGGACATGCCAAATTTCTTTAGCCTCTTTAAGAAATAGAGGCATTGGTGAGCTCGATGGTTAGAAACCACCAGCCACAGAGGTACAGTGACATAGTGGTCAACTTACAGTGGGGCCAGACAATCAAGGGAACCAAACAATGCAGGAGGGGAATGTAAGTTCTGGAATGAAATGCTGGTGTCACTACTGGTTTACCATTAAAACACCTGTCTGAATCTTGGTTCACCGGTGTGATTAACCTCCTCTTCTTCTTCTTGGACCCTTAGCTTCCAGTGGAGCACAGACCATCGATGACCTCCTGTTTCTATCATCCTTTGTTCTGACCCATTTTCTCGATGATGGACCAGGAGTGTCCCCATCATCTAATTTCAGCCTTGATACCTCTCTTCCACGTGTTTTTTGGACGAACCTTTTCCCTCTTTCCTTGGGGATTCCATTTTAATGCCTACCTGGAGATGTTGTTTGGCTTCCACAGGTGTGACCAATCCACTCCATTCCTGTTTGCATATTTGTATCTGTACAGATTCCTGTTTGGTGTTTCCCATGGTGTCTGGTCCATTACTTTGTCAGTTCATCTGATGTTTAGGATTCTTTTCAGGCACTGGTCAATGAAAGTCTGCAGTTCTTGTAGGGCCTTGACCACTAACTCCACCATGCTGTGTCGAAGACCAAATGTAGATAAAATGAAAGTGATGAAGGTAAACTGCTATAGACCTTTAGCGATAGAATATAGAAACACAGCACATTACAGGCCCTTCGGCCCACAATTTTATGCTGATCATGTAACTTACTCTAGAGACTGCCTAGAATTTCCCTCGTGCATAGCCCTCTATTTTTCTAAGCTCCATGTACCTGTCTAAGAGGCTTTTAAAAGACGCTATTGTATCCGCTTCTACCACTGCCACCGACAGTGCATTCCACGCACCACACTCTCTGTGTGAAAAACTTACCCCCGACACCCACTCAGCACCTATTTCCAAGCAGCTTAAAACTATGCCCCCTCGTGTCAGCCCTAGGAAAAACCCTCTGGCTTTCCACATGATCAATGCCCCTCATCATTTTATACACCTCTGTCAGGTCACCTCTCATCCTCCGTCGCTCCAAGGAGAAAAGATATTCTCATAAGGTATGCCCTCCAATCCAGGCAACATCCTTGTAAATCTCCTCTGCACTATCTCTATAGCATTCACTGCAGTGGTGAGTAATACTAACCTGGAAGAAGTGACTTCCTTTGTCTATCTTGGAAGCATTGTGAGTATATATGGTGGAATGTCAAAGCCAGGATTAACAAGGCCAGAGTAGTTTTCTTCAAGGCCATCTTGAAGAAAGTGTGGACATCCAGAGTCATATCAAGGAAAACCAAAGTCAACTTCTTCAACTCAAATGTTAAAACTGTGTGATTAACTATCAGCTATAATAACTACAGTTCATTTGCTCATGGGCAATAAATGTTAGTCTTCTAATATTGACATCTACTGAATAAGTGGAAAATAAACCCTCCCAGAGAAGAAAATGTTTTGTTTGACGTCGAATTCTCATTTTAAAAGAATGAGGTGGACACTTCCTTAAAAAGCTGCTTAGGTTAAAGGGGCAATTAAGGATGGGCAATAACGCTGTCCATCCTGTGAACAAGAATAATCCGAATGTGATATATTCGACTGAGTTTGAATTTTTTCTGTGGAATTCTGTCCGAATAGCTCCAGTTTTTTCCCCCTTGAGCTCCCTATGGCACAACGTTCTGTAACTATAGCACCGGGGGCTGTTTAGTTTTCTGCTTGCTTCGTTTGGAATTGAAATAGAACTTCATTTGTGGCCAGTTTAGATTTATTGCCTGGAACGTGAATTATTTAAAGTATAGAACGTCGAATTCTTTAGGTTCAAAACATTCAATTGTTATTTCACCTTTGTGTGCACCTGTAACATGAAATGATGTAATGCAACAATAGTTTACGCCAGAGGAAGGCGTTGCAAGCTTATTTCAAACATGAAACACAAATTTGCTACATATTTTGGATGGTGAGGAAGGCGGCCTGTGTGATCAAGAATTCTTCTCACTTGCTGTAAGGTGGCGCACCTGTCATTTGTCAGACCACCGTCCCAGGTTTCGGGCACTTCCGTGAGTTTCCGCGAACTGACGGAAAGAGGCCAGGCGGCAGAACCAGTTCATTGTATTCGCACTTTGTCAAAGCAGAAAGAAAGGAGCGTTCACGAGAGGGAACAGAGAGAGAAACGGGGTGAGAGAGTACGCCAGCTTCTCTGCATGTGACACCACCGACCCCGCATATCTGCCTCGCCATGAATGGAAACACCGCGCCTTCTTGCATTTTCTCTCTTACGTTGCTTTTCGCAACAAATTTTCATTTCAGCATGACAAATAATCTTCCACTCTGCAAAGAGGTAAAGTGATTTTTGATACTGCATTATATGCTAGTAGTGCACGTCTTTATAATGTCGAATTTCTGCCTGAAATTACAATACACTGTAGCATTGCTTCCGAGGATGAATAATATCTTATTCTGCTATTGGGAAACGAAAGTATCGATTTGGAAAGCTTAGAGAACTACACTGTTGTACAATTTGGCACTTTGCTAGAAATGCGCAAATTATAATTGCATTTTTCCCTGAAATATTACAATTGACTTTAATTTGCTGTAGAGAAAAGTCTTTTGGATACTTCACTTACCTTGGGCCATAGACCAAGCAAGGCGCAGATATTTCTCCATATGGCAGGTTTAATTTTTATTTATCAGTTATTATGCGAATTATTAAAGACATGTAATTATTACTGTAACACACAACGAAGTTGCTGGTGAACGCAGCAGGCCAGGCAGCATCTGTAGGAAGAAGTGCAGTCGACGTTTCAGGCCGAGACCCTTCGTCAGGACTATCCTTCCTACAGATGCTGCCTGGCCTGCTGCGTTCACCAGCAACTTTGAAGTGTGTTGCTTGAATTTCCAGCATCTGCAGAATTCCTGTTGTTTGCGTAATTATTACTGTGGCGTTTTAGGTGCATGGTACAAATTTTATTCCCCCCTCCCCCAACACACACCTTGATAGAGTGAGGTCGTATTTAATCAATACGTGTTGTTTGCTATCCTGTAGCTGAAAGTCACCGTTTTCAAAAGCGTTTCGTACAAAGCAAATTTTTGTGTTCTTTGGATTCCCCTGCGTTATCTGACAGTCTATTGGGTGTGATTTGAAAGTGTCCTTCGCAAACCACAATTTATACTTCAGGATTTAGTAGAGGTTCCTGTTGGCACACGTTGAAGCCCTTGTCAATATCATAAAGTTCAGGCACAGCACTTGGTTATTGTAAACCACCAGATGGTGTACGGGAGAATTACTGAAGAATTGTAGCCGTCTCAGCATGAGAAAGGACCCGATTGTAGAAACATAAATATATTGTTTTAAAAGTTATTGATCATATTTGATAGTGCACAGATCAATAAAATGTAAAATTATGAGAAGTGATATTTGAATGATCAACAAATTACAACTTCATTAAGGACCATAGGACACTAATTTGTGACCCAATCTAAATGGATGAAAATTATTCATCAGAAATATTTCAATACAAGTTATTTTTGAATCCCCCCGCCCCCCAGAAAAATGCCTAGATGCTTAATTGTTGAAGTTCTCTTCCATGGTTTTATTCCTTCTACACTTAAATCCTTGATTAAGTCTGAAGTCATCTGAAACACCCTGTCCTGCACCATGTCCTGTTCATCCAGTCTCCTGTGTTTGCTCCTGGATTAAGCAACACTTCAATTCAAAAAATCTCATTTGATGGCGCTTAATAACTTACAGTCTCCAAGCTGGCTACACGCCTGTAAAACTCTCAACTTGAGAATCTTTGCATCTAATCAAGTCAGTACTGATATCTGCCAATATATTAAGCTTTGGAATTCTTATCCTAAACCTCACCTCTCTTTCCTATTTTAGAATAATGGTCATCAAAGCCCAACTCTTTGGCCAAGTTTGATTAGCAGTATACTCTACACTCAGTGGCCACTTTGTTAGGTACACCTGGTCGTTAATGCAAATATCTAATCAGTCAATCATGTGGAGCAACTCAATGCATTAAAGCATACAGATATAGTCTAGAGGTTCAGCTGTTGTTCAGACCAAACATCAGAGTGGGGGAAGGAAATGTGTTTGAAGTGACTTTGACCATGGAACAATTGCTGGTGTCATATGGGGTGGTTTGAGTATCTCAGAAACTGCTGACCTGCTGGGGATTTCATACACAATAGTCTCAAGACTTCATAGAGAATTGTGCAAAAATCAAAAAATATCCAGTGATCAGCAATTCTGTGGATGAAAATGCCTTGTTAATGAGAGAGGACAGAGGAGAATAGCCAGATTAGATCAAGCTGACAGGAAGGTAGCAGTTCATAGTCCACAATAAGGCATTGATATTTTTGATAGAAGTATTTCCTCTACTTTTTAAATGTTGAAATTTAAAATATATTTGACGGGAATATATTTCCTCAATTTTCATCTTTAATCCAAAAATGGAGAGCAAAATGCCCAATATAAAATATCATGAGCTTTGTCACTAACCATAATTATTGAAAGACTTATTAGAGGATTGGGAAACTTTTAAAAATATATGAAAGCAACTTAAAAAAAAGCATAAGCAGGGAAGAGATGAAATATAAAGATAAGCTGGCCAATAACATGATACAAAAGCTTTTTTCAGATCTATAAAGAATAAAAGAGAGGTAAAGGGGAATATCAGGATGCTGGAGAGAGTAATGGGGAACAAGGAAATAGCAGATGAATTGAATAAGTAGTTTGCATCAGTCTTCACTGTGGAAGACACTAGCAGTATGCTGGAGGTTTGGGGGCAGAAGTGCGTACAGTTGCTATTAATAGAGAGAAGGTGCTTGGGAAGCTGAATGGTTGGAAGGTGGATAAGTCACCTGGACCAGGTGGACTGCACCCCAGAGTTTTGAAAGAGGTAGATAAAGAGATTGTGGAGGCATTAGTAATGATCTTTCAAGAATCAATAGACTCTGGCATGGCTCTGAAGGACCGGAACATTGCAAATGTCACTCTGCTCTTCCAGAGCAGAGGGAGGCAAAAGAAAAGAAAAGAAATTATAGGCTAGTTAGCCTCACCTCGGTGGTTGGGAGGATGATGGAATAGATTATTAACAATTTGGTTTTGGGGCGCTTGGAGAGATATGAAAAAAGAGGTCAAATTCATCATGGTTTCCTTCTGGGAGAGTCTTACCTGAAAAGTCTATTGGAATTCTTTGAAGAAGTAACAAGCAGGACAACCAAAGGAGGATCGGTGGATGTTGTGTCCTTATATTTTCAGAAGGACTTTGACAAAGTGCCACACATGAGGCTGCGTAACAAGATAAGAGTCCATGGTATTACAGGAAGGATACTAGCATGGATATAGCATTGAATGGCTGACTGTCTGGTGCGACACACTAGAAAAAAGCATTGAATGATTGGCAGGATCCAAAGAGTGGAAATAAAGGGAGCCTTTTCTGATTGGCTGCTGATAATTAGTGGTGTTCCGCAGGGGCCAGTGCTGGGACAACTTATTTTTACATTATATGTCAGTGTTTTGGATGATGTAATTGATGGCTTTCTGACTAAGTTTGCAGACTATACAAACGCAGTGGGAGGCAATCAGTGTTTAGAAAGGAGGGAGGCTGCAGAAGGACTTAGACAGATTAGAAAAATGGACAAATACTGTAAGTGGCACATGGACACAGTGCTGGGTAGTGTCTTGTCATGCAATTTGGTAGAAGGAATAAAAGCTTAGGCTTAAATGGGGAGAAAATTCAAAATCCAAGGTGCAAAGGAACTTGTGAGTCCCCATGCAGGATTCTCTAAAGCTTAATTTGCAGGTTGAGTCAGTGGTGAGGAAGCAAATGCAATGTTTGTATTCATTTTGAGAGGACTAGAATATAAAAGCAAGAATGTAATGCTGAGGCTTTATAAGGCACTGGTGAGGCCTCACGGAGTATTGTGAGCAGTTTTGAGCCCCTTATCTAAAAAACTATGTGTTGACATTGGAAAGGATTCAAAGGAAGTTTATGGGAATTATTCTAGGAATTAAAGGGTTATCGTATGAGGAGCGTTTGATGGCTCTGGGCCTGTACTCACTGGAATTCAGAAGAATGGTTGGGGGGGGGGAACCTCATTGAAACCTATTGAACGCCTAGATAGAGTGGGTGTGGAGAGGATTTTTCTAATAGTGGGGGAGTCTAGGACCAGAAGGCACAGCCTTAGAATAGAAGGATAACCTTTTAGAACAGAGATGAGGAGGGATTTCTTCAGCCGTAGGGTGGTGAATCTGTGGAGGCCATGCCATTGGGCATATTTAAGGCAGAGGTTGACAGGTTCTTGATTAGTCAGGGTACGAAAGGTTATGGGGAACAGGCAGGAGGTTGGGGTTATGAGAGAAAATGGATCAGCCATGATGAAATGGCAGAGCAGACTCGATGGAAAATGTATATAACAAAATTAAGAAGTCTTTTACTTCGTGACCTATAATATTTTTTAACTAACTTATGTGGCAAGAGTTTTGGCAATGCCTCTGTTTCTTGCTCATCAAGAAAGGCAAGGAGCTCCACTCTTCAACTGCTGCAGTCCATCTGGTACAGATACTGTTGTTGAGTTGTTGAGAAAGCACTTTCAGGATTTGGATCCTGTGTTAATTAAGGGATATATTACCATGTTAGGATAGTGTGTGGTTTGCGGCAGAATCCGCAGCTGACAGTGTTCCTGTTGGCTTGCCTTTCTTGGTGGGATGGCTTGTGGAGAGATACAGAATCAATGAAGTTTGTGGGTGGAGGATGAGTGGAATTCCATAGCTGAAGGCTCACATAACAAAGGAGATGGTTGCATAAGGGAAAGCATAGGAAACTGAGAATGTGCAGACAGCTGGAACTAAAACAGTGTATGTGTAGTGTTTGTAGGATTGTAGCAGATCACAGAGAGAGAAGGAGGGATTTGAATATAATTGTAAAATTGAGATGCTGCTGCAGAGGCAAGGTCTGCTTTCCCTGGAGTTGAGGAGGTTAAGACCATAAGATGTAGGAGTATAATTAGGCCATTTGGTCCATCAAGTCTGCTCTGCCATTCGATCATGGCTGATTTATTTTCTCTCTCAACCCCATTCACCTGCTTTTTCCCTGAAATCTTTGATGCCCTAACTAATCAAGAACCTATCAACTTCTGGTTTAAACATACATCATGACTGAGCTCGACAGTCATCTATGTGGCAATGAATTCCTCAGAATCACCTCCCTCTGGCTAAAGAAATTCATCCTCATCTCTGCATTAAAGGGATGTCCTTCTATTCTGTGGCTGGTCCAATACTTGGAAACATCCTCTCCACTTCCATTCTATCTGGACCTTTCGATGTTTGGTAGGTTTCAATGAGATCCCCTGATTCTCCGAAACTCCAGTAAATTCAGGCCCAGAGCTACCAATCGCTTCTCAAATGTTAACCCTTTCAATTCCGGGATTACTCTTGTAAACCTCCTCTGGACTTTCTGTAATGCCAGCATATCCCATCTTAGCAATGGCACTCAAAATGTGGTCTGACCAATGCCTTATAAAGTCCCAGCATTACATCTTTGCTTTCAATTCTAGGTCTCTCAAAATGAATGCTAGCATCGCATTTGCCTTCCTAACAACTGACTCAACCTGCAAGTTATATTTAGCTACTTCTATCCTGGCTTTGCCAATAAGCAACAATCTAAAACCAATCCATATGAATTTTAATTTTCAGACATCAGTCGGAGTAGAAATAGGTGTAGCTAATAGAACTACTGGACTTCAGCCACAATGGCCCGTAGTGTAAATGCCTGTTGCTGGAGATGAGATGTTATTATTACATGGCATTTCTAGATTTATGCCAGAAGAGTATATAAGCTAATTCTTTCCCCAAGTAATTTTGGTTATGAAAGTTATTGGACTCTACGAGGAATAAATTAGTGTAAGATGATGTGTTGTTTACGAAGCTATTGTGGGTGTGTGTGGGAATAGATTGTCTCAATTGATTTTAAACCCTTGCAGAACTGCAAGAAAATATTTGGATTTTTTGTTTCTATTGTTTCTCAGATTGGTTATTCAAAACTGCCCTCCCACTCTCTGAGCTTGGATGTTGAAGGGGTGTATCCAAGGCGTCTGATAAGGCCTCATACACGTCCTCATTGCTCTTACTGTTAGTTTGTCTTGTTTTGTGTACTTTAGGCTTAATAGGGCCTAAATCATTCATGAACATATGTAAATAAATGGGTAGATGCTTTTCAGTTTCGCTATGGCCCCCACACTACACTAAATAGCTCATGAAATTGAAACTGACTTCTCTCCTAGTGGTACATTATATAACTGATAAATATGAGAAAGTCTGCAGATGCTGGAAATCCAAAACAAGAGATACAAAATGCTGGAGGAACTTGGCAGGTCCAGCACCTCTGCTCCGTCTGCTACAAGCGGGACTTTCTAATGGTCAAACATTTTAATTCCGATTTCCACTCCCGTTCCAACGTGTCGGTCCATGTCCTCGTGCCAAGATGAGGCCACCCTCCGGGTGCAGGAGCAACACCTCATATTCCACCTGGGTAGACTCCAACCTGATGGGATGAATATTGATTTCCCCTTCTGGTAATCAGTAACCATCCCCTTCCTCTGTTTCCCACTCTGGCCTTTCACCTCTTTCCACCTGCTTCTTACTTCCCCCTGGGTCCTCTCCTCCTTTGCTTTCTCCTATCAGATGAATTCTTCTCCAGTCCTTTACCTTTCCCACCCACCTGACTTCCCCTATCACCTTCCAGCTAGCCCCCTTCCCCCTCCCGCCCCACCCCCAACCTTTTAATTTTGGCATCTTTCCCCCTTCCTTCTCAGTCCTGAAGAAGGGTCTTACCCCAAAACTTTGACTATCTTATTCATTACATAACTGTTTCTATTTTTGAAGATCACCTGAAGAGTATAGGCAGGCAACTTGCTACCTCTCAACCTTCTTCAGTACTTCATCTGTAATACCGTGCAGAATAAATTTGGTCCAGATTTTGCTATGAGGATTTTCATTGCAGTTGTATTAATGAAGATTACTTTCTTGGGCATTTGTATTCAGTTTCTTAACTTCTTTAGGCAGAGCTCATATATGTATATAAAATCTACATTGAAGTTATTGGAGTAACTTTGCCTCTTTTGGTTCCAAGTTTCTTTCTCGTGTTCTTGCCCATCTTTCTTGTTGCAGATCAGCAGGCTGGGGGGGGTTGAGTAATCTTTTCATTTTTGTGTAAGGGAGGGGTTGGGGTGTTTGGTTTGTGAGTTTTTATTTCTTTTCATGTGGGGTGTAGTTGATGTCTTCTTTTCAACTACTTATATGGCTTTCTGTATTCTATGGCTATTTGGAGAAGACATATTTCAGAGTTATATTCTGCATACATTCTTTGATAATAAAAAATGAACCTTTGAACCTTTATATAAGTAGATAAATGGCCTACAATATTTAGAACAAATAACTTTTCATCATTCAAACTCGAGTGATTTGATGAAGGAAATGAAAGATTTCAAAACATTATCTCCTATTGAACAAAGTAAAAATAAAATTTTAAATATCTGAAAGGCATCGTGATGTACAATGAACTATAAATTCTGAATAACCAAAAGTAATCATTTCGGTACTTCATGTGAATTCTATATAAAGAAGTAGAGTTGAACTGTGCACAGGACATAGGCAGTTTTAACTTAACTCCAACCAAGAGTAAGCATAATAATCAAATCTGCATAAGTGTGTGTTGTGCTAAAGTTGATGGCAGGAATCATTGTCTAATACATGCCTGCCCTTTTTTCCCATTGTCCTAGCTGGGTTAAAATGATCCTTGCAATGTCACAGAATAGGAATTTGGAGGCTCAGAATACCTTCCTATAAACTTTGCTATATTACCAAATCATATCATGTCCTATCTTCTTTACTGCTGCCTTTGTTACGTATCCAGTCAGCTCACAGTTAGATATTGTTGGAAGCTATGAAAACAATGGTAGCGGACAATTTGTGCAGATTAGACAGCACAATAGACATCCATAATTTAATGAGAGTCTAGTTACCCATTTGTGGCATTGCCAATGGTACAAGTATCTTGAAAACTTACCTGCCAATGAGTTTGTTTGGAAGCTGAGCCCAGACTTCATGGCTGGAATCACTCGACCGTTCAGGCCTGGAAGAGAGCAAATTTCTATTTGTTTCAGACATTGATCAGTGAAGATCGGAGAATGAGAGACAACCTCACTAGTGATAACAGTCAGAACAATCCCACTGGAAAAGATAATCAGAGGAAAAAAATCTTTTACGTTTTGTATGAATAACTGGAAAAAAGGGGGTATTTTAAAGGAGGCTGGGAAGAATGAGCAAATAAAACATTTAACTTTAAGGAACTGAATGACCTGAATATACTTTACTCCCAGTGGTTAAAATCAGGCCTTATAAATTTACAGTCAGCTTCATTTGGCAGCTTTACAAATATTGTTAGGATTTGAAATTTTGTTATACCAGTGAGTAGAAAAGCAAATATGGCTAATAAATACAAGAAATGGAAGAAGTAGCTGGATATTAATAGATGCTACGGAATAATTGCATATCATTTTAATTGAAATCTATCCCAAAATAATTTTATAACTGATTTGTTTAGCCAATATGTGGATTTTATTATTTGTACAATTGTGTAACTTCACTTTTTGGAACTGTGATGTTGGAAAAACAAATACTTGGTGAGAAAGTGTGCTACCCTTGTCCTCTAGGTACACAGCAAATATACCAAAGAGACCATTATTAGATTTTTAGAGGATTTTCCCCAAGCCTTCCCACTAAAGTGAATAAGGTCTGTGCCTTCAATGGGTATACTAGACGTGATTGATAAGTTCATGGCCTATGGTAGAAGGAGTCAATTTTAGAAAACTTAGCACATTTATTTTTCAACTTAGTCCCCTCCTACATTTACACACTTAGTCCAGCGGTCGTGGAGCATACGGATCTTGGACCTCCAGAAAGTGTCCACAGCAGGGGTGATTGATAAGTTCGTGGCCTAGGGTAGAAGGAGATGACTTATACAGCTCTTGTTATATGCACATACAGTTCAACTCTTTGAGTGATTATGCAGAAAGTTTGAAGTTAATAACTAATCTTAGTCTACCTTAGGCCACGAACTTATCAATCACCCTGATGCGGTATTAACTGATGAGTTATTAACATCAAACTTTCTGCATAATCACTCAACGAGCTGAACTGCATGTGCATGTAATAAGAACTGTCTAACTCATCTCCTTCTACCATAGGCCACAAACTTATCAATCACCCCTGCTGTGGACACTTTCTGATCCGTATGCTCTACGACTGCTAGACTAAGTGTGCAAATGTAGGAGGGGACTATGTTGAAAAATAAATGTGCTAGATTTTCTAAAATTGACTCCTATCTTAGGCCACGAACTTATCAATCACCCCTTGTATCTCTTTTTGGAAATGTTGTTAACTAATGGTGACCAGATTTTGTTTTTTTAATTTAAAGAAACTGCATCAGCTTGAAAACCTGCTTCATATATTTGCATTTATTAAGTTTAAATTACTGCCCTAGCATTTCTACTCAGTTGAAATATCCTCCACTTCTCTTAAACCCACATGAAGCTCTGTGCTTCCTGTTTCTGTTGGTCTTTTAAAACTTCTCATTTTTTTCAATGATGCCGGTTGTTACTGGGCTATAAGAACCTACATTTTATGTAAAATTTTGCATAAAGTTCACTTAAACAAGTAACTTCCATCATATTCACCAATATTCAGTAATATTTTCATTTGGATTCTCAGTGATTATTAGAGAAACAATGAATGCAGGAAAAAGAAACTAATTAATCCTTCTCTTTGCCAGGTGTAGGAGCCATGTATCTATTTTCTGTCTGTCTGTATTGTATTTTGTGTTGCATGTCTATTATGGAATATGGTAATCTGTCACATGGGTTGGAGCATGGTAGAACCAAATGAGTAGAGCCCTGCATTTGCCTTTGGAGCAGATAGTTGTTAGTCAGAGGCAGCCTGGGATGTGGCTATTATTTTATGAGTGCTATATGGCTATAACTCTAATCTGATTATGTTAACTTTGCTTCTTTCACTATCGGTACTCTAGTTTCGTTAGTTTATCGCTATATAAGATCATTCATCTTTGCTGGTTTCATTAAAAAAAGGATCATAAAAAAACTTTTCTCGACTTGGAACTCGGTTATTTGGAAGCACGTCACACAGTGTTAATTCCCTCACTCAGTCTCTCAGCAGTTTTGGTTTGTTTGTCAAGTTTGTCAGGTGTCGTGGGTCCCTGTTTTCTAGCATCTGTTGCAGGCTGGTTCCAATATTTTGTCAGTACAGATATTCATAAGGTGAGTTGTCAGAGAATAAACTAAAATTACTTTGTCACTATTTCCACTCTTCCCCTGCTCCATCTCTGATCACCCCTATTGCTCTCTAGCACATGCATGACCGTTCCCTCACCATTTTATACTAGCTATCTCCCATCTCCCTTTCACTCCAGATGAAGGGTCTCAACCCAAAATGTTGCTGTCCATTTCACTCTGCATAGGCTGCCTGACTTGCTGAGTTCCTTAAGCATTTTTTTTGCTACACATTCACGAGATAGGGATCAGATTCAGAAATTTGAAGTGCAAAGGGATTTGGGAGTACAAGTACGGGATCTCCTAAAGGTTAACTTGCAGATTGAGTCGGTGGTAAGGAAAGGAAATGCAATATTAACAGTCATTTGTAAGGATTGAATTATAAAAGCAAAGATATATTTCTAAGACTTTACAAGGTATTGGTCAGACCAGATTTAGAGTATTGTGAGCAGTTTTGGGCCCCATATCTAAGAAAGGACATGCAGGCATTGGAGACGGTCTGGGCGAATGATCCTGGGAATGACAGGGTTAACATATGAGAAGCATTTGATGGCTCTGGGGCCTGTACATACTGAAGTTTCGAACATTGCGGGGGAAATCTTACTGAAGTCTACTAAATGGCCTAGATAGAGTGGATATGAAGAGGGTGTTTCAAATAGTGTGAGGACCAAGAAGGCACAGCCTCGGAAAGAAGAAGATGAGGAAGAATTTCTTTAGTCAGTGGGTGGTGAATCTGTGGAATTCATTGCTGCAGACAGCTGTGGAAACCAAGTCATTGAATATACTTAAAGTGGAGGTTGATAAGTTCTTGATTAGTTAGGGCATCAATGGTCATGGGATTGAGAGGGAAAGTAAATCAACCATGATCAAATGTGGAGCCAACTTAATGGGTTGAAGGGCCTAATTCTGCTCCTATGTATTGTGGTTTAATAGGAAAGGACAATGGTAAAAATAGAGTGAGAGAGGAATCTAATTCTGCTCTTCATAGTAACAGAAGAATGTTTATAGGTCGGTCTGTCTGTCATTATATTAAGTTAACACACTTATTCACATGAGTCAGGTAGGTGTTCATACCCAGGGGTATCTTATATGTCCTCAAATGAAGCAACAATTTTGATATTTGAACTAATTCACTTGTTTATTTTTACATGTGTGGTTCGATGGATGAGACTTATCATTTAAACGTCAGTGAATTGCTTAAGGTATTGGATCAAGAAAAATAGTTTGTAACAAGTTGTGACTTGTTGATGGAACCAAATCATTCCATGGGAAAGAATTGAGCAAAATCGTAATATTAATTTTGGGTGGCTGTTCCTATTTTATTTTTGTTAAATAGTTGAACTGCTCAAGGCTCAAAGACGCAGTTGATAAAAAATGAAATGTGCTTTGCCGAGGATAACTGAATCTATGTGTTCTGGTATTCTGGACCCATAGAAACTGAACAATCTGAGACTCTGGCCCACCCAAGCTTTCAATTAGTCTTCCTTACACCTGCACTTAAGCTACTTTCTACTGTTTTCACCTGTGCCCTTGGGTGTATCACACTTGAGAAATGTACATGAAATTCTCAGAAAGGCAGTTCCAAATTTTCCTCCTCGAGATTATTTTATTTTGTTTATGTAAAGGATGTAGGTTTCACTGCAAACCCAAGTATTCATTGCTCAGACTTCATTGACATTGAAGTTGATGTTGAGTTACCTTGTTGAACTTTTCTGTCTTTGCAGTGAAGGGACTGTATGTTCTCTGGGCCAGCACTGTAGCATAATGGTTAGCATGGTACCTTACAGTGCCAGTGACTCAGGTTCAATGCAGTCTTTAAGCAGTTTGTACTTTCTCCCTGTGACAATATAGGTTTCCTCTGGGTGTTCTGGTTTCCTCCTACATTCCAAAGACATACTAGTTAGTAGGTTAATCGGTCACTTTCTGTATTTGGCAGTGCAGTCAAATTGTGCCAGAAGGGCTGTGGGAAAAAAAAAGAGTAAAATAAAAAAATAAAGCATTAAAAAAAACAAAATTATTTTCAGATAGGGAGTTAATTCAGCCTGAGATGATGGTGTATTTCCAGAAAGGGAGAGACTGTGGCTTCAATGAAAACCATGGTGTTTCAGATGGTGCGACAAGGTGCGTTAAATATCCTTCCAAGTTGTCAAGATTTCAGGTTGCAAGGAGATCTGAAAAACTGTAGGAAGTTATTGTGGTGTATTTTTAGATGGCTGACAATAGACCATTGTTTGTGGATATGAATGACAGGCAATGGTGTAGAAATTAAGTCAAGTACTTTCTCATGGATGGTGTAAAGCCTTGTAACTTGTTGCTGGATAAAGTACAATAAGATGGACTATTTTCGTAATCTACCTCATGATGTTCTTGCACTTTATCGTTTCCCTGCACTGCACTTTTTTGGGTAGTTTTTGCATTTTATTCTGCATTGTTGACAGTATACTCCTCTCCATAGACGTTGTCCAACTTACTGAGTTCCTCCAGCATTCTGTGTGTTTTACTCAACATTTCCAGCATCTGCAGAATCTCTTTTGTTTATTCTGCAGCGTTATTATTTTACCTTTTCCTAGGTCTATGCATTTGGAAATAATTTGATCTGTATAAACAGTGCAAAACAAGCTTTTGGTGTCTTGGTACATGTGATAATAAAAAACCAATATCAGAACCACACTGTAGTCATCCAGAGATGTTAAATGTATTCAATCATGCTACTAACTTCTGGGAGGTAGAGGTAAAAATTTGAGGGGGCAGGAGTTGAGTCATTCACCACAGAGTACTTTGCCTCTAACTTGCACTTATAGCTGTATTTGACTCTCCTGTTAGGTTATCTGCGAATGGGTGAACACCTGAATTTTGTTAATAATCCTGTTGAATGTCCTTAAATAAATTTGGACTTAATAATAATTGCGACGAAATAAGGAAAATGATAAGACTGCCATGTACAGATCCCTCACAGGCAATGCTTGCTTTCACTGGAGGCAGGATGGAATGCTGAGGAATGCCTAGATGGAAGATTAGGCATGAGACCACAGACTCTTCCAGAATTCCTGCCATGCAGAATGAGAAACAGGTTAAGTAATAGGGTAAGGGCTTTCATAGCAGTTTTTTTTATTCTTCACACCAAGGAGAAATTCAATCTGATCTGGTGTCTGCTCTAATGGGAAAGCACCACACACTTGTGGCTCTTTGGCATAACTGGTTAAATTAAGATTGAGTACACCTCAATAGTTTTAACTGCAAGCTGGACAGAACACCGGATAATACTACAATATCTGCAAGCTTCACACCCAGTTATCTTCAGCTTTAGTTAACCATAATTGATCCCTATTAGGCTAATTAACAAAATAAGGTACAATTATCCACTCTATGGAGTTAAATAATGACTTCCATTATGATAGGGAGGGGTTTTACTTCATACACAGTCATCATTATAATATTATAGTAAATTATTTCCTTTGGGCAAGGTAACCATGTTGATGAGCATCATAATTTACTTTTTTAAAAATGTGAATGTTTCCTTCAGGAACAGGCAAGCTGTAGTAATGGTCAATAGTATCTACAATTTCGTTCTCACTTCTCATGTAGTTTGGTCACATTTAGGTTTCTTTTATTGTACTTCTCAATTAAATTTTGGGTGTTTTCGTCAGAATGATAGTTGTAAACAAACTCTTCAAAACATGTTGTCCTTTGCCTAGCTTATTTATGGCTAATGGGGTAGAAAATATTTAAATGTATATAGAAGATAATAATTTTGGATTGAAATTCAATTTGTCTTTCACTATCACTCAGGTAGGGGGATGAGTTTAATTTTGCTTGTAGTTGAGTCACCTTCAGCACTTCCTAGCTCAACAGCTTCCACCTTCACTGGTGTTGTGATGTGTCATTGTATTTCGCCAGTTCCTCTGTTGAGGTCTTGGTTGGCTCTTTGTCTGGAACCTTCCCCTTGACCTTACAGCCATGGGTGACCCTACCAGGAGCCAAGGGCCAGATGGCTGAACTCCAGATGGCATCACACTTGTGATCTCAGAAACTCACAAGTCTCTCCACCATGACACAGTGACGTGCACTCTTCTAAGTCCATGAGGGACCGACAGTAACAACGGAGAAAGAAGAAGGACACTACTTTGCGTTCATGAAATACATTTATCAGGTTGCAGTGATAGCATTCTTCTCTCATTCCTACTAATAGGATGAACTGAGATTGAGGCCTGCTCTGGGGAGTGGATCTAAGGAATCAATCTGGTTCAGAGTGCTGTTGTTTGCTCCTGCTGTTTGCATGATGTGTATGTGTGTGTGTTTTTCCCCTCTTTCTCAACACAGTAGTGATGGTCTTTCTTTTTTAAAAAATTGGGTTCGTTGGGTTTCTTGTTTTGTGGCTGCCTGTAAGCAAACAAATCTCAAGGTCTATATATATATATATTCTTTGATAATAAATGTACTTTGAATCTTGAATCATTTAAGTCAGAGTGCTGTAGATCAAGATTCCTTACAGAACATGAAAACTTTGTAGGGAGGCACTATTGGGAGAATGGTAAGAGAACACTGGATTTTGAAGGGATAAAGGTTAGTATTATATCAAAATGCATCATATCCAAATGTTATTCTTGTATTTATCTGGGAAGGTATATAAAATGAGCTTACCTTTCAGCTGTTAAGCATTGGCTGCACCTGTTTCCTGTAGTTCTTGGGCTGAGTCTTCAGCAGAAGCTGCTATTATTCAACTGTCTGGCACTGTCTGGGATATCTCATTAAAGGTCACAGTGTGTGACCAGAACTGATACGATGATGCCTGTAGATAAAACTGCAGGGAACGTGAGGGAAACCTTCAGGGCATCATTATTGCATGGGTGCCATTTATCACCAGAGCGACTTGGATTCTGCCCATTCTACAGAAAAGTTGATGGCCCTCCTGGTGATCTGTGTGACAGCACTGTCAGAATGTATAAACTGAGCTGCCCTGGCAAAGCAAGTATTGGCAACTTGTTCTCGATCAGTGCATTGCAGGCTAGCTAAGTCGGTAAAGGCCTCCTGTCACTCCTGGAAAGAGCTAGCGGCACAAAAACTGAGACCTGTAGTCATTTGCAATGGCATAGCTGGAACAGCGAATACTGTGGGTGTTGGTCATCGCAGAAAAGGCTGCTACAATGAACAGACCCCTGCCAAGGTTTTAATATTGAGCTATTTGTTGAGTCCCTGTGCCCCTTGCTGAGTAGGGCAGAGTATAAGGGCCTTCTAATTCTACCAGTTGATTTTGCGTTTATTGTAGCCTTTAGTATTCCCACTTCTTCTGCTTGCGTGTATAAAGTAAGATTCTGATAGAAAGTCCAGTTTTCCAGATTTCAATTCAAAGTTCAATGAGTACATCAAAATAAAATAAGAAGTTTTGAAAGGGTAAGGCAGAATATAGAGAAGGCTTCCTGAAAGGGCAGCACGGTAGCATAGTGGTTAGCACAACGCTTTACAGTACCAGCGACCTGGGTTCAATTACTGCTGCTGCCCGAAGGAGTTTGTACGTTCTCCCCGTGACCACGTGGGTTTCCTCCGGGAGCTCCAGGTTCCTCCCACAATCTAAAAGACATACCGGTTGGTAGGTCAATTGGTCATTATAAATTGTCCAATGATTTGTCTAGGATTAAATTGGGTGATTGCTGGGTGGCATGGCTCAAAGGGCAAGAGGGGCCTACTCTAGCAGTATGCCCAATAAATAAATAAATAAAACATTTTTGGCAATGAGTACAACATAATGTGATAAAAATCCGACACAAAAGAAAATCCAATTAATAGACAGAGAAAATCTGCAGATGCTGGAAATCTGAGCAGCATACACAAAATGCAGAAGGAACTCAGCAGGCTAGACAGCATCTTTGGAAAGGAGTAAACAGTCAACATTTCGGGCTGAGACCCTTCTTCAGGATATCCATTTAATGGATGTCTCTGTAACAAAATAATTCTACTGTGATGACTGGTAGCTTGAAAGTTACCCTTTTAAAATATGGCTAGAAATATTGTTGATAGATGAGAAGACAATAGTCACAGTTTTTATTTGCTGGGTGACATAAACACATTCTACCTCCATCATTTGCATAGGTCTGATGGCTAAAGGCTGATTTAGACTCGTGCGTCAAATCGACGCTGTAGGTACGGCGTAGCCGCGAACCCTACGCAGTGCCTACGCGGATCCCTACACCGTAGCCTGACGTGCACCTCTCCCAAAATGTAACTACACGTCGCCGCAACGCAGACTGCAACAACTGTGATTAGTCTGCTTGGTAGCATCGCATTTCCTCCTACGCTGCAATAGCTTCCCTTTGGGCGACTGAAGGGCAGGGAAGGAACTCTGGCTGCAATGCTTTCCATAAAGCTTTACAGACCTCTGAAATTATGGAGGACACATTTCGGTTTTATGAAAAAAGGTGCTCGCTTTAAACGCAAACAACAGGAATTCTGCAGATGCTGCAAATTCAAGCAACACACATCAAAGTTGCTGGTGAACGCAGCAGGCCAGGCAGCATCTATAGGAAGAGGCGCAGTCGATGTTTCAGGCCGAGACCCTTCGTCAGGACTAACTGAAGGAAGAGTGAGTAAGGGATTTGAAAGCTGGAGGGGGAGGGGGAGATGCAAAATGATAGGAGAAGACAGGAGGGGGAGGGATAGAGCCGAGAACTGGACAGGTGATAGGCAAAAGGGGATACGAGAGGATCATGGGACAGGAGGTCCGGGAAGAAAGACAAGTGGGGGGTGTGACCCAGAGGATGGGCAAGAGGTATATTCAGAGGGACAGAGGGAGAAAAAGGAGAGTGAGAGAAAGAATGTGTGCATAAAAATGAGTAACAGATGGGGTACGAGGGGGAGGTGGGGCCTAGCGGAAGTTAGAGAAGTCGATGTTCATGCCATCAGGTTGGAGGCTACCCAGACGGAATATAAGGTGTTGTTCCTCCAAGCTGAGTGTGGCTTCATCTTTACAGTAGAGGAGGCCGTGGATAGACATGTCAGAATGGGAATGGGATGTGGAATTAAAATGTGTGGCCACTGGGAGATCCTGCTTTCTCTGGCGGACAGAGCGTAGAAGTTCAGCAAAGTGGTCTCCCAATCTGCGTCGGGTCTCACCAATATATAAAAGGCCACATCGGGAGCACCGGACGCAGTATATCACCCCAGTCGACTCACAGGTGAAGTGATGCCTCACCTGGAAGGACTGTTTGGGGCCCTGAATGGTGGTAAGGGAGGAAGTGTAAGGGCATGTGTAGCACTTGTTCCGCTTACACGAATGCAGAGAGAGGGGGGAGGGAAAGATGTTCTGAGGGATCGCTCCCTACACAACTCTCTTGTCCATTCGTCCCCCCCATCCCTCCCCACTGATCTCCCTCCTGGCACTTATTTTAATTCCACATCCCATTCCCATTCTGACATGTCTATCCACGGCCTCCTCTACTGTAAAGATGAAGCCACACTCAGCTTGGAGGAACAACACCTTATATTCCGTCTGGGTAGCCTCCAACCTGATGGCATGAACATCGACTTCTCTAACTTCCGCTAGGCCCCACCTCCCCCTCGTACCCCATCTGTTACTCATTTTTATGCACACATTCTTTCTCTCACTCTCCTTTTTCTCCCTCTGTCCCTCTGAATATACCTCTTGCCCATCCTCTGGGTCACACCCCCCACTTGTCTTTCTTCCCGGACCTCCTGTCCCATGATCCTCTCGTATCCCCTTTTGCCTATCACCTGTCCAGCTCTCGGCTCTATCCCTCCCCCTCCTGTTTTCTCCTATCATTTTGCATCTCCCCCTCCCCCTCCAGCTTTCAAATCCCTTACTCACTCTTCCTTCAGTTAGTCCTGACGAAGGGTCTCGGCCTGAAACGTCGACTGCGCCTCTTCCTATAGATGCTGCTTGGCCTGCTGCGTTCACCAGCAACTTTGATGTACGTTACCAGATTTAGAAGTTGTGTGAAGGAGGTGTAAGCTGGTACGCACAACTATAAATCAGCCTTAATGCTTTATTCACTTGGACGAAAATGATGCAGAAATAATTCCACAGTGACTGGCATAAACTAACCTGGGGTTACAATATCATATGAGTTCCTGGTCAGCGGTAGCTTCTCAAGAAAATACACCGTGATTATTTGCACATGTGCTCCAATATCATGTTTGGGGGGGAAAAAAACAATCTGCTGAAAGAACCCAGTGGTTTGAGCAGTGCCTGCAAGAGGAAAAGAATTGATGTAAACACGAGGAGTTTTGCAGATGCTGAAAATTCAAGCAACACACATCAAAGTTGCTGCTGAACACAGCAGGCCAGGCAGCATCTCTAGGAAGAGGTACAGGCGACGTTTCCGGCCGAGACCCATCGTCAGGACTAACTGAAGGAAGAGCTAGTAAGAGATTTGATTTCAAAGAATTGATGTTTTGGGTTGGAGGGTTTCGACCTAAAGCTTCAATTCCTGTCCCCTCACAAATGCTGCTTGACCCTTGAGTCCCTCTAGCAGATTGTTTGCTGCTCCATATTCCAACATCTGTAGTCTCTTCTGTCAGCTAAGTGTAGGAACAGGGTCAGGTTTGAGTCTGGGGATGACAGAAGAGGTACTGGAATCAAAAAAGGGAACTGTGTGTCAATGACTATGTAGATTATTCTATGTTGAGTTTGGCAGCCTTGTACTATGGAGAAAGGCTGGGCTCGTAGCACTAATTTGGATGGAAATTGTAGTCATGATGGAAGTGAACAAACAGTAGTCAGAAGTAAAGAGAGCTGGTAGTCATGGAGAATACCATAGTGCTGTGTTGGTAGAATGAGGACCATCAATTTGTGGGACATATCGCTCATAGTCTCTGACTAAAGAATGTGTTTTCTTACATGGCAATTTTTTTTCTTTTTTTTCCTTCTTGCTATTTTGAATATGTGTGTATATTTTTGCATCTTGGCCCCTGAAGAACGCTATCTTGTTCAGACGTACCCATATCTGGTTTGAATAACAAATAAACTTGATTCGATTTGATTAAAGGTGGGGAGAATAAATTCTTATAGGAGACTTAATTGAGGCATGTTTCTGGCATTAGACTGGGAACTGTTCAAGCTGTTTTTGTGGAGGGAGGAGAAAATGGTGGTGTGATGCAGCGCGCGCAGCTGTTCCGAATGATATCATATGTGTTAACTAGGGGGCCGTGCACAATCCGAATTTGATGGAGACAGGCGTGAGAAGCACGGAGGAACACCTGGAGAAGCTTCTGAAATGCCCGGTTCGCTGCCGCTGCTACTGTGCGATCGAGAATCTCCGGAGGGGAAGGCCCCAAATCCTGGGCTTTGCCTATTGCCTGTTGCCAGGGCCGGGATCGAAGCGCTTGGCAGAGATGGTGCTCGGTGTCGGAGAGCTGGTTGGAGGCTCGGAGTTTTCGGACGGACTCGGAGTCAGACTGTGGTCGGATGCTTCCAGGATGCTACATCGGCAAGTTTGCAGCGCTGGAGGTTTACTGTCTGCGTGAGATGATGGGACTTTCAAGAGACTTTGAGACTTTTACCGTGCCCATGGTCTGTTCTTATCAAATTACGGTATTGCTTTGCACTGTTGTAACTATATGTTATAATCATGTGTTTTTGTTAGTTTTTTAAAGTCGGTTTCTCATGTGTTTTTGTGATATCATTCTGGAAAAACATTGTATCATTTCTTAATGCATGCTTTACTAAATGACAATAAAAGAGTACTGCGTGTCCTTATCGTCTAATCTAAACTAAGTATCCAGTCTGATTATGAGGGCCTGGTTTGTCTTTAATGATACACAGACAGCTTGGTTTTGAATCCCCTCCCTCCCCCCACCCCAGGTCATCCCAGCATTTCTGAGTGTCAGCTGAAAAGAGAACTCAGGAAGGCAAATGTGTACAGTCAGTGGTCACCTGTTTCCATGAGGTTTCTCTCATCAAAGTTACATCGTGTGGTGCGATCAAAAATAATCCTGTATGACCCGATATTCATATTTATGTCTCTGATGATTTATGTCATAGATTTGATCAAAATTGTAAATATGAAAATACTTAAACATGATTTGAAAGACTGAATGAAGCCATTTGTGAAAGATAAACAAATTCATTCCAAAACAATCAGAAAACGCTCTATTGTTTCTCTGGGCTGTGATATAAGTAAGTAGAACTGGGACAGTGTGAGTCAACCTCTTTTACAGAGTACTTAGTCTGTTTAATGTCGCCGAATTTAAATTAATAGTAGGAGTGGAGAAATTTACATGTAGGAAGAATTACGTGGCTGTCAAAATTTTAAATAGGTAAAACAAGCATTTTGGGTTGGTAAGGAAGAACAGGATGTGCTGTTAAATCAGTAATGCTGAATTAGCAATGGGTGAAAGACAGAGGGATCAAGATTCAGGAACTCTACAGCATGTTTCATTCTATTAGCCGGAACAGCATTCAATAAAGCAAACAGGATTCTTGAGAGAGATTGCTGTATCAGTCAAATAAAAATTCATTTAGTCAATTATCTCTATTTGAGAATTAAATGTTTCCCTCTGGTCTGTGTGGCAAATCTGCTGCACAATAAATGGAAATGTCTGGTCATAGACTCTTTTGAGTCAAAGAGCACCATAGCACAGAAAAGTGGCCTTCGGCCCATCTAGTCTATACCAGCCTGGTCTTCTGCCTAGTACTATTTATCTGCACCCAGTCCATTGTCCTCCATAACTCTCTCATCCGCGTACCTATCCAAATTTCTCTTAAATGTTACAATTGAACACCTCTAACACATCTGCTGGCAGCTTATTCCACACTCTCATCACCCTCAGCATGAAGAAGTTCTCATATATTACTGGAGTAGAAAAAAAAAGGTAAAACAACAGGTCCACAGCCAAATTTTAGAATAGAAATTTCTACTTTTTAATGCAATGTGGATCATTTTAATGATATTTTCCAAGCCCCATTCTGATAGATCTGCCACAAATGTAATCTTACTGGCTTTTTACTCGCCTTGGATCACCTGGACAATAGTAATACTTATGTCAGGCTGCTGTTTATTGACTACAGCTCAATTTTTAGCGCTATTGTACCCTCAGTTCTAATCAAAAAGCTCCAAAACCTGGGCTTCTGTACCTCCCTCTTGTTGGCTAGAAAGAATTACAACCCACAAATCAGTGAGCAGGAATGAGGCAAGAGTGGTGGAAATGGACAAAGCAAAAGTCTTTGTTCTTGCCATGTGTTGGCAGGAATGGAAGCAGCCATTTTGTGAGACTGTTCTTGCAGCTGCCATTTTGTGAATTGTTTGGTGAATTGATTCTTGCTCTAGGACAGGGGTTCCCAGCCTTTTTCAATGTCATTGACCACTATCATTAACTGAGGGGTCCATGGACCCCAGGTTGGAAACCCTTGCTCTAGGATAACCTAATCAGTTCAGCTGAACATGGACACAGAGTTTCTGGTAAGGATCGGCTAAACTTGAGACCATTCTCTGGTTAGAAGCTGTTTATTATGTAACATAGAAAGAACAGCCTGTGATCTGGTCGGCTGCGCCCAGTGTTTGGGTGACCTGGTTAGACTAGTTTTGAACTAGTCTTGAGTTGGGCAGAACAAAACAAATCACCTAAGGCACAAAGCTGAAGGAAGAGTGATACTGTTTGTAGCCCTGGGCTACATCCAATAAAATCTGACACACTTCAGTTAGATTACTTGAACAAACAAAATTGATCTGATAAAGAAAAGGATAAGAATGAGGATTTTGGGAGCACAGGCAGTGACACCTCTCAGAAGACCAACCATCACGGATGTGGAGGACCCCACGTCGGACACATGGAGATCACATCGGGACTACAAGGTACGCCTGGCCAATGTAGACTCTTGTTTTTCCCAGGTATTACCTTTTCGATCATTTGACCTCTCAAAGAGGGTCAGGGAAATCTAGTAGATGTGCACACTGTTGGTCAGTTTGTGAATTCACATGTTTGTTTGCTGAGACAATAAAGGTACTAAAGGCTTCTTGACTTCCTTACCAGGAGACCACAGTCTGTGTAGATCGGAAGTACATCTCCTCCTTGATGACAATCACCTGGTTCTCCTCAAGGATGCATGCCTAGTCCTCTGCTCTGCTATCTCTACACACACATCTGTGTGGCTAGGTACAGCTCAAACACATCCATAAATTTGGCGACGACACAACTGTTGTTGGAAGACATTCAGATGGTGGCGAGGAGGCATATACGAGTGAGATAGATCAGCTGGTTAAGTGGTATCACAGCAACACCTTTGCACTCAATGTCAGTAAGGTCAAGGAATTGACTGTGGACTCCAGGAAGGGTAAGTTGAAGGGACATACAACAGTCCTCATCAAGAGATCAGAAGTGGACAGGGTGAGACAGTTTAAAGTTCCTGGGTGTCAGCATCTCTGGGCAGAACATATTGATGCATGACGGTGGGTATATTTCATTAACAGTTTGAGGAGATTGGTCTGTTACCAAAGACACTCGCTAATTTCTTCAGATTTCTCAATATTTTGTTTCCTTTTCTTTTTACACGACCTATTTAATTTATTTTAATATACTGTGTACCAAATTTCTTATTTCTTAGTCCTGACGAAGGGTCTCGGCCTGAAACGTCGACTGCACTTCTTCCTACAGATGCTGCTTGGCCTGCTGCGTTCACCAGCAACTTTGATGTATGTTTCTTATTGTAATTTATAGTTTTTAATTACTACGTATTACACTGTACCACTGCCACAAAACAACAAATATCACAGCATACGCCAGTGATAGCAAGCTTAATTCTAAAGTCCAAAGTTCAAAGTACATTTATTGTCAAAGTATGTATACTATATACAATGTGAGATGCACCTCCTTACAGGCAGCCACAAAACAAAGGAACCCAAAGAACCCATTTTTAAAAAAACTGTCAAAACACCCAGCTTGCAGGGGGAAAAAAAACAAATCGTGCAATTAACATTCAGAACTGAAGTTGATGAAAGTGAGTTCGCACCCACAAATGCAGTTATCACTGCAGCTGATCCAGGAGCCAGTTAATTGCAGCCCAGAGCCTCAGTTCAGCGCAGAGACGAGTAAACCTCATGGAGCAGAAAGCTGAGCACCGGCCCATCCCCCTCCTCCAACCCTGTCACCCTGACATTTTCAACCTGGCTTAAATCGGCCAAACCTCAGGTCATTCCTTGCTCTCAGACCTGGGTTCTGCCACAATGACTTTATCTCGCCTCGTCTTGGTTCTGCTGCTTCAAATCACCACCAAGTCTACTCCAACAACGGCCAAACATCAGCTGATTCCCTGCTCCCAGGCCCGGGACCTCACTGCCTCAATTTGGCCCCTACACGCCAGGCCGCAACCATCCTGCACTTTCAAGACTTCAATTCACACCACAAAAATGCCAGGTCGTACAGGCAGTGCAAAAGCTCAACTCCGAAAAGGAAGTTACAGACAAGTGAGTGCAGTGATCATTTCCAATAAAAGTGTGTTTAATGAAGTAGTTTGTAGTTTTGTTTACTGCCAGCAAGTCGTTGCTCTGCGTCACCACCACCATCTTAAAATTTTCTTTTGTGAGATCACTCGAAGATTGTTGATGGTTTCCCTGTGAAACAAGTATTCTTGTATCAGTTTCAAGAATTGTATTATTTTGGTCTCTTGCAGCTTTGGCATTTGTTTATGTGGTTGTGATGCTGGAGCTAGCTGCACAGATGCGTAGCGAGGAAATGGACAATACTCTTCCAGCTACTGAGGAGAACCCTGCTGCTTCTAAAATGGGCACCACAATGATGCAAGAATGAAAAAAGAGTGACCCTCTGGGTCCTGGGCAGGATCTTGGTGCATAGTAGCATCATGAGGGCTGTTCTTTGTGCAAAGGCTATGGAGGTCCCTTGGGGCTACAAGACAGACACACCTAGCAAGAGGTTACCAGGGAGATCCACAACCAGTTCTGAGGATAAACATCTGCTTCAGAGATGTCTGTAATTGTATGGTTTTCTAATACTCACTCTGCATTCTCTCTTGTGGACTGATAGAAATGTAGATGCAGTTTTCTTGCCTTGGATAACCTCTGGAAACAGGGAACAACAATCTTGGGATTATGGCAACAATCACTAATAGCGACCAGGAATGCTCTTGAGGCTGACAAGCTGTGGTCTTGACATTGGCAGAGCAAGATGATATGAGCGTACAGGAGGCCAGAGATCTCAGTGTGCACTGTCTAGTTGAAGAATGGCATATCCAGCCATTGTTTTTTGAAGGAGATTAGCTATGACCCTTTCAATGTCTTCTCTTGCATCGTCCCTTGGTAATATGGTCTGTTTCTTGCCGTTCAAAAAGAGATGAATTAGATGAAGTAAAATTCCTATCAGATGTAAAATTGTTGAAGAGTCATTGAAGATGTAAGGAAGACCAAGTTTCAAGTGTGAGCAGTGAGGGTGCAGAGTGCTGTCAATCAGTCTGGCAAAGGTTGCTATCCCTTTAACTAGCACATGGAAGCAGGTGCCTAAAAATTGGATCACATAACTTTTTCAGTGAACGGTGACCCAAAAATTAATGTCACCCAGAGTAAATCAGTTACTAATTATTTTGGCTGAAATCTTACAAACCATGAAAATGAACTCGGCAGTTCAGTTCAGGATCCATGGAACCGCTCTGATATATTTTTTAATGTTAAGTGTGCACCTAATGCCATGAATGTTTGTGCAACACGAGTTTGAAGTTTTCCCGAACTAAGCCTGGAGTCCCAGTTCCAGTCACAGGAAAACAAGTTGCACAATCCAATGAGTTTTACATTTCAAAGTGATTTAAAGAGACGCTTGTCTCATAATGGACCAATTTACAAGGCTGATGCAAAACATGCTAAGAATACCATACAGTTACAGACATCTCTGAAGCAGATGTCTGTCCTCCGAACTGGTTGTAGATCTCCCAGGTAACCTTTTGCTATGTGTGCCTGGCTTGTAGCCCTATGGGGCCTCCATAGCCTTTGCACAGAGTTCTGAAATGCAGCTGAAACCAGCAAAGAATATAATAGGAGCTTGACTGGTCACTGGTCACTGGTCCAGGTGATGGAGAATTTCCTACACGAGTTTAATGAAGCCCACTGCCAAAGGATGCAATCTCCTATCTCTCCTTTCTCGTTTATTACTCAGTTTTTACGTCAGTGAATGCTGATGGGCAAATAATCTATATTATACATTTCTGGCTTGATATATATTTAGGAGATAACTGTCTCTGAGGGGTTCTGTAGGAGATATGGATGGGATTATAAGTGAAGATATGTATGTATATGTATATCTGTACATTTCTCCTGGCATTGCTCCATTTTAAGTTAGTCCTCCTTTCTGGCCTGTATCTCATTCACCAGCACTTCATTGTCTCTCAAAGAGAATTGGTGCCCTTCCCTGGCTCTCTGCCTTTCATGACAGCTAGAAGGTGTGGCTCTGGGGCTGTAACCTTAAAGGCTATTGCCTTTCTTTGACTGATGCATCGTGAAGTGGCTGAATTGAATTTAGCCTGTTGCCTGGGGCAACTTGAAAGCCAGCAATTCCTTCCACACCTTAACCAACCCTGCAGTCTTTCAGCAAGTTTCCAATTCAGTATAAGTGCTAGGCACAACAATGTTTAAAGGCAGGGCTAGAGTGTGGGTGGGCTGTGATACAGAGGCAGAATTTCAAACATTACACCAAGTATTACGGCAAGTTGTGGAACTCTACAATGGATACCTTTCACCCTGACAGGTTCTCCAGTAAAATATTAGTTGGTGGACTGCCCTTGCTTCTATTTACATAGTGTGGTGGACCAGCTAGATCTGGTCCCTGTCCAGGGATACTAGATCTAAGGGAGATCTGTTCCCCAGGGCAGTGAGTTATCTCAGTATTAGAAGATAGTGTGATGTAGGGGTTATATTGTGTCGGGAGGATGTATAGCCTCTCGAGTGACAAGAAGCAGCACTTTGCATATTTAATTACATGATAGAAAACCAAACAATAAATAACATACTTTGTGAATATGTATTTTCACTTACGGGTGGCATAAAACAAACCATTATTATATCAGGCGAAACAGCCAGAATGGGCGAGGAGGCCAAGGGCCTAGGGTAAAGAAGTCATCTGCGACTCGGCCACAGATGAAGCAAGGTTATTCCAGCAGCAACAGAGCAAGCAACAAATCACTTGAAATAGATGCATTGGTGCCCTGGTTCTCTTTGTAAGTTGCTTGTGGAATTGATGGTGTTTGTTTCAGAACTTGCTTTGTGGATAATTGTAGCCAGCGACCCAGGATCCACAACTACTGCTATAACAATGCTGAGGATTGTCACCAAGAAAGTTTTCAGACTTCCCAAAAAAAAAGTTACTATTATCATGCTGCAAGGACAAATGCTGCACAAGGGTACTGCAATCTTAGCATTTCCTGCACACTGTAAGCCTTGCATTGCATATCTCCTAGTTCTATTTTTATAGTTCTAGTTCATGTTTTAAAAAATGCAAAGGTTGTATTAAATCCCAGTTCCAATAATACATCTCACAACACAAATATGAGAAGGGTGAACTTCAAACTAACCATGAGCTTTTTCAGCATTTTGATATCATGGAACCTCTTCGCTTGGCACCACAAGGATAATCCAAGGCCAATAATGGGAACAGAGTCCAACTAGTATATTGTTCATTACTTTCCTTCCTGAGATGCCTTCGCAGTTTTCTAATTTTGGTTTGGTTCCCAGACTTTTTTTTAAATAGGGTAAAATTAATCTTGTATCAAATCAATTTTGTCTTGTTGGTAGATCGACCTGAAAGTTCCAAGTTATTTTCCATCACACCTGCTGGATGTTAGTATGTTTATTTCTTATTTTCTGTGTAAAGAAGACCCTTAGAAGTCTCAGGTCAAAACTTCATTTTGGGGTATGCTTCTCTAACATTGCCACTGTCAGTCCACAGGAAGGCCAGTCACATGACCTCTCACATGTCAGCCTTACATTGCATATCTCCATTCAGAGTTCCAAAGGATTGCCAAGGGGTTTCTGAGTAATTAATAGTGCAGTATGCCGAAGGTCAGAAGTAACAGCCTGTTAAATCACATTAAATTAGAGCTTTATTAACATACCTAAAATGTGAACCTGCCACCTGGGAGTAGATTGGTTGCCTGAAGTAAAGCCCAGAGTAGTGGAGTTGATAGCTTTGTGACAGAGTATCCATTTTCCCCAGACATAACTCCCTTTGTACCCACCAGCACTCACTTGCCAATTTCAATGGGGAATTATGCCATCAGTGAAATGTGTGTGGAACTTAATATACTATACAAATAGGTGTTTCATAGATGGATTAGCAGATTTCAATTTTTTTTTAATGTATTGCTTTTAGGTGATTGTATAATATTCTCTGAAAGGCATTGATAAATTTGCCAGAGTTTCCACAGAGAAATTGTCAGATTAAATCTACGCATTGATAAGAGAGATCAAAAACTGAATTTCAGCTTTGAAGCCTCTATGGAGGGTTTGAAGCAGGTAACCTATTTTTATAGGATTGATTTATTTTTAGATAATATGGTGCAAAGCATACTTTTTAAATATACTTGAATCCTGAAAGAGTAAATGCACTCAAAGGTTTACATCATAATACCCCGAAACAAATTGAAGGATTTATAAATCAAATCATTATGTTGGATTAAAATATTGTTTTTCCTAGTTAGTGCCCACACAGTTTAGAATAAATTGGGTAAATAAAAATGGCAATGAATATGCATCTGGTGTCTTTTTTCATCAATGACTTTTTCCCTCTCTTAGATTGAAGTGAATGTTAGCTAGGGCAACTTCAGATAGTTACTTACACTTGTGAATGCAAACACACAGTTCCTATAAAAAGTATTCACGCCCCCCCCCCAAGTTTTCATGTTTTATTGTTTTACAATATTGAATCAGAGTGGATTTAATTTGGATTTTTTGACACTGATCAACAGAAAAAGACACTTTCGTGTCAAAGTGAAAACAGATCTCTACAAAGTGCTCTAAATTAATTACAAGAATAAAACACAATATAATTGATTACATAAGTATTCACCCCCTTCAAGTCAGTATTTAGTAGATGCACATTTGCAGCAATTACAGCCTTGAGTCTGTATGGATAGGTCTCTATCAGCTTTGCATATCTGGACACTACAATTTTTCCCCATTCTTCTTTACAAAACTGCTCAAGCTCTGTCAGACTGCATGGGGATCATGAGTGAACAGCCCTTTTCAAGTCCAGCCACAAATTCTAAATTGGATTGAGGTCTGGACCCTGACTTGACCACTCTAGAACATTAACTTTGTTGTCTTTAAGTCATTCCTCTCTAGCTTTGGCTTTATGTTTGGTGTCACTGTCTTTCCGGAAAACAAATCTTCTCCTGGTCGCAGTTCTCTTGCAGACTGCTTCAGGCTTTCCTCCAGGATATCTCTATATTTTGTTACATTAATTTTACCCTCTACCTTCACAAGCCTTCCAGGGCCTGCTGCAGTGAAGCACCCTCACATGCAGTGTTCAGCTTACGGCAAACTTACCATTTAGTTTGATGGCAAAAAGCTCAATTTTGGTTTCATTGGACCATAGAACCTTCTTCCAGCTGACTTCAGAGTACCCCACATGCCTTTTGGTAAACTCGAGCTGCGACGTGAGTTTTTCTCAACAGTTGCTTTCTCTTTGCTACTTTCCCATAAAGCTGTGACTGGTGAAGCACCTGGGCAACAGTTGTTGTATGTGCTGTCTCTCCCATCTCAGCCACTGAAGCTTCTAACTCCTCCAGAGTTGTCATAGGTCTCTTGGTGGCCTCCCTTGCTAGTCCTCTTCTTGCATGTTTACTCCGTTTTTGAGGATGGCCTGCTCTAGGCAGATTTATAGGTGTGAATATTCTTTCCATTTCTTGATGATTGACTCAACTGTACTCCAAGGGATATTAAGTGACTTGGAAATTTTCTTGTATCCATCTCGTGACTTGTGCTTTGAATTACCTTGTTGCAGAGTTGCTTGGAGTGTTCCTTTGTCTTTATGGTGTTGTTTTTGCCAGGATACTGACTCATCAGCAGTTGGATCTCCCAGAAAGAGGTGTGTTTTTACTATAATCAGTTGAAACACCTTAACTGCACACAGGTCTCCAAAAACAGATCTCCATTTATCTAATCATGCAACTTCCAAAACTAATTGGCTGCACCAGTATTAAAGGGGGGGGGGGGTGAATACTTATGCAAACAATTATTTTGTGTTTATATTCTTATTAATTTAGTTCACATTGGAGAGCTTTGTTTTCACGTTGCCACAGAAGAGTATTTTTCTGTTGATCTGGCTACATTGACATAATAATCTAATACTTAGAAATAATGCTTAGAGATTCTGGTGCCTTCCTTCCCAGTCCTGAAGATGGGTCACAGACTGAAATGTTGACTGTTTATTCATTTCCATAGATTCTGCCTAACCTGTGTGTTGCTTTGGATTTCTAGCATCTACAGAGTTTCTTTATCCTTAGAATACTGTATTAATATTTAGAAGAATTTTTATTTGTATTTCTCAACTCCACCAAAGTTTTTCTGCTAGACCTAAAAAATACAATTAGAATAGAAACAAACCTTTTAATTAATAGCTGCTATATTTTATATAAAAAAGATATTTTTCTTCTTCCTACTAATCACAACAATGGGCTTCAGAGACTGAGAGCCAAATGCAGGAGAAGAAAGGTTGTTTTAAGAATACAGTTTAACTGCAGAATCTTCCTGAAACAAAAGAAAGTCTGGAAACACCTGTGACTAATAAATGAGTTTTGCTGAAGTTTATAAAATGCTGAAAATGATCTGATCAAATGCTAATAATATTTTTACCTCCTTATTCTCAGCTGTTTTCTCTTGGGCTTTTCACTGTACAGTACTGGTGTTTTTGGAGACCAATATGAACTTCAGCTTTTGAATTCCCCCAACTTTTCTGTCATTAATTTTAATGGAACTGATGTGCTCTAATTCAGAATATTCCTGCTGCTGGTTTAGATCTGCATCAAGGCCAGAAATGTATTGTTGTTATAATAATATTATATGATTGTCTGATAGCATCTTTTGGGTTGTGAGGTAGAAATGGTTAATAGAATGACATCACCACTTGCGGAAATCTGTTTCCCATTACCACCTTCTGGGTTTAGAAAATATGAAAATTATATTGATATAATAATGTGAATATGAACTGAATATAATTTGCAAGATGCTGGCAGAGGGCCAAATAGACTGCTTTTGAGCTAACATTCAATAATTTTAACATAGATTTTTGTGTTCTTGTACATTAAAAAGAGGACTTAATTTTGCACTCTGGTATTTTTGTGAGCAGGTTTGTTGACTGTAGATTCTTACAAGTTTACACAATTAAACCTGATGCATTTCATGATTCCAGAATATTAAAGGGTTTGAAGCACCTTCAATTGCTCCAAAAGACTGACGTTTGGTAAAATACTGAAAAGCTTTTATCCGCTGTACAATACGACCTCCATAGTGAGTGTCTGCCCCCGGACTGAGGGGGAGGGGCAAGGCGAACACCTTTATACAGGACTCTGTGGGAGGAGCCACAGGGGCAGTCAGCAGAGGTGTGTGTCCAGACAGGTAACCGAGTTACAACATATACACATGGTTTACCACATTCACCCCTCCTTTTTTTAAAAAGAGTCCCGCGGGGTGAAGTGACTGACAATATTTACAAGAAGTATATTTACAGGTTAAGTTTATCAGGCGGTCGAGTCCGTCGCTGTGATCTACGTAGCACCGGCGGTGATTGCACCGGCGATGGCGGTTGTGCTGGCTCCGGCCTGACTTCAGGTGCCAGCACGTTAGGCGTCGGTAATCCCTCGTGCGTGTGCGTCGCACCTGGTATGGGAGTGTCGTGTGGTGTCTGTATAGTGTTTGGGGTGCACGGTGTCTTGTAGGTACATACATTGGTGGGTACGGGGTCAATAGTCACCACGGAGTGTTCAGGGTAGGGGCCCGGAGCTCCTGCGGGCGCCAGGTCGCGGATGGAGACCGTGTCCTCCCGCCCATCAGGTAAAACCACGTAGGCATACTGGGGGTTTGCATGAAGTAAGTGAACCCTCTCGACCATCGGGGAGTATTTATTGCTCCTCGCATGTTTCCGAAGCAGCACTGGCCCCGGGGACGTCAGCCAAGTTGGTTCCAGTGGTCGATTTTCTGGGAAAGGAAAAGAGCCGCTCATGAGGGGTGGCATTGGTGGCTGTGCATAACAGGGAGCGGATGGAGTGGAGTGCCTCGGGAAGGACCTCCTGCCAGCGGGAGACCGGCAGTCTCTTTGACCTGAGGGCTAAGAGTGTGGCTTTCCACACTGTGCCATTCTCCTTCTCCACCTGTCCATTCCCCCGGGGATTATAGCTCGTGGTCCTACTGGTTGCAATTCCCCTAGCCAGTAGATATTGGGGCAGCTCGTCACTCATAAATGAGGACCCTCTGTCACCGTGGATATAGCATGGGTATCCGAACAGAGTGAAGAGCTTGCGCAGGGCTTTTATAACTGACGTGGTAGTGGTGTCGGGGCAGGGGATGGCGAAGGGGAACCGCGAGTACTCGTCAATTACGTTAAGAAAGTACACATTGCGGTCGGTGGAGGGAAGGGGGCCCTTAAAGTCAACACTCAGTCGCCCAAAGGGTTGGGTGGCCTTGATGAGTGGTGCCTTTTCGGGTCGGTAGAAGTGCGGTTTGCACTCTGCGCAGACTTGGCAGTCCCTGGTCATCATCCTGATCTCCTCAAGGGAGTAAGGCAGGTTCCGGGCTTTCACAAAGTGGAAAAGCCGGGTGACTCCCGGGTGGTAAAGGTCTACATGTAGGGCGTATAGCCGGTCGATCTGTGCGCTGGCACATGTTCCCCGGGATAGGGCATCGGAAGGCTCGTTGAGCTTCCCAGACCTGTACATGATGTCATAGTTGTAGGTGGAGAGTTCGATTCTCCACCTCAGAATTTTATCATTTTTGATTTTGCTCCGCTGCTGATTATTAAACATGAACACGACTGAGCGCTGGTCAGTCAGCAGGGTGACCTTTTGCCAGCAAGCTAGTGCCTCTAGTGCCTTATAGCTTCCACTATGGCCTGAGCCTCTTTCTCTACCGCAGAGTGCCGAATTTCAGGGCCTTGAAGGGTACAGGAGAAGAACGCCACTGGTCTTCCTGCCTGGTTGAGGGTAGCAGCCAGCGCAAAGTCGGAGGCGTCACTCTCTACTTGGGAATGGCCTCATCCACCGCATGCATTGCTGCTTTGGCAATGTCCCCTTTTATGCGGTTGAAGGCCGTACGGGCCTCGGCAGAGAGGGGGAATGTGGTGGACTTGACCAGGGGGCGGGCCTTGTCTGCATATTTAGAGACCCATTGGGCGTAATATGAAAAGAAGCCCAGGCACCTTTTGAAGGCTCTGAGGGTATTGGGAAGAGGGAGTTCCAACAGGGGGCGCATACGGTCGGGGTCAGGGCCAATGACTCCATTCTCCACGACACACCCAAGGATAGCAAGTCGGGTGGTCCCAAATACACACTTGTCCTTGTTATAGGTGAGGTTGAAAGATTTGACCGCTTGGAGAAATTTTTGGAGGTTGTTGTCGTGATCCTGCTGGTCATGACCGCAGATGGTGATGTTATCCAGATATGGGAACGTGGCCTTCAGTTGGCACTGGTCCACCATCTGGTCCATTGCCCTCTGGAAGACAGATACACCATTCGTGACACCAAAGGGGACGCGCAGGAATTGATAAAGCCTGCCGTCCGCCTCGAAGGCAATGTAAGGGCAGTCCTCCCGGCGGATGGGGAGCTGATGGTAAGCGGATTTTAGGTCTATGGTCGAGTACACCTTGTACTGTACTATCTGATTGACCATATCCGCGATGCGGGGTAGAGGGTACACGTCGAGCTGCGTGAACCTATTGATGGTCTGGCTATAGTCCACGACCATCCTATTCTTCTCCCCGTTCCGAACAACCACCACCTGGGCCCTTCAAGGACTTGTCCTTGCCTCAATGACCCCCTCCCTGAGCAGCCGCTGCACCTCTGACTTAATGAAAGCTCTGTCCCCCCGCGCTGTACCTCCTGCTTTTAGTTGCCACGGGTTTACAGTCGGGGGTCAGGTTGGCGAACAGCGGTGGGGGAGGGATCCTGAGGGTGGAGAGGCCGCAAGTGGCGTTGGTAGTGTGGCAGTTGGCATGATGTTGGGTGGGATGCGCGGGTCGGTGTGTGTGTGTGGTCAGTAGCGGGGTACATGACGTATCTCTACAAAACAGGGGATTTATGACAGTAATTGGCGGGAGGGGCCCATCATACTTCATTGTCACGTTTTTCAGGTGGCTCTGGAAGTCCAACCCCAACAGCACAGGGGCACACAGCTGAGGCAAGACCAGTAACTTAAAGTCTCGATATTCTGTGCCCTACACCATTAGCATCGCGACACAACCCCTCCGGATGTCTGTTGTATGCGACCCGGAGGCCATGGTGACCCTCCGACTTACCGGCCGTATCATGAGTCCACAATGCTGCACCGTGGCCGGGTGGATAAAACTCTCCGTGCTGCCTGTGTCAAACAGGCAGCTTGTCCTGTGCCCCTCCACCAGGATGTCCATCATTGACCTTGCGAGCTGGTGGGGAGCGCTTTGGACGAGGGTCACTGAAGCCAGGGTGGGGTCGCTGTCTTGGTCCGGCGTGGTGGGGTGGCCCGTGAGCACCCGTTGGTCGTAGGCAGTGGGAGGTGGCGCTGACCGAGATGGCCGCCCCCATGTCTCGCACGTGGTGGCAGTGTGCAGGGAAGATGGCAACCCCCACGTCTCGCACGCGGCGCTGCTCGATCCCGCTCGCGGTTTTGACTTACAGACCTTGGTGAAGTGGCCCTTCTTTCCGCAGCTGGAACAGGTAGCTTGTCGGGCCGCGCAGCGTTTCCGGGGGTGCTTCTCCAGTCCGCAGAAGTAGCACTTCGCGGACTCACGACTGGCTGCAGCCGAGGTCGATTCGCCGGCGGGTTGCGGGGTCTGCGGCGCCCACAAGGCCGTGGGGGGATCGTGTGCCTGGAGAGCCTCAGAGTTATGCAGAGCGGCCTCCAACGTATCAGCCAGCTCGATCGCCGAACTTAGGGTAAGATCGGTTTTTTCTAGCAGCCGCTGGCGCACGTACACTGACCTGGTCCCCGTAACGAAGGCGTCTCTCACTAGGAGTTCTGCATGCTGCGCCGCCGTCAGCTCCTGGCAATTGCAGGCCCGCACGAGTGTCTGTAGGGCCTGGACAAACTCAGCACTCGATTCCCCGGACCGTTGTTGCCGTGTCGCCAAGCGATGCCAAGCATAGACACTGTTTATCGGCCGCAGGTATTGTCTTTTGAGTGCGTTCATCACGCCGTCGTAGTTTGGCTGGTCTCTGATCAGCGAATAAACCCGTGGACTGACCCTGGAGAGTAGAACTCTGCGCTTTGCTACGGGGTCGGTCGCTTTAATCTCCTCTAGATACGCTTCGAAGTAGGCCAGCCAGAGTTCGAAAGCGTTTCCAGTGTCAGGCATTTGTAGATCGAGGTCTAATTTGTCTGGTCTCAGGGCCTGTTCCATGTTTTAAAATGTACAGTGAATAAAATTGAAGCACCTTCAATTACTCCAAAAGACTGAGGTTTGGTAAAATACTGACAGGCTTTTATTCGCTGTACAATACGATCTCCACAGTGAGTGTCTGCCCCCGGACTGAGGGGGAGGGGCAAGACGAACACCTTTATACAGGACTCTGTGGGAGGAGCCACAGGGGCAGTCAGCAGAGGGGTGTGTCCAGACAGGTAACCGAGTTACAACATATATACATGGTTTACCACAGGGTTTAAGTGAAATTTAAAGTTGATAATGGCTATGGGGAACCAGCACTCTATTATTGTTTATTTAGACTGCCCTGGTGCCTAATCTGAGGCAATTCTGCATGTCTTAGCTGGAAAAGAAGTTGTTCATGTTTAAATTTAAAGAACTTACGAGTAAACTATGTAATTTGTGTCAATATAATTAGAAATTTTTATCTTGCATTTCTCCCTGCTGCATTTGATGTATTTTATGGGGTTAATGTTTACTCATTGGTCATATGCTATGTTACAGACTCTTTTCCAGGGTTATTTTGGGGTAAGGTTACTTGATGAAGTTGCAATGTGCAATAGAAATGCTGGTTGACCCCTAAGGAGTTTATTATGTTTCAAACTGCAAGTAAATGCAAAAAAAATGTTGGGGCATATCACTAGGGTGTCATACTCCCCAAATTAACCAATCAGTACAAAAGATCATGCAATTTTACGTGCAACTTACTTCCAGCACAAACATTCTGTCACCTCTTGGGCTGTTTTTCAAAACATCACACTTGAAACCTTCAAATTGGATGGCGCATCCAAGTCAATATAGTGTCAGTGGTAAGTTTCTGTTGATTGAACCTGTTTGAAACGTGTCGGAATTTAGCCTCATTAATATAAATGGCATATCCGCTCTTGCTTTACCCCACCCATGTAGCAGGTTGTACTGTCAAGGTATAGTGCATAGTGGTTATGCTGCTGGTCTTATCTAATGATGTGGAGATTTCACTCTGGATCAGATCAGTGTTTTTCTCCAGTCCTGCTGAAGGGTCTCGGCATGAAATGTCAACTGTACTTTTTTTTCCACAGATGCTGCCTGGCCTGCTGAGTTCCTCCGGCATTTTGTGTGTGGTGCTAGGAAATTTACATTCAGCAATTCACAAAATCATAGACATTTACAGCAGAGAAGTAGATTATTTGGTTCTTTATGTCCATGCAAGGGAAAAATGAAATTTATAATCATTTCTATCCCCCTGCTCTTGGTGTATAGCCTTGCAAACAATGGCAAACAATTGATGCAAATATGTTTAAGTAGTATCTTCATCTTATCCCGACCGGAACTCAGTACTCTCAATGAATACTCTCCATGCACATGGTAAAGTGACCGTCTTTTCTCAGGCAGTACTCTCATTGCTGTGTTTTCTATAACCCCCCTTATGTTTGGACCTTTCTCCTTCTGGGTTTCAGTTAATATTTACAAACATGGATATCAAGATCCAGTTGACTAAAGAATACATATTAGCAATAGCAGTCAAGACTTCTGTACAACGTCTGGTGTTTTGCAGGGAGAAAGAATTGACCTCAAAGGTATCTTCACCATCCATATTGGCAGAGAATTTTAGACTCCCAAAGGTTTTTCTTCTAAATCCTGTCTGATCTTGATCTTGGATACCATCTATTGGTGTCTGCACATTCTCACTTTGGCCATGTGTGTTTCCCTCAGATGCTCTGGTTTCCTCCCACATTCCAAAATTGTACAGATAGGTTAGTTAGCTACTATAAACTGTCCTATCATTCGTGGGTGGCTCGACAATTGAGGGCAGTTGATGAGCATGTAAGAAAGAATAGGCTGCAGGAAAATAAGTTGTGGACTGGAATTTATGGGATTGCTCAATGTGCTGGTATAGACTCAATGGGCAAAATGGTTTACTATGTCATGAAGAAATATTGAAATATAACATAATCCTACCAATTACTGTAAAGATATTTCTCCTGGTTATTGTACTCTGTACAAAGAAAACAATTTTATTCCTGCTTATCCTTCCATGGCCTTTCATTATGTAATGCACCTCAGTCAAATCTCCTCTCAGTGTCCTTTATTTTAAAAATGACAATCCCAATCTAAACACTCTGTAGATCTATAATTCTCCATTTAGTTAGAATAAAATGCTTGTTTCGGAAATTCTGATTGAGAAAGTGTCAACAGGTTGTTTTTAATAAATCGTGGACTTAATGGTTCATTAATTTATTTTAACATGGAGAATCTGCCATCTTAATCTGGTCTGCTGAAGTGTGATTCCAGCAAGTGATGGACCCTCAAATTCTCTGTGAAATAGCTTTCGTTGTGTGAAACTGCTTCTCAAAATTGCAGAATAGACTTAATGAATTACCTGACATCAATCTTGGCACCAGACTTGGGTTGTAGGTCTTGTACCAAAATCTCAGATCACCCAAGCGACAGTCTGGTAGAATCAAAGCTTTCAACCAGGGTGCTCCATCACCATCTCTGGGTATATCTATGCCACAGTTAGGACTGGAGGCAACATTACAGTGATGTATGATTATAAGGAATGATTCTGAGAGTCCTGAAATTTGCCTCTAGAGCTCATGTCCCATGGCATCAGAACATAGAACGTAGACCATTACAGCTCAGTAGAGGCCCATCAACCTACAATTTTGTGCCTGCCTTTTAACCTATTCTAAAATCATTCTAACCCTTCCCTCCTACATATCCTCCATTTTTTTCTGTCACCTAAGTGCCTATCTAAAAGTTCTTTAAATATCCATAATGTATCTGCCTCTACCACCGCTCATGGCTACATGTTCCATGCACCCACCACTGTCTGTGTTTAAAAATTACCTCTGACGGGCCGGCTGGAGGCGCAATGACGTCAGCGCCGGACTCCGGAACAAAAGTTCCCGGGTTCGAGCCCAGTCGGCGCTGCTCCCGAGTACACTTTCCATCCGTGCCAGGTTGAGTGTCAAGATCGCAACTCGACCTGGTAAAATAAAGGGAAAAATACTGCGAAATGTCTGTGAGGAGTGGCGCACCACACAGTCTCTCTCTCACTCCACGCCTTGTAAAGGCATAAAAAAGATATCGTCCCACCAACATCACACACGCACACATGGGCGCACATGCACGCACGCACGCACACACCAAAAAAAATTACCTCGGACGTCCCCTCCAATCACCTTAAAATTACAACCCCTCGTATTAACCTTTTTTACCCTGGGAAAAAGTTTCTGGTTACACACTCAAGCTATGCCCTTTATCATCTTGTACACCTCCTTCAAGTCACCTCTCATTCTCCTACACTTCAAAGAGACAAGTCCTAGCTCACACAACCTATCCTCATAAGGCCTGCTCTCCAATCCAGATTGCATCCTGGTAAATCTCCTCTGCACCCTCTCTAAAGCTTCCACGTCCTTCCTGTAATAATATAACATAGGCATGCTGTTGTCTACCACCCAGTGCCTTTTCCAAGCTCACGAACAATTACTTCGGCATGGTGAATACCTCTTGGCAGAAATGAGAGGATAGTAAATACACTCTCAGTAGAGGACTTCATCATTTAGTAGTTTGTGTGCCTTAGTGATTATTTTGCCCAAGCAATAAATGAAGGTGAAGCACATAGATTATCATGTCCAAAATGAATAGCAATAGAAAATATTTAATAATTTAAATTACTGAACACCCTCTTTATGTATATGCAACGTCTAAAGATAGATTTGAGATACTACAGCAGTTGTTCCATGCGATTGAGGGGAATTAGACAAAGTTCAGTACAGGTTCAAAATTAAATATGTAAAATAACAGCCTTTGAAGGCACAGTTGTTTGAGCTTTACTTGGCACTCTTCACTGAAATCAACCTTTGTTAAAAAGTAGAATATTTACACCATCTGAAATATCGTTTAAACAACTTTAATTCGCAGAGCAATTGCAAATCAGTACTGCATGTACAACCTTTATAATTGCTTTAATTGGTCTTCTAGAATTTATGTTGTGTGTGTACTCGTTCTTCCACTTGTAAAATACATAGATATATCTGACTGAATTAAGGCAAGTAATAGTTAAAGTCATGCAGATATCCATTTATTTTAACCATGTTATGAAGTTTTTAATGGATATCGCTGTTTCCCTGCATGTAAGCAAATGTATCAATTAATTTTGTATACAGAGAAATTCAACATAAAATGACCAAGGAGATAAGTAAAGTGACTAAAAACAAGTAATCAATATTTTGCGATGATTAGGAGTTCTTCAGATATTGGAAAGAAACTTGTAAATCTAATGGGAACTAGCACATGGAATTTTCATACTGTTCACAATGTAGCGGACCTCAGTGCTAGCACTGGGATAATTTTGGATTGTCAAAAGCTGGTATTTAAACTTCTCCTTAATATGCTTAATTCAACTTTTCCTCCATGATAGCTCTTGTAAATCACATACTGATTTCCACAAATGATTAGCAATGTATAATGACTACTATTGCCAAAATTGATCTGATTTTCAGTGCTAAATGGTGTTTACACTTATCATTTTCAGGACATTGCTCATAGTCCTGCAATAAGTCAACCTGATGAGGTAACAGTGGATCACAAAGATGAAGGATGAACATCAGCTTCTTGTGCTCTTGGAAGCCTGGTCCTAATGCGATGTAATTGCCTTATCTTGTAGATCTTTACTAAATTGATAAGTATTTACTTTATGCTGCATCTGAATTAATTCAGCGAGTGTCTTCACTAATATTTCCTGTATTTTCCAGTGAGGTTACTAATATCATGCCTAACTTTGGCTTTGAGTGGTACTGAAGGATTGAGTTAAATTGTTACATCTTTAAAGGTTTAACATCCATTAATTTGTTAGCAATATGCTATACCAGAATCCTCTTGTTTTGTATTGTACATTTAACATGAAACATTTCTTGTTTTTTGCAGTCGGATTACTACTATAAATACACAGAGTGTGATAGCTATGGCTCCAGATGGAGAGTTGCTGTGCCTCATATTCCAGGAAGCTGCATAGGACTGCCAGACCCAGTCAACGGCACATCATGCTGTAAGCCATTGTCAAATTCAAGTAACTTCGATCATATTTCTTTTTGAAGAAGCCTCCGCAGATGTTCAGAGTGTAAAGTATCTCTATTCTGCAGCTATGTATTTTACAAGAAAATCCGGCAATGTAACAGAAAACACTTTTTTTTTGCTCGGTGGATAAAGAAAGCATATTAATCAGAGTCAATAAGTTCAATATTAAATAACATGCAGAAATATTACACCTGCTATGACAGAATTTCTTGGTATTTAGAAGCTTAAGCATGAATAAACCAAAGCTTTGAAGATATTAAGGACAAATATTGATGAAAAATTACGCCCACACTGGGGATTTTTGGATCACTGGTTTGATGACACTTAAAGGATTGACGGTGGATATGCAATGGCAAGCATTTAAAGATTGCATGGATGAACTACAACAATTGTTCATCCCAGTTTGGCAAAAGAATAAAGGTAGTGCACCCATGGCTGACAAGAGAAATTAGGGATAGTATCGATTCCAAAGAAGAAGCATACAAATTAGCCAGAAAAAGTGGCTCACCTGAGGACTGGGAGAAATTCAGAGTTCAGCAGAGGAGGACAAAGGGCTTAATTAGGAAGGGGAAAAAAGATTATGAGAGAAAACTGGCAGGGAACATAAAAACTGACTGTAAAAGCTTTTATAGATATGTAAAAAGGAAAAGTCTGGTAAAGACAAATGTAGGTCCCCTACAGACAGAAACAAGTGAATTGATTATGGGGAGCAAGGACATGGCAGACCAATTGAATAACTACTTTGGTTCTGTCTTCACTAAGGAGGACATAAATAATCTTCCGGAAATAGTAGGGGACAGAGGGTCCAGTGAGATGGAGGAACTGAGCGAAATATATGTTAGTAGGGAAGAGGTGTTAGGTAAATTGAAGAGATTAAAGGCAGATAAATCCCCAGGGCCAGATGGTCTGCATCCCAGAGTGCTTAAGGAAGTAACCCAAGAAATAGTGGATGCATTAGTGATAATTTTTCAAAACTCGTTAGATTCTGGACTAGTTCCTGAGGATTGGAGGGTGGCTAATGTAACCCCACTTTTTAAAAAAGGAGGGATAGAGAAACTGGGGAATTATTGACCGGTTTGCCTAACGTCGGTGGTGGGGAAGCTGCTGGAGTCAGTTATCAAAGATGTGATAACAGCACATTTGGAAAGCGGTGAAATCATCGGACAAAGTCAGCATGGATTTGTGAAAGGAAAATCATGTCTGACGAATCTCATATAATTTTTTGAGGATGTAACTAGTAGAGTGGATAGGGGAGAACCAGTGGATGTGGTATATTTGGATTTTCAAAAGGCTTTTGACAAGGTCCCACACAGGAGATTAGTGTGCAAACTTAAAGCACATGGTATTGGGGGTAAGGTATTGATGTGGATAGAGAATTGGTTAGCATACAGGAAGCAAAGAGTGGGAATAAACGGGACCTTTTCAGAGTGGCAGACAGTGACTAGTGGTGTACCGCAAGGCTCAGTGCTGGGACCCCAGTTGTTTACAATATATGTTAATGACTTGGATGAGGGAATTAAATGCAGCATCTCCAAGTTTGCGGATGACACGAAGCTGGGTGGCAGTGTTAGCTGTGAGAAGGATGCTAAGAGGATGCAGGATGACTTGGATAGGTTGGATGAGTGGGCAAATTCATGGCAGATGCTATTTAATGTGGATAAATGTGAAGTTATCCACTTTGGTGGCAAAAATAGGAAAACAGATTATTATCTGAATGGTGGCTGATTAGGAAAAGGGGAGGTGCAACGAGACCTGGGTGTCATTATACACCAGTCATTGAAAGTGGGCATGCAGGTGCAGCAGGCGGTGAAAAAGGCGAATGGTATGCTGGCATTTATAGCGAGAGGATTCGAGTACAGGAGCAGGGAGGTACTACTGCAGTTGTACAAGGCCTTGGTGAGACCACACCTGGAGTATTGTGTGCAGTTTTGGTCCCCTAATCTGAGAAAAGACATCCTTGCCATAGAGGGAGTACAAAGAAGGTTCACCAGATTGATTCCTGGGATGGCAGAACTTTCATATGAAGAAAGACTGGATGAACTAGGCTTGTACTCGTTGGAATTTAGAAGATTGAGGGGGGATCTGATTGAAACATAAAATCCTAAAGGGATTGGACAGGCTAGATGCAGGAAGATTGTTCCCGATGTTGGGGAAGTCCAGAACGAGGGATCACAGTTTGAGGATAAAGGGGAAGCCTTTTAGGACTGAGATTAGGAAAAACTTCTTCACACAGAGAGTGGTGAATCTGTGGAATTCTCTGCCACAGGAAACAGTTGAGGCCAGTTTATTGGCTATATTTAAGAGGGAGTTAAATATGGCCCTTGTGGCTACGGGGATCAGGGGGTATGGAGGGAAGGCTGGTGTAGGGTTCTGAGTTGGATGATCAGCCATGATCATAATAAATGGCGGTGCAGGCTCGAAGGGCCGAATGGCCTACTCCTGCACCTATTTTCTATGTTTCTATGTTTCTATATTATTCTAAAGCAGGGGTTTCCAGCCTTTTTTATGCCATGGACCAATACCATTAAGCAAGGGTCCATGAGTCCCAGGTTGGGAACCCTTGATCCAAAGGATGGCAGTTTCAATGGCCAAAATGGCTACCATCTACATTGTTATAAAATGTCATCCACACTAAATTTAGATAACTTATCATTATGAGCACAAGCTCTTTTTTAATTGGCATGAATACAATGGTAAATTGCTGAATTAGTTTATTCTTGCCATACATTGTGAGGTACAGTGAAAAACTTCCTTACAACTCCTATAGATCAATTTGTGACAGCAGCACATTGAGGTGGTACAAGGCAAAACAATAAGAGTGAAAAATAAAATATGACAGTTCCAGAGAAAATGCAGTACAGGTCTCCAATAAGGTGCAAAGTCATAATGAGGTAGATTATGAGGTTGAGTCCATCTTATTGTACTATGGAGCCCTTTAATAATCATAAAACAGTGGGATAGCAGCTTTCCATAAACCAGGTGGTAGGTGCTCTCAGGATTTTGTTTTTTTTTGCCTTTATAGGGATTGGACAAGCAGAATGTCCAGAATGGGTGGGATCTTCGATTATGCTGTCGACCTCCCTCTGCAGTTTCTTGCAATCATGGGCAGAGTACTTGCCTCACCAAACCATAGTGCATCCAGATAGCATATTTTCAATTTTTTCATATCAAGAAGAGTTTATCCATGATAAAATACAAAGGGCGAAACAGTGTAAAACAAAAATTGTGCATTCATGGTCATTATATTCAGTAGTGTAAATTCTTTAAAACAAAACAAACATAGCGCCATTGTCCAAAGGAGTTTCCTTTGCTGAGGTCCTTCACTGTCACCCAGACAATGTTTTGGATCCCCTGTCCTCCTCCCGAGGTGCTTTTCACTGCGGCCATCCTGATGAAGATGGGTGGTTAATTGCTGGAAAAGGATGTTAGATTGGTTTCCCAATCAGCAATAGGATCTACCATGTACATTGGTAAACTGATTAAGAACTGATGAGGCTCAAGGAGGATATGCCAAGTTTTGTTTGGGCCTCCTGAGGAAGTAGAGGCACTGGTGATGTTTCTTGTCCATGGCCCTCAAAGTGGTTGGACCTGGGCAGGCTGTTGGTGATGTTGACTCATAGGGAGTTGAAGCTCTTAACCCTCTCAGCCTCAACATCACTGATGTAAATAGGAACATGTACCCTGCACTCACCACCAACCCTGCCCCCCTTCGCCAATACCTTTCAATGACCAGCTCATTTGTTTTCCTGACATTTGTTGTCATGACACCATGTCTGACTCATTGGTATTTGAACTGCGACCCACTCTGGTGGTGTCATCTGTAAACCTGTAGATGAAGTTGGAGCAGAATCTGGCCATGCAGTCATGAGTGTACAGGGGTGAATGGCCTCCAACTGCGTCTTATAGTGTTGATGATTCCAAGGACATGTATCAAGATTTAACTTGGTCTGCTGAACACTTTAAAACCAACAATTGACCGTGTTATTTAAATGCATTATCTCCCAAATAGATGTGTATGATTTAATTTATTTGACATTCATCTTGTCCTATTAAATACCAACTTTTAGTTTTGAATGTATATTTTTAGAAAAAGACTGAGAGGAATTAACACTTTCTGACAGACTGCCCTGTCATTTTACCTTCCAAAGACTCAAGTTAACACCTTCAGACGAGGTGTAGAGTTACAAATAGAAAGGAAAAAGTAGTCTACCGAAATTTAAAATCCTAATATAGCAAGATCATTGGATCGAGCAGGCCCTCACTATATTTGGATAAATAAGTTCATGGAAAAATTAAATAGGTTATGCAAAGAAAACGACATATATCCTGTTGTTTATTCTTATACCCATGCAGAATGTCTTGTGCCTTACAATAACTTCCATTAGAAACTAAACAGTTAAATATAATGTAGTCATAGGAAGTAATAAATACAAGAGGTTCTCCAGATGATAGAATAAACACTCAGGTCCTGATGAAGGGTCTCAACTGAAAATGTCAACTGTTTATTCCTAGAAGCACAGGAGCTTCCTGAGCTGCTGAGTTCCACCAGCATTTTGTGTGCGTTGGTCACATGAAATTTTTGCTGAAGTACAATGAAGTAAATATCTTCATGTCTTTTACATTATTGATTGCTGTTTTGCCATTCAGCTTAATGACACTTGTCAGTTGAGAGGAGGTGGTATTTACTGTTGGCCTCAAAGAAAGCTGTCCACAAAGATCTCATAGCCGCTATATTGTGGAGTAGTTGCCATTGAGAGTCAGTTTGAGAGGATCCTCGCAGCCAACACTGTGTAGTTCAAAAGAACAACTCTCACATTCAGAAATGAGGAATTAAGCAGTATTGCTTAAACTAATATAAAGACTGGGGCATAGGTGGATAATTAAGGTAGAAAGTGAAATATAATTTACCAAAATTATATCACTTCTTGAAATCAACATTTGTAGCCAGAGAGTTGTATTACAAACGTTTGTACTATAATTTAAAAAATCACCTGCTTCTCATACAACAAATTTCAGGCTATTTACAGAAAGATTAATTCAGGAATACCTGGAGTTCTGGTCAATTGATTGACTTCTGCAGATTACTTTGAAGAAGGAAAGATGCTATAAATAGCAAAGAATACAGAAGTGATTTATGAGGATGTTGCCAAGATGTAAGGTGCTGGGTTATAGTGAGTGGTTAAGCAGGCCAAGACTATGTTCATTGGATTTCTGGAAAATGAAAGGTGGTTTTATGTAAAATCATGAGGGGCATAGGTAGGATTGCAGAACCTAGAACTGAGGGGAAACTAACAGGAACCTGAGGGGAAGCTTTTTGCCCAGAGGTGATCTGTATATTCAACGAGCTACCAGAAAAGGTACAGTACTGTGCAAAAGTCTTTGGCGCGCGTGCGCGCGCACGCGCACACTCACACACACACTCACACACTCACTCACCACTCACCCTCATACACACACTCACACTCATACATATCTATCTATATATATATAGAGAGAGAGATAGAGCTAGGGCGCCTAAGAATTTTGCTTAGTACTGTTGTAATTTGTGTATTGCACTGTACTGCTCTGACAAAAAAAAACTAATTTCATGATGTATGTGAGTAATGATAACCTGAATTTGATATGGGTCTTTATTGTGGACTGAGGGTGGAAAGGGGATCAGGGTGAGAAGAATCATGGCTGGGGGAATGGGAAAGGAGAGGGCAGGGAGTGGGAAGCACCAGAGAATAATTCTGTAATGTTCTGTAATGATCAATAATGTTTGGAATTGAATTACCTTGCCTGGTGTCTCAGGGCTAGATGTGTCTGTGCACATGCCACCCTCTGTCCCTGGCATTCCTTCTCTGCCACCTGTCCTACATTCCTCCCATTATGCTCCATCTTCACAATTCCCAACATCCTCTGCTCCCACCAGATTTACAAACTTGCTCTCTGCTCCTCATTGACAAATACAGTACTGTGCCAAAGTCTTAGGCACCCTTGCTACGTATGTACCAAAGACTTTTGCACAGTACTGTAGTTGAGACAAGTACATTAATTATGTATAAAAGACACCTGGATAAGCACATGGAAGGGACAGGTTTAAATGAATATGGGCCAAGCATGGGCTAATAGGGCTAACTTAGATGGTAGACAAGGAATCTTAGTCGGTGTGGAGCAGTTGGCCAAAGAGCCTATTTCTGTTCAGTATGACTCCATAACAGAGGGAGCTTGGAGAGTTGGAGTTGAAACATGTCGAGGTGGTAAAGCAGCCATTTGGCATGCTGGCCTTCATTAGTTAGGACACTGAGTATAAATGAAAGACATTGTGCCTAGTCAGTGGTGAGCCTGCACTTGGAGTACCATGTTCAGTTTTGGGAAATAAATCATTAAGCTGGAAAGTATGCAAAGAAAATTGGCAAGAATGGGACTTTAGAGCCTGAGTTGGAGAGGGAGGTTGGGCATTCTAAGACTTTATCCAGTGGAGTGTAGGAGAGTGAGGAGTGATCTTATAGAAGGTGTATAAAATCAAAAGGGATATACTGTAGATATGGTAAATGCACTCCATCGTTTTCGCAAAGGAACGGTATTCAAAAGCTTAAGGACAGAGGCAAAAGATTTAGAAGGATCTGATGGGCAAGATGTTTATACAGGGGATGTTGAGTATGTGGAAAAAGTTAATAAAGGAGGTGGTCAAAGTGGATACAATGACAACATTTAAAAGCCATGTGGATAGGTAGATAACAGGAATTCTGCAGATGCTGGAAATTCAAGCAACATACATCAAAGTTGCTGGTGAACGCAGCAGGCCAAGCAGCATCTATAGGAAGTCCTGACGAAGGGTCTTGGCCTGAAACGTCGACTGCACCTCTTCCTATAGATGCTGCTTGGCCTGCTGCGTTCACCAGCAACTTTGATGTATGTGGATAGGTAGATGGTATTTATTTATTTGTTTTGAGATACAGCATGGAATAGGTCTTCAGGCCCTTTGAGCTGCTCTGCCTAGTACCCCCAACAACTCACATTTTAATCCAGGCCTAATCATGGGATAATTTACAGTGAACAATTAAACTACTGACTGGTACATTTTTGGGTGGTGGGAGAAAATCGGAGCACCTGGAGAAAACCCACACATTCCATGGGACGCTGGGGTTGAACTCTGAACTCAGACACCCGCGCTATAAAGCATCACATTAACTGCTGATAGGGAAGGTTTAGAGGCTTCCCTGGGAAAAAGACCATGTGCGTTCACTCGATCTATGCCTCCTGATGTTATTCACCTCAACATCCGTTGCTCCAAGGAACAAAGTCCTAGTCTGCCCAACCTCCCCCTTGAACTGATGCACACATGACCCGGCATAAATCTTCTTTTCACTCTTTTCATTTTAATGCCCTTCCTACAACAGGCTGACCAAAACTGTACACAGTATTCCAGCTGTGCCCTTACCAACATCTTGCAACATAACATCCCAAATAATACACGCAGTGCCCTGACTAATGAAGGCTGTCCTATCAGAAGCTTTGTTCACCACCCTGTCGACCTGTGACTCCATTTCCAGAGAACCATGCACTTTTACACCTGGGTCCCTTTGCTCTACCACATATGTTCTACCATTGGCATTCACTGAGACCTGCATCATATGGGACAAAGGAAAACATAAAATAATATTTTATCCACAAGTCTCTTAATGTATGAAAGGTATATAGTTTTCAGTTTTATTGTACCACATTCTGATCCCATAAAATGCATTTATAGGTTCCAGAAATGTAGCTAGACACAGTAAAAATGATTTAGTACTATATATTATTTTAGCTAGTGGTTTCAGGACAATCAATGAATGTGTAAAAATAAGAAACCTGCATTGTTTACCCTTTTGAGCAAAGTTATAGTTCTGTTAATGCGTGGCAGAGATGCAAAGGCTAAAAATGTTAAGGAAAGTATGTCTAGTATAAGTTATTTATGTGCAAATAGCATCAATGTTTTGTCTTGAAAATTGGCATTATCTGTTATCATGGTAATTGTTTTGTGATGTTTCCAGATAAAACCTAATAAACGAATGTGTAAAAACATTTTATCTTTAGCTTAAATATGAAAATTGAAAAGCAGTCATTACTGACAAAGCTGTGGCAGTTAAAATTTGTCATGTAGTTAATAAGTTTTGACTAAATTGGCAGTCTTTTTGAAGTTCCTAATTTGATTTCCTTCCCATTTTCACAGCTTTCTCCTGTGGAGCTGGTCAGTTCTTAGACATGAAAGAGCAATTATGCAGAAAGTGCATTGCTGGTACTTACTCCCTTGGCACCGGCATTGAATTTAATGAATGGGATACAGTCCCACCAGGATTTGTTATTTTAGCAACAGCTCAAGACACAGCAGATGAATACTCAGCTGTGAACTGTACCATGTAGGTATATCTGTACATCATTCAAAATCACCTTTGATGATTGTCTCCTATCTGAAATTTATTTATTTCCTTATTATAAGATTCTGATATTGTTACAGAATATGTTTCTATATGTATGATATCACATATAACAGCTGTTGAAATCTGAGGTATAAAATAATGCCACAATTAGTTTGAGTTTCATTACTTACTACAAAAAAAATAGAGGGCTATGGGTAACCCTAGGTAATTCCTAAAGTAAGTACATGTTCGACACAGCATTGTGGGCCAAAGGGCCTGTATTGTGCTGCAGGTTTTCTATGTTTTTGTGTTTTAAACGGAAGATTTTTCTAAGTACGTGCTCTCATTTTGAAGTTTTGGTGACTGGGGATACACATCAAAGAATCACAGATCCAACCCTAATTTCTTATCAGTTAAATTCTTGACGCACTTTTACACTTGTCTAACCTTAAGGAAGTATAGGAAGATCACAAAGAAAAAAAAGGGGGAAAATTCAGAAGTATCAATGAGGTTTCCTGAAGATTGAGTTTAAAAGTTGGGATGCCATGTTGCAGCTACAAAAAGAATTGGTCAGGCCGCAATTGAGTTCGAATGACCACACTATGGAATGTGGAAGCATTAGAAATAATGCAGAAGAGCTTCACGTGAGGGGAAACTTCTTTACTCAGGGCCGTGAGAGTATGGGAATGGCTGCCAGCACAAGTGGTGCATGTGAGTTGGATTTCAACAAATCTCCTTTAAGCATTGTGAGGGGATATTGGACAGACAGGGGTTATTCTCACTGGAATATGAGGAGTGACCTTACAGAAGTTTATAAAACTATGTGAGACATAGATTGATTATATAATCAGAGTCTTATTACTAGAGCGGAGAAGTCTAAAATTTAGAGGGCATGGGAAAATTTAAAAGAGACCAAGGGGGCAAGTTTCTTGCACAGAAGGTGGTGATTATTTTAAATGAGGTGGTGGTGGAAGTGATAGAGGCAGATACAATTACAGTGGTTAGACAGGTGCTTGAGCAGCAAAGGAATAGAGGGATATGGGCCTAATGTGGGCAAATGTTATTAGTGCAGATGGGTATCATGATTGGCATGGATAGGTTGGGTCTGTTTCTTTGATGAACAGCACTCACTCTCTGACCCAGGGATGCAAGTGTGATTCTATTCCTAGGCTCTAAATATCATACCTTACAAATCACTCTGGATTTCAAAACACCTTGACCAATATACCTAGCAACACTGGTAAAATTTGGCTAACATAATGTGAAAGTGTTCTTGTATATCAGCACTAACTACTTGAGAGCTGAAGAACCCTGAAAACAAAGTGGCACGGCATAAATTTTTTTGTCAGCCTTCTCTATGTTTCAAATTAACTTCAGGAGAGCGCTGCAAAAATTCATCGTGCTATTACAGTGATTTAAAAAAATGCAAAAAGAAAAAAAAGATAGAACTATCACCTGGAATTCTTGTGATTCCTTGTGCTCAACCCATGGCCTACGAGACAGCAGTAACCCTCCCTTCCTGTAAGTTACTGAGACCTGGACAACCTACAATGGGCAATGCAAGGCACTGGAAAATACTACCAATGTTGTGTTAGCAAAATCCTTCAAATTCACGGGAAGGATCAGCAAAGCAACATTGTGTCCCTTCCCAGACCATCATCACCGGCACTGATACCCTATTGCACTCAGCCAGTAACACTGGGGAGGCCACGTTGTTTGCAAACCAGACTCTCAAAACAGACACTTCATTCTGAATACTAGAAATTGCCTGGCAGATTGGGGAGACACTTCAAAGTCTCCTTGGGGAAAGAAAGCACTACAACATCCTCACTGACTCCTAAGGATTCCTGATGCATGACTATACAAAGTGGAGAAGGAACATTGAGAGATGGAGGGAGGAGAAGATGGCGGCCTGACGCAGCGCGCATGGCTGCTCTGAAATGATATCATATTTGTTAAGTAGGGGACTGTGCACAAACCTGATTTGATGGAGACAGATGTGAGAAGCACGGAGGAACATCTGGAGAAACTTCTGAAACGCCTGCTTCACTGCTGCTGCTACTGTGCGATCGAGAATCTCTGGAGGGGAAGACCCCAAAATCCCTGGCTTTGCCTATTGCCTGTTGCCGGGGCCGGGGTCAAAGCGCTCGGCAGAGATGGTGCTCGGTGTCGCAGGGCTGGTCGGAGGCTCGAAGTTTTTGGAAGGACTCAAAAGTCGACTGTGGTCGGGTGCTTCCACGGTGCTGCATCGGCAAGTTTGCGGTGCTGGAGGTTCATGGCAGGAAGAGAGTTTCTCCCTTCTACCGTCTGTGTGAGATGATGGGACTTTTGAGAGACCTTGCGACTTTTTTTTACTGTGTCCGTGGTCTGTTCTTTATCAAATTACAGTATTGCTTTGTACTTTTGTAACTATATGTTATAATTATGTGTTTTCTGTCAGTTTTTCCGGTCAGTTTGTCTTGTGTTTCTGTGGTATCATTCTGGAGGAATATTGTATCATTTCTTAATGCATGCATTACTAAATGACAATAAAAGAGGCCTGCATGTCCTCATAATCTAATCTAATCTAATTTGAAATCTCATGCCCATGCATCAGGAGTGTAAATGGCAAAGGTCTTCCACGAACTCCCACCTACTGTGTCAGGTTCCTCCTGTTCCCACATTAGTCTCAGCAGCCACATCAGAACTCTCAAAACCACAATGAAAACAAATCATCTACAAGCTCTGTGCCGGGTGCTGAGTACTCAAGAAGAAGACCTGGTGGTGTTTGTATAGGAGTAAGTAGTGCAAGGGTCAGATTGGCAATTAGCCCTTACACCAGCCAAATTTCAATATTTCATCCCTTAATGAATGAATTGCTGAATTACTAAGTAAAATGTTAGGCATAAAAGTAGCCACCTAAATCTGCTTCTAAAATCACTACTGGAACTTGATAAATTTTAACAATTATAAATTTATTACTTGTGTAGTTGTCTAAATAATCAAACAGTATAATTTAGCAGAATAAAGAGCCATTGAGAATTCAGTGTAAATCAGTCGTAATGAATTACTGAATCTCAGTTCTAGCAGACATCAGAGTCTGATTTTTTTCTTACATTTGGAGGATAATCTAAGGATTAAGCAATAGCTGAGAGTTACAAATGTTAAATCAGGTTTTTGGAGTTAATTTTTTACACCTTGATTTAGGGGCAAGTAGTATTTCATAGTTTGTTCTCTCTCATCTTTGTGTGAAGTGTTGGAATTACTCTAGTCTAGTCACTGAATTTGGGAACATTGAACCAATGAGGCTGCCGCTAATGACAAGCTTATCAGTTCTTCCTGGATTTTCAGTTCCAATTGAGCACACTGTGATCATAAACAGCATCTGAACTTGTTATACTGTCAGCTTGCCCTGCTTTCCCATTCAGTGTGGACCATGCTGCTGCAACCGATCAAGCTGATGGCGTTTTACACCTTGTTTTATTGCATTGCAACTGAAATGTTGTCCACCTGTGATCTTATCAACAAACATTGTCAGAGAAGAAAACAGCTGAAGTGAACTAACAGGGGGAGTCATGCAAATACAGCTTTGGGTGGGAGGGGGTTCTGATGGAACTGATGTAAGGGCAGCAGTGTGTCCTTCCTGTTGGAGTAGTGTGAAGGTCATGTAAGATGAGGTGTCTTTGTAGCAGGTGACCTCAAATATAATAGGAGCTACAAAGTGGCCTGAGGAAAAGTGCCAAAAGAATCTTCAGTATTTGCTTTGACAAGTAAGTGGTTCAGTGAATGTCAAAGGATGTCTTCACTGTCCTGGACACTTTGACTTTCACCATGTGCAAAATTATTTCCTGACAATAATCTTAAGTTTTTTTTCATAAGCATGGGTGGACCCGTGCCACAGCAAGATAAATTCTGGAACTAACGTAATTAGCACATTTCCATTTACAAGTTATTATCTGCAATGCAAGCTTTTCATATGGCTCCAGGTTAATTTGTTCCGATGTATGTTGCCCAGTAGGGTGGAAACTTCAGTTTAAATTGGAACCTAACCTGTAAGCTGTAACACCTGCACTGCCAGGACTATTGCAGGATTAAAGACCTAAAATAAATGGTTTTTGAAATGGCAATGGCTAAATATAAGAAAAGACAATATTTTCAAAAATTTGAAAATCGCAGGAGAATAAGAATGAATGAAGTATGTACAATATTGCCGGAAGCACTCAGTAGGTCAGACAGATCTATGCAAAGAAAAACTGAGCTAGCTTTTTAGTTCAAAGACCCATTAAGTGTTTCCAGCATTTTCTGTTTTTGTTCAAATTTCCGGCGTCTGCAGTTTTATTTCCAAAGCTTTCAACAACAAAAAGTGGTTCTCTCTTAGATAGGCAGTGGTTTTGTGCATGATACAACCAAGTAATTGTCACAATGCAAGTGGGCAATAACATTGAAGAGTAGGGTTGGTGCAGAAGATCAATCATGAGCTACTGATCGAAGGATATGGACTTCATCCCTCACGTATCCTGAGTTACAATTCTCGCCGTATTGTATACAGAGGCATTATAGGAGTGCTGAATATTTTAGTATCAGCGAATGTTTTATCGATCAGGTCATCTGCTAGCAATGAATATTGGATCCATACAGGCTAGCAAAATGTTCAATCCCACTGGTTACTTGAACAAGACCAGTGGTGGATGTTGCAAATGAAGCCCAAGATTTTTTTTGGGATTTGTAGAATGTGTAGTTGCTGGTGAGAACAGGATATGTTGCCCACTCCGTTTAGACTTCTGTGAAAAAGATAGTAATTCACCTACTTTATTGTAGTCCTTTTGGTAAAGTTCAAATCTTCAAAGTAACTTTATTATCCAAGTACATACATGTCACCATATACAACCCTGAGATTTGTTTTCTTGTGGGCATACTCAGTAAATCCAAGAACCATGGTAGAATCAATGGAAGACCACACCCAACACGGAGGACAAATGACCAATGTGCAAAAGACAACAGTACAAATACAAAAGGATAAATAAATAAGCAATAAATATCGATAACATAAGATGGAGTGTCTTTGAAAGTGAGTCCATAGATTGTGGAAACAGATCAGAGATGGAGCAAATGAAATTGAATGAGGTTATCCCCACTGGCTCAAAAGCCTGATGGTTGAGGGGTAATAACTGTTCCTGAACCTGGTAGTGAGAGTCCAGAGGCTCCTGTTGCTTCTTCCTGGTGGCAGCAGCGAGAAGAGAGCATGACCTGGGTGGTGGAGGTCCCTGATAATTGATGCTGCTTTCCTGCAACAGCCCTCTGTGTAGATGTGCTCAGAGGAGGGGAGGGCTTTACCCATGATAGACGAGGCAATGTCCACTACTTTTTGTAGGATTTTCCTTTCAAGAGCTTTTGGTGTTTCTGTACCAGGCTGTGATTCAACCAGTCAACAAACTCTCCACCACACATCTTTAGAAGTTTGTCGAAGTATTTGGTGTCATGCTGAATCTTCGCAAACTTCTAAAGATGTAGAGACACTGTCATGCTTTCTTCATAATGGTACTTACATGCTGGGCCCAGAACAGATCCTCTGAACTGATAACAGTGCGAAATTTAAAGTTGCTGACCCTCTCCACCTCTGACCTCCCAAAGAGGTTTGGCCGATGGATCTCTGGTTTCCTCCTCCTGAAGTCAATAATCAGCTCCTTGGTCTTGCTGACATTGAGTGAGAGGTTGTTGCTGTGGCACCACTCAGCCAGATTTTCAGTCTTCCTCCTATATACTGATCCACCACCACCTTTGATTCAGCCAATGACAGTGGTATCACCGGCAAAATGAAATATGATCCTGGAGCTGTGCTTAGCCACACAGTCATAAGGGTAAAGCAGGGTGCTAAGCACACGGCCTTGTGGTGCACCTGTGCTGATGGTGTTCGTGGAGGAGATGTTGTTGCCAATCCGAATCGATTAAGGTCAGCAATTGAAGTCGAAGATTCAATTGCACAAGGAGCAATTGAGGCACGGGTGTTAAAAGCTTATTGATTAGTTTTGAGGGGGTGATCGTATTGAATGCTAAGCTGTAGTTGATAAAGAGCAGCCTGTTGTATGCATCTTTGCTGTCAAGGTTTGAGCGAAGACCCTATGAAATAGTATCGGCTGTGAGCCTGTTCTGCCAGTAGGCATATTGGTGTGGATCCAAGTCACTTCTAAGGCAGGAGTTGATGTGTTTCATCACCAATCTCTCAAAACGCTTCAACACAGTGGATGTAAGCGCTACAGAACGATAGTCATTGAGGCAGATTACCACGTTCTTCTTAGGCTCTGGTGTGATTGAGACCTGCTTGAAGCAGGTGGGTACCTCAGACTGCTGAAGCAAGAGGTTAAGGATATTGGTGAACACTCCAGCCAGTTGATCAGCAAAGGTCTTTAGTACTTGGCCAGGAGCCCCATCTGGGCTTGATGATCTCCATGTGATCCCCCTCCTGAAGGATACTCTCACATTGAACTCAGAAACTGAAATCACAGGGTCGTTGAGGGCTGTGAGAGTTTGTGACCTTTCCTCCATGTTTTGATAGTCGAAGTGAGTATAAAAGGCATTGAGCCATCTGAAGCAGAAGCCCTGTTATTGCCTCTGTCATTTGATTTCACTTTGTAAGAGGTGATAGCATTCAAGCCCTGCCACAGCTGTTGAGCATCCTTCATTGATTCAAGTTCCGTCCGGAATTGCCACTTCGCATATGCGATGGCTTTCCGGAGATCACACCTGGACCTCTTGTACCTTACTTGGCTACCAGACCTGAATACCTCTGACCTGGCCATCAGCAGATTGCGGATCTCATGGTTCATCCAGGGGTTCTAGTTGGGAAGACTGAATGATTTTGTGAGGACACAATCGTCTGTAACTGTTTTTATAAAGTCTGTGACAATTGTGGTGTATTCATTCAGATCCACTGATAACTCCTTGAACGTGGCCCAGACCACCGACTTGAAGCAATCCTGTAGCCTCTCCTCTGCCTCCTACAACCACCTCTTTGTTGTTCTCAACTCTGGAGCCTTGCTCTTTAGCCTCTGCCTATATTCAGGTAGGAAAAGGATAGCTTAGTGATCAGATTTACTGAAATGTGGTCTGCATATGGAATGGTAGGCATCCTTTATCATAGTATAGCAGTGGTCTAGTGTGTTGGGACCTCTGGTTCGACAGGTTATATGCTGATAGTAATTGGGTAGGGTTTTCTTCAAGCAAGCCAGGTTGAAGTCCCCATCTATGATTTGAGATGCATTGGGGGACTGTTCCTTGTTTGGTGACAGCAGTATGCAGTATCTCATGTGCCTGCTTCCTGTCAGCCAATGGTGGTATGTAAACTGCAGTCAGGATTAATGAGGAGAACTCTCTTGGTAAATAGAACCATCGACACTTGATCGTTAGGTGTCCAGGTTGGAGGAGCAAGAGTACGACAAAACCACCACATCAGAGCACCGACAGTTTATCATGAAACACAACCCACCCCACCCCCCACCTCTTGCCTTTTCCGAATCATCAGTTCAGTCTATCTTGTGTATCGAGAAGCCTTCAGGTCCAGTTGCTGAATCTGGCCTGCTGGGAGGAAGCCATGCTTTGGTAAAGCACAGAACTCAACAGTTTCTCATTTCCCTCCAATACAGCTCCTTTGCCCTCAGGTCCTTAATCTTGTTCTCCTAACAAGATGGTGGGTGGGGGGGGGGGCATCTCATTATTCTCTGTTTCAGCCTGGCTTGGAGTCCCTCTTCCTGCCCTGCTTCTTGCCATGGTGATTAACCTTCATCCGCTTTAAGGTGCCGTACCAACCTGCATGAGAGTTAAGTCCTCCGAGTCCTTCCGAAGATTGTGAAACTTGTAGTTCATTACGTCAATTCAAAAGTACATTGCTTAAAAGGAAATTACCTGCTGCAGATTGCGGCAAGAATAATTCAAAAGTGGTATATTTAGAAGGAGCTCCTGTAAGTAAGTTCCAGGATTTAGACTTAGTGATGATCAAGACAGCTTTATACTTTCAAGTTAGGATGGTGTGATTTGGAGGGGAAGGTGCTGGTTATCTGCTCCCATGCACCTTCTGCCCTTTTTCTAGGTGGTTTAAGATTGTGGGAGTTGTTGGAATACTCAGAGCATATTGATCAACCGAGAGCATTGAAATTTATGCTAAATTTGAAATCTACATTTTTCTGAAATTTTGATAGGTCAAAATGGACTCTCCACGGTGACTTCATAGCTTCCAACAACGATGAATGCACCGCCATCCTGATGTACGCAGTGAACCTGAAACAGTCTGGCATGGTTTCATTCGAATATCTGTATCCAGACACAGGAATATTCTTTGAATTCTTTGTAAGTAATTGAGAAAAATGACAGGTGACTATTAAATGACATAGAGGTAATTTTATATGTGCCGATAGTCTCTTGTTTCTGGATCAGAAAATGCAGTTAATGATCACAGTAGCAACTTTCATTTCTTTTTAGATGAAACTAAAAAGGGTCTAAGAGAGTACTGCAAGAAGCAAATATAAATTCCATAAAATTACAGTCATTTTGACTTTGTAATTTATTCTGTGTTTTAAAATAAATTGCTGCTATTGGAAAGAACATTGTTGTCCTTGTAAAACCCAGTGATTAATTCTATTCTGTAAGAGCAAGAATATAATTGAAGATTGCCGAAGTTTTGAAGACTCACAGAAAATTTACAGTATGGAAGGAGCCCATTTGGCCCATCAATTCCATACTTGTTCTGTGTGAGAGCAGTTCAACTGAACATGCTCTATATCTGCCCCCTTTGCAAATTCTTTGTCTCATCCATTTTGCTTTTGAATGCTGCAAAATTGAATGTGCCTCCAGCACTGGCCCTGGAAGCATATCCATCATTCAAACCACTTATAATCAACTTTTGACTCACTTGCCAATCAATCCTATGTCCTCTGGTTCTTCCACTGAAGTTGCTTCCATGATCTTGCTCCTCTGGCCATATTTCGATGCCACTGATTGAATGTAATACTTTGTTCACTACAGGTTCAGAATGACCAGTGCCAGGCAACAGAAGATGAAGATAAATGGATGAAAAAAACAGAAAGAAATCAATGGAATCGCCATACAGTATGTATATTAAATATATTTCAATACCTGTCTTTGCTTTCTTCCCTGTCATTTTCTAATTCTTAGAAATGTTTCATAGTACAATAGAACTCTGCTCTCCAAGCACTCTGAAATCCTGGTGGCTCAGCATCTGGTACAATAAGTAATGCTCGTCATACTCCCCTTGAACTTGTAGGGAACACAGCTTCCTGCATTCCCTTTTAGTTCACTAGGGCCCTGGTTTCTTTTGCTCACTTTTGACTCACTGTGGCCCTGGTTCCTGTATTCTCACTTCCCCCTCACCAGCTGCAGATTATTGCACCCCTTCTTTCTCATTATTCCCACTTTCCAGGATCCCAGATCCCATGCTCCCTTCTGATTTACCTGGACCCTGGTTTCCGGGCTGTTATCCAATTCACCATGGCTTCGGTTCCCACAATCCCTTTTCACTGCTCACAATTCACCATGGCCTCAGAGGCCCCTTTTCTAACCTTGAATTGTTGAAGATTTAGCAAAGACAAGTAAACATGCTGTGTGAAAGTAGTGCATTGACTCTGAAATGATATAATGTCGAATGAGAGTGCTTCAGAGTTCAGGACAGAAAAAATTGACTACAAAAATGAACCAGTCTGTTCTAGTGGCATCAGAATTAGAACTTCATGATTTGTATGCGCAAACTGTGCCAGTTGCAATGTTTACTGTGTTTGTGCAAAATGATGATGTGTAAATTCAGGATTCCTTCAAGCCTGAGCTAACTGGAGGCATACCGGCACCTCTGCTGAACAGCTGGAAGTGTGTGCCAGGCGTAGGTCTTGAGTGGAGCTTTGCAGTGCCAAGTGTGAACATTTTTGGAGGATGGGAATCCAACCACACATATGAAGTTATAAAAACTTCCTTCATTATCCTTGGTCATCACCCTTCGTATTGACCTCCTTGGTAACCACCTTCCACTGATATATTGCTTCTGCTCTCCCGTGCTTCCTGCGTCTTCTGATTTTTCACAAATGTGCTCAGTGCTGGTTTGGTAAGTTGGGACCCTGGGAAGTTAGCTTGTGAAAGGTCTCAACTTTGGAATAACTTTCCACAATGGTAAAGAATAGTTAATATCATTTCTGGTGGTGCAAGGGCATTGCAAAAATGCCGTTTAGTGCAAAAAAAATGTCATTGGTTTCATTTGAAAAACCATGAATTCTTGATGTGGCTAAACGAATTTCAAGGCAGAGCAGCATCGGGATATATTGGTGCATGTCCTTGAAATGTCACTCTCCTAGGACTTGATTTTCAACACAAACTCCCAGCCCAAGTTGCTTAAGCTCTACAACCAAAATTAAATAGGGCACCAATATCCATCTGACACAATTCTCAATTTCTGTCCTTTCCAATGTGCTACTTTGTTTCTTGGCCCAGATAATCATTTACATTGAGAAGCAAAAGTTATGGCGAGTGTATTGGTAAGGTACATCCAGCGGACGTGGTGTTCACGCCTAGTGAAATAAGTACTTGCGCACATTTGAAAAATGCTTTCATGAACTACCGACTGTATACCAGTTCTGGGGACACATGTAATCAACCATCATTCACAGAGTATCAAAATCCATGCTGGAATTCTCCTGGCTTCCAGATGTTGACAGCTTCTGCTGTGAGAATTGCTATCTTCTTTCCACGTTGTTTTCCAAGAAAGCATAGCTGGGATCAACAAGTAAGGCTGCTCTTGTATCTGTACAACTGAAATTTCTTGATGTGCTTCTTCCACTGTGGAGTTTTTGGTGATTGAGCTCAATTAAGCGATCCTTACACGAAAAGGCTTTAAAGATGGCGCCAACAAAGGACACCTCGTTATGTGCCGCTCAGTCAAATATTCCCGTTCAGGACTGAAATCCGCGGTCACAGCCAGAGGTACTTCTGGAAGCAACATTGTTTTAAGTCGTTTAAAAAAATCTATCGATACTCAAAATTGACAGCTCTTGGACGTCAGATGCAGGTCGTGAGTGCGGCTTCCTTTTAAGAAAAAGGAAGTGAGGAAAGCATGCTGAGCTGCAAGTAAGATTGAAGCAGAGAGGCTTTAGACCCCCATTCCCAACCATCCTGCTGCAGAATGTACAGTCTCTGAAAAATAAAACTGAAGACTTCAGAGCAAGATTCCTGCACCAGTGGGACATCAGGGACTGTTGTGTACTTTGCTTCACGGAAACATTGCTATCTTCTGCCATTTCAGATGCTGCACTGAAGCTTGATGGCTTCACCGTTCACTGTGAAGACAGGTCAGCTCAGACTTTTAAAGGCAGAGGAGGTGGAGTATGCTTTATAATTAAATCATTGTGATGCACATACGTGGTGGGTCTGTCTCAGAATGCCATCATTCTGGTAGTGGTGTACATTCCACCTCAGGGCAGCATCAGGCAGGCACTGGAGGCATGAAACTGCGCACCCTGGTGCCTTCCTTATCACTGTGGGAGATTCAGCCAGGCCAGCTTGAATAAATCTCTGAACAACTACCACCAACATATCACCCTTGGAATCAGAGGAGCCAACACACTTTACCACTGTTATACCGCCATCAAGAATACTTACCGTGCCATCTCACGCCCACACTTTGGAAAGTCCAGTCACCTGGCTGTACTTCTTTCTATTTTCCAGCATATAGGCAGAGACTAAAAAACCACAGCACCAGTGGTAAGGACCAAGAAGGTATGGTCAAGGGCGACAGAGGAGCACTTACAGGATTGTTTTCAGTTGTACTGTGGAGAGCATTGTAACTGGTTGCATCACCGTCTAGTATGGAGGGGCCACTGTACAGGATTGGAATTGGCTGCGGAAAGTTGTAAACCCAGCCAGTTCCATCATGGGCACTAGCCTCCCCAGCATCCAGTGTGCCTTCAAAAGCCAATGTCTCAAAAAGGCAGCATCCATCGTTAAGAAACCCCATCACCCAGGACTTGTCCTCTTATCATAGCTACCTTCAAAGAGAAGATACAAGAGCCTGAAGACCCACACTCAACATTTCAGGAACAGCTTCTTCCCCTCCACCATCAGGTTTCTGAATGGACAATGAACCCATGAACACTTCCTTCGTATTTTTCCCTCTCATTTTGCACTATTTATTTAATTTTTTTATATGTACTTATAATTTATAATTTTTGTAATTATGTGTTGCAATAAACTGCTGCTACAAAACAACAAATTTCATTACTCTGTGGTTAAGAAGGCGTACGGTGCATTGGCCTTCATCAATTGTGGGATTGAGTTTAAGAGCCGAGAGGTAATGTTGCAGCTATATAGGATCCTGGTCAGACCCCACTTGGAGTATTGTGCTCAGTTCTGGTCACCTCACTATAGGAAGGACGTGGAAACCATAGGAAGGGTGCAGAGGAGATTTACAAGGACGTTGCCTGGATTGGGGAGCATGCCTTATGAGAATAGGTTGAGTGAATTTGGCCTTTTCTACTTGGAGCAATGGAGGATGAGAGGTGACCTGATAGAGGTGTACAAGATAATGAGAGGCATTGATCTTGTGGATACTCAGAGGCTTTATCCCAGGACCAAAATGGCTAGCATGAGAGGGCACAGTTTTGAGGTGCTTGGCAGCAGGTACAGAGTAGATGTCAGGGTTAGGTTTTTTACACAGAGAATGGTTAGTGTGTGGAATGGACTGCCAGTGGCGGTGGTGGAGGCGGAAATGATAGGGTCTTTTAAGAGACTCCTGGATAGGTACAAGTACATGGAGCTTAGAAAAATAGAGGGCTATGGGTAAGCCTATGTAGTTCTAAGGTAAGGACATGTTCGGCACAGCTTTGTGGGCCAAAGGGCCTGTATTGTGCTGTAGGTTTTCTATGTTTCTGTCTGCTGGTGATACAGTATTCTGATTCATTGACAACCTGATCAGAAAAGTATAATCATCAATGTTAATGTGGCAGAATGAATACCCATGCTGTAGCCATTTAATTTTCTTAGATATATCCTGGTTCACTCTTATCATGTCAAACTTCCTGAGCTGTGAAAAATTCAGTCTGTTGTTTACAAATCTATCACGTGTTCCAGGGAACTTTCAGGAGAGTCCCCCATACCTGGGCATCGCAGTGGTGCAACCGTCCCTCATACCTTCTGTGCTCCGGGTTCGATCCTGACCTCGGGTTCTGTCCGTGTGGAGTTTTCACGTTCTTCCTTTGATTACGTGGGCTTCCTTGGTTGCTCCAGTTTGGTCCCACCTCCCAAAAGTATGTTGGTTGGTAGATTAATTGCTTATTGTAAATTACTCCTCCAGCGGGTGGGTGAAGTTGATGGTTATATGAGAAGGAATAGGTTACAGAAAAACATAGGGAAGATGAGATTACTCTGAGAGCTGTCATAGACATGGCCATCCTCACTTTGCACCTCCAGCATTATCATCAAAAGGTCCCTGCTCTGCACCAGCTACCAAAGAGTCTTTAATTGTAATTCCCCTTCAAATGTTCGAGGCATCTTTTTCCTATTTTGCTGAACAGTCCACATAACTGGAACACTGATTTGGTAACCCTGTAACAATCCAGCAAATCAACTATACTAGTATCAGGTTGCAGCCGTCAAACCACATAAAAACCGGTTCATCAGTCCATTCCTCAAGTTCCAAGTTTGTTGTCATCTGACTGCACATATACAACCAAATGAAACAATGTTCAATGGACCATGGTGCACCCACCCAATATATATTACAAATAGCACATAAGCAAAAATATAACCAGAAATAAGTTAATAAAATATAATTCAAAATGCACCCAGCACTGGTAAACAGTAGGGTATACAGTATACACCCAACTATTGCAGACATCCCACCTCTCCGGAACTTCCGGGAGTCTCCCGCATATTAATAGTGGCTCCCTGATGCCCGCAAATTATTTACAATATCACGGAAATCAATTTTTTTGAGAGTGAGCGAGAGAAAAGCAAGAGAGAGTGCAAGAGCGACCACGAGAGAGAGCGAGCGAGCAAGCAAGAAAGCAAGCAAGAGGGCTTGAGAGCACGTGTGCGACCACGAGAGAGAAGAGAGAGCGTGAGTGAGAGCGCGCCATGGCAGAATGTTCCAAAAAAATATAAAATGTACGTCACCCCAGACTACACTAAAGTGTACCCCTGCCTAATAGGAGTCAAAAATAATGACAGTGTTGCTCGCTGCACTGTTTGCAACAGTGACATTTCTATTGCCCATGGTGGGTTAAGGCTGTAAAAGACATGTTGAGGTGAGATTAACAGGTGTCATTCTTTCATTAGCATAGCTAATGTTATTTAAACTAGCTGGCCAGCTGCTATGGAGCTACTCTATTGCAGACATCCCACCTCTCCCGGAAGTCTCCCGCAAATTGATGGTGCTACCTCCCTGAAATGAGTTTTTGCAGGGTGGGATGTCTGCTATTGCTGAGTCATCAGAAAGTTTCTGCAAATGACAAATAGTGGGGAGGGAGACCCCGATGATCGTCTCAGTGGCTTTAACTATCCTCTGAAGGGTCTTGCAGTCTGATGGTTTGCAACACAATGATGCAGCCTGACAGGACACTTGGGAGTGGTGCTCCTGTAAAAGTTGTTGAGGGGGTAAGTGTTGCACTCCTCAATCTCCTTTCCCCTTAAATGTTTAATTAATGCTGTTGGTTTGAAGAATTTAAGTAAGCTTGTCATTAGTAGTAATTTTATGAAGAAGCAAGGTGTATACAGTGGAAGAGTTGTGCTTTGTAAACGGTATGAGGAAAGTGCAGTGCAGCAGCATGGATCACTATGAAAGCATTGTAGTCATTATCTCTCATCTGTCTCAAACACAAAAAGGTATTGTCAAGCATTGCATTGTTCCTTGTCATGCTAGAAGACTTGAAGTTTAACTGAATGACAGTGTCTCCAAATCAATACAGATAAACAGCTATTAAACACGAGGATGTTTCACAACATCATTATCTGCTCATATATTCTTTCTCCTTCTTCACCATAGCTCTTTAACTTTTAAGGTCGTCAGGACAATGCTGATTGATAGCTTGTTGCAAACACTGGGATTTACCTTGCTCAGTTGTTCTGACAGAGTTTTTTTCCACTGGGTGGACCAATCAACCTTCCTAACTGTTAATCAGAATCAACTTCAGGTTTAATATTACCGGCATATGTCGGGAAATCTGTTAACTTTACGGTAGCAATATAATGTAATACATGATAATATAGAATGAAATGAGAGTTTCTCTCTCTCTCTCTCTATATATATATATATATATATGTAAGTAGTGAAAAAAATAAAAAAGTAGTGAGGTACTATTCATGGATTCAATGTCCATTCAGAAGTCGAATGGCGGAGGGGAAGAAGCAGCTTCTGAATCATTGAGACAGTGCCTTCCGGTTTCTTTACCTCCTTCCTGATGGTAATAATTAGAATAGGGCATGGGGGTCCTTAATGATGGACGCTATCTTTTTGAGGCACTGTTCCTTGACGATATCTCGGACACTAAGTGGCATGATTTGAATGCCAATCAATTTTTACAAAGGCAAATGCTTTTGAAAAGGCTGGCAATGTAAGGGATCACTTCAGGGTCATCATAAAAGGGACATTACTTTCATTATCCCTATTTCTTTATTTAGTTTCCATTTTTTTTTAAAGTTCATGATCACAGACTGGAAACTGAACTTGCCCTATTAACGTTACTCCTCAAAAACAACTGATGAAGATTGAATATTAGAACAGACCAGGCATTAGGACATGACTCAAGTAGGAACTGCACTGGGGCTGGGAGATAATCAATTAGTTTTTATTCGAATAAAATATGTAACAGAAATCAGGAAATACCAGATGTACTTAGTGACTCAGTGAGCACCTGTGGGGAGAGGAACAATGATATTGATTCCGTTCAGAGCCAGTTCAACAGAACCCTGAAAAGTGAGTAAACAAGGTTGTTTCAGATTGCAGGGAGCAATAGGGTTGGGAGAACAAAGGGAATGTTTGTAATAGTGTGTAGATCAAAGCTGGCAAGGGAAAAAACAACTTTAACAATTGGAGACAGGAAAGGGAAAAAAAATGTAAATAAATAGAATCCTAAAGGTACAGCTTCATCTTATAGAGAGAGTTTCAGTTTACTTCTCAGCCCACAGATGCTGATTGACATTCACCAGAAATTGGACTATTTATACCTGAAGTTAATATTGAAAACTATAAATGTTAAAAGATTTTTTTGCTCATTGATATAATTAGTAGATGTGAGTAATTTCTTCTGACCTTTTCTTCTGATTTTGTACTCACTGACCTTATTGTAAATGGTGTTGGAACCGGTTTACTGATATGAAAGCCTTTTGTTATGTGTGTCCTCCAGGCAGAACATATCATTTATAAATACACTAAGATAGTAAAGATAAAACAGAATCCGGAATCTAATGTAGTAACTTCAAAAGGCGAACTGCAGGCAAACAAATCAAATGCAAGGGTCACAGTGAGTTAGATTGGGAGATCAAGGGTTCACCTTTAGCTCATAAGAACATAAGAAGTAGGAGCAGGAGTAGGTCATCTGGTCCATCAAATCTGCTCCGCCATTCAATAAGATCATGGCTGATCTGGCCATGGACTCATTCCACCTATCTGCCTGTTCCCCATAACCCTTAATTCCCTTACTATGCAAAAATCTATCCAACCTTGTCTTAAATATGTTTACCAAGGTAATCTCCACTGCTTCATTGGGCAGAGAATTCCACAGATCCACACCTCGTGAAAGGTTCATTCAAGAGTGTGATAACCACCTCCCATAGAGTCATTTAGACATACATTCCAGAAACAGGTCCTCTGGCCCACTGAATCTGTGCTAATCCAGTGTTAGCCCCGTTTCAATTCTCCCCACATCCTCATCAACTCCCTCCTACTACTGTGCAAGCAACATATTGAAAACCTTCCCCTGTAATCCTTAGTGATAGTGTCAAAGATATTGTTATTTGACTCGCACCAATCTTAAAAATTGTGTGCTGCTTTGTAGAGCTCTCTGTAGATTTTGTAACATGCTGTCTTTTTCTTGGAAGGTTCATCTGAATCGTGGTAATAATGTCTTGTATTGGCAAACAACAAGGTTTTCGCTGGGCCTGGAAGTACAAAAGCCAGTTCTCATCAGAAACATTCATATCACAGGTACCAACCCAATGAATGAGCCTGTTTTTAATAAGTGGTGCAGATAACGCTTGGTTGTTGTGTGGATCTCTAACTTATTTCCAAATGAAAGTGACTGGGAATTGAGCAGGGGGAATCTAGAGTAAAAACAATGAGCTGATAGCGGATCTCAGCAGGTCAGGCAAGATTGATGGGGGGAACTGGACAATTGACATTTCGGCACAAGACTCTTCATTTGGACTGAAAGAGTGGAGATGAGATGGCCAGTACAAAGAGGTGAGGGGGAATGGGGATGCAGAGCTGGCAGGCAATAGGTGGTTCCAGATGAACTAATCAAAATAGGACATACATGGTAAATGGTAGGGCATTAAGGAATGCTTTAGAACAGAGGGATCTAGGAATAATGGTGCATAGTTCCCTGAAGATGGAATCTTATGTGGATAGGGTGGCGAAGAAAGCTTTTGGTTTGCTGGCCTTTATTAATCAGAGCATTGAGTATAGGAGTTGGGATGTAATGTTGAATTTGTACAAGGCATTGGTAAGGCCAGATCTGGAGTATTGTGTACAGTTCTGGTCACCGAATTATAGGAATGATGTCAATAAAATTGAGAGAGTACAGAGGAGGTTTACTAAAATGTTGCCTGGGTTTCATCTCCTAAGTTACAGAGAAAGGTTGAACAAGTTAGGTCTTTATTCTTTGGAGCGTAGAAGGTTGAGGGGAGACTTGATAGAGGTGTTTAAAATTATGAGGGGGATTGATAGAGTTGACATGGTTAGACTTTTTCCATTGAAAGTGGGGAAGATTCAAACAAGAGGGCATGGGTTGAGAATTAGAGGACAAAAGTTTAGGGGTAACATGAGGGGGAACTTCTTTACTCAGAGAGTGGTAGTTGTGTGGAATGAGCTTCCAGCAGAAATGGTTGAGGCAGGTTCTCTGTTATCGTTTAAAGTTAAATTGGATAGATATATGGACAGGAAAGGAATGGAGGGTTATGGGCTGAGTGCAGATCGGTGGGAATAGGATAGGGTAAGAGTTTGGCACGGACTAGAAGAGCCGAGATGGCCTGTTTCCGTGCTGTAATTGTTATATGGTTATATGAGCAGGGAGTTGATTGGCTGATAGAATTGGGTGGGGGAGGGAGGAGTGACGAGAACAGAAGAAGTTGGGAAGTGATACACAGAAGCAGAAAAGAGCTGCAGTTGAGAGAATCTGATGAGGAACAAAGGTGAAGAGGAATCATATAGGGAGGTGAGGTGAACAAATGGGAACAGCAGTGGTTGGACACCCAGTGGGAGGTGTGTGGGTGATGGGCAGATGAAGTAGGTGGGTAGGTGAAAAAACAGGGTGATAGGGATCTGTGGGAAGTGGGGGGAAAGTTTTGGAAATAAGATGTATGTTAAAGAAACTGGGTAGATCAGAAGGAGAGAGGAAAGGATGGGGAGATCAGCTTACCTGAAAACAGAGACTTCAATATTCATGCCGATCCACAGATCATTATGGGAGTGGGAAAGGAAATTGCAATGGCTTGCAACCGGAAGCTCGAAATTCCCATTGTGGTCAAAGCACAGATGCTTGACAAAATAACCACCTAGTCTTCACTTGGTCTCACCGATGTAGAGAAGGCCACATCAAGAACACTGAATGTAGTAGATAAGGTTGGAGGAGATGCGTGTAAATCTCTGCCTCGCCTGGAAGGATGCTTAGGTCCCTGGGTGGTGGTGAGGGAGGAGATGCAGTGAGGTGTTATACCTTGCATGTTGCTAGGAGTGCTGCCTGTGGAGGGGTAGGAATGGGTGAGGAGGGATGAGAGATCCAACAATTATGGAGAGAGAGATCCCTGCAAAAAGCAGAAAGGTTTGGGAGGGATAGATGTGACTGGTGGTGAATTATTCCATCTGACTTATAAAATGAAGCTCCAGTGGTATACTTGGTTTACCATATTGTTTTAACCACACATGGTTTCATGTGTGTTGTCTACTGGATGTTTATTGATGTTTTAATAAAAACTGGGTATGATAGTGCAGTCCCTATGACAACAGATTAGAAATGTACTTACCTTGCATTTGGAATTGAGTTCCCTTAATCTTCTAATTTTTTTCATTCAGAAAAATACAAACAAAAAAGGAATCCCTGGTGTGGACACATGAAATATTTTAATAAGCAGAAAGGCATTGATAAATGTAATTTCTTACTGTTTCTTGTGCAGAGAAAGATATTACCATGTTGTACAGGTTTTGCGTTTGACCTGATATCTTTGTTGTGAGAAAATTAAGTGACAATGACAGAAAATACTCATGAGGCATAAACTCCTCCTCTTTGTTAGATAATTGTCAGATTTCAAATGATGTTTATGGAAGATTTTTTAAAAATCTCAGATGTGATGGTGAGATGTGGCCCTTGCTTGCAGCATCTTTTAAGCATTCTCTGTAGCCATGCAGAACTAAAACACAGATTATTGTTAATCAGAATTTTATTACCAGTGGCTACTTCTGTGCGTTTGGAAAATTGTACTGCCTATTCATAGCCACTTTCTATTCCATCATGGAGGGAACCTATTGGTACCGCACTGTGCATTTTCAGCCTGTGGCAGTTTCCAGCAATCGAATGCCAGTAATTTTGCGCACAGTTCTTTCTGAAGCAATAATGTACTATTCAGAATGACATCAAGTCTTCATTTTCAATTCATGAACTCATGAAGCAATGTAAATTTGAAGTGATAGATGGGAGTTATTTAGCACATACAGCAATAAAGCTGTTCATCCAGAACTTACTGAAATATTCTCTTTCTGCACAGACATTATCTGATTTTAAATGTAGGACATATATAAAGAATAAACAAAAAATTCCTAGGAAGATGAATTCATCTCCTGTTTTTCTAGCATTTCCATCTTTACTAATCTTTAAATGAATTGCTCTTTGCATAGCAATAATAATACAAATATAATTTTGCAGTTATACGTGAAAATTGTTCAGTTATGGTTGTTACCATTCAATATAAGGAGCTACAGTCTCAAAAGCTTTTTGACTGCTTTATTTTCTTGCAGTATCCCTTCCAATTTAACAATATTTTGTCATAATAACTTGAAGGCATTAAGCTGTGTCCTGATTAGAGATGGCCTACTAATTCTGGTCCATCAAACTAGACTGGCATCTTTTCACTGCTAGGCCCCCCTTGTTGCAAATCTCAGTTGCCTCTGAGGCCTGAGACGGTTTGAAAATTGGAGGATTAGGAACTGGGCCTTGAGTGGTAAAGGTCTAATAAGAAGTGGTGGTGGTGGGGAGTGAATAGAAAGGAGAAAGATCAGAGTCAGAATATAGCATTATGATGTGATGACTTTTTTAGTCGCAGGAATAATCAGCAATGATCACTCCCAATACAATTTAGTACTAATTCCTTCACAATGGTCCAAGTAGGACCTAGCATAAAGAATGGAAACATCCTGTGTTCTACTAATGTGGGGAAATCACAACTGCGGCACATGATAGTTTCAATCTCAAAAATGCCTGGTTTAAATCCCAGAGTAATGTTAAGAAGCTGTTGAATGTCTAATCAAATGTATTTTTTCAAAAGCACAATTTGTGGAGATATTTTGTGGTGGGATTCATTTTATCTAACTAGGATGAACACCCAAACTTTCCACAGCAGATTATTCAGAATTAAGTTTAAATTAACTTGGACGTCAGCAATCAGATGACAACAGTCATCACAAGCCCTTGAGCTGTTTTATCATTTGGGTTGCTCGAAGCAAGTAGTATTCTAGAGTCATTTAACATAAAGCTGGTTTAAGCCTTGTCCTTTCGAGGTCATCTGCCCAGCTCTAGAAGATTGTAGAGAAGACATTCAGCCACTTTCCCATTTAAATAACTGTGTTCTTATTGATACAAATTGGTTGTCAATCCTCCTTTTCTTACAAGTGAACAAAAGCCCTTGCAGTAAAGTCCCAGAAGCCAACTGTCAGCCTAGTTCTAGATAACCTTAAGAGTTACTCTTCACCCAAGAGGCAAGTAGAATATGAGGCAGGCAGTTGAATGATGGTGGCATCAGAGCTAAAACTGATCCTGTCCTCAACTTCCCTCGATTGATGTAATCAAACACAAGACACAGGAAGCCTAGATGTCCTCCTAAGACACTGGAGCAAACTGTGGCTGTCCATCATTCATACCTGAGACTGGTCCACAAAGTAGAGACTGAGAATTAAGTCGGAAAATTCCCAACCTTTACAATTTAGTATTTAATGATATGGTACATTTACTAACTTGATTCATATATGGCTTGAGCTTGAGGGAAGGCAGGGAAAGATTTGAAGAGCTACGGGACTAAGACATGGCGGGAGGAGAGCAGCATGGGAACAATCAGGTAGATAAATCAGGAACCTAGCTTAAGCAAGATGGATGCCTCAAAATCATTGACAGTAGTCTGGGGCCTACCACTGGAATTGGCCTTAACCCTTCAATTAGAATCTGCATTTAAGGTTGAGGTTGGTGGGGTGGAGGTTCATCTCTACCAAAGAAGGTGTAAGGCACTCTTTCCCTCCACTAGCCTGCACATCACCCTTGGGCAAGGTGTAGTACCTGCGTAGCCCCACGTAAAGCCATGGGAGCAGGTGCTGGATGGTCGTATGAGCAGCTGGTGCATATTACAAGTCCTAGTTATGCAACCACTTTCACCAGGCAGACAATCTCTGAAGAGTATTAATAATAGCTGGGACAGCCGTCTTGTAAAGACACTGCCCAGAAGAAGGCAATGACAAATCACTTCTGCAGAAAAACTTGCCAGGAGTAATCGTGGTCAAGACCATGATCAGCTATGTCATGTGACATGGTACATAATGATGATGATGATCTTATGGTTGAGGCCCAGACCATCTGCTAACAAGCATCTACAGCAGAATTTTATGCACTGTAATCAATTGATTCTGAAACTATTTGCTGAAGAACTTCTATAGCAATCTACATTGGGTTACCACAAATGTGCACATTACTGCACAAGTAGAAATTAGACATAACAAGAGCTGCAGTGCAGATTGATATCAAACCTATCAACCTGTTAACTAACTTCCTCAGAATTCTCTCTTCCTATTTCCTGTTTTTAGGGGTGGCCTATACATCAGAATGTTTTCCTTGTAAACCTGGTACGTTCAATTCAAACATTGGATCCTCTCGTTGTGACCTATGCCCACGAAATACTTACTCTCCAAGAGGAGCAACGTCATGCCTAAGTTGTTCTTTAGATGAATATTCAGGTAACGTAGCACTCAGCCAATGAAATTTAAGGGTAATGGTAGCCAAACAGTTTTAAATATGGTTATTTCTCTAAACTAGATTAAAAAGACAATTTAGTGAAATCTCAGTTGGTTTGCTGATGCTGTATGGGGAAGAAAACATGTGATGTGGTTTATATTGGACCAGATCTACATCAATGTAATTGTGTCTTTTAAAATGGCATCTTGTTAGTCCTTCATCGGCAATTGGCAGTGGGCCTTGCCAGTAATATCCACACCTTGTGATTGAATATATCGAAAAATACATATTCTTAGCACACTAATTGCATTAATTCACCATGGTAGCTTGCACTTGCACCACTATTAACAGCAGAAAATGATGTCATGACACAGCTGTTTGTCCCATAAATTGGCTAAGGCCATAGCAAAATGGCATATGATTCACTGCAAACAGGAGGAATTCTTTAGATGCTGGAAATTCAAGCACCACACATCAAAGTTGCTGGTGAATGCAGCAGGTCAAGCAGCATCTCTAGGAGGAGGTACAGTCGACGTTTCGGGCCGATACCCTTCGTCAGGATTCACTGGCTCAATTTAATATCGGAGAATGTATACAGAATACAACCTGAAACTCTTACTTTTCACAGACATCCATGAAACAGAAGAAAAACCCCATAGAGTGAATGACAGAAAAACATTACCGCCCCAAAACCCCTCTCCTCCTCCCATGCGCAGGCAGCAGCAAAGCATCTACCCTCCCCTCCGCTTGTTCCAACAGGAAGCATCAGCACCCACCCCACAGCAAGCAAGCAAAAGCAAGGTCCCCAAAAAGAGACCATGTTCTACTGTCCAACAAAAAAAGCGTTGCTCACCCAACAGTTCAACAGACCACAGGCTCTATTTCTCTCTCTCACTAACAAGGGAGAGGAAGGTGTCACCCCTTCCACAGTGAGAGAGGAAACAAACAGATCACTGCTTCGATGTTGCAGTCCAAAGCAGCACTTATTCAAACTCACCGGACTTGAGAACCAGCAGACTTTTCCCCCAACCCCATCAACAGTGGGGGGAGAGCGGGAGAGTTTGGGTGCAGAGGCCTCTGACAACTGCACCTGCTGTCTCATCAGTTGGCAATGCCAGCAAAGCAAATGTATTAAATATAGCATAATCTTTTTTTAAGGGTGTTTCACTTTGGAATTTGAGGTGAAATGAAGGACGTTACTACATAAATATGACAAGATTTATTCCTTCAATATGTAGATGATTGTCATTTTTTGATAGGGAGATGCCTTAAACTTTTCCGACTTTCTCTTTGTAGTTTTGCTTGATCTTATTTGTCAAATTTAGATCCAGTTTAGATTGCCTGTTGTATCTTTTTGAATTAGAGCCTGGGTCAGGAACATGCAAGCAACGTTCTCCGTGCTCCGAGAAGGACTATTTTTTCACACATACGCCGTGCAATGCTGAAGGAAAGGTAATTCCTTTGTTTAGAAATGTACCAGGTCTTATCTTAAATTGTTTCTGCAGATTGTTTACAGAAAAGGCTGTATCAAGCATTCTCGCGCACGTACTTCAGCTTTAAAAGCATTTTTTCAAAATTATTGTTTTGAGAGGTTTTGAGCTGATAAAGTAAGAACATCTTTTTATTGATTTGTATGAGGCACCTGTTCTCTATTTAACAAAGTGTAGCAGCTTGATGTCTAACACGTGCTCATTCCAATCTGCAAACCCAAAATGGACCTATTAATAGTGCATTGGTTAGCCCTGGTGAAGTGTAAATCTGGGTTATCTGATCAATTTCTAGATTTGTCCTTGAACTTGCAAGTTTCTGACTTGGAACTAAGGCTGCTACCATGGAGCTAACACTGGTGAAGTGGCCCTGATGTTTACAGGGAAGGAGCAGTGCTGACTATTGATGGAAATAATGGGAAAAATGGCCTCTGAAATTTAACAACACGTCTCTATTTGAATCTTTTTTGCTCTGTTTCCCATGTGGTATGGAAGGCAGCTGAAAGTTTAGCTGGCTGGTGGGTGAGGAGTGGGTTGACGTGTATTCAGGAACCATGGAGGAGAAAGAGAGAGCACTGCATTGCTGAGAAATGGTGAGAAGACAGGTCACTTGTCCAATGCTGGCATCAGATCATTGGGAGTGGAAAGGGAGGCAAGGTGCCAGCTGATCACAGACTATGGGAGTCACGGGGTGGCTGTCACAAGGAGAGATGCATTTCACGTTGGTTTAGTTTGGAGGTGCACCGGAGGAAGCATGTCTGTCTCTCTTGATTTAAAAGCACTTAATTTTTGGATCCTGCAGTAATCATCTCCCTCTCTACCAGCATTCCCAGACTAATGGAAAAGAATGGCTATACATTCTTTTACATTCCTGGTGTGTAGTTACGTACCACAACTGTGAGTGGGATCCTTGCTGTTTCTGGAGTGTACATAATGGCTGATCTCACCTGGTCCCTCAACACCACCTCTTTGGTCAAGAAAGCACAGCAGCATCTCCAGTTCCTCAGGAGTTTGAAGCAAGCAAGGCTCCCTCACCTCCCCCCACTTTAACCAATTTCTACAGGAGCATCATCAAGAGAGTCCTGACCAGCTGCATCACCATCTGGTATGGGAATTGCAAGGCATATGACTGCAAGAGAGACCCTGAGAAGATTATCAGGGTCTCTCCTCCATCCATCAGAGATACTTGTTCAGAGCACTGTGTACTCATGGCCCTTAAGTATTGTCAATCGTCCTTCCCATCTGTCCAACAATCTTTTTGAACCCCTACCATCAGGCAGGACATACTGTAGCATAAGGACAAGAACGGGTAGGATGGGAAGAAGCTCCCTTCCCCAGGCTGTAAGACTACTGAACTCCCAGCCACCGCCCAGGTCTCATCACATATGAAGCGCCAGTAGCATTATACTGTTTACTCTTAAACCTGTGTTGTAAATGCACTTTATTATTTGTTAACTTATTTGAGGTAATATTACGTTGTGCATTGTATGTGTTCTGTGTTGTGCACCTTGGTCTGGAGGAATGTTGTTTCGTTTGGTTGTATACATGTGCATGGTTGAATGACAATAACCCAGACTTATCTTATCAGATATAATGGTTTGGTAACATTTCCTCCTTTTAATACTCTAACCAACCTGCCTCACCCATGAAGGTCACATATTATTTTACTTTCATCCTCCCGCCACCCCACTAGGAATAGGGTTCCCCTTGTCCTCACCTACCACCCCACCAGCCTCCGGTCCAACATATAATTCTCCGTAGCTTCCGCCACCTCCAACGGGATCCCACCACTAAGCACATCTTTCCCTCCCCCCTCTCTCTGCTTTCCGCAGGGATCACTCCCTACATGACTCCCTTGTCCATTCGTTCCCCCCCCCCCATCCCTCCCCACCGATCTCCCTCCTGGCACTTATCCTTGTAAGCAGAACAAGTGCTACACATACCCTTACACTTCCCCCCTTACCACCATTCAGGGCCCCAGATAGTCCTTCCAGGTGAGGTGACACTTCCCCTGTGAGTCGGCTGGGGTGATATACTGCGTCCGGTGCTCCTGATGTGGCCTTCTATATATTGGCGAGACTCAACGCAGACTGGGAGATCATTTCGCTGAATACCTATGCTCTGTCTGCCAGAGAAAGCAGGATCTTCCAGTGGCCACACATTTTAATTCCACATCCCATTCCCATTCTGATATGTCTATCCACGGCCTCCTCCTCTGTAAAGATGAAGCCACACTCAGGTTGGAGGAACAACACCTTATATTCTGTCTGGGTAGCCTCCAACCTGATGGCATGAACATTGACTTCTCAAACTTCCGCTAATGCCCCACCTCCCCCTCGTACCCCATCTGTTACTTATATACACACATTCATTTTCTCTCTCTCCTTTTTCTCCCTCTGTCCCTCTCACTATACCCCTTGCCCATCCTCTGGGCTTTCCCCCCTCCCCTTTTTTTTCTCCCTGGGCTTCCTGTCCCATGATCCTCTCATATTCCTTTTGCCAATCAACTGTCCAGCTCTCGGCTCCATCCCTCCCCCTCCTGTCTTCTCCTATCATTTTGGATCTCCCCCTCCCCCTCCCACTTTCAAATCTCTTACTAGCTCTTCTTTCAGTTAGTCCTGACGAAGGGTCTTGGCCCGAAACGTCGACTGTACTTCTTCCTAGAGATGCTGCCTGGCCTGCTGTGTTCACCAGCAACTTTTATGTGTGTTGCTTGAAATTCCAGCATCTGCAGATTTCCTCGTGTTTGTGTTATTTTACTTTCATCCGGTTCTTCTTTCTGCTTATTTACTTTCACAGTAGGCGATAAAGTCTTGCTTCTCAGTCCATGAGCATTCCTTCAAGTGGTCATATCCCTGCTGTCTCATGATACCTCCTACAACCTCTCCCATTTGACTAGCTCTCTACACAAGGTGAAAAGTTCAAGTTCAAAGTCAAAATGAATTTTTTATCAAAGTACATACATGTCACCATATACAACCCTGAGATCTTTTTTCTTGCGCGCATACACAGTAAGTCCAAGAAACACAGTCAAATCAATGAAAGACCATCAGGACAGACAAACAATGAATGTGCAAATACAAAAGAAAAACAATAGTCAATAAACATTGAGAACATGAGATGAAAAGTCCTTAAAAGTTCTGCTTGGGGGAGAGTGATGTTATCCCCTCTGGTTCAAGACCCTGATAGTTGAAGGGTAATAACTCTTCCTGAAACTGGTGGTGAGGATCCTGAGGCTCCTGTACCTACTTCCTGATGGCAGGAGTGAGAAGAGAGCATGGCCTGGGTGTTGGGGGTCCTTGATGATGGATGCTGCTTTCCTGTGACATTGTTCTGTGTAGATGTGCTCAAAAGTGCAGTATGAACTGAGTAAGAAATAAAACCAAATTGTACCAGAATTGAGCCAATCTAAAGCTAACATTACCAGATCCAATGCATCCCTCTATTCCTTCAATGTGTGCATGGAAGAGATAAAGATAGAGGGAAATCATGCATGCCTATATACCACTGGATTAAGTGGAACTCCTCTGTTTTGGACACCAATCAAAGTTTATCATTCAAGCTATCCAAAGATGGAGGTTGATATTCACCATGTGACTAGTGCACAGAGTATGCCAATGTTCACCTCTACCTGACATGATGTTGTGGTTCTGAGATCCTAGACTTATTTACATCAGGCTGATGAACTTCAGGGGACCAGATAACAGTGTTCTAAGGTCTCTGGTCATCTTATCCATCAATAGAAGGAACTTAGTCAGTGGGGGAGGAGAGGCCTAGCAGTCATGTAGAAGCAGAAGCCATATTATTTTTGAGATCCCAGAGGAGGCTGGATCTCCATGACCATAACAACTATGGACCTGAAAAGGGCATATATTGACCATTTCAGCTTAAAATACCACAGAGCATTTTTACATCACATTACAGACCATAAAACAGGAGAAAGTTGGACGCTCAGCAATAGGTCTTTCACAATAATGTTGACTGTGTCATGAGACATGATAGAATGTAGTCCAGCTCGAAGGTTCATTCTATTGTGAAAGTATGCAGGTACTATGCAACACTGATATTTATCTTCCCCACATAGCTACGAAATACAGAAAAACCATGTGAGTTGTTGAAATGCCTTCATTCAACCCCCGACATGAAGAAAGAGAAAGAAACTAAACTCACTAACCCCAACCGACCCACCCCTCCCTTGCACAAAAAGACAAAAATAACATCAAATCCCCAGCCTCTCCCTCACAGAAAAAAACAGTGACAATAACGTCAAGTCCTGGCCCCCTTCCTTCACCAAAAAATAAACAATACCATCAAATCCCAGGCTCCTCCCTCAATGAAAAAAGCAGCCACAATAACATCAAATCCCCAGCCCCCTCCCTCAGAAAAGAACAGTGACAGTAACTCAAATCCCCAGCCCCTTCCCTCACAGAAAAAACAGCAACAATAGCATCAAATCCACAGCCCCTCCCTCGCAGTAAAAAACAGTGACAAAATCATCAAATCCTGGCCCCTTCCCTCACAGAAAAAAACAACAATACCATCAGATCCCAGTCTCCTCCCTAAAAGGAAAAAAAAACAATTACATCAAATCCCAGCCCCCTCCCTCACAGAAAAGAAACAGCGATGATAGCATCGAATCCCCAGCCCCCTCCCTCACAGAAAAAACCCGCAACAACAACATCAAATCCCAAACCAGTCTCTCACACACAAAACCTAACAGATTCGTCCACACAGAAAAACACCAACAGACACCAACATCGGACCCCAAATCCCCAACTTTTCTCTTGCATAAGAAGTAACATTATCATCTACTGCCAATCGACACCAGGCAAGAAAACACCAAAAACTGAAGGAGACCAATAGTAAGTACAGTCCAATAATCACATAAATCTCAGAATATTAAAAATATCCTTCCATCCTTTCAAGGAGAGTGGCCACATGAATTCAGTCCTTCCGTGAAGAGCTACCACCAGGCCAGGTCCGTATGCTAAGGCTGCCGACCCCAAAGCCTCCATTTAGATAGACCGCTGACCTCCACGTTCACTTCAGTGCTTTGAAATGGGATTGTTCATGATCCTGTGCCCCGTCTCTATTCTCATGAGTCAGCTCGCGTTCTCGGTTCTCTTTGGGTCCCCGTCTCTGGTCTTCGCCAGGAGGCAGCTCTCCGGACACGGCAGAGTGCTAGATCATTCAATTAAATTCCAACCTGCATGTCACAGACTCCAGCAGCTTCCGTCACACAATCAAGACAAAGAGAACAAGCAGAAGACGTAGAGAAAGTGAAATAATTGAAGAGATTGGCTGTCTGAAGAATGTCCCCCGAGGAATCATCGTTCACTGCTGCCGACTAAAACCTAAAAAACTAAAAAACTAAAAAACTAAAAACCTCATTTTGAGATTGTTATTACCAGGAGAAAATCAGCCTCTGGTCTTTCCAAAGTTAGTTCCACCTTTAGTTTCTCCTTTAAATTTATCTCAATGGCAACCCCATGGACACTGAATAGAAATTCAAATTCGGGGGGGTTGCAAATTGGGATGTAAATTTCTGTATTGTACTTCATTTAAAGATATTGCAAGAATGTAACACTGACATTTCTAGTTCACCTTCCAAAGGCTTGGGGAACCGTAGCACAAAAGTACCAAGAAATTAACAGTAATGCAAGAGATTCTGCAGATGCTAGAATTTCGAACAACACACACAAAACGCTTGAGGAACTCAGCAGGTCAGGCAGCATCTATGGATATGAATAAATAGTCAACATTTTGGGCCGAGGCAATTCTTCAGGAAATAACTTCCTTGTCACGAGTGTTTGATGGACAGCTCAGTGTGATAATGGTGATTGAATTACCATACTCTGACAGGATACAGAGACCTTTGCTCTGCATCTGGAAAGTTTGTACTGTTTCACTGTTAAAAGATGCCCTGTTTACATCAACAAGGCATTCTCAGGTGCCTCCACTAAACAATAAGGTAAAATGCAAAGTTACTGAAATTTTACAACTTGATTAACAGATATCTGGGCTGGGGGTGGTGGAGGGAAGAGAAAGGTTGCGAATGTTGATGTTGTATATTTTATTGCCTGAGATATCTGAAGGCATGTTCAGTAATCTTCATTTTGTTACTTGATCTTCTAGACTCAGATGATGTACAAATGGATTGAGCCCAAACTGTGCAGTGAACGTATGAAGGGAGCAGTGACGCTTCCTGCTTCGGGAGCCGAGATGTCCTGCAAGCCTTGTAACCCAGGTTTTGTCCAAGTCAACCTTACTGGCTGTCAGCCGTGTCCACTTGGCTCTTACTCAGATGGATATGATGGTAAAATTATTGCAATGCACTATTTTCAAAGATTCCTTTATTAACCTGTATGAAAAAAAGTAGACAGAATGCTGGAAGTGCTTGGCAGGGCAAGTGGCATCAGTGGTAACAGAAACAGAGTTGATGTTTCAGGTCATTGGTTTTTAAAATGGCGGGGGGTGTGAAAAGAGAAAAGTGAATTTTAACACAGAGGAGGAGGGATGAAGAGAACATGAAGAATGTGATAAGGTGCAGGTCATAGTTGTCAAGGTAACAGTCAAAAAAACAGGTAAAGATATTTTATTAGAGATAGTTTTACTAGTAGGGAAAAGAAAGGAACAAATCGAAATTCAAATGGACAGCCACAACTATAGAGAGATAAAAATGATGGTTACCTGAAATCATCATTTTCAGTATTAAAGCTTTAGGGCTCCAGACTGAAGATGGGGTGCTGTTCCTTAAGTTGGACATTATGGACACCATGAAGCCAAGACAGAGAAGTCAGTGTGGGAGTCGTCTGGAGAGTTAAATTGATAGGCATTTGGAAGGTCTTGGACTGGACAGAATTGTGCTGCAAGCAACCACCCGATCACTGCTTTGGGTTTCTTCAGCAGAGAGAGACCACATTGTGAGCACCAACTTCACTAAACTGGAAGAACTGTAAGTGAATTGCTGTTTTGTTCTTTGTGTCCTAAGATGGTAGGTAAAAGGATAGGTGTTATATCTTCAATGATAACATGGGAAAATGACATGCTTGGTTGTGTTGGGTTGAGATGGAAGAGTCAACCAAGGTCTTATGGAGTTAATGGTTGCTTGAAGATGCTGGAAAGAAAGGGGAGGGATGAATTCTGGTGAATATGGCAGAAACTATAGAAGATGTGTTGAATATAGAGGCTGGTGAAGAGCAAGATTGTACCAAATAGAGGAGACAGAGAGTTGAGGTCTATGCCTACTATGGAAATATAGTGTTTTTATGCCTTCTTCACCAATAGTCTGATTGCTTATCCTGTTGGGAACACATCTATAAACAGAAGCCATTTCCATAGAAAGCAAGCATATAAATAACCAATAGAAGAGCCTTGTGTAGGTTAAAGGGAATGGTCGCCGTAATTGTTTGGAATATGTCCTTCCATTATAAAAAGGTCTGATGTAGTAGTATGTCTCCTCTCTTTCCCAAAAGTAATGGCAATTTGGTGACAAAAGTTATAAGCTTTCCTATTTTAAATAAGGAACAAATAAATAAATACAGTCCTTGAGCAAGTGGATGGTTTTATTAGCATTACAATTTGGCTGTTTTCCTTAAGACACAAATATCACTGCTGGTATCATTAAGGAAATCGCATTTGAGACAAGTTTTGTTTTTAGTCAATGCTCCAAAACTTCAACTGAGGCAAAATTGTCAAAATTGTGTGGGGATTTTCCAATGGTATTTGTGAAGTTTTTTTGAGACTGGGAAGGCATTCTGAAATGAAAGAATGGATAGAACTTTCCCCATTTATTCACCCGGCAAGAAGTTATACAACAGTACTAATACATCCCTGTATTCAATTCTCTATTTATGGTTGTACCCACATTAAGCTCAGTGCACCTCATCTGGGACCATGAATAAGGGTTCCTCCTTAAGGCAGCTCATTTCTAATGAAAGAATAACGGGAAGCAGCAATTCTATTGCAAATTAAAAGTGAGTCACAAATTGTAGTTGAGTTTATTATCATGTGCAAAGTATGTATATGCAAAGGTACAATGAAAAACTTAACTGCAACAGCTTCATGGACACATGGTATCATTTACACCCAGTGTCAACTTTATTAGGTATACGAGTGGAACCCAGTGTAGCCCATTCACTTCAAGATTCAGTGTGTTGTGCATCCAGAGATGCACTTCTGCACACCACTGTTGTCATGCATGGTTATTTGAGTTACTGTCGCCTTCTTGTCAGTATGAACCAATTCGGCCATTTTCTTCTGACCACTCTCATTAGTAAAGCATATTCACTCACAGAACGGATCGTTTTCTCACATTTTCTATAAACTAGAGACTGTTGTGCTTGAAAATCCCAGGAAATCAGCAATTTCTGAGATACTTAAACCACCTCTTCTGACACCAACCATCATTCCCCAGTCAAAATCATTTAGATCACATTTCTTCCCCATTCTGATATTTGGTCTGAACAACAGCTGAACCTCTTGACCATGTCTGCATGCTTTTATGCATTGAGTTACTGCCACATGATTGGCTGATTAGAACAAGTGTACATGTGTACTTAATAAGACGGCTACTGAGTGCAGGTAGCATTCTCAAGAAAAACATAAACAATGTCCATTTTAGTGTAAGTGGTCGTAGTGTTGTTAAGCTGCAGTAATTAGGATTGTTCCAGTTGTTTCACGGTTAAAGGGAAATAACTTTTCTTGAACTTTGCAGTGTGAGATTTGGGGCTTCTATATTTTATGCCCATTGGTAGCTGTGAGAAGATGGAATATTAGCTGATCTTGAACCTTGCAGTTTATGACTTGCGCTTTCTATTTTTTTTTCTACCCGATTGTAACCGTGAGAAGATGGCATGGCCAAATGGTGGAGGTCTTTGATAGTACATGTTGCCGCCTTTTGGCAGTAACTCCTGAGAATACCTTTATTGGTGGGAAGGGATGTGTCTATGATGTATTGGATTGAGTCTATTACTCACAAAAGTCAATTTAAGGAGTTTTCACAAGTTCAATGGATCACCTAGGCACTGTGAGTCATTGACGCTGTGCTTATTAGAATCTTTTTGATGAGTAAATACATCAAGGGATACAAGAGAAGAAAACTGAGTCATATTGTTCATCACATCAGGGCCTTTCTAAGTGCTTTACTTTGGAAGTGAAGTGCTGTAGAAGTGAAACCATTGTGATAATGTGAAAACTGTTTTGGACAGTTTCTGTATTGAGAACTCTCTCACTTCCACCCTCCTCCCCCCTACCTCTCCTCCCCCTACCCCTCCTGCTCCTCCTCCTCCTCCCCCTCCCCCCCCCAATCTTCATCCACCTCATCATCATTCTCCTTAAAGACTTGGTTTTATTTCTGATTCTGTGGGTTCTGAGCTAGCTTATCAGGCCAATGAGGCAAACTACAGACTCTCACAGATGAGGCTGGAGGTATCAATGCGAGGATGAATAGGTGAGTGGTTTATGAGATGGTGCATTTCTTTCACTGCTTACTCTAGATCCCAGAGCTCTGATGCATGGACAAGGTTCTCATTACCCTCCAAAAGTTCCCCTAATTTGAGATTCCCAGCAGTCAGGGGAGTGGGGATGTTGGATTTATTCAAGGAGGCTTTGGGTGGTCTCTTCCTCTTAGACATCAGAACATAAGACATTGGAGCAGAATTGTGCCATTTGGCCCATCAAGTCTGCTCTACCATTCAATCAGGGCTGATTTATTTCTCCTCTCAACCCATTCTCCTGCTTTTTCTCTATAACCTTAGTCATCCTTACTAATCAAGAACCTATCAACGTCCACTTTAAATATACCCAATGACCTAGCACTCACAGCCATCTGTGGTAATGAATTCCACCAATTCACTACCTTCTGGCTAAAGAAGTTCCTCCACATCTTTGTTCTAAAAGTAATATATATTTTCCAGGATCTCAGAGTGAGCCTCTTATTATCAGAAGTACTGGGCCACAGCACAGACAGGTTGGTCGAGGGTTTTCATCTTGTGATTTTTGAGTGGAAGGTCCTCTTCTATGCTTCACTGAAAGTGTGTCTTGGAGCTCACTCTCTGGAATGCACAAATGCAAAAGTTGTCTCCATAATACAGCTGAACTTCTGAGGCTAACCTTGATTCTGGAACTAATCTTCAACATATGTTGCGTTGATGGAGCTTCCAATGAGTTCTAAAGCTAAGCGCCAGTGTTTGGGCTCAAGGAAGATAAAAGAAAAGTTGGGTAGTGACACAGATTTCTTTGATGCCACTAATGAATCTTTCTGCTGTAGGTCATTGGTTAATGTCATGGCTTCCATGCTATCATGGAGCAAACAAACCGTTAACAAGACACACTTCTGGGCAGTCATTTATTATACTTTGATGCCAAAATCCCCAGTAAAAATTTGACAATTTTTGCATTACACCAATACTAAAACTGTGTATGCAATCCTGATTGATTAGGAAGTCTATTTGCGTATCCTGCATATACGTGAGGCTACATTTTCGAAGTTCAAAGTGAATTTATTATCAAAGCACATAGACGTCACCATCTACAATCAGATGGTGAGTGAAGCTGAGTGAAGTTCTGGTTCAAGAACCTGATGGTTGAGGGGTAATAACTGATCCAGAACCCAGCCATATAGGTTTTGGGGCTCCTACACCTTCTTCCTGATGGTAGCAAGGAGAAGAGAGCATGGCCTGGATGGTGGAGGTGCTTGATGATAGATGCTGCTTTCCTGGAACAGCACTCCGCGTAGGTGTGCTCAGTGGTGGGGAGGGTTCTACTTGTGATGGACAGGACCACATCCACTACTTTTTGAGGGCTTTTCCATTCAGTGGCATTGGTGTTTCCATAGCAGTCTGTGACACAAGTCAATATACTCTCCATCACACATCCACGGAAGTTTGTCAAACTTCCAAGTGATATGCCGAATCTTCGCAAACTTCTAAGAAAGTAGAGGAGCTTGCCATGCTTTCTTCATAATAGCACTTGTGTGCTGGACCCAGAACGGATCCTCTGAAACGATGACACCAGGGAATTTAAAGTTGCAGACGCTCTCTACCCTTGATCACCTGATGAAGTCTGGCACATGGACTTCCGGTTTCCTCCTTGTGCTTGCTGGCATCGAGTGCGAGATTGTTGTTGTGGCACCACTCAGGCAGGTTTCAATCTCCTTCCTATGTGCTGATTCGTCACCACCTTTGATCCACCTTTTCTTTCTTATCATTGCAACAGCTTAATGGAGGTCACTACACACAGCAAGCTGTTTTGATATGCCAATCTAGAACATAGAACAATACAGCACAGGAACAGGCCGTTCGGCCCACAGAGTTGTGCTGGACTAGCTAGAAAGCAAATAAAAAAAGCAAACACTAATCCCTCCTACCTACATCATGTCCATATCCTTCCATCCGTGTGCCTATCCAAATGTTTCTTAAAAGCCTCTAATGCATTTCCCTGTGCCACCATAGCGGGCAGCACATTCTAGGCATCCACGACTCGGAGTGGAAATTGTACCCATCACTTCTCTCTTGAACCTACTCAATGCTGCCCGATTTTCACCTTTTCTGACAATTTTACTTGCCCTTCAAGTCCTGTACTTTCCCATTTCATTGTTTAAATGCTGATGAGTTGTGGTGATGAGTGGCCTGAAAATATTTTCCTTACATCTATTGCAGCATTTTACCAATCACCTTGGTGTTATTAAGTATTAGATCTAGATAAATAATGAGAAACATATTTTACTTTACTTTTGTTTTTCTGCATGACCAATGACAGCAGAAAAATATAAGCTGTTTTGTCATTACTTGGGGATGGAGTTAGATGGAGTATTTTGATTGTCAGTGATCCATTAAAATAAAAGAGAACAGTTCTTGTTCAAGTATATCATTGTGAACAACACTTTAAGATGCACATTCATCAGCAGATCTATGTGTGGAACAAGCTTTAATAACCATAAAAACTGCAGTGGTTCGATACAGTGGCTCATCGCAACCATCTCAAAGGAAATTAAATCTGGGCATTAAATGCTGACCTTGCTAGCAACATCTACATCCTAAATAATGAATAAAACTAAAATCCTGAAAAAAAGGAATGATTTGCATTTGTTTAATGCATTATATTTCCTCAGGGTTAGAAGACACTGTAAGGCATGAGATATGGCAGTGATCTTCCACAGAGTCATCGTGGCCCAGATAATCCGCATAAACTGATGGTTGATGTATAAATAGCCAGATAACAGCTTTACCCTTCCTTTAAACTGTTCTTGCAGTTCTTTTCCATTCACCTGAGAGACCGGGCAGATTGCACCCTGACATCTCCTTCAAATCTGCCCGTTCTGACAACGTAGCGTGGCTTAGAGACCACCTGTCTTAGTTTCTGAGCCAAATCTTGAACGTGATGTGAACCTATGTGTTCTGACATAAGCAGCAAAATTGGTTTTAACTGATGCCAAGGGAGCACAGTGTCGTGGCAAGTGATCGGCCACCTTGGGTGAAGTTGGGACAAATAGTTTCACTCATTAAGATGTGATTCTTTGGGAGTCCCTAACCAATGGGACAGTGGAAGTTCAATAGGTAGGTTTTATTTGTGGAACTAAGGAGTTAGAATAGAATAATGATGTTAAGTCTTGGATCAGGCTGAAATGCTTGGCCGGGTACTCCAATTTACTTTTTAAATGACGATCTGAGCACTTGCTGAATTTTCATTCATTTCTGAATAAATGTTATCAAAATATATTAAGGATGAAGGCTCAAGAAAGATGTAACTTATCTATATAGTTTTCAAATAAACAAAGATATTAATACAAGCCAAATTTTTGTGTTTCCTGGAGGCAATTCCAAGTAGCAACATCTTCTGATGGATTTGAAAGATTCCTCCTAACACCATATAGTCAGATGTTGAGGCCAGTGATATTAATAGTCAAAGATTTGAGTTAGTATTTACCCTCAGGCCCTTAGGCTTCTGAACTCCCTGCCACATCACATCAAAGTGTCGCTGCTTAATCTGTTCCTTACAATATTTAACTTATGCACTTTGATTTGTTTGTTGTTGTCGAGTGCCGTCAAGTCATCATTATCTCATGGCAACCCTAGGGACAATGTAGTTGTCCACAGGGTTTTCATGGCGTTATGGAAGTAGGTTGCAGGCCTTTCTTCCACACTGCTGCCCGGCCAGATTTGAACTCGGGACCATCCGCCTCGAAGTCCAGTGCTGATGCCACTACACCACCAGTTTACTTATGCCTAATACATCCAGAGATTTTATCCTTACTTTCATAAGTTATTGTTTGTTATATGGGTGTTATGTGTACTACTGTGCTTTACATCCTGGTTCAGAGAAACATTGTCTCGTTTGACGATATATGTGCATATAGTTAAATAACAGCTTACTTGACTTGACCTTGCATTGCTGATGAATTGGGGTGTGCACAAAGTTCGAAGTAAATTTATTACCAAAGTATGTACAGTATATGTCACCACACACTACTTGGAGATTAATTTTTTCAAGGTGAGGTAGCAAGAAGAGAAACGCCCAACCCTTAGAATAATTGGATGAGTTATTGAGATGTTTATGCATTTTCATGCAATGACAGTCATGATTCATGCTTGTGCCCATCGGCGCCTATAACATATAGAGATCTGTGCACGCGCATGGGTAAGACACCTTTAGTGCAGCCTGTAAATGCCGATGGTACGTTCATGGACACTCCATTCAATTTCAGGGTATGGATGTCAGAACACTTCCCTCACAATGCTTTTAACTTTTCCATCATTGCTGATATCAAGTCTTAGAAACCACACAAGTCAATTGTTCTTCAGAAGTGGAAGGTAAACAGATGATTAGAGGTCATTGTATGGTGGATAACTCTTGGCAGGGTACAGCACTGAAATAAAGTCTAACAGATATTAGATAATGCACTTGCATTTGGTTTTTTTCAGTGTGTACAAAGTGTGCTGTTGGAACTGAACCAATGCTGGGCTTTGAATACAAGTGGTGGAATTCTTTGCCAAAAAATATGAACAGCTCCTGTTTCGGTGGGATTACTGAAGACTGTGGAGTAGTGAGTGGTAAGCGTAATTAATATGGTATCTGAAATAATAAACTAGCATTTTCAGTCATTCAACAAATGGATGAAGGAATATAGCCAAAACCTAGTAGTACTTAATGGGGCTGATCCTACGCTGTGTGTTCAGAGTAAGAATCAGATTTATTATTACTACTGTATGATGTGAAGTTAGTTGTTTTGGGGCAGCAATACTATACTGTCTTGCATGTGATGCACTAATTCATTGTTTTGATTGGACTTGCATATGTAGGTGTCAAAAGGTATGCAAAGCACATTTTCTGCAAATCTGACTGTGACAGTTCAGACCAATGTCTCTGCAGTTTAACAGGGAACAGCCTTATTGTCTGATACATTGATCCTCCTATACATCGCTGTCCTTTAAAGTTTCTTCCTAACCCTGGCTCCCACCATCAGCACACGGTCCCACTACCAGACTTGGTGCATGACGCCTTATTGTGTTCATTATACGTGTTTCTGTCACCCTGCATTCCAGCTGTCTCTGGATGTAGACTTTTATTTATTTTATTGAGATACAGCACGGAATAGGCCCTTTCAACCCTCTAACCTGTGGTGCCCAACAATCCTCCAATTTCATCTTAGACTAATCACAGGACAATTTGCAATGACCTATTGTGGTATGTCTTTGGACTGTGAGAGGAAACCAGAGCACCCTGAGAAAACCCGTGCAGTCACAGGGAGAACACATGAACTCCTTACAGGCGGCAGTGAGAATTGAACCTAAGCCCCTGGTACTGTGAAGTATTGTGCTAACCACTACACGACCATGCCATCGTTGATGTAGACTTCTTTGATTGCAAAGATAGGTGCAATGCGTACATATTACTTCCATGATGGATGTAACATGTACAACAGAGTATGTATTTATCCTCCAAAATACCTGAGCAGGACTTAAATTCAAACAAGTGAAAGGTACTTGGCTCCATCCTTCTAATCCAGGGGCATCGTCTTGCATACTGACTGCATCTATTATTTTTCCATTCCCTCTCCCTCACACTGCACCGTCTCTCTGCGGCAGAGAAGTGTCGAAGGACCGGGTCTCGACGTAATAGAGCCTAGAACAGAGAACAATGCGACGCAGGAACAGGGCCTTCAGCCAGTGACCTCTGCAGTGAACATTATGCCGAATTAAACTAAATCTCCTCTGCCTGTGCAAGATCAATATCCCTCCAGCCCTGCATATTTATGTGTCTATCAAACAGCTTGTAAAACACCACTATCTTATCTACTTCCATCACTTACCCTTTTCAGCCCGTACTGGGCACCTGCTACTCTCCGAGGAAAACAAAAGAATGATGGAAGTTAATGAGTTATTGCTCTGCTCCACATGTTGAAATTAAAGAGATGTCAGTGATACTGTAATGATTATACGATTTGGGGGATTTAACTCAATTTATGATGGAGGAGGGCACTGGTATGAAAGAAAATGTAGAAACTAGTATGTCAATTGTTCAAGCAACACACACACACACACACACACACACTATGCTGGATTAACTCAGCAGGCCAGGCAGCATCTCTGGAAAAGAGTAAACATCCGCCGTTTCGAGCTGAGACCCTTCATCAGTCTTGATGAAGGGTCTCGGCCTGAAACGTCAGCTAAGCCCTTTTCCGTAGATGCTGCCTGGCCTGCTGAGTTTCTCTGGCGTTTTGTGTGTGTTGCTTGGATTTCCAGCATCTGCAAATTTTTTTCTTGTTTGTGGTGTCGATTGTTTGCTCTGAGAATTCACTGCAGTTTCGTTCTTTTAAAAAATTACCCTTTGTTTCAGGGTGGGAGGTCGCTGGCGACCATGTACGTAGTACAATTGAAGGAGCTGACAATAATTATCTGATACTGACAATGACAGTTCTTGGATTTAGGTAAGATAGATCTTTATATTAAATATATGGCATATGGACTTCATGAAGCAGCAGCTCCAGTGTCCTATTTTTTGTTCCTAAAATCTGGTACTGTCTTTGTGGTGTTTGTACATTTTCTCTGTGATGCATGGTTTCCCAGAGTGCTCTGTGTGTTCCTTCTACATCCCAGAGACCTGCCAGTTAGTAGGCTAATATGTTACTGTAATTCACATCTAGTAAGAGAATCAACAGGTAAATGATGGACAGGTTATACCAGGTAATGAATGTGATTCCAGCCACCATGGTCTTGATGGACCAGTTAGCTTCCTTTTATGTCATGAAACAATGAGGAATATTCCTTTAATATGAGCTAGTAACTAATATTATAAAGATGTGTCCAATTTAATTGTGCCCCCTTCTGATTTCTTCACCAAGATATGTGCATTCCTAATTAAATGCCATTTTCTAAATACATTACTGATGTTTCCAGCAGACACTAAGCCATGCTGCTTGGTTTATGTACCTGGTGTGTTTGACTTGTCCCAAAAATCCTCCCTTGGTGTCCATTCCATACTAGATTTCTTGTTTAGGTCTAATAAAAGAGCATTAGTGGCAAGTATAAAAGGTCAAGGATTCTTAGCCAAAGAACTAAGAAAATGAAAAGATTAATTTATACTGTATACGGTTGCCAGAGAAATTGGATCAATAGACTTAAAAGCAATTTTCTCCATGTTTGCTGGTGTTGGTAATCATTTCCTGGTGAAATTGTATCTATTGAGAAATTGGACCACGAGTGTGCATTACTCAATATGGTGCATTTAGCTTTCACCTGGTGTCAGACACATGCTAGATTAAATCACTAAGGTTGTGATTCAAGTTTTCTCCCTTGTTGGCAGAAACTGGAGTTTTTAGGTGCAACCTACAGCCTTTGTTAGACTATAAGGAGTACATCACTGTGTTATGTTGCATTTGTACCTTGGGGAAAATTAAGAGGGTTGCTTCAGAGCTCATAGCAGGCTGTTCAAGTTCATTCCACTGTTAACTTCAACTAATAGAATGGGGGTAGGGAGAGATGCCTTTTACAGCATTTAGCTACTGAAGTACTTAGTGGGTGGCTGAGTGGTAACATTACTGGCAAAATTACTGGCCCGGGTCCTAATGCAAGGTACAATACGCTGTTTGGACAATCTAAACGCCAGCCCAGATTGACTGGAAATGCAGGGTGTCGAGAGTCAGGTGAGGCTGGATCACTCTTAGCGCCGAGCCGATTTGGAGAGGTCAAGAATGGCTTCTCTGTCAGTGAAATCTACGTCCGAAGTGAATCACTGGGTTGTGCATTCTAGGCCCGGAGTGATTCGCTGCAGCGAGTCCTAGTGCGAGGTTTAAGACAATTTAAAGCCAGCCCAGGTAGTCTGGGTACTCCTCTCTACATGACACTTAAGTCTGTGAGACTGCCCCCAGGTGGTGTGCTTTGTGTCTGCAAACTTTGTGGCCACTTGACCCACTAATATACTGAGGCTTTGGGCCTACTCTGAGCTGTTCCAGGGATTTGGATCTAAGGGCTCAGTTTGGTTCTGAATGCTGTTGTTGTTGCTTGCTTCTACTGTTTGCATGATTTGCTTTGATTGTTTTTTCCTCTCTTTCTCTGTGGGCGCAGGGGGAGTTGGTCTTATTTTTTCTAATTGGGTTCTTTTGGGTTCCTTGCTTTGCAACTGCCTGCAAGCAAACAAATCTCAAGGCTGTGTAACTTATATATTCTTTGATAATAAATGCACTTTGAATCTTGAATCTTTGAAAAGGCTACTGTTGGGGCAATGACTGGCCAAATAGGGAAGAGGCATTTACCACTGAGGTTTCAGAGACACCACATCCCACTTGAATCTCTTTGATTAATAATGTATTTACAGGCTTTGGTTTCCAAGGCAATTATCACTGTGAACAGAGGAAAATACTCTAGGATGCTCTCATGTCCCTGATGACCCTCAACAATTTTCACAGATGCACCACAGAAAGCATCCTATGTGGATGCAACACAGTTTGTTGTGGTAACTGCTTTGCCCAAGACCGCAAGAAGCTTCAAAGTTGTGTACACAGCCCAGTCCGTCAGAAAAACTGGCCTCCCACCCTCCCCCCAACATTGACTCAGGCTCTGCTTCACCTTGAGAAAGCAGCCAACATAACCAAGGATCCCTCCCGCTCTGGTCAATCTCTCTTCTCCTCCCTCCCTTTGGCCTGTGACTATCCTCAGTGCAGATGGAACATTCAAGATGACATTGGGAGCCTTGAATCCATATATTGGGAGTAGACAGGTGGCCAGGGTAAGTGGTGAAATGACCTCACTATCTCACAAGTTACCTGCTCTCCTCCCCACTTTAATGTCACCTCAGAATCCACTAAACCACCATAAAATTAGCTCTCCTCGATCCCGAATCCAAAAATGATATTCCTGGGCTTATATCCGTCAGGGGCATTTTCTATATTACAACAGCATGGAAGTGTGGAGCCCTTATCATTGTGTGCTGCAGACTGAACAATCTAGCTGTCGGATTTCACAGCAGATGCCAGAGAAAGATCATAATGCATACCTGGGTCTGAGGCAGGGTGAGAGCAAAGCGGCTGGTGGGCAAGCTGGGTGAAGAACAGTAGGATTTCTGCAGTTATGCAATAAAGGTGCAGTTCACTATACTAAATTGTATTTGATCCCAATCCCATCAGGAACCATGCAGGTCTTACCTTAGCACATGTTTCTGGTTGCAAATCACTAAAGCACCACCACTATCACATTCTTGACTAAGAGTTTGGATATTGGCACTATTTGGAGCACATGTTAAAAGTGCACCAGAGTATCACATCGTCAGCATAGAAACTAATAAGTGTTTCAGTACCTCCCACTTTCAAACCCAGAATATTTGGGTGACTTATTTTTAAGGCAAGGGGCTCTACCGCGACAGCAGAAAGGGCCGGTGAGCGAGGGCACCCCTGCTGGACTGAACGGTGTTGGGGAAACAGAGTTGAATAGTCACCATTAGTTATAATAGAGCACATTGGGCTGGCATATATCAGTTTTACACTAGATACAAATGACTCGTCGAACACAAACCTGTACAGTGACTCAAACATGTAAGGTCACTCAATCTGGTCAAAAGCCTTTTGTGCATTAAGGGATTAAGTTGCTGCCCCATTAGCTTTCCCATGATCAGCATATATATATAGCATTAAGGAGGCATCTGACATTGGAAAAAGAGAACCTACCTGGGACAAATCCTGTCTGATCAGGATGAATGATAGATGACAAACGTTTATTTAGTCGGTTAGCCAGCATTTTAGGAATTACCTTTCTATTGAAATTCTGGAGTGCAATGGGCCTATAACTAGCCGGGTCCGTTCCCTCTTTACCTTTCTTTAAAATGAGGGAAATGTTAGCCTTGTACAATGTCCTAGGCAAGGCTTTATCTCTCTCAGAGCAAGATATCATTCTGAGGAGAAGTGGGGCAAAGATATCATAGAATTTCTTATAAAATTCACAGCCAAATCCATCCGGCCCAGCAGCCTTGCCGGATGGAAATGACTTAATGGCAGAAGTTATTTCTTCCAATGTGAAATCAGATTCTAAGTCCCCCGCTAGCAGCGTCACTAAGTTTCGCCATTAGAAGAGAATCAAAGAAGTCATTCAAATCAGATTGAGTGGCATTGCATTTAGAGGTGTAGAGTTCACTGTAAAATTCTTTAGAACAGTCATTTATCTCCTTGGGGTTAGATAACAGGGTGTCCACCCTCCATCTAATGCAATGAATTGACCTTAAGGCCTGGGCGCCCCTGAGCTACCACACCAGGAGCCCCTCAGGCTTGTCCCCCATTTCGAAATGCTTTTGTCTTAATTTTAAAGGGGAGGTTATTTATTTGACTACCCAAGATACAATTGTACTCATATTTAACCTTCATTATTTTATTGCAATCTTCAGAGGATTTCGAAGCCTGGTATGTCGCTTCGAGGGTTGGGAGAGTATTTTCAATCTCTAATAATCGTCCTTCTCTCTCCCTCTTAACAGCGGATTCATATGAAATTATATACCCACGAATTACAACTTTTAATGTCTCCCAGAGTGTGGAACCTAATACCTCGCCATTATCATTAATTTCTATAAAATCTTTTAATCTGGTGGTGATATATTCTATAAATTTCTTATTGGCGAGTAGGGAGGGGTTAAAATGCCAGGAATAGATTCGTTTGGAAAGGGAGAGATTTAGGCTCATTGTCAAGGGGCTATGGTCAGAAATTAATCTATTATGATATTTTGTATTGGTAACACGAGATATTAAATAAGAATCAACCAAGAAATAATCTATTCTACTATAAGATTTGTGAACATGTGAATAATAAGAATAATCCTTGTCAGTGGGATGTTGAACTCGTCAAATATCTACTAAATTCCTAGATCTAATCAAATTATTTCGGACCTGCACTGACATGATATTTGAGGGCGGGCGGGAGGACAATCTATCTAAATATGGGTCCAGGTAGCAATTCAAGTCACCGCCAATTATTATATTTGAATTACTGGCATCCGGAACTAAATCAAAAACTTTCCTAAAAAAAATTTGGCTCGTCTGTGTTTGGACCATAAATATTAAGGTTAGAGGAAATGAATTAATGGTGCCATCAATCATAATAAAGCTGCCGAGAGGATCTGTGGTCATGGAAATGAGTTGAAATGGAATATTTTTCCTAAAGAAGATAGCCACGCCACAGGCATGAGAAGTAAATGGTGACTGGTAAACCTGTGATATCCACCTAGACCTCAATCTGCATTGCTCAGTTACTTTGATATGGGTTTCCTGTAGAAAAATCACATTTGCAGATAGAGATTTGAGATGTCTAAAAACTTTATCCCTCTTAACAACATGACCAAGGGCCTTAACATTCCACGAGAACCTCTATCACATTCTTGACTAAGCATTTGTTTGGATATTGGCACTATTTGGAGCACATGTTAAAAGTGCACCAGAAAACTCTGAAATTCAGTGTTGCTGAATTGTAGCTTTGTCACAACAAAAAAAGCAAATTGAGGCATCAATTTTACATAGGCTCTAGGTAAAGCAATCTAGTCAGTCCTATCCGGATAGATATGCAAATTATTCTCTCTCAATTGTCTATCTAATTCAAATTCAAAACTTTAAATGATTTCGATATCTCCATGACATCAAGCAGTGAGTTTCAGGTTATGACTAAATTCAGCTCTTAAATAAAGTTCCTCCCTAGCTCCTCAGTGTGCTTCCCGGTCCATGACTCATCAGCTAATGGAAACAGCTTCCTTTTCTTCGAAATGAATATACTATCTCGCAGGCCACTTACCAAATTTTTCTCAACATTCTTTGCTTGCTCAATGGAGAATAATTGAAGCTTCTGCAGTCTGATTTTATAGCTGAAATCTTTCTTCACTGGAACCATTCCAGTAAATCGTTTCCCAAACCTCCCTGGAACCTTCATTGCTCATTTGTGGCCTAGGGTGATGCAATGCTGAGTTGTGTCCTAATCTTTGAACAGGATCAATGGGACTTTCCTGTTCTTATGTAATATTTCTTGCATCTACAATTTTATTTCATGTTTCCACCATCGACAATATTTTATTTTTTTACTTTGAAGTATCTATCTCCTTTATAATTAAGACAATATTTATTTACATATTTTGAAACATGCCCCCTCTTACCTTCATTTCTGTATATTGTTTGTTGCCCAGGCCACCACAGTCCGTAATAGTGAATGATGACAACCCAGAAGTTGCTCGTATCACATTCATCTTTGAGATGGTGTGCTCAGCAGACTGTGAATTACGTTTCATGGTGGTAAGTTTTGCTGCATTAATTTTTATGTTGACATGCTTCGAGCCTCACGTAACATTTGGCGAGGGATGAAAGTGCTCTGCTGCTACGCTGTTGAGTATCAGGTTTAACTACAGAATGAAGCTCCCTCTACATCATGGGTAATAGTAAATGGTCCCTGCATGGATGGAGACAGCTTTGTTCTGCTGAAGCTTTTCTGCCATTTTTAACCTGATGCCGTGATCAATGCAGGTCAGGATTTGAACTAAGGAAAATTGACAGAAATGCTGGGTAGAAAGTCCCAGAATTTAGAAGTAAAGTGATAGTAGTGAAGGGCGGGTGAGAGCTTACCTCAGCATCCTATCTGGATGTACTATGGTTTGTATGGCAACTGCTCTGTCTGTGACAGCAGGAAACTGCACAGAGTTGTGGACACAGCTCAGCACGTCACGGAAACCAGCCTCCCCTCTGTGGACTCTGTCTATTCGCTGCCTCAGTATAGCAACCAGCAGAAGCGATGACCACACCTACCTGGACACTTCTCTCTTTTCCGCTCTCCCATCGGGCAGAAGATACAAAAGCCTGAAAGCAGGTACAACCAGGCTCAAAAACAGCTTATGCCTTAAGACTACCAAATAATTCCATAGTACAATAAGATAGATACTCAACCTCACAGTTTACTTCGTTACGTTCATGCACCTTTTTGTCCACTTCTGTAGCCATGATATTCATTCTGCTTTCTGTCATTGTTTTACCTTGTACTACCTCAATGTGTTGTGTCATGGATTTATCTGAATGAACAAGCTTTTCACTGTACCTCAGTACGTGACAATAATAAACCAATTCCAGCTCCGAGTCAGGCTAGTGAGTGACATGGAGGGAGCCTGCAGGTGATGGTGTTCCTGTTCACCTATTGCACTTACTCGACTTTATGATCGAGATGGCGGGTTTGAGAAGAGCTGTCGGTAGCTTGGGTGAATATCTCCAGCTCATTTTGTGAATGGTGCACACTGCACTGCAGCCACTTCAAACCGGCGGCAGGATGAATGTTTAGGATGGTTGATGGGCAGCTTTCTCCCAGATGACGTGGGTCGTGTGGGAGTTGTGGGAGCCGCACTGATCAGGTAACTAAAACATAATCTATTGCACTCCTTTCTTGTGCCCCTGTCAGGAAGTGAGTTACTCTCCACAGAATACCAAGCCTCTGACTTGCTGTTGTAGCAACTCTACGCTGCTCCAGCTGAATTTCTAGTTAATGGTGACCTCCAGGGGATGCTGACGATAGGAGAATATGCAATGGTAATGCCGTTGAATGTGGGGGATGATCGGACTCCTGGGGCTTAAACAACTAATATCCAACAACATAACCAGCTTAGGATTTTGACTGTTAATTTTCCAAAATTCCAGCTTATTAACTGAATATAAATTCCTAGCTCAAATTCCTTAATGGGATCTGAAATTTGTGTCTAGAATTTTTGTCCAGGCATCTGGATCATTAGTCTGGTAACATACCTTCAACGTAGCCTCAATGTTTCAATCTTTGACTCAACTCCGAGTAACAGAATTCCAAAGATTCATGACCTTCTAAAATAGAATTCCTCCTCTTTTCTCTTAAATGGTTGATCTCTCATTTTGAAACTATTGCCCTGATTCTTAATTCCCTACGAAAAGAGTCATTATACACGGAATTAATGTCATATTATGCACAATCGTAATACTTATTCATCTCTTCATGAAGCCAGGATGGAATCTATCTGAGCAGATTTTCAAAAGAAATGAAGACATGCAAACATAAGCTTCCCAAATTTATTAATGCTTTTATTTTTAAATATATAAAGACAAGTAGTTGAAAAACAAAGGAAAACCAAAAAAGGCAACTGACCGTGGTTATAAACACTTATTAATCCTAGGATCAAAAGGCTTTCTTGGTAAAATATAGTAGCATATTTGGACTTATTGTTGTAAACCTTAAAATAATGTTCAAATATTTCAGGGTCCCACAGTAGAAACTACAAGGACAGTGGAAATCTGGAATGGCTCAAAAGAAAAACAATCCTACACATATATTATTGAAAGAAGTATGCCACTTACTTTTGAGTGGACATTCCAACGCACTACTTCATTTAAAGAGGTATATTCTTATCCTTTTTATTCGTTCATAGGTTGTGCCATGATGGAATTTAAACTCGTATTGCGGGTGGTCTCCAGATAAAAGTCCAGCACTAGAGCCAATATTTTTGCTAGCATTGTATTTTGTTGGATTAGAATCTGGTACATGAACGTCTTTATATGTAAGCTGCAATAATCTTGAATAAGTAGCAGTTTGATGGCTTAGTTTTCATATCGTCAGTCAGATAAAGATTAGAGAGAACATACAATAACAAAATGTCACATGCTTCTTTCAGGCATTAGTGGTCTTACTGCACTATCCAATTTTTTCCACACCAGTTATTCAGTTTGGCGTAAGTCAATGAAATTTGTGGCAAATCTTGGAATGAATTTTCATTGCTAAGTTTGGTTTGGAAACCTGTGGAAATTTCAATGTATATTATAAATGGGGGGGGTCATTACACGTCATTTATATTTCTGTTAAATTTTCAGAATTCATATCATATTCTTTGTTGTCTTCCTTCAAGTATAAGTAGTTAACGATTTTATCTCTTTACCAAAGTAGACTCAATTTTCAAAAAAGAAAATGGATGAATAAGTAGGTTTTTAAAATTCATTTTGGTGATCTTGCGGGCAAGCCACTTGTTGTACATCCCCAATTGTTCTTAAGAAGATGAAGACGAGTTGCCTTCTTGAATTGCCTCTGTGTTTCTCATAAAGATACTTCAATAATGCTGTTGGATAAGAAGACCCAGATTACAGTCATTTTCTTTCATTTCATTACTATAGTCACGATTTTTGGTTGATTTCATACCCGAGCACTTCAAAGTACTTCAGGTGGAATTTTAGATGACTGAACCAAAATGCTTCTGTAATGGATTTGTGATGATTTCAATAGCTGTCCTCTTCTAAGGGCAGTACTATTCTAAACACATTATGAATTATAGAAGTCAAAGATAGCTGGGAGAAAAGAATCAAAGGGAAAGTGGAGATTGAGGTTAAAATTGGATTCTTCAGTCACTTGCACAAATGCATTCTTGTATATGAGATATGCAGTATTGGTGTTACAGCCCATTATAGGTTCTTTATTTCCTCCCGCCCCCCCCCCCCCCGCCTTAGTGTGAATGAGTTTTGCTTTATTTTCGGTAAATGTAATTCAAATTAATTACTTTTTTTTTGTTCTTGGCACTAATTGCTTCATGCGAGTAAAGCTGGATATGAGAGTCTTAAACAATTCAGTTTTTCTGGTTTGAGGATTGGTCACACAGATTGTCACTGCACATAATTCCATGGATCCATTTAATGGAGAAAAAAAATCAAGAAGTGTTAATTATACGGGGTTGTTTTCTAGATATATAAACAGACAATAGATTGACTGTCTGTAACCAGACCAGAACCCACCCTCAGGCCTTAAGAAACAGAAAATAAGAGTTTTTACAACATCTGCTTAAGTCAGTAGAATTTTGTTAAAATTGCTTTTCTCTTTGTTTACACATTTTTGTTTCAAATTGATGTTTTTTTTTTGTTTTCCCTATGTTCTTTATGCTATAGGGAGAGCATGGTAGTGTAGTGGTTAGCACAATGCTTTACAGTACCAGCAACCTGGGTACACTTCCTGCTGCCACCTGTAAGGAGTTTGTACGTTCTCCCCGCAACCGAGTGGGTTTCCTCCGGGTGCTCCGGTTTCCTCCCACATTCCAAAGACATACTAGTTGGTGGGTTAATTGGTCATTGTAAATGGTGCCATGATTAGGCTAGGATTAAATTGGAGGATGACTGGGCAGCACGTCTCGAAGAGGTTGAAGGGCCTGTTCCACGCTGCCTCTCAATAAATAAATAAATAACAGTGATTTAATTAGCTGTCATTTGAATGTTTCTAAAAAGATGAGAAAGAATTTGTTTGACTTTGGTCTTTCTAATTTATTTTGCTGTATGTTTGTATAAGTGCCTTTGTTATATATTTATTGTGGTCTTTAATGTTTCAGAGCAGAAAATATTCATCCGATGTGGCCAAAATCTACTCTATCAGCGTGACCAATGTAATTGGAGGTGTGGCATCATACTGCAGACCATGCGCCCTTGAGTCAGGCTCTTCAGAATCTTGCGTGATGTGCTCTCTAGGACAGTACATTGACAAAGAATATAACAAATGCCAGCCGTGCCCGCCAAACACATACCTCAAAGCCCATCATCACATTGGAAAGGAGTCTTGTGTCCCCTGTGGTCCTGGCACCCAGAGTAATTCGGTAAAAATTACTACTCCTCTTTTCAGATGAACTCAAAGGAGAGAGATCCTTGCTGATAAATGAAATAACATATAGCATGAAGTGTTTGCTGGTCAAGTATTATACAAAATGGCTGCAGAGCAAATTGTATTAGCTCTATCCTAGAATCTTAAATGAACATTCTTCATCATAAATTTGAGGAAATATTAGGCAATTTTTTTACTTTAGGTTCATTTTTAGGAATTGTGCTGTCTATTCTTAAATAAGCATGCATAGTGTGTTAAAAAATAGAAAAGGAAAAAAAATTGAAGTACGTATCAGTCAGTGTGATACTTGGCAGCCTGCTTCAGTTTTATGTTATCAGCCATAGAAACTTGAAGTTTAGCATGCAGCCTCATCATTCAGTGCTTCCCAAACAGCACAGGACGTCCATTGACCAAGAGTCTCCACACAATTGTAGTGCAGCATGAGAATAAAGATAAAAAAGATATCAATTATCAGTCTTAGATGATCATTCATTCTCATACACAATCTTTATTTTTATGTCACTCTTGATTTTCAGTGAAGACATCAAAGTTGTTCACTGACTGGTGGTATATACAGTGCAATAAGCTTTAAATGCTGTAAAAATAGATTCTCCACTTTCTTTCCTATCACAGTGGGCTGAAACTCCTCGGGTATCAGTGAGTGAATGGGAAATGTTCCCGAAGGGAAACAAGAAAATTTGGACATCCATTTATTTTTTATGTTGAGAGATACATTGCTTCACTGTTAGAGAATGGGAATAGGTGTTTATTAAGAATATAAAATTGACAGCAATGTAGAGAAACAAATACTGTATTGTAAATTACTATCATCATCCACCATTTTACTTCTCGGGTGGTTCTTAAAAAAAAAACTAAATATTCAACACTTAATGTCAGTTAAGAGTTTAACCTCGTGTGTCATATTATGGAATACAGAAATGGTCCAGCTGTATTGGGGTGGCTGCTTCAGAAATTTAGAAATCCAATATGTTCAGAAGAATTAAACCAAAGGGAATACCTGCAGGATATAAGGAGTGAGAGGACGAATGGAATAAATGAGGTGTTGATATTTTCCTCCTTGGTTTTAAAAAGCTTAAAGATTTGAAGAGGTAGAGAAAGAATGAGGAAAAGGTCATAAACCTCAGCTTTGAAGCATTGAGATGGGGAGTTGAAGTTAAGGTGACAGCACTGTGCCGATTTAGGTAGGAGTTACAGCAGTATGGTTATCAGAATCAGGTTTAATATCACTGGCGTATGTCGTGAAAATTGTTAACTTTACGATTTTGAACAAAGCTTTGAAAAAAGGGGGGAATTTCAGTGTTTTAAAAAAAAATTTTGTATTTATCATGCCTAAAATTGTTTTGAATTCCTTCTTAATAAATGAACTGCTGTTAAAGCACGTCGACTGCACATCTTCCTAGAGATGCTGCCTGGCCTGCTGCGTTCACCAGCAACTTTTATGTGTGTTGCTGTTAAAGCACTACCTTGTTTGCTGATACAGTTGCTAGTGTTTGTTTTCATGCTCTTTTCTCCCAACCATCAAATCTGCCATTATCTCATATCCATAAAAGGCCACCTTGGCATCCTCTGACTTTATGAAATAGCCTGACAGCTCACTTCCATCCCCATCCTCGGTCTCCTTTCCAAAGTTTATGAATGTACAAATGTAACTGAAGTAAATCCTAACCTTTTCTTGTGTTATTTCATTCTGTAATAAGATTTTGTCCCCTACCATGGTACTGAAAACCGCAATCTGCTGTGTATGCAACTATAGCAGAGGAAACGCTGCCTTCTTGCCTTTCTCAGTTCATTTTTGACTGAGAAACAGTAAACTCCCTTCAACATCACTCCACCATTCTACAATGGGAAAGAACCACTCTAACCTTATTCCTTTCCAATCAATAACATGTTTCCAGAGAACCACTTTACAAGCCATTGGTTGGCTGGTACTATTTATATGAAGTATGTTCTGACACATTGAATTAAAAATGACCTGGTTGTAATATCTCCATGCTAATGTTTTGCATCTTCCTTTCTCAGAACCATACTCTGTGTTACAATGACTGCAGATATGTGCATCAAGAAGGGGAGAAGTCTTTGGAGTATGACTTCAACAAGCTCAGCCACATCTCCAGTTTTAGAAGCGAACCCCATTTTACTCCGAAAGGAGTACGATTCTTCCATAACTTCAATATAAGCTTGTGTGGAAATCAGGTAAATTCAATGCCATCAGTTTTCTCTACAAGAATCCTTATGGCACCAGCTAAATACTTCCACTCTTTTATTTTAAGGGAAGGAAATTGGCCTCTTGTGTGGATAATGTAACGTTTGACGACATCTTTGATGATGACAACGGCGTTGCCAGATCCATTACATCTTATATCTGTCAGTCCACACTTGTTCCATCCGATGTGATGGGATTTATGTCATCCCATCCCACCAATCTGGCTGATCATTTGATAGGTAAGTGTTTTATAAAAAACTGCATCTGCACTGTAGATGCACAATGCTTTGACCAAATGGATACATGAATAGGTTTAGAAATCTTTTTCAGTGTAGTCAGCTCAGTACGGCAGCAGGTGGAACTACAAGCTGTTTTAGTAATATGAAGTAACAAACACAAAATGCTGGAGGAACTCAGCAGGTCAAGCAACATCTATGGAAAAGAGTAAACAGTCAATGTTTCAGACCGAGGCCCTTCATCAGGACTGGAAAGGAAGGGGGAAGAAGTCAGATTAAGAAGATGGGGAAGGGGAGGAAGTGCAAGGTGGCAGGTGATAGGTGAAACCAGGGGAGGGGAAGGGGGATGAAGTAAAGAGCTGGTGGAAGAGATGACAGGCTACAGGCAGGAATCTGGTAGGAGAGGACAGAAGACCATGGAAGAAATGAAAGGAAGAGGAACAATAGAGGAAGGTGATGGACAGGTAAAGAGAGAGAATGTGAGAGGAAAACGCAAATGGAGAATATTGAATGAGAGAAGGAGATTACTGGATGTTCGAGAAATTGATGCTCACGCCATCAGGCTGGAGGCTACCCAGATGGAATACAAAGTGTTGTTCCTCCAACCTGACTGTGGCCTTATCGTGGTAGTAGAGGAGGCCATAGACTGATATGTCAGAATAGGAAAGGGAAATAGAAATGCGATATTTATTTACAGATAGAGCGTGGAATAGGTGCTTCTGGCAACTTTGATCTGCGCCGCCCAACAACCCCCAATTTAACTCTAACCTAATCATGGGACAATTTACAATGACCATTTAACCTACCTGGTGCATCTTTCAACCAAGGAAGGAAACTGGAGCACCCGAAGAAAACCCACACATTCCACAGAGAGGATGCAGAAAACCCTTACAGAAGGTGCCAGGATTGAACTGCGAACTCCAAAGCCCCAAGCTGTAATAGCATCATGTTAACCACTTTGCTGCAATGGCGCCCAGCCTTATTCTCTGTGATCATGATGCCCTTGCACCAGATGCCTGATATGCACCAAGGCATTAAATGGGATGCATGCTATCGTGGAGCACTGTGATGCCACTGGCTGTGGTGCCTCATTTAACTTGATATATTTCCAAAAAACATCACATATTTTTATCTTCCAGGTGGATCAACTTTAATATTATTTTCTTCAGTTCCTATCAATCCCTTTGCTCCTCTATCACCAAGTCGTTTTCATGGACCCTAGTCACTCGGCTGCTCAACCGGACAGCCTCTGATCGTCTACTCACCTGATGCCACATATCAATCACTTGTCTTCGTCACCACCAACCCATGTCCATGAACTACCTATCCATCTACCTCTGATGAAAGATTATTTGGGTAATCAGTGGAAGGGGACAGCTGGGTTCAAGATCATTGGAGTGGATGAATTGAGAGATTCAACAATGATTGCCCTTAATGGATAAGTATTTTTCTCAAACAAAATTTTCTTGAGGCAGGTACCCTTTAAATAATGACAAAATCCTTTTGTCGTGAAATCCTTCTCCAACATGTGTGGCTGCTGCCATTTCAAATACTGGAACTAGACCATATAAGGGCACGTGCTTTGAGGACATATGGAGGATTCAGAGGGAAATGCACTTGCAGTACATTTACAATTTATTTTTGCTATTTTTCCACTGAAATTGCGTCATGTGGTGCACAGTAATACAGTGTAGTGAAATTCAATTTTCTTTCTCTGTCACTGATAGAAGTTTCTGTTAGCACATGAATTACACCTAATCTTCCAATCTTCAATTTATACTTTTAGGAGTAACTACTCAAACAGAGCTGGACAATATTACAGCTGCAGCCAATCTCTTTCCAAAGGAAAAAGATAGTACATTACCTGATATTATCTTTTATTTCAGGCAAGTGATTTGCTTTTGTTTGCTCAAAATATAGTTTGGTACTCATGGTAAAATTGAATCTGTATGTACTTACTTTCTGGGCAGAAAATGAATTAACATTGCCCACTTAGGATGGGGAGATAATGGCAAGCATCCATATCTGAATGCAATGCCATATGATTTCAAGAAGGGTAGAAGGCACCCAGTTTGTAATTGAGTAGTTTGCTCAGAGGATTTGCCGGTGGGCCTACTCCTGGGCCTGGCCAAGATGGCCGCTCATGGGTCCAGGCGATGGACATTTGAGGGTTCTGCCAGGGCTGACTGCCCATCTCTCTTCAGGGGATACGTTCGTGCCCAGGTGCTCTTGGAGAGGGTGCACGCAGTCACAATGGATACAGTGGCGGATGTCCAGGAATGGTGGGCCCTGCAGGGAATTGACCGTTTTATAGACAGCAATAATTATATTTTAATTTGAGCTTGTTCACTGTCTTGTAAATGTTTGATGTTTGTATTTTGTGGGGAAAAAAAGGGTAGCGGAAAATCAGCCACTTGACTAAAATAGAGATTTTGATTTTGAAGTATGTTAAATAGGAGCCTTGGGTTGTTTTCTTGGATTTAAAATTGAAACCAGTAGTCATAGCTTTGTTGCATTCAAGATTGCTTGAGCTACATTATTAATAGAAATGTTACATTATCATGGAATCAGCTTGGCCAGTTCTTTTAGACTGCAGTTATGCAGCATGAAAACAGGCTATTCAGCCCTCCAGGTCCATATTAACCATTAACTACCCATTTGGATTATTCCCTCATTAGCCCCCTTTATTGATCTCCCCACATTCTCAAAAACTCCCCTTGAATTCTACTACTCAACTTACAGTACGTACTCTGGATAATTTACACAGTCCACTAACCAACCATCCGCCTTTCCTTGGGGTGTGGGTGGAGTCAGGAGCATCGGGAGGAAGCCGCGCATTTCGAGGGAGAACATTGAAATTCCAGAGACAACACCCAGCATTGTGTGGCAGCACCACTGCATCAACCAGCTCTTCCTCTTGACTTTTGACCTCAGGCTCACCCACTCCACAATCGAGATGCTCAGCACTCTCAGATAGTTGGACTAGTACCAATATTGGGTTACCCCCTCCTTCCAAAGGAAACAGCTTATCTCGTGCTTCAATTCATTGTAGCTCCTGCAGCCAGTCTGAGGTAGTTACGGATGCCATGAGCTGTGGACGTGACTGGTTCAGACCAAAAGACATCACAGGAAATCGTAACCTGAATGCCACTATTTCCTGAGAGAGGCATTTTCTGATAAATGTATGTCGAAAGGTTTGATTGCTGAACAGAGAAGAATTTTTTATATATATAAGGAGTCCAATTAATGATTCCTTTTCTTTGTATTTCACAGATCTACTGAATCAACGCAGACTTGTAAAAATGGGAGAGTGTCCACAGTAAGACTGAGATGTAATCCTGGAAGTGTCGGTTCAGGAACAATTTCTGTACCAAAGTAATACATAAGAATATTTAAATAATTATAATAAGGATGTTGCCTGGATTGTAGATCGTACCATTTGTTACGATATGGTGCAAAATTATAAATCTCCTTCCCTGCTCACTTCAATTTCATAAGCATCAACAGATATAGCTCTCAGCTGCACAGGGACTGGTTGTCAAAAAGGGAATCCTGTGCATGAAAAACTATTTACGTGTAAAAAAAATGCATGATTTGTAACATAGTATCTTAGCAACTGGTGCTAATTTCAAATAGGGTTCGTACCTGGGTGATGGTTGTAAGTCTGTCAGCCAATGGTGTTTAAGCTAAATCTGTCAATGTGCCATGCTTGTGGAATGTCACATCCGGGGAGAGCTGGCCTTCCAAACCCGTACTTTTGCATCCTTTATGAATAACAAAAAGAGTTGCTCATTAAATACAGACCAAGAAAAATACAAAAAGAAATTTGAAGGATCTACTTGATTAATTTTAAAGATAAGGCTTCACTGATCTGCTTGAATCACTAACACCAACTGCAGTAATAAATGATAAAATACAATTTATCAGTATATCAATTCAAAAACCAGCAATAACAACGGTTGGGTGTTTCAAGCTTATCTCAAAGTGACCTCTAGTGGTAGTTTCAGAACCCAGCAGGACTCCAGATTTCCTAAACCCTGATGATAGGATTTTGACCTAAGACATCACAACAATTCCTTTCCTCCCATAAATGCTGCTCGATTCACTGAGTTCCTCCAGCAGGTTGTTTGTTGTTTATCAGATTCCCCATTCTGTTTTCTTCTCATGAAGCCTGTGCCAAGCATGATGCCTTCTGCCTGAACATGATCTATATCCCTCCATTTTCTGCATGCTGAATTCCTATCTAAAAGCCCCTGGAAAGCCAGTGTTGTTACTGATTTCACTACCACCCTTGACAGGGTGTTCCAGGCACCTACCACATATTCCCTTGCCTCTCATATTCCATCTGAAACTTTCACCCTCTCACTTTAAAACTATGTTCTCTAGTTCTGCCCTAGGAAAAGGATTCTGACTGTCGACCCTGCCTATGCTACCCATAAATTTATAAATTTCTATCAGGTTGTCCCCAAGGTCATTGACCCTCCAGAGAAAACAATCAAGTTTGTCTGATCTTTCCTTGTTTAGCTAACACTCTCTAATCCAGGCAACACCCTCATAAGCCTTTTTAAGAAACCATCTCCAAAGCCTCTGCATCCTTCCTGTAATGCGACCAGAACCGAATGCTATACTCCAAATGCAACCTAACCAAAGCTTTAGGCAACTGCAACATGACTTTCTGATTCTTAAACCCTAAGTCCCTAGTGATGAATGTGAGCATGGCAAATGCCTCCTTTCCTTGTGTTGCCACATTCAGGGAGGTATGGACTTGGACCTCAGGATCCCTCTGAACATCATTATTCCACTAACTGTCTATTTTTCCCTTACATTTGAGCTGCTAAAGTTCAAAACCTCATACTTGCCAGGATTAAACTCCATCTAGCAATCCTCCTGCAACTGATCGATATATGGCTATGTCTCTTGACCTTCTTCACTGTCTTCAGCTCCACCATTTTTATTGTTTTCTGCAAACTTAGTAACCCAGACAATCCACATTTTCATCCAAGTCTTTTATATGTATCACAAGCAGCAGAGGTCCCAGCATTAATCCCTAAAGAACACCACTGGTCACAAACCTGCAGCCAGAATAACACCCTTTTCTCCAGTGCTCACTATGTCCTATGAACAAACCAGTTTTATATCCAAATTACCAAATCGCCATGCATCTCATACATCTTAATCCTGCTGATCAACTTACTATAAAGCAACACACATAAAAATTGCTGGTGAACGCAGCAGGCCAGGCAGCATCTCTAGGAAGAGGTGCAGTCGACATTTCAGGCCGAGACCCTTCGTCAGGACTGCTTGAAATTCCAGCATCTGCAGATTTCCTCGTGTTTGCGTTACTATAAAGGACCTTGTGAAACATCTTATGAAAGACAATGCTCTACCCTTGTCAATGACCTTGGTCACCTCCTGGGAAAAAAATACTCAATCAGATTTGTAAGACATGGCCTGGCCTGTGCAAAGCTACAGTGATATTCCCTAATTATCCAATGTTCTTCCAAATGTAAGTAAACTCAATTCCTAAGAATCCTCTCCCTGTTATTGATGTGAGGCTCACATCACTTCATCAGTCCTGACGCAGGATCTCAGCCCAAAACGTCAAGTGTACCTCTTCCTAGAGATGCTGCCTGGCCTGCTGCATTCACCAGCAACTTTGATGTGTGTCACTCCATTCCATCATTATATCCACTCAGCTATTTGGAAACATCTGTTCCATTTTTCAACTGGTTCAGTGTCACCATCTGTGGTGAATAAACCAAATATGTTAGCTTGGCTGAGGTGAAAATGATCACAGATCACTTTTCTAAAGTTGACTGCTGTTTGTTGTGTTGACAGAAAGTGCCAAGAAGGAACATGTGATGGTTGTACCTTTCACTTTCTGTGGGAAACGGCCGAGGCCTGTCCTCTTTGTTCAAAGAATGATTATCACGAGATAGTGGGAGCATGCATTAATGGAATTCAGGTAACAATGTGGAGTCACTCTGTGCATGTGAATGAATTGTAATGTGCAACACCAATAGTGTTAATAGTGAATTCCTTGTGTCAATGATTATGCACAATTATTTATTTAATTATTGAGATACAGCGTGGAATTGGCTCTTCGAGCTGTGCCACCCACAATCCCCTGGTTTAATCTTAGCCTAATCACGGGACAATTTACAATGACTAATTAACCTACCAACTGATAGGCCTTTGGACTGCCAGAGGAAATTGGAGCACCCAGAGAAACCCACGTGGTCATGGGGAGAATGTACAGACTCCTTACAGGCAATGGCGGGATTGGAACCTGGGTTGCTGGTAGTGTAAAGTGTTGTGCTACCACTACATAACTGTGCCGCCCCTTACGGTGTAAGCCACAGGGAACATTATCCAAGGATCCACCTTAAATAACTCTCCTTGTACCTACCCTTCATTACGTGCTGTCTGGGAACTTGAATTGATGTAAAAAATGTATCTTTGCCTTTTCAGTTCACTTTATTATAAATAGGCTATGGTGACATCTGCACATTTGTCTCTGCGCTTACCTATGGTACATCTGTCTGGCATGTACAAAGGACAAATTACCATCCATGAAAATGCATTTAATGTGTACTACAGTAAAATTTGGATCTGCATTTTATTATATTTGGTATTTTGAATAAAAATTTTGGCTTATTTTTCTTGATACAATTTAGCTGGTTTAGATGCCTTAGCACCATATGTTTGGCACACCCATATTTGTACAGCAGGAGAGTGAATTTTCCAAGAGAAATATTTCCGCACAGGAGGAACAAGAAGAGGTAGTATTTCAGGCTGCACACTGCTGCCAGTTTATTTCCATTTATAGTTGCAGGATCGTAGATTCATATAGCACAGAATCTGGCTCCTCATCCCAACTGGTCAATGCCAACCAAGATACCCATCTAAGTTAGTCCCATTTAGAAACATAGAAAACCTACAGCACAACACGGACCCTTCAGCCCACAATGCTGTGCCGAATATGTACCTACTTTAGAAATTACCCCAGGTTACCCATAGCCCTCTATTTTTCAAAGCTCCATATACCTATCCAGGAGTCTTTTAAAAGACCCTATCGTATCCACCTCCACCACAGTCGCCAGCAGCCCACTCCATGCACCCACCACTCTGCGTAAAAAAAAAAACTTACCCTGACATCTCCTCTGTACCTACTTCCAACAACCTTAAAACTGTGCCCTGTCATGTTCGCCATTTCAGCCCTGGGAAAAAGCCTCTGACTATCCACACAATCAATACCTCTCATCATTTGCTGATGTTTGGTCCATATCCCTTCATGTACTTGTGCAAGTTCCTTTCAAACATAGTTTATATAACTGCCTCGAGCACATACTCCACGCAGCACACTCCATTGGCTGACCACTCTCTGGGTGAACAAGTTGCCCCTCAGGATCCTATTAAGTCTCTCCCCTCTCACCTTAAACCTATGTCCACTAGATCTTGATTCCTCAATCTGGAAAAAATATAATGTGCGTAACTTTATTCTTCTCTATAAGATTACCCCTCCAATGAAAAAAATCCATATCTGCTCAACCTCTCTCTATGATCAGTCTCTCAAATCTAGGCATTTTACCATCCTCATAAATATCTCTGCACTCTTTGTAACTTACTGGTATCTTTCCTATAGTAGGTGACAAAAACTGAACACAAAATTCCAATGTAGCCTCACCAGCATCTTGTGCAACTGCAGAATTAGATCACAACTTATATACTCAGTGCCGTGACTGATGAAAGTCACTGTGCCAAAAGCCTTCATCACCATGCCTGCCTGTAATGCCACTTACAGAGAATCATGTACTTGTAGGCAAGTACATGCCTGCCCCTCAGTAATCTGTGAAACATGTTGCACTGTCATTCAGTAGAATGAAATTCAGTGCAAGTTTCATCTTGAGGACTTGGGTTCAAGTCATGTATGGACTGGTTTAATGAAAGTCTGCAGGTTGAGGAAAGGCCATGTGAGCAGAGTTTGGGAATTTTAGTCCAGCTTCTAGCTGACAAATGCAAAAATATATTCCCAATTTCAAAAGTATGCCAGCTGGTGGTGTGGTGGCATCAGCAGCAGACTTTGAGGCAAGTAGTCCTAGATTAGAATCCAGCGGCTCCTTGCACGCTTTCCACCTGTGCTGGGTTGAGTATCAAGCTAGCAACTTGGCCTCATAAAAAACAGACAAAATGCTAAAGAAACGGCAAAGTTGTGCCTGATGTGCCACAAGGCGCAGAGAGAGGAACAACAGCAATTTCAAAAGTATGGACACAAGCACCAGTTTCACCAATTTCCCCGCACTATGTGTGAAATATGAACTGCAGTAGCAAATTCAGGTTAAGACAGGTAAGTGGGGCTTATTGTACTAAAAAACATAAAATTAGTAAGCTATTATTGTTTGGGGATGATTCAAACTCAATTTATTATATTGGTTTACAGAAAATTGCTTATGTATGGTGGGAGCCGAAACTCTGTAAAGGAGGTGTTGCATTGCCAGACCAACTAGTGACAACATGCAAAACATTAGACTTCTTCTTGAAAATTGGAATTATCACAGGGACAGTTACTGCTTGCTTATTAATTGTCACAACATGCTATTTCTACAAGAAAAATCGAAAGTGAGTAAATAAATGTGGTTTTATTGGAATCTTCTATTAAGAATTTAAGGTGATTAATATTGAACTCAAAAAAAATGAAAATAGAAAGGCAGTTTCTCTGTGACCAGGATGAAGAGATAGTAAGGGAGATTTATATATTGTTTGAGCATTTAGTGAGAACAACTAGGAAATATAATCAGATATTTTTAACTATACTAAGGTATGCTTTAACAAAGGTAGTGTAGGTAATAAAGGACATAATTTATTTATAAATAAATATTTATAAATTTATTAATTGAGAAATTGTGATTACAGCCTAACCATATTCAGAATGTCTCTACTACAGATACAAGACTGGAAAAAGATATTAAAATTTAGAAAGGAACAAATTAATTTCATTCATAAGGATCATGCTGCCCTCAGCAAAGGCCTTACCTTTGTCCCCCTTTGCCCGTACCTCAGTGAGTTCCATGCACGCCATGATGCCAAGCTCGTCTTCCCTCACCTCTGTCTCTGAGCCAACTTCTTTGGCAAGGATTCCCACCTTGCACTGATAATCCTTTCTCCCATCTCCAACCCTTCGCCTCTTCTTGGACACTTTGCTCTGGATTTTTTCATCTCTAGTTGCCGAGGAGATGTCAACTATCTTGACTTCAGCATTCCTTTCTCCTCTTCGAATCTTACCACCTCTGAAAGCACTGGCTTCCAGTCTCTCTGCACCAATCCCAACCTCACCATCAAACCTGCAGACAAAGGGGTCTGGCAGACAGACCCCTGCCTTACTGAGGCCAAGCGGCAACTCTCAGACACCTCCGCTTACTTACCTCTTGAAAAGTACCTCACTCAGGACAATGAGGACATTGTCTCTGACACCAACACCAACTTCATCAACACTGGAGACCTCCCATCCACTACCATCAACCTCATAGTTCCCTTGCTTGCACTGCTTATTTCCATCTCCTACCCAAGATCAGCAAACCTGATTGTCCAGGTAGGTCCATTTTTTCTGCCTGATCCTGCCCCACTGAACTCGTGTTCACATGCTCTCAATCTCCTCAACAACTTTCAATTCCCTGGTCCTGACTGCCTCATTTTCACCACGGATGCCCAGTCCCTATACACTTGTATCCCTCATTAAAAAGGCCTTAAAGCTCTCTACTTCTTCCTTGACAACAGACCTGACCAGTTCCCCTCTTCCACCTGGCAGAACTGGCCTTCACACTCAATGTTTCTCTTTCAACTCTTCCCACTTTCTCCAAACCTAAGGAGTAACCATGGGCATTCGCATGGGGTCCAGTAATGCCTGACTTTTCATTGGTGAAATGGAATAGTCCATGTTCCAAACTTTCACTGGCAATACTCCCCAACTCTTTCTGTGCTATGTTGATGACTGCAATTGGTGCTGCTTCATGCACCTATGCTGAGCTTGTCAATTTCATCAACTTTGCCACCAACCTCCGCCCTGCCCTTGAATTCATTTGCTCCTCTTTTCCCCTTCCTCAATCTCTCTGTCTCCATCTCTGGAGACAAACTGTCAACCAAAATCTTTTATAAAGCTATCAGCGCCCAGGGCTATCTTGTCTATATCTCTCTCACCCTGTCTCCTATAAGAATGCCATTCCCTTTTCTCATTTCCTTCATCTTTCCTGCACCACCATCATTCCCAGGATGAGGCTTTCCTTTCCAGAATATCAGAGATGTCCTCTTTCTTCAAAGAACGGAGTTTTCCTTCCTCCACATTGATGCTACCTTACCGTATCTCCTTCATTTCCTGAACATATGTCCTCACCCAATCTTTCTGCCGCCTTAACAGGGATAGAGCTCCTCGTCCTCACCTACCACCCCATGAACCTATGCATCCAACACATCATTCACCACAACTTCTGCCGTATTCAATGGGAGTCTATCACTAAACACATCATTAACTCCGCACCCCCCTCCACACTCTCCACTTTCCACTGGCATTGCTGCTTCCTTGATTCCCTTGTTCATCTGTACCGCCCCACTAAATTCCCTCTTGGCACTTATGCCTGCAAACAGAAGCAGTGCTACCTGCCTATTCATCTCCTCCCTCACCTCCATTCAGGGCTCCAAACAGTCCTTCCAGGTGAGGCAACACTTCACCTGCAAATCTGTTCGGGTCGTCCATTGTGTCCAGTGCCCCTGATGCTGCCTTGATTGCTTTGTTGAGCACCTTTGCTCCATCTACAAAAATCAGGATATCCTGGTGGCTAACCATTTTAATTCCAGTCCCCTTTCCCACTCTGACATGTCGGTCCATGACCTCCTCTACTGCCATGATGAGATTACTCTCAATTTGGAGGAGCAACATCTCATATTCCATGTGTGTAGCTTCCAAACCTGATGGCATGAACATCAGTTTCTCCAACTTTCCCCTCCCTGTTCCTCCTTCAGTTCCCCACTCTGGCCCCCCTCTCCTTGCCTGCCTATGACCTCCACCTGGAGCCCTTCCTCCTTCCCTTTTTCCTATGGTCTCTTCTACCAGATTCCTTTTTCTCCAGCACTTTACCGTTTCCAGCTATCGCTGCAGATGGAGCAAAGGTGCTCGACAAAGCAGTCCCCCAACCCATGCCAGGTCTCACCAATGTATAGCAGTCCGCATCGGGTGCATCGGATATAGTTGTCGATGAAGCTTCTTACTTCATCCCCACCCACCTATTGTCTTCTAGCTTGTACTTCCCCTCCCCCCACCTTCTTATTCTGGCTCCTTAGCCCTTCCTTTCCAATCCTGTTAAAGGGTTGTGGCTTGAAACGTCAACTATTTATTCATTTCCCTAGCTGCTGCCTGGCCTGCTGAATTCCTCCAGTATTCTGTGCGTTTTGCTACTAATTCATTGCATTTGTGGTCCAACATTTCTAATCATGTTAGGAGTGTAGGACCCGGCATGGATATAATTTAAAATGGCCCTATTTGTCCAAGGACAAGAAGACAAGGATTAAAGAATGGAGCTTTAAAAAATTCAGATTAAATGCCTAATTGAGAGATGCTGAAAAGTACAGAGGAATAAAAAGCATGGTTCGTGCAAATATATATTACTTCAAACATATGAGGGGAGGCAGATAAAGCTACAGAAGGTTTTATATTATTTTGTGGTTTATATTTGGGTGAAGAAGTGTAAGACCAATAAGACCATGGTGTAGGTGTCAGCAGCAGCTTTTGGTACTGTTGATTTCCCCATTATACAAAACCATAGAAGGATTATAGAACAGTTAAGAAACTACGGATAAGAGAAGGTATGTGATCCAATGGAAAATAAGTGTTCATACAATTGTAAGTTTTTAAATTATTAAGGATTTGTTGTGAAAAAGGTAAAACATTTCATCTCACCGGTGAATAAGCACCAAAAGGTCATCTGTGTAAAGTATCACTGAGTGAACTGAGAATTTTCTTAAAACCATGATTTCTTGGAGCAGAAAATATGTTCCCTGGGGACTGGGTGCAGCAAACGCCGTGACATTTTTTAAAGGAAAATTCAGTTAATAGTTGAAGCAAGGCCAGGGTAAATATATGATGTAAAATTAGGTTATGGTTCCTTCAGCAAGCAACTATGTTTCGAGGACCCTCCTTCTATGCTTCCCTTGGAGAGTATTTTTCTTGAATTAGTTCTTAATTCATAGTGTAGAAATACCAAAAACCCAAATTCCATAAAGCACTTCAAAATATTAAATTTTAAAAACAAAGTATTGTCCTGATTTGGCAGGGATAATGTGCGATACAGTAAAGTTACAAGAAAGTGCTACAATAAACCAAATGTAAGCAATGCTAATTGCATAAATAGTCATTAGATGATATACTGTACTGACCATTTTCTGGGCTGTGAATACCAAATGTTCCATATTAAATTATTTTGACAAATATATCTTGAGTCAGCTTTTCTTGTGTATTTAATATCTGCAAACACTACTTTTAGTAAAGGTCAGGCTTCAATAAATAAAAATCTCTTAATGCACGCATTATAATTAAGAAGGCTAGAAAAGCAGCATTAATATTAATAATTGTTTGAAGTGTTCCACTGGAAGTTCTCTCAAGAAAATGTTCAAATTCCAACTTGTCATGTCTTTAAATATTTATTGCCAAGCAAGTTTTAAATGCTGGTTAAAGTCACGCTTGTAATTTGAACTTATTTTAGATTAGAGTACAAATATTCCAAGCTGATGATGAATGCCAATACTAAGGATGGTGAATTACCAGCAGTTGATAGCTGTGCCATAATGGAAGGTGAAGATCTGGAAGATGATCTGATTTTTATGAGCAAGAAATCTTTGTTTGGAAAGATAAAGTCATTTGCTGTTAAGGTAAGTTACTATTTTATCCATAATCGTCCTACAAAGTACACGGGTGCTTATATTATTTGCCATAGACTTTATTCTTTTTTATTGGACAAGTACAAAATAAATGGCAGGGTAAGTAGCTTAAAAATCCAACACATTCTGGAATGTTCCGTGTGCTAGAAAATGGATTTTTTGATAAAAACTCAATAACTAAATGCGACAGAATATATATCCTGACGAAGGGTCTCGGCCCGAAACGTCGACTGTACCTCTTCCTAGAGATGCTGCCTGGCCTGCTGCGTTCCACCAGCAACTTTTATGTGTGTTGCCTGAATTTCCAGCATCTGCAGATTTCCTCGTCTTGTGAGAATATATTGTGTGCTGGTTTTGTGTTGGCTCTGGCATGTATGTGATGTGTGCTTGCATGGAGGCTGCTGGCTATGTGCGGTGACATCTAGGAGAGTGCAATGCTTTTTTGATGTCCTTTGCGTCAAGTTGTCTTACACAAATGCTTTGCGCCAAGTTGGCCTTAACCGAAGTGATGAGGCAGAGTTGTAGAACACCACAGTACAGGAGTAGGCCCAATGGCCCATTTGGGCCGCCTCTTCTTCCCAATAGGTACCATTTTTAAGCATTCAATGTTAGTGATGGCTCCCAGCAACTGCAACCTCTTGATGCTTTCAGGTCTCCACTCCAACCATCTCTGCAACTGAACATCCACCCATTCAAATCATTCCCACAGCTGGATCCATCATCTTCCTTCTGATAATCTCCTGCAAGATTCTCTCCATTCCCCATCTCCACCCATTTCTCCCCATTCCCCATCTGGCTATTTCCGTGGAGGAAAGACCCTTCGAAGTTTACTCATGCAAAGATCAGCAGCTCAGGCTTCAATGTAACGGAATATCAAGGATAGGCTCCTACACATAACCAGCCCAAGCCCTCACACGTAACCACTTTATTGCCTGTTTCGAGATGTGTTGTAATTTATTGGCCAATGTAAGCAAACAACTCTTTTATTAAGTTTCTTTGAAATTTCTTATCATTAGCCAAGTCGTGAATCAGAGTAATATTCCTACATATATTTATGACATGGGTGAAGGTTAGGCTTTCAGAACCCATAAGACAGTACATAAACAAAAGTTATTCAGTTTGGATTTTCCGGTGTTAGAACCCTGAAGCTGGATCAAGCTTCTCACGAAAGCTGCAAGTGGGTTTCATTTCCACTTTATGATTTTCCATTCTCACTTGCTTTGCACTGCCTGGTGCTAACTCTTATTTCCAGTAATTTGCTATTTCGGTTGTTTCCCGATGAGGTCTGGAAAGGGAATGTCAGCGAGCCATTCAATTACGAAGATCGTGCTGAGGTCAATCATCTTCTTATGTGGTGTCCTTGAACAACAACAGCGAGCAGACATACTTACTATCCAGAGCAACACGTACACACACAAAATGCTGGAGGAACTCAGCAGGCTAGGCAGCATCTATGGAAAAGAGTACAGTCGACGTTTCAGGCCGAGAGAGACCCTGCATTAGGACTGGAGTTCCTGCGCATTTTGTGTGTGTTGCTTGAATTTCCAGCATCTGCAGATTTTCTCTTGTTTGTGACACTTACTATCTAATGCTGCTTCCTCCTTAGCTTAGGAGTACTGACAGCTTCGGGATATCCCTGCTGCACTGCCAATTGAAGTCAGCTAACAGGGCAACATGGTCGCAAGTGGTTCGCATAATGCTATCACACAGCCCATGATCCAGGATCAATTGCACCACTGTATGTAAGGAGTTCACTCTTTTACTCTGTGGGTTTCTTCTAGGTGCTTTGGTTTCCTCCTGCATTCTCAAGACATACTGGATCATGGGTTAGTTGATCACATGCGTGTAATTGGACAGTGTGGGCTCGTTGGGCCAGAAAGGCCTGTTTCTCTAAAAGAAAATTTTAAAAATTCAATGTGGACCAAGAATTGAATGTAGATTCTTTCCCAATTGCAGCTCACATGTGCAGTAAGCAGAATTTGAATAAGTTGGGGACTTTTTCCTCATATAATTACAATTCAGTTGGTAAACTTTTAGAAGCAAGACCTGAAAGTGTATTGAAACTATTGGTAAACTATGCATTTTTCTCATTATTAATGATATAATTTGCCTTAAATATATTTTTAAGTATTCTGGAACTGTAGAATTTTATTTATCGTATGAAAGGTATCAATACCTTCCCTTATGTTAAGTATCTAAAAATTGGACCGCAAATAAAACAATGTTGCAAACCCTTAATAACTGTGATGACAGGTAATAGTTTGCCCGCTCCAAATGAAATTGTTGATTGTTGCACTTTTTTTTACATCTGGACTGTCTGCACTTCTATTTTTAGCCTTCATATGCCCTTGATCTTGACATAGAAGAATGCTTTGCACTAGGAAACGCTCTTTGACTGAAGCGCAGTGTCCTCAACTTAGATAGAATGGTGAGCAATAGATGAAGAATTTTTTTTAAAAATCAGCCAGTAAAATCAATCTAATAATGCATGCAAGTTGTATACTCAAATAATGGAGAAAGGTAAAATGGGGCATTTTCTTAGGTTGCATCATTTATGTAATTATGATACATAGAGCAATAATAAATTTGAACAGAATTATTATTTTATCCCATAGGCAAGTTGGTTTTAAAGTCATAGTTTATTTTAATATCAACCTTTAAAGGAAAATTTTGCAAATTCACTCGGAGAAAAGCTTTATTTCTCTACATTTTGGGGGGAATGAGGACAATGCAGACATGGTAAGCATTCAGTGCCTAAACCAAACTGATAAGATTGCGGTGAGTTAATTTCTAGAACCTCTGTAGAATTGCAGTAGTTAAATGTAGCTGAATGCCTTGCTTGGCCAATTCAGAGGACTATAAAGAGAGACAAGATCTCCAGTCACATAAAGGCCAAAATAAGTAAGGTACAAAAATTATGTAATCATTTTTTATTTGTACGGCAGAAGGATATCAGCAATATTGTTGAAATGATCATGGGTTGATAGCCTAGTGGTTAGGACAACACTTTACAACACTAGCGATCACCAATTGGAGTTCACTTGCCACCACTGTCTGTAAGGAGTTTGTATGTTCTCCCCATGACCATGTAGGTTTCCTCTGGGTACTCGGCTTTCCTCCCACATCCCAAAAACATGTGGTTAAGCTTGGGGCTAGTGAGCTGTGAACATCAGAAATGTGGCGAAATTTGCGGACTATCCGCAGCATATTCCTCTGGCTCATTGGCGTAAAGGATGCTTTTCGCTGTATGTTTTGATGTACATGTGACAAGTAAAGCTGACCTTTAATCTTTGAATGTTTTTAAAGATAGTGGATAAGGCTCTGGGTCAAAAGGTTTCCGAGCAGGTTTTCTAGGAAGTAATGTTATAGCATCGGAATGTTTTCCTTATTAAAATGAAACGGGAAGAGAACAAGATTCTTGGGATCCCACAATCAGACGAGCAGGGGATTGATTAGTTTCCACTTAGTCCACTTGGCAATTTATCAACAAGAACTAAGTCATCTCCACTGGGCAATGTGAAGTCAATAATAGACACTTAACAAAGCAATGAGGCCTGAGTATGTACATTGCAGTGACTTCACACAGAGATCAAAGGTTTGCTCAGTAAGTATTTAATTTACAAATAAAGACTAATAGCATGCAGAGCAATGAACTCTCCTTGTAGACATTTATTATATAATTGCATTGCTGCTAACGTAAGACCATAAGTTATAGGAGCAGAATTAGGCCATTTGCCCCATTGGGTCTGCTCCACTATTTCATCAAGGCTGATCCATTTCCCTCTCAGCCACAATCTCCTGCCTTCTCCCTGTATCCCTTCATGCCCTGACTAATCAAGAATCTATGAATCTCTGCCTTATGTATACCCAATGAGCTGGCTGTGTCAATGAATTTTACAGATTCACTCTCTGGCGAAAGAAATTCCTCCTGATCTCCATTTTAAATGAACGTCCCCCTATTCCAAGACTGTTCCTTTGATCTTAGACTCCCCCAGCACAGGAAACATCCTCTCCACATCCAGTCCATTGAGACCTTTCAATGTTCGATAGGTTTCAATGAGATCGTCCCTCATTCTGTATACAGTCCCTGGGCCACCAATCACACCTCGCATGACAAGCCTTTCAATCCTAGAATGATTTTTGTGAACTTCCTTTGAACCCTCTCCAATATCAGCATATCTGGGGTACTGCATACAATCTTGATATTCTTATTTAAGAAGAGATGTCCTCAAATTAAAGGTAGTTCAGAGATTATCACTCACCTTTCATTCACACGCAATTTTTCTTTTACTCCTCATCAGCATCCACAGGAAAATTTGAATTACCAGCAGATATTGTTGAACATATGCAGATATAAGTAATAGATGAAAGAATACAATCTAAGCAAACTAAAATTTGTACAACAATGCAGACAACGTATACATTTTATATATTGTTCACTTAAACAATATCTGCTTAATTATGCTATTAAATGAGAAGTGATGTCAGAACAGGGAGTCTTCATTAAAAACATGTAGATTTACTATGAACCATGGATCAGTAGCAGTGGCCTCACCTCTGAGTTAGAAGGTAATGATTTCTCCTGCCACTCCAGAACCCTGATCATGTAATAATAAAAATAGAAAATGTTGAAAACGCTTGGGCAGGGCAGCATCTATCAAAAGAGAAACAGTTAACAATTAACTAACAGCTAACTCTTTGTCAAAACAGGGAGAGTGAAAAAATAAGAAGTTTTTGGTGGCAGAGAATGTGGAGGGAGGGATGGGTAGGAAAAAGGAATATCTCTGATAGGCCAACACACAAAAGGCTGGAGGAGCTTAGCAGATCAGGCAGCATCAATTGAGGGAAACTTCCCCTCCATAGATGATGTTGAGTTCCTCCAGCATTTTGTGTGTTGCTGAAGATTTCCAGCATCAGCAGAATCTCTTGTGTTTGCGATCTCTGATAGGGAAGGCCAAGTGGCGTAGATATGTAACGTGTTGATACTTGATTACTTTATTGAAGGAATGCTGCATTTTCCATATTCTTCAAATAAATGTTAAACCATGAGCCAATCTGCCTTAAGCTACCTGACTTGGAATGGAGCAAAAATGCCTCTCCAGAGGTGTGGCTGGTACTTTTCACTCAAGCAGCATAGTGAAAGAATGGTTGGGTTGAGTTGTTCTCTGATCTTGACAATTTACCCACTCAACTAGCCCAACCATCAACCACCTGAACTACATCTTCCAAATTATTATTATTGTGAAAGAATAAATGTCTGGTCTTTAGCTTGGTGCTGTTTATGGAACCTCTCTCTTTCATATGACTTTGTATTTTTTTGTTAACTATATTTTTCCCTCTTTTTTTCTATTTCCCCTTTCTGGTGGTGATTCAATCAAAGTGACAGGTAAAGAATCTCACAGTACTACTGAAGGGTCTTGGTCCAAAAAATTAACTGTTTATCCCCTTGCGTAGGTGCTGACTGACATGCTGAGTTCCCCCAGTACATTGTATGTTTTGCTCAAAATCCCCAGCATCTGCAGAATCTATTGTGTTTATGGTAAAGAATTTCATTAAAATGGACAGGAAACAAAACAGGGAGACAAGAACGTAAACATCAGCAAAAGATGTGCAAATTAGTAAATGATTTTAATTACTTAACATGCTGACAATAGGATTAAATACACTAAGCACTCAGTGATTACTGTATCTTAAAAAGGTGGAGATGTTTTGGAATATTGCAATGAATACAGAACCTCTGGGAAAAAACTTGTATAGGCTATTCTTATGGTCTCAAAGTTTATTTTTAATTATGTTCAGGTTAGCAAGCTGATTTTTCTTCTTCCTAACATAAACCTGTTTTGATTATTTTAATCCAAATACTCATTTACAGTTTAATAACTATTTTTAGTAAAAGTATTTGCATTGGTTAAGATGGTTTTAAAATTATTTAAACTCTCATTCTCAACTAAGTACCTCACTCACTGGAAACATCTGTTGAAAGCTATGTCAGGTTACTGTGAGTTTTTTTTCTTCGCATCCAACAAATTTGTAAAGTAGGTGAGCATTTGGATTTGTGTCAATATTACAAAGCCAAGATTCAAGATTGTTTAATATAATTTCCTGTACATAAGTGTAAAGGAGAGTGAAATAATTACTCCGGATCCAATGCAGCATATATACTCATATAACAGCATGTATGTAATATATTCTAAAGTTGGTTTATGTATAGTTGTACTATTTTTACATACTAGTTCTATAGTTTTGCTTTTATCAGTTGAAATACAGTAACTATTCACCGACAAATAGCAGGAAGAATATCTTTCTAAGTTCATTGCCTTTGTGAGTAGGGGTCGCAGATGAGTAATAATCATATCTCAATGATGTTGTTAGTTCATCTCAATTTCTAATTAAATATTTTTTGTATTTTCAGAGAACACCAGATGGTTTTGATTCTGTTCCACTGAAATCTTCCTCAGGATCAGCAGACATGGAAATGTAACATGAGATCTCAAATGCTCTGCTTTGTTGACACATTCACTAAAGTGACCTTCGTTGAAATATGTTTAAACTAAAAATGCTGTATTTTAAAAAGCTCTCATTGGAAAGTTAAATATAAATGAAGATCCTTTTGTATAAATGATATAAATATTGATTCATGGTGGCCTTACTACTGTATCATTTATGTACTGAGATTTTTAAAAGATTAATTTATGCTCAAATCTTTAAAATGACTAGATATTAATGACAATCATAATTACTCATTCTGGGACCAATTATTAGTTTTTCTTTTCCCCAGAATTATGGTTTAAGTTTTTAAATAATGAAACTAAAAGACTCAACAACTTGAAGATATCACCAGCATGTGTCAAAAATACGGCACTGAAATGGAAGGACACATGGTTCAAATACAATTTCTTAATGTGACCAAAATTTGAATTGTTTTTATTGCTGGGTGTTGCTGTTTCTCTTTCTTAATCCTCAGCACCTCTTCTTGAGAGAGTCATCTTACACAGGCTAATGCATCTCTTCTAAATTGCATGACTTCTGCTTCAAACACCAAACAAAACTGAAAACCTGAAAATCACCTTGGAAGCTATGCTTCTGCCTTAAAACCAACAATATCCAAGAAGAGTATATGCTTTTATCCCAGTTATCCAGTGTGAATATCTGCAGTAATTATTTTGATCAAGCAATTGGCTGTTTAGCTAATATTAAGAAATTAGTATTTACTGCTGATAAGTTTTAGTTTAATCATTATATAAAACACTTGTAGTTCCCAATTTATCTTCTTGCTGTCCGGAAAATGGCTGGATTGCATAAAGGAAGGCAATCTCAATTCACTCTGCTTCACTGCTAAACACGCTGGTATGTCATCTGCAGGTATGCAGAGCAAATTTTAGCAATATTAATACGATAGGAAGTAAGTTATAGAATATCTTTTGCATAATGAAATTTCTTAAGGACTTCACAGGACAAAGTTTGAACTACATTGGCCAAAAGCATGGTGAATAAGGTCATCGTAAGGAGAGCCTTCAAGGAGGTGAAGAAGCAGTGAGATTTGGGGTTTAGCGCCAAAATGGTTGAAGACGCAACCACCAAACAGAAACCTTCCAGAAACAAAATAACCACTAAAAAAACCTGAAGTAGCTTTATGATGTGCTTGCAGAAAGCAGGGCTATATTTATAACAAAAATCTTGCCACTCATTTGCATACAAAGGAATGAATTCTTATTTAAATAAAGGAACCTAATTAGGATTTTGGAAGCTCTGTTTGAGAGAAGGCTGCACAGCTTCATTCAACATGTTTTACAATACACCAGAAGGAGTAGTTTTTGCCTCAACCTCCAAAAGTATTTAGTTGGAATTTGGGGAAATGTTGTCCATGATTTGCTGCTAAATTACAAATAATTTGTTTCGAATGTTAACATGCTTGTCTTTTCCATAGTTTCTTTTTGCATTCCAATATTAGTTGGCTTTATAATTCATGTTGTTTTTAAGCACAGTGCATGCCAGAAAAAGATATTGTTGTAAAAGTCCTACTTTGAGGCTGATTCAATTAAAGATGTGTATCTCAAAGGGTTTTTTGATTCTATACATGTGCCGTTTTTCTGTATGGAAGTGCTTTACATATGTAGAGCAAAATATGTGCTTTCTTCCACTAAGTTTAATCTTGGCTGATGAATGATCCCAAGATATTTTAATTGGCTTCCAAAATTGTAAAGAAATTTATAAATGTGGTTGTTTACTCATCACCTAATGTAATGAGCCACCAGCTCTGAACCCACTTCAAAGTCAGTCAGTATTATCATTGACCTCCTTGAAGGCATTTGCTTTATTGAGGGTGAGGTTGTGGTGATTACTACCTACACGTTAATTCCTCATAATACTGGAGTCATATTGAATGGAACTCAAATTTGCCCTTAGCATTATTGCAACATGCAAATATTTTTCTAAAAGAATAGTGCAAATATTGCACGCTGGACGTACTGTCTTGATTAGAAGAAATCTGAACTTTGTCTTGAATGTTAGGGTTGCATTGGAAGGGCTTGTGCAGTTGCAAAGGGAATATAAGCTTATCTTCACCTGCTGAGATGAATACCTGTTCTGAGCTAATTACTGTAGCTGTCCAAGCTAATGACGGTTGACTTCAATTAGTCCATGCATAATTCTATTTGCATTGCAAAGTAAGGTCTTGTACTTAATACTCTCCAGAAAGACTATTTATTTTCAAATAGGACCATCTTTTGACTATAAAATATAGTTACTATATTCACACTTATTCTAATTGTTTACCACTTCAAAATGTGTTATTGAATCAGATCTCAGTATTGTAAAACTATAAATTTGTGCAAACCATCAATTTGAATTATTGCAGCAGAAATGCTAAGGATTAGCAAGTCATGCTCAGTATACATTTCGTCATGAAATATTCTCTCTCCTTGGGAGAGAAGTAACCACTCCCTGTGAATAAATCATAAAAGCATCCAGCCTTTTGATAGTGAGTTTGAAAAATCTATATACTCAGCAATTACATGATCTGCAGAAGGAATATTCCCTTTGTTTAAACTCTACTTTGCTACTGCTGAAAGTCTCATAGATTGATCACTATCCAAGACCAGTTCAAGGTTATTGTCAAAGTGCATATATCTCACCCCATTGTATGTTGAGATTCATTTTCTTGTGGCATTCTATAGAAAACAGATCTCTCGGATAATAATTAACAGAATCAATGAAAGATGACCCTACTAGGGCATTCAAACAGAGTGCAGAAGAGAACAAATTGTGCAAATACAAAAAGAAGAATCAGCAATAAAAAATAAATAAGCAATAAATATCAAGAACATGAGATGGAAATTCCTGGAAAGTGAGTCTATTGGTTTCAATGATGAGGCAAGTGAAGTTGAGTAAATCTGATGGCCGAGGGATAATAACTGTTCCTGAACCTGGTGGTGCGAGGTCTGAGGCTCTTGTACCTTTTTCCTGAAGGCAGCAGTGAGAAGTGAGCATGTCCTGGGTGGTGGAGCTCCCTGATGATGGATGCTGCTTTCCTGTGACAGCAATCTTCATTGCTGTCATGAACACCAATCAGGTCAAAGTTTGTGATATCAAAATAATTTGTGTTCAGATTTCACTCACTGAACTTCTCAACCTGTGTTTGTTCTGACTTCCTTTCTCTTGGATTATGAAGACATGCAGTCCTCTTTTATTGTCGTTTAGTAATGCATGCATTAAGAAATGATACAATATTTCCTCTGGTGTGATATCACAAAATTTGGATAGATTTCCATTCACTAGTTATTGTCCTCTGATAACGTTGCCTGCTTAAGAGGACAGGAATCAGAATCAGGTTTATTGTCTCTGACAGATGTGAAATTTGTTGCACTCACAACACACTGGAGGAACTCAGCAGGTCGGGCAGTATCCGTGGAAAAGATCGGTCGACATTTCGGGCTGGAACCCTTCATCAGGACTGTAGAGGGAAGGGGCAGAGGCCCTATAAAGAAGGTGGGGAGAGCGTGGGAAGGAGAAGGCTGGTAGGTTCCAGTTGAAAAACCAGTAAGGGAAAAGATAAAGGGGTGGGGGAGGGGCAGCAGGGAGGTGATAGGCAGGAAAGGTGAAGAAGGAATAGGGGAAAACACAGTGGGTAGTAGAAGGAGGCGGAACCATGAAGGAGATGATAGGCAGCTGGGGGAGAGGGCAGAGTGACATAGGGATAGAAGAAGGGAGGGGGAGGGAATTACCAAAAGTTGGAGAATTCTATGTTCATACCAAGGGGCTGGAGACTACCTAGACGGTATATGAGGTGTTGCTCCTCCAACCTGAGTGAAATTGTGAAATTTGTTGTTTTGCTGCAGCAGTGCAGTGCAATTCATAAAAAAATACTAAGATACTATACAGAAAAAAGTAGCAAGGAAGACAAATAATGAGGTAGTGTTCATGAACCATTCAGAAATTGATGGTGAAGACAAAGAAGCTGTATTAAAAACATAGAGAGCAGGTCTTCAGGCTCCTGTACTTCCTCCTTGATGGCAGTATATGAAAAGGAAATTAGTCATATGACAGATATCTGCCCAGATTTGGACATGCTCAATAAAAGTAACTTATCTTCAGATCTTCTTTCTCTCCTGTGCAACACGATTTTTCCCACAATGACATACAGTAGCTGAAATCAGGAGCTTAACTTCTGAGGAGTCTGGATGCAATTATAGAAAATAACATTCTCCCTATTTTGCCAATCAATAATTTGGCAGCTTTTTTTTTCTTTTAAAAACGTAAGTTTTATTTAGTAATTTTGTTAATTTATAAAAGTGTATTTTAAATTTGTTTTCTGTAATTAGTAAGACCATTTGTCTTCAATCAGTCTAGAACTGTGTTGTCAATGGTCATCTGGGTAGTTGAGGAAAATAAATTATTTTAAGTAGCTGAATACAATGAAATGGCCTTAGCCAAAGGGAAAACAAAAGACAGATATTGAACTTTCTGCTTAGTTCAAGTACATTTCTGAAACTTTTCCAGCTGAATTGCTTTCCTCAACAGGCAAACCACCAATAGGTTATGACTGGATCTCAGGTTGTGAAACAATGGCAAAACAAATATTTATCTTTAAACTACATAGTAACCTTTCATTGATATTTAATGATGTAACTTCATAATGGGATCACTTAAAAGGTGTCAGTGTACACATTCATTATTTAATTTTGGATACAAATGCAGCAGATTTCTAACACTTTTAGTGTGTTACTGTCAACATGCCTGCTCTGCAGTCAACCAGAAATATGATTAGGCTGGTAATAATCTTAGGTATGGAACTCTCAATTTATGACATTATATAAATGGAGCATGAATTTGCTTAGGATAATCATTTTGAGGTTCCCACATACTAAAGGCATGCAGGTCGGTAGGTTAATTAGCCACGGTAAATTGCCTCGAGTTTGTAGGTGAGTGGTTGAAACAGAGGGGGGTTGACAGGTATGTGAGGAGAATGAAATAGGATTAGTATAAATGGGTGTTTTATAGATGGTGTGGACTCAGTGGATCCAATAATCTGGTTCCATTTCTGTATGGCTCAATAACTAAAATTGCAAGCAACTCGGCATCATTTTAATATATTCAGCATACATATGATAAAATTACGGAATTTCCAGCTTTCTATACTCTGAAATAGTCTTATCATCTACATTTTATTCTACATTATTTGCTCAAATTCACAATAAAATAATGAAGGAAACTTTTTCGTGCTTCAATTTGAAATGAAATATATTTTTATCATTTGATATCTAATTTACTCATAATTGACCAAGTGGTTAAGGCGTCGGTCTAGTGAACTGAAGATCGCTAGTTCGAGCCTCAGCTGAGGCAGTGTGTTGTGTCCTTGAGCAAGGGACTTAACCACATATTGCTCTGGGACGACACCAGTGCCAAGCTGTATGGGCCCTAGTGCCCCTCCCTTGGACAACACTGGTGGTGTGGAGAGGGGAGACTTGCAGCATAGACAAATGCTGGTCTTCCTTACAACCTTGCCCAGGCCTGCGCCCTGGAAACCTTCCAAGGCGCAAATCCATGGTCTCACAAGACTAACGGATGCCTGTTACTTATATAGAGAAAGAAGGTTTTTGCTTCAGGATCTTTCTGTCTTATATTAGACCTGCCTTTGGTTTTGTCCACAGTACCATTGTAAAAGACTATTCTGCAGTCAATTCAGAGTACAATGGAGGGTGGAGCAAATTCACCAAATGCTGGTAACCCAACGTGGGTTTGCTTCAAGAAGTAAAGGACATTGTCAATTAGCATCACACCCAAAATGCTGGACGAACTCAGCAGGCCAGGCAGCATCAATGGAAAAAAAGTACAATCAATGTTTCGGGCCAAAACGTCAACTGTACTTTTTTCTATAGGTGCTGCCTGGCCAGCTGAGTTCCTCCAGCATTTTGTCTGTGTTACTCGGATTTCTAGCATCTGCAGATTTTCTCATGTTTGTGAATTAGCATACCTTCTGAAGGGAGTGGGACTTGAATTACTTTTATCCTGAGGGGAAATGCTAAGCTGAGGCATTCAGGGTATTTTATAAGCTACACCCTATCAGAAACTCAAGGCCTTCAGCCAATGCTGGATATCCAAAGCAAAACACACAAAATGCTGGAGGAACTTGGCAGGTCAGGCAGTACCGATGGAAAGGAATAAACAGTCGACAGTTTGGGGTGAGATCCTTCTTCAGGACTGGAAAGGAGTGGGAAGAATCCAGGATAAAAAGGTGGAGGGAGGAAGAGGATAGCTAGAAGATGATAGGTGGAACTAGGTGGGTAGAAAAGATAAAGGGTTGGAGAGGAAGGAATCTGATAAGAGAGGAAAGTGGACCATAAGAGAAAGGGAAGGAGGACGGGACCCAAGGGAAGATGATCGCAGGTGAGAAGAGTAAGAGGCCAAAGTTGGGAATAGAAGAAGTAGTGAAGGGGAGGGAAATTTCTTTTAATTGGAAGGAGAAATTGATATTCATACCATCAGGTTGGCAGCTACCCAGATGGAATGTAAGGTGTTGCACCTCCACCCTGAGGGTGGCCTCATCCTGGCACAAGAGGGAGGCCACGGATGGACGTGTCAGAACAGGAATGGAAATCAGAATTAAAATACACTGAAACAGGTAGAAAGGTAGTGTGACCTCCGAAAGTTTTTGATCTGGGCATATATGTCTGTTTAATTTGTCGTAGTGGTATTTTCTTTCAATCCTATGAATATATTTCGGTTTTTACCAATTTTTACTGCTTTGCGGAAATGGGACCCGTTCTCAGGGCCCCACAACCGGCCACTTTTCGATATACCAAGGATGTGGCCTGGAAGTGTAGTGCGCCTTCAAGGTACCGGATCTTCATGGTTCTGGAGACGGGCTGACTCAAGGCCGGTGCTGCTGTCTAATGTCAGGAGAGTGAAGGGCAAGAGTCAGATGCTAGAGAGTACCCCTGTGGATGTACCCCTTAACAATAAGTACATCTGTTTAAGTACTGTTGTGGGGGGTGGGCGGACGGCCTACCTGGGGGAAGCAACAGTGGCTGCACCTCTGGCACAGAGTCTGGCCCTGTGGCTCAGAAGGGTAGGGAAAGGAAGAGGATGGCAGCAGTGATAGGGGACTCTATAGTTAGGGGGTCAGACGGGCGATTCTGTGGACACAGGAAAGAAACACGGATGGTAGTTTGCCTCCCAGGTGCCAGGATCCAGGATGTTTCTGATCGCGCCCACAATATCCTGAAGTGGGAAGGAAAACAGCCAGAGGTTGTGGTACATATTGGTACCAATGACATAGGTAGGAAAAGGGAGGAAGTACTGAAAACAGACTACAGGGAGTTAGGAAGGAAGTTGAGAAGCAGGACCTCAAAGGTAGTAATCTTGGGATTTCTGCCTGTGCCATGCCACAGTGAGTATAGGAGTAGAATGAGGTGGAGGATGAATGACTGAGAGACTGGAGCGGGGGCAGGGATTCAGATTTCTGGATCATTGGGACTGCTTTTCAGGCCGACATGACCTGTACAAAAAGGACAGGTTGCACTTGAATCCCAGGGGGACCAATATCCTGGTTGGGAAGTTTGCTAAAGCTGTTTAAGCTAGAATTGCTGGGGGGTGGGAACTGAACTGAAGAGATGGAGGAAGAGGTGGTTGGCTCACAAATAGAGAAAGCTTGGAGACAGTGCGAAAGGAGGATAGGCAGGTGATAGAGAAGGGACGCGCTCAGACCGATGGTTTGAGATGTGTCTATTTTAATGCAAGGAGTATTATAAGCAAAGCGGATGAGCTTAGAGCATGGATCAGCACTTGGAGCTATGACGTTGTGGCCCTTATAGAGACTCGGATGGTTCAGGGGCAGGAATGGTTACTTCGAGTGCCAGGCTTTAGATGTTTCAGAAAGTTCAGGGAGGGAGGCAAAAGAGGTGGGGACGTGGCACTGTTGATCAGAGATAGTGTCATGGCTGCAGAAAAGGAGGAAGTCATGGAGGGATTGTCTGCGGAGTCTCTGTAGGTGGAAGTTAGGAACAGGAAGGGGTCAATGATTCTATTGGGTGTTTTTTATAGACCACCCAATAGTAACAGGGACATCAAGGAGCAGACAGGGAGACAGATTCTGGAAAGGTGTAATAATAACAGGGTTGTTGTGGTGGGAGATTTTAATTTCCCAAATATTGATTGGCATGTCCCTTGAGCGAGGGGTTTAGATGAGGTGGAGTTTGTTAGCTGTGTCAGGAAGATTTTTTGACACAGTATGTAGATAAGCATACAAGAGGAGAGGCTGTACTTGATCTGGTATTGGGAAATGAACTGTCAGATTTCTCAGTGGGAGAGCATTTTGGAGATAGTGATCATAATTTTTATCTCCTTTACCATTGCATTGGAGAGGGACAGGAACAGACAAGTTAGGAAAGTGTTTAATTGGAGTAAGGGGAAATATGAAGCTATCAGGCAGGAACTTGGATGCATAAATTAGAAACAAATGTTCTCAGGGAAACATACAGAAGAAATGAGGCAAATGTTCAGTGGATATTTGAGTGGAATTCTGCATAGGTACGTTCCAATGAGACAGGGAAAGGATGGTAAGGTACAGGAACTGTGGTGCACAAAGGCTGTTGTAAATCTAGTCCAGAAGAGCTTATGAAAGGTTCAAAAAACTAGGTGGAGATCTAGAATATTATAAGGCTAGCAGGAAGGAGCTTAAGAATGAAATTAGGAGAACCAGAAGGGGCCATGAGAAGGCCTTGGTGAACAGGATTAGGGAAGACCCAAAGGCAGTCTACAGGTATGTAAAGAGCAAGAGGATGAGGCGTGGAAGAATAGGACCAATCAAGTGTGACAGTGGAAAAGTGTGTATGGAACCGGCAGAAATAGCAGAGGTATTTAATGAATACTTTGCTTCAGTATTCACTACAGAAAAGAATCTTGTGATTGCAGGGATGACTTACAGCGGACTGAAAAGCATGAGCATATAGATATTAAGAAAGAGGATGTGCTGGAGCTTTTGGAAAGCATCAAGTTTGATAAGTCACCGGGACCAGACAAGATGTACCCTGGGATACTGTGGGAGGTGAGGGAGGAGATTGCAGAGCCTCTGGCGATTATCTTTGCATCATCAATGGGGATGGGAAAGGTTCTGGAGGATTGGAACTTTGGGGATGTTGTTCACTTATTCAAGAAAGGGAGTAGAGACAGCCCAGGAAATTATAGGCCAGTAAGTCTACTTCAGTGGTTGGTAAGTTGATGGAAAAGATCCTGAGAGGCAGGATTTATGAACATTTGAAGAGGCATAACATGATTAGGAATAGTCAGCATGGCTTTGTCAAAGGCAGGTCGTGCCTTACCAGCCTGATTGAATTTTTTGAGGATATGACTAAACACATTGATGAAGGAGGAGCAGTAGATGTAGTGCATATGGATTTCAGCAAGGCATTTGACAAGGTACCCCATGCAAGGCTTATTGAGAAAGTAAGAAGGCATGGGATCCAAGGGGACATTGCTTTGTGGATCCAGAACTGGCTTGCCCACAGAAGGCAAAGAGTGGTTGTAGACAGGTCATATTCTGCATGGAGGTCAGTGACCAGCGGTGTGCCTCAGGGATCTGTTCTGGGACCCCTACTCTTTGGAGTTTTATAAATGACCTGGATGATGAATTGGAGGGATGGGTTAGTAAATTTGCTGATGACACAAAGGTTGGGGGTGCTGTGGATAGTGTGGAGGGCTGTCAGAGTTTACAGCGGGACATTGATAGGATGCAAAACTGGGCTGAGAAATGGCAGATGGAGTTCAACCCAGTTAAGTGTGAGGTGGTTCACTTTGGTGGGTCAATTATGATGGCAGAATATAGAATTAATGGTAATACTCTCGGCAGTGTGGAGTATCAGTGGGATCTTGGGGTCCAAGTCCATAGGACACTCAAAGCTGCTGCCTTAAGAGTGGTGAGTGCGTGGAATAGGCTGCCGGCATTGGTGGTGGAGGTAAATACAATAGAGTCTTTTAAGAGACTCCTGGATAGGTTCATTGAGCTTAGAAATTAGAGGGCTATGGGTAACCCTAGGTAATTTCTAAGGTAAGGACATGTTCAACGCAGTTTTGTGGACTGAAGGGCCTGTACTGTGCTGTAGGTTTTCTATGTTTCTTTGTGTCGTGGGAGTACACGGAAGATCGAAAGCAGAGAGCTGGCTGCTGTCTGTGTGCTCAGGGACCCAAGTTCTTTGAGCACTGAACTCGGAAGAAGTGATGCAATGGACTTTTAACACCATAAATCAGCGGGTTCTTTTGTTATGTCTCCCCTTTCGCTGTGAAATGGGGACATCTCTTTTACCCTCATTAGGGAGAGAGCCTGTGGTACGTCAAATTGCCGGGTGAACGAGTAGTCTTTGGGGTACTGCAAGACTGTGTCTTTATTGATGCTTTGCTGCAGCTTGAGTGCTCGGTGGAGGGTGCCGATGCTTTTTTGCTGGTGGGGTGGGGGGGGTCGTTGCTTTGCTGCTGCTTATGTGTGGGAGGGGGGAATTGGTGGGGGCTTTGGGGTTCAAACATTTGACTGTAATTCATTCATTCTTTGAAGCACTCCTCTGTTTTCGTGGATGTTTGCAAAGAAAAAAAAAATCAGGATGTATATTGTATACATTTTTCTGACATTAAACGTACCTTTTGAAACTATTGCTTTTTACCAATAGTTTCTTCCTTAATCATTTTAATTCCAATTTAAAAAACATAAGACAGTAGAAAAGAATGCATGGCTTTGATACTTCTTTTTTGATTTCCTGTCCTCCTTATCTATCTAGAAATGTGTTCAGACTTCCATTAAATGATAACGCAGTGGACTAGTAGTTTCCAACCCTTCAAAAAAGTTCAAAGTTTGAAGTAAATTAATTATCAAAGTACATACATGTCACCATATATTACACTGAGATTTACTTTCCTGCCAGTATTCACAGTAAATACAAAGACACAAAACACACACAAACACAGACAGACAAACATCGAAGGTGCAACAGAAAACAAACTGTGCAAATGCAAAATGAGAAAGAAAAAGACAAACAATAAATTAAAAAAGCAATAAATATCAGAACATGAGCTGTTGAGTCCATAGGTTGTGCAATCAGTTCAGTATTGGGCTGAGTGAAGTTATCCTCTCTGGTTCCTCTCTAGGTTCCTCTATCCTCTTTGCTTGATATTTGAGGGGTAATAACAGGAACTAAACCTGTTACTAAACCTGGTGGTGTGGAAAAGAAGGGTCTTGGCCCAAAATGTCAACTGATTACTCTCTTGCATTGAGTTCCTCCAGCATTTTGTGTGTGTTGCAGTGAAAATGCTTGCCTGTTTCATCTCCATAAACACTTCATGATGTCATAGGCTACTCCTTTTAATGAGTTGGACCTATCTTAGGGGATTCCTCCAGTTATGTATATTATTTGTTTGTAGCCTTTTTTTTGTGAAATTTTCTAACACTTCTATATTATTATAACCTTACAGCTTCCTTTTCCTAGTTGTAACTTGTGAAACCATCCACCCACTCCACCTCAGAAAGATAGGCCACAGGATGAGAACCGCTGTCATATACTCTGCTCAATACTGACTCAAAAACAATTGAGTTACTCTGGTTTTGTTACATGATTTTAGTACTCTGATTACCATAACATAATCATAATGAAGAAGCATTAAAGTTACAATGTATAAGTCTTTGATGAGACCGCACTTGCTGGATTTCTGGTCACCCTGTTGTAGGACATGTGCTAAGTATGCAGGAAAGATTCACGAGAATGTCACCTGATTAGAGGGCTCGTACTATAATGAGAAGCTCAATAGTCTGGGAATTTTTTTCCCAGGAGGGCTGGAAGTTGGGAGGTAACTTTACAGAGGTATACAAAATCATGATAGGCTTAAATGTAGTGGATACTCATCAGGATAGGGAGACTGAAATGAGAGGGCATAGATTTAAGAGGAGGGCAATTTTTCACAGAGTGGTTGGTATATGGAATCAGCAGCCAAACACACTGCAGAGGTGGGTACAATTCCAACGTTTAAAAGATGTTTGAAGAAGTTGACGTACAGAAGAGGCCTAGAGGAATGTACTATAAATCAAATGCAGACACATGGGATTAGCTGAGAGAGACATCCTGGTTGACATGGGTGAGTTGGGACAACGAGTATGTGTCCATGACTCTATGGCATATAAACTAGTTGCTGGAAGGTTTACTACAATTTCTCAGTGACTTTTTGTCAGTAATTGTTTGTCTACCATTCTGTATATCATCAAAAAAGGGCATTTCTATAAATTCAGCTGTGTGAGTAAATTATCCCTTCTAAAAAAATAGAAGAGGCATTTGACATTTAAGTAACATCAGAAGTATGTTAAAGGATAATTAGAAAGAGCCAGTACATTTTGCCTGTAGTTACGAATTAAAAAGAGACAGGTTAGATGATGGATTCAAGCTGTTCAAGTTTTTCCAATGAATCTGCCTTTCATCAGTTCCACTGGTGATAGCACATGCTTTTGCCTATCAAAGCCTGAGATGGATTAAGATTTATTGGGGCCCTGGGCAAAGAGAAAATTGAAGATCCCCTCCCAAATATAATTAAAAGCATAAAACTATTAAAAAGTATTGATACATAAAACATAAATAAAGAAAGCAAAACTTTCAATTTCATACTAACCTCAATTTTGACATACAAAATTAAACAAAACAGCTGCCTTGGAAAATGACTTCGATGTATAACTTTTTCTTTAATTAGTGTTTTACATTGTTCCTGCACTCTGCTAAACAATTACAATAAAATAAGGGCTAAACCAATAGTCCTGAGTAAAGACTAAAATTACCATTGATTACTGCTGAAGTTAAGTTAAAGCATTTGTCCAATAAAGTACATCTGAATGTTTTTACTTAAACATTCCTGAAACATCAACCAGATGCTAAGTTGCTTATTTGGTCAACTTCTCTCTCACTATAGCTGTGTTCTGTGTACAACCACCATATAAACAAAATGTGCAAAAATACAAAAAATTAAATTTCATGAGAATGTTACTTCTTGCCATTTAAAAGATTAGCTTCTTGACACTGAGAAAGGGGAATATCTTGTGCAATGTCATCAAGATCAAATTGTTGCATCAGTACTAATTCAACTGCCATCAGGCACCTCTGGGCATTTTAGATATCAGTTAACTCTTTAACCTTGCTATTGTCAAGAAAGCATGTTTTCTGTCACAGTCTGCAACTGACAGGGTTAGTAGAGGTCTAGGAATAATGGATGTACTGGGGAACATTGACTGAAGGCAACTTTCCAATAAAAGTATAATTTTGCAAGAGGTTTGCCTGGTTTGTTTGGTTAAAAGAATTTGAACTGGATGTATTCATTAGGGAAGTTCTGCTTCAAGTCATAGGGGTAAATTGCAGCAAGTTCATTCGGACACTTCTAAATGCCAGTAAAGATAAACAAGTTGTGTTGAAACTGTACTTAATGAATCTTAAAGGCATCCAGTTGACATTGCAGAAATGTTAATACTCGGCAACTAAAAATGATAATAATGAGTGCGAATAATAATGAATTGGGGAAGTTTTCAAAGTAAAACCTTTGGAGCTCATCAAAGTCTCAAGTTCTCTAGATTCATCTGCCCCCTACTTTTGGGTACGAGTCAGATCACATTGATAATTTTGTGTTTTTGCACCATTTTTAAACTACTAGAATTCATCATGCAGGAAAGTCACAAATGACTGAAGTCATTGCCTCCAATGAACTGCATCTTTCTAGACAACATCATGCTTCAGCAGAAGAAAACTGGTCACTTTAAAACATTAAGAATAGTTGTCACAAAATTATGCCACAAATATGGATTCCAATTGGGTCTTCTTGTTCTGATGGAAAACAGTTTCCAATCGTGGTATGTGACTGGTTCATGTATTTGAGAGGAATTTCAATGGGCTTCCTGAATTGCATTGTAATTGAATGCAGGACCTTCCTGGAATCTGCATAAAAGCTGACGTAACTTTGAATATTGAGAATGACTGAGCAATACAGTGATGATCATGGTGCTACTACTTCAGGAACCTGGGTCTTTGTGAGTTTGCCCATTCTTTCTATGACCATGTAGATTTCCTCCGGTTTCTTGCCATATTCTGAAGGCATCCTGGTAAGTTTATTGCCTACAGTAAAGGGTCAGTAACTTTAACCCAAACAAGAGAAAATCAGCAGATGCTGGAAATTCAAGCAACACAATATGTTGAAGGAATTCAGCAGGCCAGACAGCATCAATGCAAAAGAGTACAGGCGACATTTCGGGTCGAGACCCTTCTGCGGGACACTTAAAATTCCTTGGCATTATCATTTCAGAGGATCTGTCCTGGGACCAGCACACAAGTCCCTTTACAAAGAAGGCTTGACAGCGCCCTTACTTTCTTAGAGGTTTGCGCAGAATCAGCACATCATCGAAAACTTTGACAAAGTTCTATGGATGCTCAGTGGGGAGATCCTGATTGGTTGCATCACAGCCTGGTATTTAAACACCAATGCCCAAGAATAGAAAATCCTACAAAAAGTAAAGGATACAGCCAGACTCCATCATGGGTAAAGCCCTCCCCACGATTAAGCACATCTGAAAGGAATGCTGACCCATTGAAAGCAGCATCCATCACGAAGGACCCTCACCGACCAGGCCATGCTATCTACTCACTACTGCCAATGGCAAGGAGTTGCAGGAGCCTTAGAGCATACATCACCTGGTTCAGAAACAGTTATTATCCTTCAGCCATCAAGCTCCTGATAACTTCACTCACCATGCATGGCATGGCATGATCCACCATCACTCAGGGTTGACCATGGATATGGCATCCCAGCTGTCTGTAGATACACAAGTGTGGGTGATAAGATATGGAAAGCAATCTATTGCCCATGTAGCAAGCTCCCCCTCTCCATGCATCCAATGAACCCAAAGGAATGGCAGAGACTGATACAGTTTGGTACCAGCAGTGTTGCAGCAGTTGCCAGTCAGCACTGAACTCAGTGTAGGACTGCCTACGGATTTTTCCCTCGGGATTTACTCCCAATGCCTTCCCAATGAGTGGGTATAGCCACAAGGCAACAAAGGGTTGAGATCGGAGTTTTCTTCTCCTAGACAAGCCCCATCTGTCCAAAGCGACTGGTTTTAAGGCACCAGTAACCCGCCTTTACCCCTTCTTCTGTCAGTAGAAACGGTTGCGCTGGTCTTAGTATCCAAGCCACACATGAAGGCCAGAAGCTGGACTTGATTGTCAGAGGCTACTTGAGGCATATGCCATTGGGAATAACCATTTTGGGTCGAGATCCTTCATCAGTCATGAAACATCGACTGTTTAGTCTTTTCCATAGATCCTGCATGGCCTGCTGAGTTCCTCCAGCATTTTGTTTGTGTTGCCCCTCTCATAATTTGATAGTTATGTCAGTGTTTTTACTTGACAGAGCCTTTGAGAAATCAGGGCACATTGGTGGAAACAGGGAAAGCAAAAGATCTTTCCAGTAGATCATGAGTAAATAAGCCAGTGACATGAAACAGGTTCACCATTTTGCCGCTGACCAAAAAAAAAGCAATAAACTCATAATGACTCCCACAGATGCAAAGAATTTTCTTAATTTTGACAAACAGTTGAACTCTTAGCAACTGGGGAAAAAAACTCCTTGAACTATCTCTGTCTTTGCTCTGTGATACCGGATTGTGGCTAAATGGACCTGCTTAAGTTGCATTTGTTTCACCTGCAAAACTAGGTCTGGGTTTGTCTGCTTCCTACTCTTCTGTCACTGTGTTTCAAGGCTAGCCTTGCCAGAAGGACAAATTATTGGCAGCCTTTGAAACACAGAAGCACATTAAACCTCCTTTGCTTGCTAAAGGTTTCCTTTTTCCATTCCAATTTACCATTCCATACTGGGTAATTTTACAGACACTGTGCTGTAATCTTGAACCCAAAATTCCCACTGATTTATATCGACTGCATTGGGTCCAGATACCAATAGGACGACTCAGTGCAAGTACAAAGAGCGTACTCCAGCCAACAAATAAAAGTAAAGGCAAATATAGGGATTCCAAACCTCAAAGCTCTAGTGGAGTAAGGTTGGATAAATTTGGGGAAGATCACTCTTAAGATTTAATACGATTGTATATATTCCATAAACTGTATCAGTCCTTTTCATCTCCAGATGGGCTCCTGCTGACTTTTCCAATTTTTTTTTTTTTGGCTATCTCAGTTTCTGTGATCCCTGTGAGATTTATTTTGAATAAGTTCTACACAAATGAAGAGAAGCAGCTTCAGTGTTCACCAATTGATAAAAGCTGTCACACCATTTATGTTCAGTTGGGGTCTGGTCACAGAAATGAGATCAGGCAACTATCAGTAATAAACCCAGGCAGCTGTCATAAAGCATTCGGTCTGTGATAATCCAGATTTTCACTATCCCAGGAATGTGGCAGGAAGGGAGCTGTGAAGCAGAATTCAATCTCCTACTTGATTATGGATTCTTGTACCATAATCCTAGGAAATCCCAGAATGCTTCACTGCCAATAACATACTTTTGAATTTTAGTCACTGTTTTGAAATATAAGTTGGTGCAATCTGATCTGAGATAATCTAAGCAACCCACACATTCAAAGATGTTGATAATTGAGCACATTCCTGGCAGAGTTAAACAGGTTCAATGTGTATCAAAACCTTGGCGTTCCCTACAATCTGGTCCACAGAGCCCCCTGCACATTACACCATATGGAATATTTCACCCTGCAGAAGATAAAGATAGTGAGAGAAGGGGAAAATAGTAATAGCCATGTTTATTTGAGACATAAGGTTAAGTAACATATGAGGAAAGATTCAAGCGAGAGCTACGACAGTGTAGAGATAGTTCCTGAGCCAATCCCTAGCCTTTCATATTAACAGCTGATATTAGCAGGAGCAATTCTTGTTACACACAATCTGCTGGAGGAACTCATTGGGTTGAGCTGCATCTGTTGTGGGTGTTAGGGTGTATTCTGGAGTTAGTGTATAGAGCAAATATTAACTTCAGCAATCAATCTTTAGATCTTAACGTAGATTGTAGTTTAAATTTAAAATGCAGCCCTGGACAACAGTTTCCTGGAGCTATGGACACCAGTTACTAGAGAACCAGACAATGCTGATTAACATTGATTTTGGGCGTCCGGAGTGTGGGTGCAAAAGAGGTATGAAAATTATATGTAATTCAAAGGAAGCATTGTAGATACATTGTAACTATAAAATTGTCCTGCTGCTACCTTTAATCTTTAGCATATAAAATGTCATGTAATATTGGGTCAAACAAGCTTCTTCCTCCAAGATTGTCTCATTTTGTTGAATAAAACACTTGTATATCCATTAGTTTCAGTGTCTTTCCAGTGACTTCATTTATGATACAACAGGGGTGTCACGGGGGGGGGGGGGCGGTGCCAGTGCTGGACCCAAATGCAAGACACAGACACTGAAGTACTAGGAACAGGACTTGACTAGAGAAGGGACGTGACAGGATACAGACAAGGAGCAAGGACAAGGACGCAAACTTGGGCTAGGACATGGACTAGATAGGGAACCCGGACAAGGAACCATGAACTAGGAGCCTGGGTTTGGGAAAGCGGGACCAGGACTAGGAACAATGAACTAAGAGCCTGTGCTTGGACTCCGAGCCAGAGACTGGACAAGGACCCAGACCCTGGGTCTTGCCTCAGGCTCGGACCCCAGAAGTAGGCAAGGACAGGACGTGGCTGGGGTCTTGAGGCTTGAGGCTGCAGGCTGGGGCTTGGAGACATACTGACAACTGTACATCAACATAGAGCTGGGACTTACCCTTCGAAAAGCTGGGACTCATCTTTAACACGACACTAACATGAGACTGGACAGTACGTAGACAGAGCTGGGACTTATCCTTAGACAAGCTGGGAGTCAACTTTATATCCACACCAAGGTGGGACAGGTCCATCCGTTGGGTAATGGCAGAATGGCCTGACTTACCCCACAGGGACGAAGACAAGACATATCCCCCCCCACCCCGCCGGACAACCTCAGAACGGCCTGACTTACTCTACGGAGGCGAGGACAAGAAGAGACAAACACCAAAGAACGACAGACAGTTCCATCTCTGCATCAGGGTTGCTCCGAGTCACAGTTACGGCCAGCAACTTCGGCTGGCTATGGAAACGGCTGGATCCCTACCTAGCTCGGAGTGGCTGAGGGCCATTCAGTTGGCCCAGGAAATGGTTGAATCCATACTGCAAAGACAGCTCCAACTACCAACAGCAAGGCTCCATGAAGCGATGGTTCTCCAACGCGGCCTAAAGATGGCAAGTGGTCGCCCTAGCCTTCCAGCGGCAGGTTGCTTCCAGGGAATCTTGACAAACCAGCAGCCCACACTTCTATTTCCGGCAGTTTAGACGCAACTAGGCATATTACTGCCCTCAGCAGGACGTATAATTAATTATAGAACTTCGAGGAACTCAAATTCTCAAATATAACCTAGTCTCACGTATAAACTGAATAATAATCTCTTCAATCAGATATTGGCTCTCTTGATGGCCAAACTAAGATTTAATAGAAAACCAAAATACATTTAAGCCAGATAGCCTCTTGAACAACATGCTTCTTTCAATTTTGTATCGATTACAGCTCAGCAAAACATGCTGGACTGTCTCTGGACTACCACAGTCATATAATCCAGTAAGATGTTTTCCTATTATCTTTAAATAATAGTTTAGCCCACAATGCCCCAACCTAAGTCTTGATAATTTCACCATATCGCTACGATTTGAAAGGTAACAGTCTGAGACCTTTTTAAACTAGTGGGTGACTAGAAAAATAATGCCTGCCCTTTAATACATTTTTCCCAATCCTCCTGCCACTTCTTCTCTATCCCTTTTTAAATCCTACTTCTCAATTCTGCTCTGCCTAGGGGAACTCTAATTTCTACTTGCCTGCTCTGTAAGGAAGACTTTGCAATGCCATCCACAATTTCATTTCCCTCCATCCCAGCATGCCCAGGAATCCATGAAAATCTAACTGCACAACCCATCTTCCCTACTCTAAACAACACTAAGAGAATCTCAATAACTATGTCAGGACGAGCTTTTGATTTATTCCCTTTTATAGCCTCTAAGGCAGCAGCAGAATCCGAACAGATGATAACCCTACATAGTTGAGAGTCTTCTGTCCAACATAAGGCCCAGAGGATTGCTAATAATTCCATTGCAAAGACAGAAACACCATCTGAAACCCGGTGACCAAGCTTAACTCCAAGTTGAGACACATACATCCCAAATCCTGCCCTACTACTCTCTGGGTCTACTGAGCCATCAGTAAAAATCTTCAGATAAGATCCCCATTATTTAAATATTCATTTGTGATCAACGCCGATGAAACTGCTCTGCTTCCTTGAAGCTGAAAAAGGAAGAATAGGTCTACTTCTGGTTCCGGCAAGAGCCAAAAAGGGACGGGTGGCAAGCAAATTTTGCTAACTATGTCTTCCTCAGTCAGTTTCAATTTCACAGCCCAGTTATTAACCAAATCTAAAAATGGATATCTTTTAATTTTACTTTGGTGCTCCAACTTCCCCTGCAAAAGACACTTTGGCGGACAGCTGTGATTGAAGCCATTTAGTTTTGCCCAGTACTGCAGGCCCAACTGAATTCGTCTTAAATGTAGAGGCACTTCCCCCATCTCCACACATAATGCCGGGACTGATGTTCCAAAAGCTCCACAACAGAGTCTAAGTGCTTTGGATTGCACAGTGTCTAGTTTTCCAAGCACTGCTGTAGCAGCAGAACCATAAGCAATACAACCATAATCTATAACTGATCTAATCATAGCTAGATATATTAAGTACATAGTTTCCCACCCTGCTCCCCAGTCGCATCCGGCAATACTTCTCATAACATTTAAAACTTACTCACACTTTCCAATTGTTTTATCTACATGAACCCTCCAAGTAAGTCTTTCATCAAACCAGACACCTAAAAACTTGAATACCTTGACTTTTTCTAGTGGAGAATCCCATAGACAATTCAAAATCAGGAATCTTTCTTCTAGAGCGAAAAATCATATATTTGGACTTAGATGCTGAAATCCTGAAACCCCATTTATTAGTAAACACAAAATAATCTGCAGATGCTGGGATCAAAGCAACACTCACAATACGCCAGAGGAACTCAGTAGGTCGGGCAGCATCTGTGGAAATGATGAGTCGATGTTTCGGGCCGGAACCCTTCGTCAGGACTGAAGAGGGAATCTTTCCTTCCCCCTGATCCCTCTTCAGTCCTGACGAAGGGTTCCGGCCCGAAATGTCGACTCATCGTTTCCACTGATGCTGCCCGACCTGCTGAGTTCCTCCAGTGTACTGTGAGTGTTCCTTACCCCATTTATGAGCCCAGTTTTCAACTGATCTTTAAGCCTTTTGTACCTGCCTTAATATATACTTGATATTTCTTCCTCTTTTCCAGATTGCACCATCGTCTGCAAACAATGATTTGCCAAATCCTGTCCCTACCTGATCAAAGATATCATTTATCATGACATTAAAAAGAACTGGACTAATGACACTTCCTTGAGGGGTACCATTACCTATTTTAACTGACTTGGAGCTTGTTCCGCCTCTTCTTACTTGAATTGTCCTTTCCTTAAGGAAATCTTTGATCCAATTAAACACTCTATCTCTAATTCCCGCATCATAGAGTTTAATTAATAAGCCATCCTTCCATAGTGAGTTGTATGCTCTTTCAATATCTAGAAGTACGCTTACCATTACTTCTCTATTTTGAAATGCTTTTTTAATATCATGATCTAAAAGGGCAACAGATTCCATTGTTGATCTTCCAGTTCTAAAACCATTTTAATAGGCAGCAAAATGTCCCTTATTTTCCAAAATAAACAAGTCTGTTGGTGACCATTCGTTCCATAATTTTACAAAGCACTGACGTTAAAGCTACAGGCCGATACGAACTAGGACTAGACGCATCCTTACCTGGCTTTAAAACTGGAACTACCACCGCATGCTTCCATTCTACTGGTAATTTTCCTTCTTTCCACACTGAATTAAACAATGCTAGTATTTCTATTAATACAGAGTCATCTAAATGCTTAAGCAATTCATCACACAGTCCATCCCTACCAGGAGAAGTGTTTGAACCTGATTGGACAGCTTCCTGCAATTCCTGAAGGGAGAAAAGCAAATTTATGGAGCTATTATCATCCAAACTCCTGTCCAATTTCCAACGTTCTGTAACATATTTTCCCTTCTCAAAAGGGACCATGGACAATTATTCTGATTTGATGGAGAATGGATGTGAAAACACAGAGGAACATCTGGAAAAATTTCTGAAATGCTCGTTCGCTGCTGTCGTTACTGTGCGGTGGTGAATCTTTTGGAGGGTAGGGCTCAAAATCCCCGGACTTGCCTGCTTTTGGCGACTGAGAAAGAGGGCGAATCGCTCGGACAGAGATGGCTCTCAGTACTCGGTGTCAGAGAGCTGATCAGAGCTCGAAGTTTTCGGATGACTCAGAGTCGGATTGTGGTCGGCATGGCAGGGAGAGGTTTTCTTCCTTCTGCTGTCTGCGTGAGATGTGGGACACTTGAGAAATTTTGAACTTTACTGTGCTCATGGACTTCTTCATCAAGTTATGGTATTGTTGCACTGTTGTAACTATATGTTATATTTATGTGGTTTTGTCAGTTTTTTCAGTCTTGGTCTGTCCTGTGTTTTGTGATATCACACCGGAGGAAATAATGTATCATTTCTTAATGCATGCATGACATATGACAGTAAAAGAGGACTACGGGTCTTCATAATCTAAATCACCTAACTCTCCAGAACTGTGTAATGCTTGGAACACCTCTATAAACATATCAGCCTTTTCCTTATTGGTTACAGCTTCAATATCTCCTTCCAGCAAAGCTGGGATAGATGGTTTCCCATATATCTGTGACATTCTGTGAATGATCGTCCACAGCTGCTTTATAGGTGTCTCACGGCTCAGGGTTCCACAAAAGAAAGCTAATGGCATACTGGTCTTCATAACAAGGGGAATTGAGTATAGGAGCAAAGAGGTCCTTCTGCAGCTGTACAGGGCCCTGGTGAGACCACACCTGGAGTATTGTGTGCAGTTTTGGTCTCCAAATTTGAGGAAAGACATTCTTGCTATTGAGGGAGTGCAGCGTAGGTTCACAAAGTCAATTCCCGGGATGGCGGGGCCGTCATATGTTGAAAGATTGGAGCGACTGGGTTTGTATACACTGGAATTTAGAAGGATGAGAGGGGATCTGATTGAAACATATAAGATTAAGGGATTAGACATGCTGGAGGCAGGAAGCATGTTCCCACTGATGGGCGAGTCCAGAACCAGAGGCCACAGTTTAAGAATAAGGGGTAGGCCATTTATATAAGGGTGGTTATCTCCGGTTTGCTTCCAGTTCCCCGTGCTGGAGTGGTCAAGAACAGGGAGATAATGGATCTGAATGTGTGGCTGAGGAACTGGTGCAGGAAGCAAGGATTTACATTCTTGGGCCACTGGGGTATGTTTTGGGGTAAGGATGAATTGTACAAAACGGATGGGTTGTACCTTAATAAGCGGGGCACCAGCATTCTGGCAGGCAGGTTTGCCTCTGCAACACGGGTGCGTTTAAACTAAGTAGTGGGGGGGAGGGGATGAACTGGAAACATAAGGATGAAGATAAAGGAAAAGTGAGAATAAGAAAAGTTAAAAATGACAGCAGAATGAACAGAGCAGAAAACTAAAGAAGGGATCATACAGTATGGCCAAGTGAAATAGGAATTGATACAGGAGGTGAGGGGAGTAATGAATTCAAAGTATTGTATATGAATGCTCAGAGTATAAGAAATAAAGTGGATGAGTTTGAGGCACAGCTGGAAATTGGTAAGTATGATGTTGTGGGAATAACAGAGACATGGCTTCAAGTGGACAGAGCCTGGGAAATGAATATTCAAGGGTATACGTCCTATCGAAAGGACAGACTGGTGGGCCGAGGGGTTGGGGTGGCTCTGTTGGTGAGGAATGATATTCAGTCCCTTGCGAGGGGGGGACATAGAATCAGGAGACGTAGAGTCAGTATGGATAGAACTGAGAAATTGTAAGGGTAGAAAGACCCCAATGAGAGTTATCTACAGGCCCCCAAACAGTAGTCTGGATGTAGGGTGTAAGTTGAATCAAGAGTTAAAATTGGCATGTCGCAAAGGTAATGCTACAGTTGTTATGGGGAACTTCAACATGCAGGTAGACTGGAGGAATCAGGTTGGTACTGGACCCCAAGAAAGGGAGTTTGTTGGGTCCCTCCGAGATGGATTCTTAGAACAGCTTGTACTGGAGCCAAGAACGCAATTCTAGATTTAGTGTTGTGCAATGAACCAGATTTGATCAGGGACCTCAAGGTAAAGGAGCCATTAGGAGGTAGTGATCATAATATGGTAAGTTTTAATCTACAATTTGAGAGGGAGAAGGGAAACTCGGAAGTGTCAGTATTACAGTTGAACAAAGGGAACTATGGTGTTATGAGGGAGGAGCTGGCCAAAGTTCAATGGAATAATACCCTAGCAGGGATGACAGTGGAATAGCAAAGGCAAGTGTTTCTGGGAATAATGCAGAAGGTGCAGGATCAGTTCGTTTCAAAGAGGAAGAAAGATCCTAAGGGGAGTAAGGGGAGGCCGTGGCTGACAAGGGAAGTAATGGACAGTATAAAAATAAAAGAGAAGAAGTATAACATAGCAAAGACGAGTGGGAAGCCGGAGGATTGGGAAACTTTTAAAGAGCAACAGAAGGTAACTAAAAAGGCAATACGTGGAGAAAAAATGAGGTACGAAGGTAAACTAGCCAAGAATATAAAGGAGGATAGTAAAAGCTTCCTTAGGTATGTGAAAAGGAAAAAAATAGTTAAGACCAAAACTGGGCCCTTGAAGACAGAAGCGGGTGAATTTATTATGGGGAACAAGGAAATGGCAGACGAGCTGAACAGGTACTTTGGATCTGTCTTCACTAGGGAAGACACAAACAATCTCCCAGATGTAATAGTGGCCAAAAGACCTACGGTAATGGATCGTAAACACAAAATAATCTGCAGATGCTGGGGTCAAAGCAACACTCACATCACGCTGGAGGAACTCAGCAGGTCGGGCCTCTGCCCCTTGCCCCTACACTCCTGACGAAGGGTTCTGGCCCAAAACGTCGACCAATCTTTTCCACGGATGCTGCCCGACCTGCTGAGTTCCTCCAGCATGTCGTGAGTGTTGCTTAGGGTAATGGACGAATTGGAGGAAATTTATATTAGGCAGGAAATGGTGTTGGATAGGCTGTTGGGTCTGAAGGCTGATAAGTCCCTGGGACCTGATGGTTTGCATCCCAGGGTACTTAAGGAGGTGGCTTTAGAAATCGTGGATGCATTGGTAATCATTGTCCAATGTTCAATAGATTCAGGATCAGTTCCTGTGGATTGGAGGGTGGCTAATGTTGTCCCTCTCTTCAAGAAGGGAGGAAGAGAGAAAACAAGGAATTATAGACCGGTTAGCCTGACGTCGGTGGTGAGAAGATGCTGGAGTCAATTATAAAAGATGAAATTACGACACATCTGGATAGTAGTAACAGGATCGGTCCGAGTCAGCATGGATTTACGAAGGGGAAATCGTGCTTGACTAATCTTCTGGAATTTTTTGAGGATGTACCTATGAAAATGGACAAGGGAGAGCCAGTGGATGTAGTGTACCTGGACTTTCAGAAAGCCTTTGATAAAGTCCCACATAAGAGATTAGTGGGAAAAATTAGGGCACATGGTATTGAGGGCAGGGTACTGACATGGATTGAAAATTGGCGGGCTGACAGGAAGCAAAGTGTAGCGATTAACAGATCCCTTTCGGAATGGCAGGTGGTGACCAGTGGGGTACCGCAGGGTTCAGTGCTGGGACCGCAGCTGTTTACAATATATATTAACGATTTAGATGAGGGAATTAAAAGTAACATTAGCAAATTTGCTGATGACACAAAGCTGGGTGGCAGTGTGAAATGCGAGGAGGATGTTATGAAAATGCAGGGTGACTTGGACAGGCTGGGTGAGTGGGCAGATGCATGGCAGATGCAGTTTAATGTGGATAAATGTGAGGTTATCCACTTTGGTGGTAAGAACAGGAAGGCAGATTATTATCTAAATGGAGTCAAGTTAGGAAAAGGGGAAGCACAACGAGATCTAGGTGTTCTTGTACATCAGTCACTGAAAGCAAGCCTGCAAGTACAGCAGGCAGTGAAGAAACAAAGTGTAGCAATTAACAGATCCCTTTCGGAATGGCAGGTGGTGACCAGTGGGGTACCGCAGGGCCTTCATAACAAGGGGAATTGAGTATAAGAGCAAAGAGGTCCTACTGCAGCTGTACAGGGCCCTGGTGATACCACACCTGGAGTACTGTGTGCAGTTTTGGTCTCCAAATTTGAGGAAGGACATTCTTGCTATTGAGGGAGTGCAGCGTAGGTTTACGAGGCTAATTCCCGGGATGGCGTGACTGTCATATGTCGAAAGATTGGAGCGACTGGGCTTGTATACTCTGGAATTTAGAAGGCTGAGAGGGGATCTTATTGAAACATATAAAATTACTAAGGGATTGGACACGCTGCAGGCAGGAAGCATGTTCCCGCTGATGGGTGAGTCCAGAACCAGAGGCCACAGTTTAAGAATTAGGGGTAGGCCATTTAGAACGGAGTTGAGGAAAAACTTTTTCACCCAGAGAGTGGTGGATATATGGAATGCTGTGCCCCAGAAGGCAGTGGAGGCCAAGTCTCTGGATGCTTTCAAGAAAGAGATGGATAGAGCTCTTAAAGATAGTGGAATCAAAGGTTATGGGGATAAGGCAGGAACTGGATACTGATTGTGGATGATCAGCCATGATCACAGTGAATGGCAGTGCTGGCTCGAAGGGCCGAATGGCCTACTCCTGCATCTATTGTCTAAAATCATCTCCACTTATCCCTCTTTGAATTTTTAATTACTCTCCTTGCTACTGCTCTTTCCTTTTTATACTCTATTACATTATCTAACACCGGGCACTTTCTTAATTTCCTGTAAGCTCTATTTCTGTTTCTTACTGCTATATCACAACTTTTATTCCACCACGGATCTAATGCTCAAGTCTTAGGAACATTCTGTAGCGGAATAGTCAACTGAACAACTTTATGAAATATAGAACAGAGGGATTCATTCCAATCATCTATGGAGCCCTCGCTATTAATCCCTTCTACTATATCCACAATTTTCTCCTGGTACTCATTCCGATGGGCCAAAGAAAAATTATACCTAGCAGACTTCTCCTCAATTTCTACTGACAAATTTCTACCAAATCTACATAATATAGGATAATGATCACTTCCTAGTGTATATCTGTCCATAATATCCCATTCCCCAACCCTAGCTCAGTTTGAGGAAGTGATAGACAAGTCTAAGTGAATATAAGTATTCTTTACAATATTAAATCTTGTAGGCCTTCTGTCATTTAGCAGTATGATGTTGCATTTATCTAGAAAGTCCTCTAGTACTGCTCTATTACTATCTTTACTTTCACTACCCCATATAGGATTATGGGCATTGAAATCACCAACCCAGATTACTGGGGATCTTACCCTATTCATAATTTCATCCAAGTCTGATAACATCATATTACCTGGATTATAAAAGTTAATCAAAGTTATTTGACCACAAGAGCACCAAACCTCCACAGCCACAATTTCAAGGTTAGATTTAAAATCAAGTCTTCTAAACTGGAGTCCTGTTTTTATGAAAGTTGCACACCCTCCACCAGATTTACCCGTTCTGTCAGCTCTCAAACTATCATATCCAGGGATCACAAAATCTAAATGAGGCTTTAACCATGTCTCCTGTATACAGATCAAATCAGGCTTGTCTTTAAAAGTTCCAACAAATCTTTTTAATTCTTGTCATTTGCAGATAAACTTCTTGCATTCCATTGTAATATTAAAAATTTCCAAATACTAATTATTGGCCTCCTCATCCACATAAAGCTCCTCCGCACTCTGATCCCAACAACTGGGAAGTATTCAGTGATTGAACGTCTGTCATATACTCATGTAATTTTTCTGGCAAAATCTGTTTTATATCAAGAAATCTCTCTGCAGCTCCAACAAATACTTTTATCATATTCAACCTCTTGGTTGTAGTTTTTGCCCCAACCAGTACATCAACAATAAACGCCAAGAAGACTCTTTAGTCATCCACAACATGCCTGAAGGAACCACAGTTGAAGAACTCGGAATGTTCCGATTCCCCATCATGCCAATCTTTTCCTTACTTATCCTTTGCTCTCTATCAACTTTCTTTACTGGCTGAGCATATGGTATTTTTTGTTGGATACTAACATCCTGAATCCGCTTTGCCTTACTAAAATACTCACATCCTCTGAACGCCATTTTATGGTCCCCTCCACAGTAACTGCATTTAGGCACCGCTGCCTTACATGCTTTAATATCATGATCCCCTCCATATTTCATACATCTTTTACCTCAACATGAACCATCAATATGTCCAAATCTCTGGCAATTATAACAGCGCAAGGGAGGTCTAATGTATTCTCTAACTTGATATGACAGGCACCCGAGATAGTCTCTAGTTGGAAGAACATCACTTGCAAAAACCAGAAGAACAGGAGAATCCCGATCACCACCTTCTCTCGATTTTAATCATTTGGCTTCAATTACTCGACCACCTTTAATATTGCCCAAAATTTCCTTTTCAGTCATGCCAGACCAAATACCATACACTAGCCCCCTAACTCCCTTCTTTTCAGAGTAATACACTCCACTTTCACAACCAATTTTCCCACCATTTTAGCACTGTTATATTGGTCAATATCTTAGCAACAAATTTTCAGCAATCCATTAGATAAAATCTTGGCCTGGAATCCTTTACCTATTTGGTTCTCTAATGCTGCTGCCACTTTCAAAGGATTAAGGGCTCTAAATCCTCCTTCCGCTTCCTTCTGACCTTTAATTTTATACAGAACTATGAATTCCTCCAATTCACCCATTTCCTCAATTTGTTGTCCCCCATTACTTCAGGTCTTTCACTTGATGCACCTCTTTTTTGGTTACCCTTACTTCTGGAGTATTCACAGTCTCCCACCCTCCTCCTTCAATCTCAAACCTCCCTCTCCATTTTGCAGCCATAGGCTACAAACTAGCCCTTTCCAAACAACTAGGCTGAATCTGGGTAAGATATTTCCAACTCCCTTGCAGTCAGGAACCTCACTCCCCCCAACTCCCAGCAGCCCACACTCAACCCCCCAAGGCTACTTATATTCCAAGCCTCAAGATGGGAATCAGGTGCCTCTGATTAACCCAACCGAAACAAGGGACAGCTGGAAGACCCAGAGTCCTGAGTCCACGGACCGGACCGTGAACCAGAATGCGGACTTCACGGGCTGGACCACGACAGTACCCCATCTTCTATGGGAGCCTCCGGGTGACCGAAGAGGCTCTCCAGGAATAATGAGGACTCGGGTGGGTGGGCGGGGGGGGTATTCAATCAGGAGGGAACCCAGGGTGATGGGAGTTCGACGACAGTGTCTGCGTTGCTGGGTCCATGAATGGCTGGTTTGTTCTGTCACAGAGGGGGGCGCCGGTGGCAGACCCAGATGCAAGACACAGACACTGAAGTACTAGGAACAAGACTTGACTAGAGTAGGGACGTGACAGGATACAGACAAGGAGCAGGGACAAGGATGCAGACTTGAGCTAGGACATGGACTAGATAGGGAACTCGGACAAGGAAATATGAACTAGGAGCCTGTGTTTGGGAAAGCAGGACCAGGACTAGGAACCATGAACTAGGAGCCCGTGCTTGGACTCCGAGCCAGAGACTGGAAAAGAACTGAGAACCTGGGTCTTGCCTTGGGCTCGAACCCCAGAAATAAGCAAGGACATGACATGGCCACAGGACAGGACGTGGCTGGGGTCTAGAGGCCTGAAGCTGCAGGCTGGGGTCTTGAGGCTTGAGACTGCAATAACCATAATAGAATCAATGAAAGACTGCATCAAAAGGGTGAAAAACAGTGTACAAAAGACAACAAACTGTGCAAATAATGAATAAACAAATGAGCAATAAATATTGAGAGCAGGAAATGAAGAGTCCTTGGAAGTGAGCCATAGGTTGTGGGAACAGTTCAGTAATAGGGCAAGTGAAGTGACTAAAGTTGTCCCCTTTGGTTCAAGAGCCTGATGTTTGAGTGGTAATGACTGTTCCTGTACCTGGTGGTGTGAGTTCCTGATGGCAGCACCAAGAAGATAACATGACCTGGCATTATATAAATGTTTAGATGAAAATGCTAATAGATAGGGAATTCCAGAATTTAAATCCAGTAATAAAGAAGGAATGTTGATACAGTTTTAAGCTGGGAAGGTATGAAGCTTGGAGCTGATCCTGTAAGTGACAGTATTCCCTTGTCCTTGCTAAAGGTCATGGGTTTAGGGAGGGCTGTCAGAATAGCTTAAGCATTTTACTGCAGTATGTTTTATAGGCAGTATACAGGTCTATAATAAATTGCAACTAAATTAGTTATGACAATGAGAAAACCTGCAAGTTCAATATCATCATTTGCGGGCTACATTTTTAACATCCTTGTGCCTTTTCTTTGAACTACCAAGTCAAGTCATTCATTATAGCACATTCCAGTATTTGTCCATAAACAAAGGAATTGGTCAATAGTTTTTGTACAATAACTATTTTTGAAAGCTGATATCTTAGAAGAAAATCAAAGAAAATCATTGTAACAGTTAACCATTGCCAAAAATAACTAGATTTATAATGTCCTTGAGATTTTATTTCAGTTATTATTGATTAAAACTCACTAAAATTAATCTAATGTGACTGAAAAAATGCTTGGCAGACCAAAATCCACAAGAATTTTCATTCATTTAGATCTGCTTTGTATCTGGAATCTCCATTCTGTCATTTTGAAATTAAACAGATTTTGTACTTCAATGCAGCAACTCATCACAACCCACATCACAGTACAAATAGTCACAGGTTAATTAGGGAACAGCCGCCATCCTTTTCCTGTTAAAACTTCAAACCATGGTTTGCTTTCATAAAATTTCATAGCCTTCTCCTGTTTCAACATTATATTTGTTGATTATGACATATGCAAGACGAGGTTGTTTGTAAAAAGAGCTTATTTTAAATCAACACCCAAATATGTGGTCAGCTTTCTGAATGAGATTTGTTTCAAGCAAAGTAGTTCATGAATCAGCGTAACAGTAAATCTGAACCAAAATAGGTTTGGGTATAATTGATTTTAGTTTAGAAATTTTACAATCTTTTCAACTGTTGGCCGTTTCCAGACCGATGCTGCTGGTGCAAGCAATGCTTCTGTCTGATGTTCCATGATTAATATTCCGTTTGTTTTGTTACGTACCCCGTAACTGGGTTGCCAAACCAGCAGAAATGGATCACTCAGTTGGAGTCTGGATTACTGGAACTAAGAAAGTTTTATTAAAGAAATAAGCAACACGGTACTCTAATCAAAAGGATAATGAATACAACAGTTCAGCAATGATAAACACACATGTACACAGAAACTAGGATAATAGGATCAATCAAGCTCTATCGTCGTCTAGGGGTAAATGACCAGTTTCAAAGTGACGTGAAGTTCAGTTCAATTGAGTTCAGTTCAGTTCAGTTCACAGTAATCACTGCCATGGCGATGGACGGGGGGGGGGCGCGTGGGGGGAAGGAAGAGAGCAAAAGTGAATGAATATTCAAACGGCTTCCACACAGACCTTCGATATTCTTCGCAGTCAGCTTTCGGACGAGCCCTTGGTAATGTCTTCTGAGGTCACCGACTGTGACCCCTCAGTTTCCAGATACGATCGTTTCTCTGCGGTGAACCTGGCACCCAGGCAAGGGTGGACACACACCAGGTTCCCGCCGATCGTACCTTTCCACCCTGTGCGTCTATGGCCTCGTCCCGCGACCAGCCCTCCAAAACTGCCACCGGCTTGTGGGAGGCGCACCGTTTCCAGGGTCTCGTTACCTCGTGGTGTAGTGTGTGTCTTGCCTTAGTGAACCTGTCCCTTTTTATCCCCTTGCTGGGGTATCGCCTGTCCATCACTTCAAACAGTTCAGGGTTCAAAGGGGGAGCCGATCTTGACAGCTCTCCTTCCATTAAACTCTCCCGTCCCTTCATTAACATCTCCAAATGCTGCTCCATTGTTTTCCTTATCTCTCTTTCTCCTGAAGACAGGTGGCAGACCAACTGCTGATCCCACTGGTGCCAACACAGGACAGCTAACATCTTAATCTATGTGTATTCTCGTCACAGTTTGAACTTTCTCACCATTTGTTTCCTTTATGTTTTTAATTGTCTATCATTTAGAGGATTATAAAATCAATCAGGAGACATAAAGGGGATTTCAGCACGAGCTTTGTGATCCAGAAAGTACCACAGTTCGTGAACTTGAAAGAATTGAACGTAGAATTCAGATTCAGATTCAGGTTCAATTATTTATTTCACGTGGAAACATAGAGGGAGATGAGCACATAAGAACTCAAGACATAGCAGCAGAATTAGGCAATTCAGCCCATCAAGTCTGCTCCGCCATGCCATCATAGCTGACTTTTTTAAATCCCACTCAACCCCACTTCCCTGCCTTCTCTCTGCAACCTTTGATGCCCTTACTAATCAAACTCTGCTTTAAACATACACATTGATTGGCCTTCACAGATTCACCACCCTCTAGCTAAAGAAATTCCTCCTCAACTATGTTCTAAAGGGATAATTTATGTTAACAGCTAATACAACCAAAGGATGTGCTGAGGGCAGCCTGCAACTGTTCAGAATCAGAATTAGGTTTAATATTCTTTCTTACTTCTCTTCTAATATTTGTATATCTGTACACTTGTAATGCTACAGTCACACTGTAATTTCCTTTGGGATTAATAAAGTATCTACATGCTGTGAAATGTTCTATCTTTGTATTAGCAGGACAATATAATACATAATCATAGAAAACAACTGTGAATTGCAGTAAGTGTATACTGTACATATATATAAATAAAAATGTAGTGAGCGAGTGTTTGTGGGTTCAATGTCCATTGAGAAATTGGATGCACACTCTGCCACCAAAATAGCATGCCCACATGCTCAGCGGAACAACACAAGCAACGTGCTATGTGTCGGAATGTGTGGCAACACATCATCTAGATTGATGGGTAACTACAGTGGCACTGCAGTTGGCACCATTGCTTCCAAGCTCCAGAGACCCAGGTTGGACCCTGACCATAGGTGGACCTTGTACATTGTCCCGATGAACATGGGATTCCTCTGTTTGCTTTGGTTCTCTCCCATATCCCAAAGACATTCTGGCAGGTTAATTGGCTACTACAAATTATCCCTTAGTAAAGACAAAAAAGAAAATCAAGGAGAAACTGATGGCTATGTAAACAAGAATAAATTACAGAAGTGTCGGAAAATGAGAAGGAGAATACAGCCAGAGCTTCCCTGGTAGTCATCATAGCCCAATGGGCTCAGAAGCCACCTTCTGTGTTACAATAAGTAAGTTACTGCAGTACTGAAGGAATATTATAGCACTGTCTTTCTTGATAAAGCCTTGAACTCACACTCTGTCTTCCCTCTCAGATGGCATGGGGGGACTATTTGAAGAAGTTAAAGAAGTTAAACCTCAGTGATGTAGCCAATGTTTATTCAGATCAGCATCACCTAAAGCTCTTCATTTGACCATGATCATTGCATGCTGAATCCTACCATTTACAGATCTACTGTCACAATCGCTACAATAGAGAAGCCACAGTACTACAGAAGTTCTAGACTATTTTCCTGAGGCCTGGAGTGTGGCAGGGTTGAGCTTAAAACTCATCCAGGCAAATAAGGATTATACTGGATCATCACAGTCGTGCAGCGGTTAGCAAAATGCCTTGCAGTGCCTGCTATAAATCAACCGAGGTTTGATTCCCACCACTGCACGTAAGGAGTTTGTAAGCTCCTCCCGTGATCACCTGGGTTTCATCCAGGAGTTCCAGTTCTGTTTCACATTCCAAAGATGTGCGGTCAGAGTTGGTGAATTGTGTGCGTACTATGTTGGCCCTGGAAGCATGGCGACACTTGTGCCTGCCCAGCATGATCTTCGCTGATTTGATTTGATGCAAACAGTACATATCATTGTATGTTTCGATGTACATGTGACAAATAAAGTTTATCTTTAATTTTTAGCTGGAGTAATTACTGTCTTAGAAGTTGGTGAAGATTCGGCATACTTTCAAAAACTTTGACAAGCTTCTATAGATGTGTGGTGGAGAGTACGTTAGCTGATTATCTCATGGTCTGGTCTGGAAACACCAATGCCCTTGAACAGAAAAGCCTACAAAAGGTAGTGGATACGGCCCAGTTCTTCATGGGTAAAGCCTTCCCACCATTGATCACATCTACATGGAGCAGAAAAGCAGCATCCATCATCAAGGACCTCCACCATCCAGACCATGCTCTCTTCTCGTGGTTGCCATCAGGAAGAGGTACAGGGACCTCAAGGGCCACACAGCCTCATTCCAGAACAGTTATTACCTCTCAACCATCAGACTTTGAACCAGAGAGGATAACTTCGCTCAGCTTCACTCACTCTATCACTGAACTTATCCCATAACCTTCGGACTCATTTTGAAGCACTCTTCATCTCATGTTCTTGTTATTTGTTGTTTATTCATTTATTATTATTATTATTATTATTGTTTTTTTTTCTTTTTTTGTATTCACACAGTCCTTTGCACATTGGTTGTTGTCCGACATTGGCTGCGGTCTTTCATTTAATCAATTGTGTTTTTTATATTTACTGTGAATGCCCACAAGAAAATGAATCTCAGGGTTGTATATGGTGACATATATGTACTTTGATAATAAATTTACTTTATAGTTTGTACTTTGTACTTACATCTGAAATGCATATAGTCTTATTAAAAAAAATCTAATTGACGAAATCACTTCAGGGAAGGAAATGTGACAACCTTACCAAGCCTGGCCTACTTGTGACCCAGACTGACAGCAATGTTGTAAATCCACGAAAAGTGAGACTATGTAGATCAGTCATGTAATTTATTCTGGTCAGGCTCATCATATTATGATCTAGTTAACAACTTCACAATTGTATCCAATGGACTCCACATAACAATTTGCCCTCCCAAAGCTTTGTATCCCCACATTGAGATATACCAGAGTGGTGTCGTAGCAACAACCTTGCATTCAACGTCAGCAAGACCAAAGAGCTGATTGTGGACTTCAGAAAGGATAAGACAAGGAATCACAAAACAATCCTCATAGAGGGATCAGAAGTGGAAAGAGTGAAAAGTTCAAGTTCCCGGGTGTCAATATCTCTGCGGACCTACCTGGATGCAGATATAAAGAAGGCAAGACAGCAGCTATATTTCATTAGGAGTTTGAGGAGATATGGTTTGTTAACTAAAACACTCGAAACCTTCTATAAATGTACCATGGAGAGCATTCTGACTGACTGCATCACCGTCTGGTATCGGGGGGGGGGGGTGGAGGTGTTGCTACTGCACGGGACCGAAAGAAGCTACAGAAAGCTATAAAGTCAATCAGCTCCATCATGGGTACTAGCCTCCAGAGTATTCAAGACATCTTCAAGGAGCGGTGCCTCAGGAAGGCTGTGTCCATCTTTAAGGATTCCCATAATTCAGGACATACCCTCTTCTCATTGTTACCATCAGGAAGGAGGTACAGAAGCCTGAAGGCACCACTCAGCAATTCAGGAACTATTTCTTCCCCTCTGACATCTGATTTTCAAATGGACATTGAACCTATGAACACTACCTCACTACTTGTTTATTCCTTTTTTTTTGCAGAACTAGCAGTATTTTAGCGCAACTATTTAATAGACATACAGTATGTGTACTTAATGTAATTCAGTTTTTTCCTCTATATTTATTTATCATGTATTTCATTTTTCTGCAGCAATGAAGTTAACAAATTTCACGTCATATGCTGTTGAAAGGTTACAGGGAGAAGGCCAGGAAAAAAAAAGGATCAGCCATGATTGAATGGTGGAGCAAACTCAATGGGCCAGATAGCCTATTTCTGCTTCTGTGTCTTATGGTCTTATGATATTACACCTGATTATAAGACCAAACACCAATCTTATTGAGATTGCTATATATGATGCAATGCTTGTGGAAAAGTATTACAGAATAAAGCCAAGGGAGAGATCTTACAATCTTCCTCTTCAACAGAATAACTTTCCTGATTATCTTATGTTTAATTATTTACCAAATTTAATCATATGACTCAATTTCACCGCTGGCTCACAGTTGGAGTAACTGTGGAAACAGGCCAAATTTCCCACTTTAATGAAATATGTTACTTTAATTCTTTTAGTCCTCCTTCACGTTTTAATCTTCCAAGTCCACTCCCTCCCCTTCATGTAATCTTCAGAGGTAGGGAGGTGGGAGTGTTTGTGTGCAGGACAGACAGATGAGCTGCAAAATGAACTTTATGATAAAGAGCAGCTGTACATGCCAGGACTGATACTGATACTATGTGTCAGCTTGGAACATCAAACCACTAACAACATTTTGGCTACATGAATAACAGGTATGATATCAGAACCATTGAATGTTGAAATATATTAACCCTTACATACAGTTCATATTCTATACTTTCACAGTATGGTCCGGGTCAATTTTGACCCGGCCCAAGAATCCCCTCATAACAAGGGTCTATACCAAAATTTGAACATCTGACATTAATAAATGGGTGGTTAATCCTTAATTAATGTTTCAGAGATGTAAAATCCATTTCAATAGATACGGGTCAAATTTGACCCGGAACAGCCTCAATGTACATTAATCCTTAATGTTTCAGAGATGTAAAATCCATTTCAATAGATATGGGTCAAATTTGACCCAGAACAGCCTCAATGTACAAAAATATGTAGCACCTGTACAAAAGTATAACATTTTTAAATAATTTCATTTTTGCGCATTTTGGGTCTCTTTAGTCATCAAATTTCAGCTAAATTAGGGTGTTTCTACTGCTGTCAAATGTCAAAACGGGTCAAATTTGACCTGAACAGTATGTAAGGGTTAAAGCCCATCTGTCCGCTTGGGTATTTACTCTTGAATCAGCATAATTGAAAAATAATTATTGACAATTATAAGAAAGCTGATTGAGGCAAATAGCTATGCACAATGTGATTTACTGCGTGTTTTTTTAAAAAATATTTTAATCTAACCAAACTTAAGACTGAGGTAGACGTGATTTAAAAAAAGTTTGCATTTAGACAGCTACATGATCCAAAAAGTTTTATAGTCAGTGAAGTTCCTTTGAAGGTAAGATTGTATTGTAGGAATGAAGACATTGCATTTGAGAACTTTCTATAGACAATATTGTGATAACTATCAACACAGAGTGAAATGGTAGATCATTGTCATATCCTACAACTGACCATAATAAGATTAAGACTGTTGCTTCAACTCACAATATCTTCTGAGAAAACATGTATCATACAATTGAAGTCAAACAATTCAACTTATTCGATAACGTTATGCTATTGAAGAGATAATTCTCATTTGATCGATGCTTACAATCATGATTGGGTTTCTTGAGGATATGACAAAACTGCATGATGAGGGGAGGGCACTGGATATCATCTATGTGGATTTTGGTAGAACATTCAAACAGTCATGGCAATCCAGTTCAGAAAATCAAAACTCAGGAGATCAATGGGAACTTGGTAGACTGCATTCAAAACTGGCTTGGCCAAAGAAGTTTGAGGGTAACACTGGAGGAGTGTTTTTCTGACTGGAGACCTGTTACCCGTGATGTACTATAAGGATCAGCGTTGAGACCTCTGTCATTTGAGATGTGAGCAAAAATATAGGTCGGATGTTTCGTAGTTTTTGCAGGTGCATAAATATTGAAGGTAGTGTGGTTAGTGAGGAAAGTTATCAAATGATTCAATGGATTATAAATAAGAAGGAAATATGGGTAGAAAATGGCAGATGGAGTTTTATTCAGACAAGTGTGAGGTGTTGCCCTTTGGGAGGTCAAGTGAAAGAGGGAAAGATACAGTAAATGGTAGGACCCTTGATATAAGAGTGATCTTAGGGTGCAAGTCCAGACCTCCCTGGAAGTGGCAACATAAGCAGATAGGATGGTAAATCGGGTCAATAGTATACTTACCTTATCATTCCGGGCATTGGGAATGAAAGTTAAGATGTCATGTCACAACTGTAAAAATCTTTGGTTAGGCCAAATTTAGAGCGTTGTGTGGTTGATAGATTATTGATTGGTCAGGGCATGAGGGGATACGGGGAGAAGGCAGAAGACTGAGGCTGAGAGGGAAAATGGATCAGCCATGATGAAATGGTGGAGCATTCTCGATGGGCCAAATGGCCTAATTCTGCTCCTATATCTTATGGTGTGCATTTCCGGTTGCCACGTTTCACAGAGGATGTAAAGGTTTTGGAGAGGATGCAAAGTGAGTTCACAAGGATCTTGCCTGGATTTTTGAGTATTAGCCGTAAGGAGTGGGCAGACTTAGAGTGGTGTTGCTGAAGGCTAATAGAGATGTATGACAGGCAGAAGCAGGATAGACAGAGTCCCACTCACAGGGTGGAAATGCCAGAGGACATAGATATAAAGTGAGAAGGGGAAAGTTTAGAGGACATTTGGGAAAGTGGTGGGGAGTGGGTACATGGAACCAGGGACAGTCGAAGCAAATTTGTGAGCTCCATTTTAAGAGGCATTTAGACAGGCAGAACGGCAAGCAGGGAATGGAGGAATACAGACCACGTGGACGCAAACAGGGTTCGTTTAAGTTGGCATCATGGTTAGCACAGACATTATGAGCTGAAGGTCCTATCCCTGTGCTACAATGATCTATGTTCATTATAGTACATTGGCTTCCTGCATTACCAGAAGAGCACTTCAGCCTAATGCTGATCTTCCAAGGATAGTTCATACAATGAATTTGCAAGAGGAAGGTGGCAGCGCTTCTCCTCAAACAAGTAACACAAAGTCACAGTTTTTGTTAAAGTGCTTAATTTCAAACTATTTATTTTAAAACCAGTCGCTAAACTACATTTTTTCCACAATATTCTATGATGCAGCAATACATTGAAATACTGCATGATAAACGGCTTTAAGAAGTGCTAAGGTTGTACTCAAGATGGCAAGGTGCCATATTTAATAGGAATTCAGTACTTAACAGCTCTCAGCACGCGATTCAAATTCACATCATCCAGGGCGTGGAGTGCAGAGAAGAAAATCCCTCTATATGATATGCTTTGGGAGGCTTTGCCAAGGATAATAACACTTTTATATTAATGCAAAGAAACAAAAGATCTTAGGCAGCATGAGAGAAATCTGTGCCTCGAGTCTACTGTCTGAGCCTGACCTAAGAACTGAGGCAGTCTGATGTGTGTAAGCTATGCTCCAAAGTAAATGTCCATGAGCTTGTGAGGAATTTGCCACAGTTCAGGCCGGTCCTGCTTCAGACAGTTACTGAAGTATTCCAGGGTCAAAGGATAATCCTTGTTAAAAGTATTCAATAGCTCCAAAGACATGGCAAAACGTTTTCAATTGCTCAGTCCTTTGCAATACACTCAGTGGTCACTTTATTACACCTGTTTGTTAATACAAATATCTAATCAGCCAATCATATGGCAGCAACTCAAACCATAACAGCATGCAGACATGGTAAAGGGGTTCAGCTATTGGTCAGGACAAATATCAGAATGGGGAAGAAATGTGATCTAAGTGACTTTTGACTGTGGAAAGATTGTCGGTGCCAGACAAGGTGGTTTGAGCATCTCAGAAACTGCCGATCTCCTGGGATTTTCACACATAAACAGTCTGTAGAGCTTACAGAGAATGGTGTGAAAAGCAAAAAACATCCAGTGAACTTTTTTAATGAGAGAGGTCAGAGGAGAATAGCCAGACTAGTTCACGTTGACAGAAAAGCAACAATAACTCAGATAACCATTGGTGTTCTGAAGAGCAAATCTGAATTCAGAACACATTGAACCTTGAAGTGGATGGGTTACAGCAGCAGAAAACCATAAATGTACACTCAGGGGCCACTTCATTAGGTACAGTAGGAACCTAATAAAAGGTCACTGAGCATATATTGAACTTCAGTCACCAGACTCTGATCTGACACCAGCCCCAGAATTACTGTGCAACCACTTCCTCCTTCAAACTGGGGCCTTCTTTTTAAATTTCTCCCTGCCCTTGCTGCAGGCTGCTCTTGGTAAATGACTCACAATCTTGCTTTTCTAAGCTAACGTATCGAGCTGGAATGTAATGGGCCACTTGCACTGATGCCTAACATTGCATGGGATGATGGTTCTGTCTTCAGATCTTTAATTGCCACCTTCTCAGTTGTACAAGAAAGGTGTGGATGTGAACGTTATGCTATGTCTTTCGAGCACACTGTGAGGTTTGCATTTGAAGCTGTTGACATTTTTCTGTATGTCAGATCATTCAGAGGGACAAAAGAAATGTTACTTACAAGACCTGTTTGGTGGAGCTTTTGGGAAGATTAGCAATTTCGTATATTGACCCAAAACCTCAGGCTAATGGTGCATAGGATGAGACATTGATTCACTAACCCTAATTGGTCATTGAACTTATTACAGCACTGCATCTGAGAACTGGGATTTGATTCCTGGTGGCAACATTTGCATCTATTATGTCCTATTATGCTTTTAATCCCTATGTATGATCAGGCCAAATCTTTTTCATCTTCCCCTGTATCAAAATCTTAGGTAAATCTTTACATGAAACGTGGAAACAGCCATCTTCCTTGTAATTCACTGTCTTCCAGCACAGAAGAACACCAATACTTCAATGTCAAAACGGTAAGAGCTGTCTAGAGATACAGGTGGTCATCAGGCACCCATTTTTACACCTATGCTACGCCAACCCATTTTGTTGTCCCGTAATGCTGTTCAATTCCTGCTGCTGTCAGTAAGGAGTGCGTACTTTCACCCTGTGACTGCATGGGTCTCCTTTGGGTGCACCAGTTTTCTCCTACGGTCAAAGGACGTACCAATCAGTAGGTTAATTGGTCACGTGCGTGTAATGGGGCACCATGGGCTTGTTGGACTGGAAGGGCCAGTTACCATGCTGTATCGCAAAGAAAAGAAAGGATTCTCATCAACGCTCTCAAAATTCTACCAATCACATATACGAGGCGATTTACCATGACCAATTAACCTCTTTGTGAAACGGGAGGGATCTGGAGCAACAGAAGGAAATCCATAGAGTGTGCAAACTTCACCCAGCCAGCGCTGGGGGAAGTCAGGACTGAACCCGGGTAACTGGAGCCACGAGGCAGCAGCTCTACAAGCTGCACCGCTGTGTATCCCCTCTGCAAGCTGCCGTCAGATAACATACGCCAGCTGTTACCGGCGCTGACCGCCTACAAAAGTGACCCGCCTGCTTTTGAAAAGGTGAACTCCACATGGGATGCCATTTATGACTTTGATAGCTAGGTATAGTGGCGTGGCGAGGACCTTGCTTGGAGTCACAAGGAAGCTGACGCGTGGGCTTTGGAGAGGAAAGGTAAGGTGTCCGGTGCTCCTGATGCGGCCTTCTCTACATTGGTGAGACCCGTCATAAATCGGAAAACCGAGCGCCTCTGCTCTATCCGCCAAAAGCAGAACTTCCCGGTGGCCATACATTTTAGTTCTGGTTCTCATTCCCATTCCAACATGTTGATCTATGGCCTCCTCTTGTGCCAAGATGAGGCTATCTTCAGGGTGAAAGAGCAAAACTTTATATTGCATCTGGGTAGACTCCAACCTGATGGTGTAAATATTGATTTCTCCTTCTGGTAATTTTTTCCCCCTTTCCCCCTCCCCTCTTCCATTCCCCACCCCTTCTCACCTGCCTATTACTTCCCTCTGGGTTCCTTCCTCCTTCCCTTTCTCCTATGGTCCACTCTCCCCTCCTATCAGTTTCTTTCCTCTCCAGCCCTTTACCTTTCCCATCCACTTGGTTTCTTCTGTCACTTTCTAGCTCTCTGCCTTCCCCTCCCACATCTTTTTATTTAGGCATCTTCCCCTTTCCTTTTCAGTCTTGAAGAAGGGTCTCAGCATGAAACATCGACTGTTTACTCTTTTCCATAGATGCTGGTGGACCTGCTGAGTTCCTCCAGCATTTTGTGTGTGTTGCTTTGGATTTCCAGCATCTGCAGACTTACTTGTGTTCGATGTAACCATATAGAACCATATAACAATTACAGCACAGAAAAAGACCATCTCGGCCCTTTTAGTCCGTGCCAAACTCCTACACTCACCTAGTCCCACCAGAGGTAAGGTGATGCCTGGTTTATAAATGGGGGAACCAGGTGAAGTGCTTTTTTTAATGAGAGAATTAAAAAGTGATGATGGAAAATTTGAGAATGAGGGCATTTGAGGCAAGTGGGCTAGAAACACAAGAAAATAAGAGCAGGACTAGACTAATCAGCCCCTCAAGCCTGGTCTGCTGTTCAATATGATCTAACTAAGGCCTCAACTGTTTCCTTTGCTCTGGGTAGTCTGATAATACAACAAATCAAGAAGAGGAAATGATAAATGTTTCATCACTTACCGAGATCATTATAGTTCCACAAACCACTACCATAGTCTTGGAAAGAAGCTCAACCATCTTACTTACTTGGCCCTGTTTTAGTAAGCACCTTGTTGTCCATTTCGCTTATGCTACCACAAGAATCAAAATGCTGGAAATCTTTCCTGCATGCATAAAACATTTGTATAAAATCCTGATACCTGCCCATCAGCTAAAATATCCAAGTATGTAAAGTGATCCTCTTACAACAGATTATTAGAGGGATGATTTGAAGTCCCTGCTTGAGAATGCCCTCCCCGCTCCCTCTGCTTTCCTCAGGGATTGCTCCCTATGTGCTTGTCTTCACCTACCACCCACCAGCCTCCGGGTCCAACATATAATTCTCCGTAACTTCCGCCACCTCCAACGGGATCCCACCATTAAGCACATCTTTCCCTCCCCCCCCCCACTTTCCGCAGGGATCGCTCCCTACGCGACTCCCTTGTCCATTCGTCCCCCCCATCCCTCCCCGCTGATCTCCCTCCTGGCACTTATCCGTGTAAGCGGAACAAGTACTACACATGCCCTGACACTTCCTCTCTCACTACCATTCAGGGCCCCAGACAGCCCTTCCAGGTGAGGTGACACTTCACCTGTGAGTCGGCTGGGGTGATATACTGTGTCCAGTGCTCCCGCTGTGGCCTTCTATATATTGGCAAGACCCGACGCAGACTGGGAGATCGTTTCGCTGAACACCTATGCTCTGTCAGCCAGAGAAAACTGGATCTTTCAGTGGCCACACATTTTAATTCCACATCCCATTCCCATTCCGATATGTCAATCCACGGCCTCCTCTACTGTAAAGATGAAGCCACACTCAGGTTGGAGGAACAACACCTTATATTTCGTCTGGGTAGCCTCCAACCTGATGGCATGAACATTGACTTCTTAAACTTCTGCTAATGCCCCTCCTCCCCCTCGTACCCCATCCGTTATTTATTTATATGCACACATTCTTTTTCTCTCTCTCCTTTTTCTCCCTCTTTCCCCCTCACTATACCCCTTGTCCATCCTCTGGGCTTTTTCCCCCCTTCCCCTTTTTCTTTCTCCCTAGGCCTCCTGTCCCATGATCCTCACATATTCCCTTTGCCAATCAACTGTCCAGCTCTTGGCTCCATCCCTCCCCCTCCTGTCTTCTCCTATCATTTCGGATCTCCCTCTCCCCCTCCCACTTTCAAATCCCTTACTCACTCTTCATTCAGTTAGTCCTGACGAAGGGTCTCAGCCCGAAACGTCGACCGTACCTCTTCCTAGAGATGCTGCCTGGTCTGCTGCGTTCACCAGCAACTTTTATGTGTGTTGCAGTAAAATTATCTTTCTCCTATTTGACCAATAACTGGGGCTAATTGTGCAGGTAGTGAGAAAGTGCATTTGAACACAAGAGATTATGCAGATGCTGGAAATCCAGAGCAACACACAAAACGCCGAAGGAATTCAGCAGCTTAGGCACCATCTTTCCTATGGGGAGGGAAAAACACTCGAAGTTTCTAGGCCGAGATCCTCCTTCGGGACCCTTTGTAGGCCTGAAATGTCGACTGTTTATTTCTCTCCACAGATGCTGCCTGACCTGTTGAATTCCCCAAGTGCATTTGAAGTTGGACTGACTGAGGCTGACCTTCCATGCAGCACTACAGCCAGGTCTTTGGGTTTGACGCTCAGCAATGGGGACCGCAATTTTTCCCTTGTCCCCCACCCCCATATAGAACCAAGACACCCCTCCAACCTCCCAAAACCATAACTTAAATCCTGACATGGCAGTGCCTCGTCTAGATCCACCTGCTGCTGCTAGACTTGATTAGATAGGGTAACACAGGATACTCCATAGCAAAGGTGAAAGGTTAAAATAGCAATTGGAGCCTGACTTCTATCTGGTTTGTAACAACTGATAACTTGAAGATGAATCATTGCATGGCTCAGGATTGCACAGCTGGGCCCAGTGTGAACTCTGAGCTGAGGCAGGTCTGGGGCAGCTGTTCTGCAATCAGGTTTTGGCCTGTTAAATTAATGGGAGGAGCTGATTATTATTGAATGGACTTGTTTCTCAGTGACAGGCAGCCAGATTGAGAAATTAAATGATTATCAAGTGGGAAGGCCTGTCACATCGGGTCACAAGGAAGGACTGTGAATCAATTAGGGAGATCTGCTCAACTTATTTTTCAGCTGAATGTTCTTTTGACAGGCTGGATAGAGAAGTTTAGTGCACTGAAAGATTGGAAAGGCTGGGAGCAGATGAGGTGAAAAGGATGAAGTCAATAAAATTCAGTATCCTGAGGTGGATATTTGATTGTTAGGCTGAAGGGAAGTAGATAATTTAACATGTAGACAATGGAGAGCTGCCTGTTGCTAAATCTTCCAGTTCTTGCCTCCCTTCTGCTAATGAGTTTCCTGAGGGCTGAGAAAATGAGCTGGCTGGGATGTGATTTAAAATTGACATTAAATTTCCAGCACACATTCTCATGATTGTATTTAATTAATCAGCCCTTCCCACTTACACTGGGGTCATGAGAAATGGTCATCCATTTGTGATGCTGGCTCTGCTCTCTCTCCATTTGAACAATCTGACCTGCTGGGTAACTCTCACAGCCTTGCAATTCACAACATCTTTTATCTCATTGTTTGTCTCTAACTGCCTCTAACTGCACCCATGGCAATCCTGGCCGTGCCCCATCACAGACGTTCTTTCGTCCTATCCATCCCTCTCTCCACTTCCTTGCAATTTAAAATAATTAGTTCTTTCCTTCGGTTTAGCATATACTTGAGGATGTGGCTCAGCAAAACAAACTCAAAGTATGTGAACCGCAGCACAACTGTCCTCGCAATGAGACAATGTTAATAGATGAGCTAATTTATCTCCTCCTATGTGGTAATTTACTATGATTCATTTGGACTTGGAAACGTATGTTGTACAGCACTAATATTTGAGGTCTTCAAGCTCAAATATTAACTACCTTTCTACCGATGAATGCTTCCAACGTCTTTTTTTAATTTTTAATACAAAGTTTGTTAGACTCTAGAGAACTTGAATTCCCATCACTTATTCAATGTTCCTGCAATTGATTCAATATAATTTGCAAAAAAAAAGGATTTTGAGGAACAATGCAAGGAAGTTTTATGATGAGGATTGCTGGGAGATCCAGATGGTAAAAGCAGATTCAAAACAGAATTTTAACAGAGTTTGTCAAGTCAGAGAGTTGCACACCAAAATAGACTGTCCATTCAGCAACACCAACCAATCCCTGTAGTCCTGTTTACCTGTAGTTTTTGCCGTGACCTTCTATGCCCTGGCAAATAAAGTGGTTGTCTTAAATGTTGTGAGAGTACCTTCCTCCTCCACTTCCACAGGTAGTGCATGGCAGTTTCCTCTACTCTCTCTGTGAAAAAATATCTCCCTCAGATCCCCTCGAAACCTTTAACCTCACCTTGTATCTGTGTCCTTTTGTGGTAGACAATCCTGCCAAGGGAAATAAAAAGATTCTTATAGACGACCCTGCCGATAGAAAAAAGAGATTCTTACTATCTGCTCTATCTATATCACACACAACTTTGTTTAGCTCTGTCTGGTCTCTCTGTGTTTCCTCTGCTACAGGGGAAATAATCTGCCCTGTCTAATCTCTGCTAACAACTGGAATGCTCTAACCCAGGCAGTATCCTGGTGAATCTCTTCTGTACTCTCGTCAACATCATCACATCCTTCATGTAGTGTGGCAACTATTTGTAGTGTGGAGGAACTGATGTTCTATAAAGCTCTACATGATATCCCCCAACTCTTCTTTGCAACAGATGCTAAAGGCAGGTACAGCGTATGCGTTCTTCACCACTGTTTCTATTTTGATGTCACTTTTAAGTTTCCCTAGACATCATCACTCCCCTGGGTCCCACCCTATGCCCTACCTTGATTTGACCTTCTAAAATGCATCACTTCACACTTGTCAAGATTAAATCTCACTGCTCCCTTCAGCTCTCCAGCTGTCAATATTGTGGTATAGCTAAAGACAATCTTCTTTGCCATTTACCACACCATAAACTATCACCTCATCAGCAAGCCTGCTAAATTCACATCAAATATATCACAATGGGTCCCAATACTGTTCCTTATGGTGTGTCACTCCAATCAGAAAAACAATACTCTACAAATAACTTCTGCCTCATAATACCGAGTTAATTTTGGATCCAATTTGCCTTTCATCACCTATTAGTTTAGCATATACTTGAGGATGCAGCTCAGCAAATTGCACTCAAAGTATGTGAAGCACAGCACAACTGTCCTCGCAATGAGACAACGTTAATAGATGAGCTAAATTTATCTCCTCCTGTGTGGTAACTTACTATGATTCATTTGGACTTGGAAACGTATGTTGTACAGCATTAATCCAAAGTGTATCCAGGCTTAGGGTCGGGAAATCTGTTGGACCCTTGTCCATCTCATTCCTTCTCTGTTGATTATTAATGTGAGAGTGAACATTTCAACCAACATACTAAAAACATGGTGAAGCAACGGATATAGGATGGAACTTCGATAAAGCTACACAGATGTATAGTTTCTGATGAGGAAAGAACAACCCACTGTAAACAGGACTGCATTGCTTTTGTCTCAGTCAGTTTTACCGCAGCTTTAATAGTTATGTTTTGTTTCAAATAACTTGAAGCCTTCCAGGAAAGTCTGTGCTCATCCAAAAAAATAATATCTGTCCACATAAAATTGCAGATTTTATGGGCTGATTTTTCTTTATTAAGAGAAGAGAATAATAGGATCCACATGTTGCAAATTCTTCAACCTGTTGATTCAAGCTGTTTTTCATTTTGCAACGCACAACTGAAATGAGGAAGCTGTTTAACAATAATTATGAGTAGAACTCCATATGCTAAACTGAGACAAAGTTCACCCACAGGTATTAGTAAACATTGGCAGAGCTACTAAAATGTAAAGTAACACACATCAAAGTTGCTGGTGAACGCAGCAGGCTAGGCAGCATCTCTAGGAAGAGGTACAGTCGAAGTTTCGGGCCGAGACCCTTCGTCAGGACGAACTGAAGGAAGAGCCAGTAAGAGATTTGAAAGTTGGAGGGGGAGGGGGAGATCCAAAATGATAGGAGAAGACAGGAGGGGGAGGGATGGAGCCAAGAGCTGGACAGTTGATTGGCAAAAGGGGTATGAGAGGATCATGGGACAGGAGGCCTAGGGAGAAAGAAAAGGGGGAAGGAGAGAGAAAGCCTGAAGGATGGGCAAGGGCTATAGTGAGGGGAACAGAGGGAGAAAAAGGAGAGAGAGAAAAAGAATGTGTGTATATAAATAAATAACGGGTGGGGTACGGGGGGAGGTGGGGCATTAGCGGAAGCTTAAGAAGTCACTGGTCATGCCATCAGGTTGGAGGCTACCCAGACGGAATATAAGGTGTTGTTCCTCCAACCTGAGTGTGGCTTCATCTTTACAGTAGAGGAGGCCGTGGATAAACAACATAAAGTATTTGCTTATGTGCTTAAAGGAGAGCTATTTACAGAGGTGGTTCAGTATTAAAGGGTATTTTGAGGTTTTGTGTTCCTACACTAAATAGTACATTATTTATCATGGTGAACTCATATTAAAATGGTAAATAACTTAAGGTATAATGTAGAGACATCCAAGAGGACCACGACCTTGTTGTAGGGTTTGGAAGCTTGCGTGCCTCAAGGACCTGGAGAGAGCTACGCTGGCTGGAGTCAGGGCATTCTGCTTTGACTCTTGGTAGGGTCACCCATGACAAATAGATGAAAGGATAGAGGCCAGACTAAGAGTGGTCCACTGGCCCTCCAGGTTCAGGGGTTCAGATTAGGGCTAACAACCCTGACTGGTCAAAAAAATTGCAATGGAAACAGCATTGAAGAATCCTTCTATATCTGTGTGTGACAGTATGGACAGACGGAGATGAAGGACCTTCATTGTGCCCTAAGTGCCAACAGTAACAGGCAGTAACTAATAATGTCGAATAATATGCACAAAATGCTGGAGGAACTCAGCAGGTGGGGCAGGATGAACAGAAATGAGTAAACAGTTGATGTTTCAGGCCAAGACCTTTCATCTGAGCTAATTTAAACTTCTTCAGGGTAGGCCTCCTGGAAGAGACTTGGCAGTCAGTAGTCCAATCACAAACAAGAGAAAATCTGCAGACACTGGAAATCTAAGCAGCACATACAAAATGCTGGTGGAACTCAGCAGGCCAGGCAACATTTATGGAAATGAGAAAACAGTCAATGTTTCGAGCCAATATCCTTCATCAGAACTCATGAAGGGTCTTGGCCCGAAACGTCGACTGTTTACTCTTTTCCATAGATGCTGCTTGGCCGGCTAAGTTCTTCCAGCATTTTGTGTGTGCTGCTCCACAAGAGAAAGATACAGCAACATTGAAAAAAAATCAAAAGCCTTTCAAAAACATTTAAGCACTAAGTAAACCTAAAATAAATGTCAATAAACACTGAAATATTCCTGAGAACCTCACAAAACTGAAACTTACTATTCATTTTAGGAAAAAAGTCCTGGAAATATTTAGAAATGTATATTTAAGTTAACAATCCAGCATTCAGGTCTCACATTGCTGTTCTCTTCCTTTAAGGTAAGGAGGGGAATGTTCCTTCGGTTTCTTCAGACATGATGCAGTAAATAGTAGAAAATGACCTTAAGTTGTCAGTGTTGCCTACTTTGTGAGAGACAGCCTACAGTACGGCTGATCCACACCTCCACCCACTGAACCCCCACCCCACCACAAGGCACCACCATTATGTCAGAGTCACCTTACGTACAGACTCTCCTGTGCCTTGCTTTATGGACATGCAATCAATCTATGAATATAAGCTATCTTCTGTATTGTACTTATATGTTTTTATTATTATTATGTTCTTTATTTTATTGTGTTTTTTTGTGCTGCATCAGATCCAAAGTAACAGTTATTTTGTTCTCCTTTATACATGCATACTGGAACTGAGGTTAGCCAATCTTGAAACTTGCATGGTGAGTCTTGCTTCTGAGTTCCTATCTTTATGGAGGCCAGAACTACTATTGTTAATAGTCCTTCAAAGATGCAAATTTGAATTTATTTAAATCTTACATCCATCCCATAATGCGAGGGAGTAAAAAATAGGCAGAAGCAGTGGAGGGGAATGTGTGGACTAATTGTACCTGGAGTTCCAGAAGGCATTTGATAAGGTGCTACGAAAGAAGTTAGTGCACAGGAGGAGCTCATGGTATTGGGATAAGTATTAACATGGATTGAAAACTGAAGAAGACAGTTGACGTAAATGAGTCTGTTTCTGGGTGGAAGGATGTAGCTAGCCAAGTCCCACAAGGATCAGTTTTTGCCCCTCAGTGATGTACTATCTACATTAATGACGTGGAGGAGGGGACAGAGTGTATTCAAGTTTGCTGATAACACAAACATGCGTGGGAGGCAGACTGCAATGAGGATATTTGGACTCTTCAGCAGGATACAGATGGGCTGTGTATAGGCAAAAACTTGGCATATGGAGTTTAATGTATGAAAATGTGAAGTTGTGTACTTTGGTAGGAGGTATCAAAAAATTGACCTAAAGGGTAAGACACAATAAATGAGTGGAGTAAAGAGAGATTTAAGTATTCTTGTGCATGAAACAAAAGAACTGAGTATGCAAGTGAAGCCAGTGGGTAGAAAGGCAAATGTCATACTGTATTGGATTAGAACAGCATTGTTGTAATTGTACAGGGTGTTGGTGAGGCTGACCTAAAATACAGGATTTGATCATCTTATTTAATAAAGGATATACTAATGCTGGAGGCTGTATGGAAGAAACTCCCTCAGCTAACTCCTGGGATGAAAGCATAGTCCTGTCATGTAGAGTTAAAGGAACATTTTGGAATTTGAGAGAATGAGGGATGAATATGTATACGGTTCAAAGGGGATATGACGAGCCAAATGTTGAGATGTTTCCTCTTGTGCAAGAGACTGAAACAAGGAACATGTGCAGCTGCAAGATGAAAGCTGAGCATTTAAAACTAAGTAGTATAATAATTTCCTCTTGCAAAAGGTGGTAACTCTATGGAGTTCCCTGTAAGACCATAAGACATAGGAGCAGAATTGGGCCATTAGGCCCATTGAGTCTGTTCTACCATTCTATCATGGCTGATTTATTATCCTTCATGTAACTTTTGATGCCCTGACTAACCAAGAACCTATCAATCTTCACTTTAAATATTGTCAGTGACTTGGCCTCCACAGCCATCTGTGGGAATGACTTCCACAGATTTGCCACCCTCTGGCTAAAGAAATTCATCCTCATCTCCGTTCTAAAGGGATGCTCTATTCTGAGGCTGTGCCCTCTGGTCCTAGACTCGTCCACAATAGAAACACATCCTGGAGAGCTGTTGAAGTTAGATCTCAGGGAGTATTTAAAGAAAAGGTAGACACACTTTACAAATAGTGAGGTATTGTAGCCTTTGTGGAACTGGCACTGAAGAGGAATTGAGGCCTGAGATAAGGCTTCAATGAGCCAGGCTTCAGGAGCCAGGCAGTGTCTTCTTGCCCTTTATTTTCCCCTATGTGCTCTTGTGTTCTTGTGCAAACTCTTGCTTCTCAAACTTCAAGAAGCAATTTCTCTGCCATTATTTTCCAGCAAAGTACAACTGCTTGTTCCTAACCAAACAATCAGTACAAATAGAATTTTTTGAGGATGTAACTAGTAGAGTGGATAGGGGAGAACCAGTGGATGTGGTATATTTGGATTTTCAAAAGGCTTTTGACAAGGTCCCACACAGGAGATTAGTGTGGAAACTTAAAGCACACGGTGTTGGGGGTAAGGTATTGGTGTGGGTGGAGAATTGGTTAGCAGACAGGAAGCAAAGAGTGGGAATAAACGGGACCTTTTCAGAATGGCAGGAGGTGACTAGTGGGGTACCACAAGGCTCAGTGCTGGGACCCCAGTTGTTTACAATATATATTAATGACTTGGATGAGGAAATTAAATGCAGTATCTCCAAGTTTGCGGATGACACGAAGCTGGGTGGCAGTGTTAGCAGTGAGGAGGATGCTAAGAGGATGCAGGGTGACTTGGATAGGTTGGGTGAGTGGGCAAACTCATGGCAGATGCAATTTAATGTGGATAAATGTGAAGTTATCCACTTTGGTGGCAAAAATAGGAAAACAGATTATTATCTGAATGGTGGCTGATTAGGAAAAGGGGAGGTGCAACGAGACCTGGGTGTCATTATACACCAGTCATTGAAAGTGGGCATGCAGGTACAGCAGGCGGTGAAAAAGGCGAATGGTATGCTGGCATTTATAGCGAGAGGATTCGAGTACAGGAGCAGGGAGGTACTACTGCAGTTGTACAAGGCCTTGGTGAGACCACACCTGGAGTTTTGTGTGCAGTTTTGGTCCCCTAATCTGAGGAAAGACATCTTTGCCATAGAGGGAGTACAAAGAAGGTTCACCAGATTGATTCCTGGGATGGCAGGACTTTCATATGAAGAAAGACTGGATGAACTGGGCTTGTACTCGTTGGAATTTAGAAGATTGAGGGGGGATCTGATTGAAACGTATAAGATCCTAAAGGGATTGGACAGGCTAGATGCAGGAAGATTGTTCCCGATGTTGGGGAAGTCCAGAACGAGGGATCACAGTTTGAGGATAGAGGGGAAGCCTTTTAGGACCGAGATTAGGAAAAACTTCTTCACACAGAGAGTGGTGAATCTGTGGAATTCTCTGCCACAGGAAACTGTTGAGGCCAGTTCATTGGCTATGTTTAAGAGGGAGTTAGATATGGCCCTTGTGGCTACAGGGGTCAGGGGGTATGGAGGGAAGGCTGGGGCGGGGTTCTGAGTTGGATGATCAGCCATGATCATAGTAAATGGCAGTGCAGGCTCGAAGGGCCGAATGGCCTACTCCTGCGCCTATTTTAAATGTTTCTATAAATCGTGAAGGGTCATTGACATGAAAAATTAACCCTGTTTCTCTCTCCACAGATGCTGCCTGACTTGCTGAATAATTCCACCAGTAATTCCAGCAGCAGAGCACTGGCAAGCTGAAGATCAGGACATGATGCACTTCACTTCTGGCCCCTTACTTCTGGCATGGAATCACATAAGAAAGAAATCTAGCTTTTTTCATTTAAATATGATTGCAGACCCTGTGAAACTGGGAAGTGAAATTGGTAATATTTTACTCACTGTAAAATTTTAAAGTATTTATTTTCATTTAGAGTGCAAACATTGTTTTCTTTAATGCTTTTTATAATTCTATCAACTTTCTCTGACTATCAGAGGCATTTTGTTATCATTTCTCCAGCGCAATCTGGTTGCTTGATCCCAACCATTGTCCTCGAAGTAAACTGTCCAGCAGATGTCACTACAGAGTAATCAGCATCCAGCCATCCTCTGTTCCTGCACTGGCTGGGATCAAATTAACCTCCACAGCACAATCGACATGGCATTTGAGACAGAAATTATTGAAAAATGTATAATCAGTTCCTCAACCAATGTTTTTGACATGTAAAATGGATAGTCATGTTAAGGTAAATTATTGAAACAGTTCTATTAAATTGCAGAATAAAATTCAACTCAATTTGGACTGAATTCAAGCATTCAGGATAATTGAACAGATGGAGATTATGCATGCACATTGTTCGCCAGCTAAATTACAATGATGATGGACTTATTTGTCTGAATTGATCGCAGCTGCCAACAGAAAAATATGTGATCTTAAAAACGACTGTGGCTTGTCCAAGACTGGTGGTTGCTCTGCCGCCAAATATGATCTTGCAGGCAGCTCTGCACGTCAGGAGGATGTGTTGTGTTGTCTTTTCTTTCAGCAGGATGAGGCTCCTTAAAAAGGCACGCATTTCCTGTTTGGCCCGGCACCATGTTTGATGTGTAAACAGAGCCTTTCGAAAGTTTCCTGATTTTGTGCCTCTTATGTGGAAGCTTTCGGTAAAACACACAACTAATTACTGTCACCGGTGAAAGCAGTCAAGTGGTTTCAGAGGTATTAATGGCATCTTCTCTGAGGATTCTCACCTTGTCACGGTGGAGAGGGTTGTGGGTTCCCGAGATCCTGAGCGTGATGCTGAATGGAGTTTAGACATCTGGCGCTTAGATCCTGGTAGGGTCACCGATGGCATTAAGGACAAGGGGGACGTTCCAGACAAAGAGCGATCCAACCAAGTCATTAGCGGTGGAGCTGGCAGAAGATGGTGACACATCTCAATGCAAATTGTTTTGCATTCCACACCCATGGACCCTAACCCCGATCTGCCAAGGATTGCATGCTGGCTGCTCCCGCAACAGCCAGCCCACATTAAGCAAAGTCACGTACAGGTATTTCCCCTTGAGGGAATCCATCCTTATGTGGACCCTGGATTGGTTTCTATCACTACTTAGAGACCTACCAATAGACCACCCCTTAAGAGAACATTATACTCTATTTAAGTGGTCACCCTACTATTAATGACATAGTTTGATGGCTCTAGGCCTGTACTCACTGGAGTTAAGAAGAATGAGGGGGGATCTCATTGAAACCTATCGAATATTGAAAAGCCTGGTTAGAGTGGATGTGGAGGCGATGTTTGCTCTGGAGGAATCTGGGACCAGAGGGCGCAGCCTCAGCACACAGAGATGAGGAGGAATTTCTTTAGCCAGAGTGTGGTGAATTTGTGGAATTCATTGGCAAGGTAGCTGTGGAGGTCAGGTCAGTGGGTATATTTAAGGCAGAGTTTGATAGGTTCTTGATTAGTAAGGGAATTAAAGGTTATGGAGGGAATGCAGGAAAATGAGGTTGAGAGGGATGATTAAATCAGCCATGATGGAATGGCAGAGAGGACTTGTTGGGCCAAATGACTTAAGTCTGCTCTAATGTCTTATTGTGTTATGCACTTATATCTGTTTCACAAATAACTCATTTAAGGACACTTATACAGACATGGTAATTGAATTAAGAAAAAGGTTGAATCTAAACTGAACAGAAAAATCTAGTTAATTCTCTAGAGAGGCATTATTTTTTTCATATCAAAGGAAAATGTTGGTGAAAGTGGTGTTCCCATTGGAAATTCCTGCATATTCTTTAAATAATGGTTCACAGCCTCCTTGGATCAGTTCTCCACCCACACTTACTGCTGGCCTACTTACTAAACCACCTCTTACCTTGAGTGGGTGCTCCTTCGAGAGCTTCCTCAAGGAAACAGGCTCTGATGTGATTATCCAGGGTCTGAGCTTGCAAGGCCTTTGTAGTTTGCAAATCCCACAGGAATACTCACACTCATGAACTAAAAAGCCTATTTTAAATTCCACATAACATTAAGAAGTGTTTAAGATTATTAAACAATACAAAAATGTAAGTACTTATAATCCAAGAAAATATTTAGAACCGTTAAATGTATTTCAATCAACATAATCCATTTAAGGATCACACATCAAAGTTGCTGGTGAACGCAGCAGGCCAGGCAGCATCTGTAGGAAGAGGTGCAGTCGACATTTCAGGCCGAAACCCGTCGTCAGGACTAACTGAAGGAAGAGTGAGTAAGGGATTTGAAAGTTGGAGGGGGAGGGGGAGATCCAAAATGATAGGAGAAGACAGGAGGGGGAGGGATAGAGCCAAGAGCTGGACAGGTGATAGGCAAAAGGGATAGGAGAGAATCATGGGACAGGAGGTCCGGGAAGAAAGACAAGTGGTGGGGGGGGACCCAGAGGATGGGCAAGAGGTATATTCAGAGGGACAGAGGGAGAAAAAGGAGAGTGAGAGAAAGAATGTGTGCATAAAAATAAGTAACAGATGGGGTACGAGGGGGAGGTGGGTCCTTAGCGGAAGTTAGAGAAGTCGATGTCCATGCCATCAGGTTGGAGGCTACCCAGACGGAATATAAGGTGTTGTTCCTCCAAGCTGAGTGTGGCTTCATCTTTACAGTAGAGGAGGCCGTGGATAGACATGTCAGAATGGGAATGGGATGTAGAATTAAAATGTGTGGCCACTGGGAGATCCTGCTTTCTCTGGCGGACAGAGCGTTGATGTTCAGCAAAGCGGTCTCCCAGTCTGCGTCGGGTCTCGCCAATATATAAAAGGCCACATCGGGAGCACCAGACGCAGTATATCACCCCAGTCGACTCACAGGTGAAGTGTTGCCTCTCGTATCCCCTTTTGCCTGTCACCCGTCCAGCTCTTGGTTCTATCCCTCCCTCTCCTGTCTTCTCCTATCATTTTGGATCTCCCCCTCCCCCTCCAACTTTCAAATCCCTTACTCACTCTTCCTTCAGTTAGTCCTGACGAAGGGTCTCAGCCTGAAACGTCGACTGTACCTCTTCCTAGAGATGCTGCCTGGCCTGCTGTGTTCACCAGCAACTTTGATGTGTGTTGCTTGAATTTCCAGCATCTGCAGAATTCCTGTTGTTTCCATTTAAGGATGATGTTAACTTCCTGAAGCCTACTTTACTTTTTTCCAGCTGGTTCTCTGAATGAAGTCATCAAGTCTGTGTTTTCCCAGCTATTTCCCAGTTTTATTGGCAGAAAACCAGTAGAAATTCACATTTCACCACAGGCATTCATTAGGAACCCAGCATTATGGCACAGCAGACTTCAAGTGTCTGAGAGTACTGAACTTGTTGGCAGTTATGGAGTGCTGTGTTCAACAAGTGGCTTTTGTTATGGAAATTATAGATTATCCCACTTGTCAGGTACTGAATTAAGTTTCTTTTGCAAATTATCGCTATTGTATTTGTTGGATAGCTCTCTGTCTGGAACCTCCTCCTTTACCTTAATGCCATGGGTGAACCTACCAGGGGCTAAGCTCCAGACGGCATTGCTCTCGGGATCTCAGCCTCTCCACCGCGACAAGGTGACGATCCTTGGAGAAGTTGCAATGCAAAAGCCGAATGACTACATCAAGTGTTGGAAGTGCGAAAGAAAATCAGAAACCATTACGCACGGACAACAGAGCAGTTAGCATAGAGAAAAAGTAAACACAATAAAATCTGGAGTGACCTTTCATCCGATACTTGTGCAGATTAAGGCCAATGCCATAGGAGCACAATTAGGCCATTCAGCCCATCATGGCTGCTCTGCTTGATGTATTACCATGAAAAAACTAAAAATATCCCTATATATTCATGTTGTGTGGCACGTGGCCAAGTGGTTAGGGTGCTGGACTAGCGATCTGAAGGTTGTGGATTCGAGCCTCGGCTGAGATAGCATGTGTGTCCTTGAGCAAGGCACTTAACCACACAATGCTCCAGTCTACCCAGCTGAGAATGGGTACCAACAAAAATGCTGGGGGTTAACCTCACAATAGACCGGCGTCCTATCCGTGGTGGGGGGGCGGCGGGGGGGTGTTTCGTACTCTCAGTCGCTTCACGCCATGGAAACCGGCATAAGCACCGGCCTGATGGGCCACTCGTGACAGACTGTAACCTTTTAATCTATTCATGTTACTAACTTGATTTTTGCCCAGAATTTCTTTATAATAATAACAGCCTGGCATTAGTGTTGATGAAATGGTTAAGGTGTTGGAAACTCATCCCACCATAGCAATACAAGGCTGTTCTGGTTTGGTCTTTGCTAGTGCCATCATTAAGAATGGAGTCAACACCTAGACTGCAAGTTGTGGTGGTTCTCTCCTAGGTGTAGGCCAAAACTTCTGTAATTTATTACCTGAGGTTTTTTGGATGCATTTCCTGTCATGTAATTTTTCCCAATATGCCCTGTTAATGGTTAAATGGTTCAATTTAATATCAGAGGATGTATACAGTATATAACCTGAAATTTTTACTCTTTGCAGACATTCACGAAACAGAGAAAAAAACACAAAAAAATGAATGACAGAAAAACGTTACAAACCCAAAGACCCCCACCTCCCACATACAAGCAACAGCAAAAGCATTAACCCTCCCCCTCCCCCCACTTGCTCCAGCAAAAGCAACACCCCCCCCACCTCACCACCCACTATACAAGCGATAGCAAGCCCCCGCCCCCCCCCCAGACACCATGATCTAGAGTTCATCCAAAACTACTGTCCAACACTTGGACATCTCAGACAGGCTCTCTCTCTCTCATTAATGAGGGACAGAGAGATATCACTCCTGTAACAGCGAAAGGGGAGGCCAGCAGTTCGCTGTTTTACAATGTTACAGTCTGCAACAAGTTCCCCCAATACAGATCCAGCAGTCACTCATTCAACATAGAAAGAGAGAGGGAGAGAGATTACTCGAGTGCAGAGGCTTCTGACAACCGCGCAGTCTGTTTCAATGTTTCGATCTCCCGTGACACTTCAGCTGGTGACATCGGTGAGGAATCGGGTCATTCAAAGGGCTGCACCCTGAAGGTACAGGTCCTCCAACTGCTCCTGGAGATACCAAAGGGCCAGGCTGCTTAGCCAGCTTTGAAAGTGAGAACCCACAGCCTGTGAAGAACATAGATTGAGTGCAAATGTAGATTATGGACTCTAACAGGACCCCAGCCACCCTGAAGTGGGGAAAAAAGAGACATCAGATCAGGAGACTTAAACTTTCTCATGGATAAACTGGAAGAAGTCGCCCAGGTCCTCAAATTCCCCTGGCGCCATCTTTAGCTTCTCCCAGGAGGATTGATTTCCTGATCTGTATTTCACTGGTGCAGAGACATCTTCACCAATTCTTCATCCTTTTTTTCCTGAAAATCTCAAATACATCAGACATGGTTTGACTGCATGCACTTCCTACCCATAAAGCTTTGTGTCCTGTTTTCAATTTAATTTTACCAAAACTGGTTTGCTTTAACTTCTGAAGTTTGTGCTCATTAAGATAACTGGACGTCCCTAAATAATAAAGCACAGTAAAAAGCAAGCTTTTCATACAATTTTCAGCAAAACACTAAACATTTTCTCTTCTTTTACAGCTTTTGCTTTTGCTACAAAAAGAAATATTTTCGCCTTGTTAACTTGGGACTCCGCAGATGATTCGAAGTACATCAAAAGCTGTAACGTGTTGAGATTTTCCATAACATCTCTCAATCCAGACTGTACTTTGCTTTTGAAGACATTCCAAGCAAATTTCATCTGCTGTTCCATATCGTATATAGTTTTCTCCTCCATTTGTGCAGTAAATTTCTGTTTTTATCATTTGTTACTCCTTGCTAGTCATTTCTGTCATGTTTTAGCTCATTTACCTGATGACTAACATATTGAATTTTTCCATTGACCTTTCCCGCTTGAACTTCTGCTTTCCTTTTACAGTAACTCATTTTTCCTTTTGTTATGAAATTTCATCTGGTGTTTTGTCTTGATTTGTACGAATGATTTGCTCTCAAGAAGATTGGACATTACAGTGAGAAACAGTCAAAAATTACCAAGTACGTTACAGAAAGTATTCTGGCTTCAAACAAAGGTTTTCATTAATTTATGACAAGCAGACCTTGCTGGCAAGCCTATTATTGGGCATAGGTCACCACGGTATTGTAGCGGTTAGAGCGACAATATTACAGCTCGAGGCATCAGAGTTCAGATTTCAATTCCAGCACCGTCTATAAAGTGCTTGTATGTTCTTCCCATGACTGCGTGGGTTTCTTCCGGGTGCTCTGATTTCCTCCCACAGTTCAAAGATGTACTAGCAAGTAGGTTAAATAGTCATTGTAGATTGTCCTGTGATTAGGCTAGTGATTGCATGAGAGCTAAATTACAGCTGCCATTTATTCTGAATTGGTTGAGTTATAGATTCATACAGAATAGAAACAGGCCACTCTGCCCAATAGAAGCACGGTAACCAGCAACCATCCATTTACACTAATGGTACATAAATCCCATTGTTTCATTCTACCTCCAGTTCTCACCAACTTCCCACAGATTCTGCCACCAGCATACACATTACGGGTAACTTATACAGCCAATTAAACTATCCACCTGCAGTATCCAAGATGGCACTGGCAATATATGGTGATGATTTATGGGCAGCTCACAAAACTACTAGATATTCTACTAGATATACTTCTTCTGAACTACGATCATTACAATACAATCACTGCAATCCACAGCTTATATTTTCCATTTAAGTAAAGTTCTTCTGAAACATCTGTTCTGAACAAACTAGTAATTTTACGATCTCCTGAAGAATTCAGCGAACTTGAATCTCTGGAGTCAAGAACAGCACCTTGAAGACGAAGGTTGGCCGTTGCTGAGGCGGGCTCCATGCCAGATTAAAGTGTTGAGGCCTACGAGCAGAAACAAATCAGTGCTCATCCCCATTACTCTGTGCCAGTCAAGATCCCCTACTGATCCTGTCCCATCTGCTTACGTCTGACCAGTCTCCCTCTCACCCTAGTTCACCTAGACAATATAAACACCTATATCAGGTTGCTGTTCATTGACTATAGATCAGTGTTTAGAAACATAGAAACTTAGAAAATCTACAGCACAATACAGGCCCTTCAGCCCACAAAGCTGTGCCGAACATGTCCTTACCTTAGAAATTACCTAGGCTTACACATAGCTCTCTATTTTTTTGAGCTCCATGTACCTATCCAGGAGTCTCTTAAAAGACCCTATTGTTTCCACCTCCACCACCGTCGCCAGCAGCCCATTTCACGCACTCACCACTCTGCGTAAAAAACTTACCCCTGACATCTCCTCTGTACCTGCTTCCAAGCACCTTAAAACTATGCCCTCTCGTACCAGCCATTTCAGCTCTGGGAAAAAGCCTCGGACTATCCACACGATCAATGCCTCTCATCATCTTCTACACCTCTATCAGGTCACCTCTCATCCTCCGTCGCTCCAAGGAGAAAAGAACGAGTTCACTCAACCTATTCTCATAAGGCATGCTCTCCAATTCAGGCAACATCCTTGTAAATCTCCTCTGCTTCCAATTTCCAGCCTGATAGCCTCATATTTCCCCTCAATCCAATTAAACATTTCCCTAACTTGTCTGTCCCTATCCCTCTCCAATGCTATGGTAAGGGAGCTAGAATTGTGATCACTATCTCCAAAATGCTCTCCCACTGAGAGACCTGACACCTGACCAGGTTCATTTCCCAATACCAGATCAAGTACAGCCTCTCCTCTTGTAGACTTATCTACATATTGTGTCAAAAAACCTTCCTGAACACACCTAACAAACTCCACCCCATCTAAACCCTTCACTCAAGGGAGGTGCCAATCAATATTCGGGAAATTAAAATCTCCCACCACGACAACCCTGTTATTATTAGTCCTTTCCAGAATCTGTCTCCCTATCTGCTCCTCGATGTTTAACACCATCATTCTCAGAGTTCTGGTCAATAAGCTACAGTATCTGGCCTTTGTACCTCCTTCTGCAATTGGATCCTTGACTTCCTAACTGGAACCTTGATTTCTTAACCATAAGACCACAATCTGTGCAGTTTGGTTAGAATATTTCCTACTTGTTGACGATGAACACTGGTGCACCTCAGGGATGTGTGCTTAGCCCACTACTCTACTCTCTCTACACCCATGAGTCTGGGCTAGGCACAGCTCAAATGCCATCTATAAATTTGCTGGTCATACAACCATTGTTGGTAGAATCTCAGATGAAGACGAGAGGCGTACAGGAGCGTGATATATCAGCTAGTTGAGTGGTGTTGCAGCAGCAACAACCTTGCACTCAATGCCAGCAAGACCAAAGGGCTGACTGTGGACCAGAAAGGGGTAAGATGAGGGAACACAAACCAATCCTCATAGAGGAATCAGATGTGGAGAGAGTGAGCAGTTTTCAAATTCTTGGGTGATCTCTGAGGATCTAATCTGAACCCAACATATCGATGCAGCTGCAAAGAGGACACAACAGCAGCTATATTTCATTAGGAGTTTGAGGAGATTTGGTTTGTTCACCTCAAAAACACTCGAAAACTTCTACAGATGCACCGTGGCATTGCGACAGACCACATCAGCCTCTGGTATGGGTTTGAGGGGAGGGGCTACTGCACAGGATCGAAGGAAGCTGCAGAAAGTTGTTAAATTAGTCAGCTCTCTCCTGGGTGCTAGTCTCCATAACATCCAGGACGCTTTCAAGGAGTGGTGCCTCAGAGAGGCAGTGTCCATTCTTAAGGACCCCCATCAACCGGTACATGCCCTCTTCTCACCGTTACCGTCAGGAAGGAGGTACAGAAGCCTAAGGGCACACACTCAACGATTCAGAAACAGCTTCTTCCCCTCTGGCATACGATTCCTAAATGCACATTGAACCTATGAACACTACCTCACTTTTTTAATATTATTTCTGTTTTCACACTATTTTTAATTTAACTCTTTCATATACATATATTTGCTGTAATTGACTTACTATTTTTTCTATTTTATCCTGTATGCATTGTACTGCTAAGGTAATAAATTTCACGACAGATGTCGGTGATAATAATCCTGATTCCAATTCTCATTCTTCTCGCTATTACCATCGGGTGGGAGGGGCAGGAGTCTTGTGTCCCACGAGACCAGGAACGGGATCAGTTGCCGCCCTGCAGCCATCGGGCTCCTGGGACTAGATCCATTGACCTCAGCACTGAGTTGACTCTGCAGACTGTGGACTCACGTTCTGGGACTCTGCCACTCATTTTCTATGTGTTACTTGTTTACTTGTTTTTATTATTTGCATCATTCATCCTCTTTTGCACATTGGATGTTTGTTGGTCTTCGTTGTGCATCGGTTTTTGTGGATTCTAACTGTATTTCTTTATTTTCCTGTGGCTTCCTGCAGGAAAATTAATCTCAGTGTTGTATATGGTATTGTTGTTGTTCGTTGTTCCTTTTCGTGCCTTTTGGTGATTTGGGGGGCATTTCTGCCGGTTCCATAGCATTCGACTATTTTTTACGAGGCCGAGTTGCTAACTCAGTGCTCAACCTAGCACAGATGGAAAGCGTGCAAAGAGCCAGCTGGTTTTGAATTTGGAACCATTCTTCTCAAAGTCCACTGCTCTTGCCACTACCCCACTGGTCGGCATTGTATATGATATACATTACCTATTGCTGGTTACTCCACTGGAATTTTGGGCCGCAGTTAAGGTCCTCCATCTCTCTTTGTCCTTGGCCATTCAGATGCAGAAAGATTCTTTATTGTTGTTTCCATAACCATTTTGCTTTACCAGTCAGGGTTGTTGGCTCTGAGCTGAACCCCCAAGTCCGGAGGACCAATGGACCACTCTCAGTTTGGCCTTTACCCTTTGACCTGTTTGGCATGGGTGACCCTCCTAAAAGCCAAAGAATAAAACCCTGACTCCAGCCAACGTAGCTCTCTCCGTGTCATTGGGGCACGCGAGCCTCCAAACCATGGCAAGGTTGCAGTCCTCTCGGAGGATGTGGTATACATACTTTGACAATAAATTTACTTTGAACTTTTGAACTTTGATCTTTGGGATGTGGGATGAAATTGGAGCATTTGGAGGAATTTTGCCAGGTCTCAGCGAGAACATACAAACTCTATACAGAGCACCGTGGATATCAGAAATGAACCCAGGTCACTGTGGGACTATAGGATAGTGGCTCTTCTAGCTGGGCCACTAAGTAGACAGTTTAGATGAAAATAAAAGTCAGACATGATTAATTTCAATTTACGTTTTAGAGATTTCAAGAGCCTGAGACAGCAAGTCATCTCCAGTTACTGTGTTTCTGTATACAGCACTGCAAGTAAATGTAAACATTGTGAGGACTGGGCAGTGTGTGCCAGAGTGATACTTCCAGGCACGTTTATAATACCGAGATAAGATATGAAATTACAATCTGAGCTATTTCAAGAAAAGGCATTTTAATTTCATGGTACCTTACAATGTACTTTATTTTAGGCCATTGTGAATTTGAAAGCTACTATAGAAATACCAGTCTTTATTTTAATGAATGGCAATATGAGTCTTAGGGTCAATTTGAGATCGGGTGGTAAGAGAAATAAAAGATGCACAATAACGTTGTTACGTACCCCGTAACTGGGTTGCCAAACCAGCAGAAATGGATCACTCAGTTGGAGTCTGGATTACTAGAACTAAGAAAGTTTTATTAAAGAAACAAGCGACACAGTACTCTAATCAAAAGGATAATGAATGCAACAGTTCAGCAATGATAAACATACATGTACACAGAATTAAGATAACAGGATCAATCAAGCTCTATCGTTGTCTAGGGGTAAATGACCAGTTTCAAAGTGACGCAAAGTTCAGTTCAATTTAGTTCAGTTCAATTCGCAGTAATCGCTGCCGTGGGAGATGGACAGTGGGGGGAAGGAGAGAGAGAGCAAAACGAATGAATATTCAAGGCTTCCACACAGACCTTCGCAGTCAGCTTTCGGGCGAGTCCTTTGTGATGTCATCTGAGGTCACCGACCGTGACCCCTCCGTTTCCAGAAACGATCGTTTCCCTGCGGTGAACCTGGCACCCAGGCAAGGGTGGACACACACCAGGTTCCCGCCGATCGTGCCTTTCCACCCTGAGCGTCTATAGCCTGGTCCCGCAAACTGGCCTTCCAAATCTTCCCACCGACTTGTAAGAGACGCACCGCTTCCAGGGTCTCGTTACCTCGGGTGTCGTGTGTGTGTCGCCTTAGTGAACCTGTCCCTTTTTATCCCCCTGCTGGGGTATCGCCTGCCCATCACTTCAAACAGTTCAGGGGTTCAAAGGGTGAGCCGATCTTTGACAGCTCTCCCATCCCTTCATTAACATCTCCAAATGCTGCTCCATTGTTTTCCTTATCTCTCTCTCTCCCGAAGACAGGCGGCAGACCAACTGCTGATCCCACTGGTACCAGCACAGGACAGCTACATCTTAATCTATGTGTATTCTCGTCACAACGTTAAACCAATAATCTATTTATTCAGTGCTTGAGGGAACTTAAGCAAACATTACTTATCTAATGTAGCGTCCATCCTGAGTCCACTGCAGATCGCCTTCGTTTCCTCTTCTGTCCTCGACACCGCTCGCAATACCGCTCGGTGGTGAAGCCCTTCAGTAAGTCGTGAAGTGGTTGTGTTTACCCTAGTTCTGTTTTTCCTAGGAGGAAGAGATACCTCACCCCCTTGCACAAACAAGTTCTCCTTCCACACAGGTTGCCACTGAGACAAGTGAGTTCCACGATATAGTAAATTTGGCAAAGCATGTCTAACTGTGTTCCACAATTCGTGTTCCAACAAGCTCAGGTCAATTGCACAGCAGCTGCTTAAAATGTTCACCCATTGATTGGCTTTACACTTTATCATAGCAGACATTGAATACAAACTCCTAATCAGAATCAGGTTTAATATCACTGGCATATGTCATTAAATTTGTTGTTGTGTGACAGCAGTACATTGAAATACATAACAATAAAAACTAAATTACAGTAAGAAGTATATATCATTTAAAAAAAGGTTAAATTAAATATGTGAGGTAATGTTCATGGGTTCAATGTCCATTCAGAACTCGGATGGCAGAGGGAAAGAAGCTGTTCCTGAATCATTCCTGAAATGTTTCAGGAACCATTTAGTGTGTTCCTTCAGGCTCCTGCACCTCCTCCTGATGGTAGCAATGAGAAGAGGGCATGTCCTCGATGATGGATGCTGCCTTTTAGAGCCATCACTCCTTGAAAATGTCCTAGATGCTGCAAATGGAAAATGCAAATTAACTTCCCTTTCAACACCTAAAAATCTACACCCTCCACTTTCCCACCCAATGCTTCCCATCCCTCTTTAGTTACCTTGACATCTCGAGGCAACTTATAAAAATCATCCAGAAGAGTTTCAGAGAGAACGAAGTTGAATTTATGTAAAATTCATAACCCCATGGAGCCCTAAAATTCTTCACAACCAACAAACTGTTACTTTTCAATATAAGTGAATGCTGCAATCAATTCAGAAATTATGTATTAATTAAAATATTATTGGTTACCTACATGAGATAAGTAGCCAATAATATTTTAATTAATATACACAAAGTGTTGAAGGAACTCAACAAGTCAGGCAGCATCTATGGATAGAGTTAAACAGTTGACAATTACTGGAAGTTTAGAAGATTGATGTTCATGTCATCAGGTTGGAGGCTACCCAGACAGTTTCTCTAATTTCCCATAATTTCTGCCTCCTCCCTTTTCTCAATTTTTCTAATCCCCATTGATTCCTCTCTTAACCCATCTTTTCTCACACACCCATCACCTCCCTCCGGTACTCCTACTTCTCTTTCTTTTATGGTCATGGTCCACTGTCCTCTCCTATCAGCCCTTTACCTCTTCTACCTACCACTTCCCACCAGCCTCTAACTTTATCCACCTTCCCCTCCCCACGCGTCTTCCTCCTCACCTGGTTCCACTTACCATCTGCCATCTTGTACTTCTTCCCCTCCTCCACCATCTTCTTCTGGCTTCTTCCCCCTTCCTTTCCCGACCTGATGAAGGGTCTCAGCCCGAAATGTCGACTGTTTATTTCCCTGCACTGATGCTGCCTAATTTCCTGAGTTCTTCCAGCACGTGTGTGTGTGTGTGTGTGTGTGTGTGTGTTGCGCAAGGTTTCCAGCATCTGCAGAATCTTGTATTAATAATATTTTAATGATTTTTTTTTTGATTGAGCAACAAAAGATCACACCTGATCTATTTTCTAGGGGATCTTTTATTAGTATTCTGGGGGAACAGTGCCTCAGTCCAGCATCTTACCTAAAATGTTATATCCTGACTGTGTAGACTTCCCACAGCACTTCATTTACTGGCTTAAGTGCTCAAATTACTGAAAAGGGAGCAGTTTTCTGAATATGAGGCAACAGCGCAACTTAGGCCATGGCTTGCCCACTAGAGATAAGAGAGGCAAAATGGAGAACATGTGCTCCCGTTGAACCAAAATGTCCTGTAATTCTCCCTCTTTGTCAATAGAGATATTTTATTTGTTTCATGATTTTCCCACTATCCCTTCAATGATTTAATTTTTGAACATTTCATTTGACTCAGTTGGTCTAACAAGGAATATTTTCAGCCGTCCATAATTCTAAGGCTTTTCATACAGTGTCACTTCATCGTAAAGTTCCAGTAATACATAGAAATTATTGCTATTCTCGACTAACTCCAGTTCCAATAGAAACATTTTGTTTCAACAGCATTCTTTAACCTTTTAAAATTCAAATACTTGTCAAACAACTTAAGTGGATGATGCAGACACGTTAATAAAGAGCGCCGATTCATAAGCACAGACAGATAAACAAAAAGCTACTCCATTTGGTCTTGTTTTGGAAAGAAAAGACAGACTGATTGCCAGGTATCTACATACTTGCTCTCTGTAAACATAGAAGTTACTTCACACACAGACATTGCAGAGCATGGCTCAGGTCTGGGTCATGGTTTGGTAATAAAAAATACTTTAATAAAATTAGCCTCTCCGGTAAACACTTCTGCTTAACCTCATTCATGCTAAAAATAGTGTCAGCTGTGGACTACCTGAGTGGCTAATCCAATGCACCAAACCAGTCTGCAGTTTAATTGTCTGAAATCACTAATACTCTTAGCACTTCCTAAAGAGGAAAGAATATTTTGGGGAATAATTTCTACCACCAACCCCTCTCAACTGGCAATGGCTTTACTTGGAAGACATAATACAAATAAAAGGGGATACTGAAAGGTACTACATAAAGTATTGGACGACAAATAAACAGGTTTAATTATCACTGACATACGTTATGTCAGTGATAGTTCTGCAGCAGCAGTGAAGTCCAATACATAAAATATTACTATAAGTTACAATAAGAAATATATAAAATAGTGAACAAATAATGCAAAAAGAGTGAAAATTAGTGAGATAAACAGGTTAAAGAGGGAAATGGGTTTTGCATTGATATTTCGGCATTTAGTCTCTTACATGGGTGCAATTTTTGTAAAAGTTGTTTTACTAATCGTGGGTGCCATTGGCAAAGCTTGAATTTGTGACCTATTCTAATTGGTTTCGAGAATGTTTCAATTCTGTGACCCTCAACTTAGGTCACTTTCCCATTCCGTATTTTTCTGGTTAGAGAATAGTGTGGGAGGCAATGTGAAAGTAGGTCAAGAGAAGGGAATATGGTGTGGTGGTGATAAATAGGGAGAAAGAAATAAAAGCTTTAAACCAAAGAAGGCTGGAAATGCTAATTCCTGAAAAGGTTTTATTTCATTCTTAGTTTATAGTGAAATCCAAGCTGACAGCAGTTTGCCTTCATAACCTAACATTTTGTTTGGGCTGAAAAGTCAGGTCATCTCTGTAATGACTACCAGACTTCTTCTAATTGATACCCATCCCAGTCAATAGACCTTAAGTCCACAGTTTCTGGAAATTCATTCCTTGGCTGGTGAATTGATTAAATAGATTTCTCCAATGGTAAGTTCAGATGCAAGTTTAAATTTTTTGGAAGAAACTTTCCATCAAGATTTAGAAACAGACGTATAACAGAAAACTGAAATTCTGAAAATACCATGCATTTTCATAACAGGTAGATTTAAATAGCCTGTTTCTGAAATTTACATGGCAGCTCAATATGATGTTTGTAATAACTATATGAATATATATTGGTTGTTTTATCAGTCTGTAAGTCTGTGTTTAAGATGGGTATACCAGAGATACAGATACGAAGTGTGCTTTCTCAGGATACAGAGAGAGGTGCTAGAGAAATTCATGAAAGCTAAAAGAATGTGAATACAGGAAATCAGAAATAAAAGCAGGAAACGCATAATAGGTCAGGCGGCAACTGTGGACAGAGAAGCAATTAAAGTTTCAAATCTGAGATCATTTGTCAGAATTGGGAAAGAGAAAAAAATCAAGTGACAGGAGGCGTCATCTCCTCTGTTTTTTTTTAATTCAGAAGAATTAAACCAGTGAACAATGCTACCATGGTGACATTCTCCAGATGGTCCACAAAACTGTTTCTTTCACTTCTTTTCTGTCTTCTTCTTCTTTGTAATATGATTCTGGTACTGTTGGAGCCTGAGATCTAAAGTTTGATGCTGGGTTTTTAGGCCAATTGTGCGATCTGGCGGTTCGTCATCACTGAGAAGATTCTAGGAGGTAAATGGCCTTGAGCCTAAGAAGCTTAGAGATGGGGGCATGAGCCCAACATCAACTTCACTTCTAGCTGATCTTATCAATTAAAGTGATGAGGAAGATTGAAATATAGAGGTTAGTGTGGAAGGCGAGCGAGTATTCAGAACTGTCTACCAATCTCTTGATCACTGCTACCAAAGGAAGGTATCTGTGTGTGACGGTCTGTCTTTCCTTCTCACTCGGTGCTCCCGAGGGAAGGTCTCTCTCTCTCTCTCCCTCTCTCCTGCGATGCTGTCGGAGGATGGTACGAAGTTCTGGGTCTGAGATTTATGGACTGGTCGTTCCTTTTTCTGTTGCTGTGATTTTGAATCAGGGTGGCCTGCAGATAACGAACACTGAGCTTAATTGAATATGGGCTCTTTCAGTTTTGTTTTATATTCTGTGTTTTTGTTCATTTTTACTTGTTGCTGTTTGTACAATTTGTTTTTGTTGTGCGTGGGGTGGTTGATATTCTTGTTGCTGTTTGCATGATTTGTTGTTTTTTTTTGCAGGTGAGGGGGTTGATCTTTTTCTTTGAACGGGTTCCATGGTTTTCTTTGTTTTGAGGCTGCCTGTGGAGAAGATGAATCTCAGGGTTGTGTACTGCATGCATATTTTCATAATAAATGTACTTTGAATCTTCTGAATCTTTTACACTTTATTCATACAAATATATACTGAAGAAATAAGTATAATAAGTAAATAATCTTTCTTTCATTGTGCCATTAAATTAATACAGACTCTTTCCGTGCATCCATAATTTCTCTCCGAAGAATACATTCATGAAATGCTTAAGAGGCTGTTGCATTGGATACAGATCCTCAGTGTCCATTTTGACCTTAAACTGTGTTCCATCCCTACTAAGCCTCTTGGTGAAGGCACCAAAGTTTAGCACACTCTCAGCGGGTACTCTAAAACCCCTGAGTGCCCCTGTCAGCAACAGTTGCTTCTGGACAGCTCCTTAAGTTGAAAGACCGACAAGATTTGAATGCACCAAAATATTCCTTGCACCAAGTTGATGATCTTCCAATAGCTAATGCTTGTCATGGTACAGTGCCTATAAAATATATTCACCACCCAATGCTCCCCCACCATCGACGGAGGTTTCCATGTTTTATTGTTCTACGACATTGAATCGTGGTGTATTTAATGTTGGGTTTTTTGACACTGATCATCAGGAAAAGACTGTTCCTTTTCAAAGTGAAAACAGATCTGTACTAAGTGATCTAAATTAATTACAAATATAAAACACAAAATAGTTGGTTGCATAAGTATTCACCCCCTTCAAGTCAGTATTTAGTAGATGCATCTATGGCAGCAGTTGCAGCCTTGAGCCTGTGAGGATAGGACTCTATCAGCTTTGTACATCTGGACACTGCAATTTTCCCCCATTCTTCTTTACAAAGCTGCTCAAGCTCTGTCAGATTGCACAGGGATCACGAATGAACAGCACTTTTCAAATCCAGCCACCAATTCTCAGTTGGATTAAGATCTAGGCTCTGATTTGACCACTCCAGAACATTAACTTTGTTGTTTCTAAGCCACTCCTGTGTAGCTTTGGCTTTACGCTTGGGGTCATTGGCTTGCTGAAAAACAAATCTTCTCCCAAGTTGCAGTTCTCATGCAGACTGCATCAGGTTTTTCTCCAGGATTTGCCTGTGTTTTGCTGCATTCATTTTACCCTCCTCCTTTACAAGCCTCCCAGGACCTGCTGCAGTGAAACATGCCCCCAGCATGATGCAGCCACCACTATGCTTCATAGTAAGGATGGTGTGTTTGTGATTATGTGTAGTATTTGATCTGATGGCCAAAAAGCTCAATGTTGGATTCGTCAGACCATAGAACCTTCTTCCAGCTGGCTTCAGACTCTCCCACATGTCTTCTGGCAAACTCCAGCTGAGATTTCATGTGAGTTTTTTTTTCAACAGTGGTTTTTTCTTTGCCACTTTCCCATAGAGCTGTGACTGCTGAAGCACGCAGGCACAGCTGATGTATGCACAGTTTCTCCCATCTCAGTCACTGAAGCTTGTGACTCCTCTAGTATTGTTGTAGGTTTTTTGGTGGCCTTTCTCACAAGTCCTCTTCTTGCACAGTCACTCAGCCCTGCTCAAGGCAGATTTACAGCAGATTTCCATATACTTTCCATTTCTTTACTCCAGCTGATTTCATTTGGCTTTTTTGACACTGATCAACAGAAAAAGACTCCTTCATGTCACCAGTTGCAGCTTTATAGGATGGTGGCACAGAGAAATCCACTGTTGAAAAAAACTCAGCTAGAGTTTGCCAGACGGCACGCGAGAGACTCTGAAGCCATTTGGAAGAAGGTTTTATGGTCTGATGAAACTAAAATTAGGCTTTTTGGCCATCAGACTAAATGCTATGTTTGGCATAAGCCAAGCACCGCATGTCATCAAAAAGACACCATCCCTACCGTGAAGCATGGTGGTGACTGCATCATGCGCTGAGGATGCTTCACTACCACAGGCCCTGGAAGGCTTTTTAAGATGGAGGGTAAAATTAATGTAGGAAAATACATAGAAATCCTGTGTGAAAACCTGATGCAGTCTGCAAGAGAACTGCGACTTGGGAGAAGATTTATTTTTTAGCAAGACAATGACCCCCAAGCATAAAGCCAAAGCTACACAAGAATGGTTTAAAAACAATGAAGTTAATGTCCTGAAGTGGCCAAGTCAGAGTCCAGACTTCAACTAAATTGAGAATTTGTGGCCAGAATTTGTGGCACAATCCCCATGCAATCTAACAGAGCTTGAGCAATATTGTAAAGAAGAATGGGGAAAAATTGCAGTGTCCAGATATGCAAAGCTGATAGAGACCTATCCACACAGACTCAAGGCTGAAATTGCTGCCAAAGGAGCATCTACTAAGTACTGGCTTGAAGGGAGTGAATACTTTTGCAATCGATTTTTTTTTATATTAGTAATTAATTTAGATCACTTTGTAGAGATCTGTTTTCACTTTGACACAGAAGAGTCTTTTTCTGTTGATCAGTGTCAAAAGCCAAATTAAGTCCACTGTGATTCAATGTTGTAAAACAATAAAATATGTAAACTTCCAAGATGGGGGTGAATACCTGTTATAGGCCAGAACATCCCATACTACTGTAAGATTTCTGTGATGCATCTACTTGATACAAGCTTCAAGAAAGTGTATTGCTTTCTTTTCCAGACGATCTTGGCAAAACTCCCAGTCCATAAAGAAATGCATGATAAGTTCTTATGTGCTCCACTCAACATCTTGCCAGATGGGAGTGAGACTCCAAATGTTCAGGAAGAAAGTGGTGGAGTGGGATTCCCCCAGGATCAACCAACTGAGGGTCTTCGTGCTTTTTGGTGAGCTTTGGCAATGAGGCATTTTGTTAAATGGCATTAACCATTAAATGCTCAAGAAACCATCCCATCAGATCCCACAACCCCTGCAGGACATAGTATGCTCAGAAGCAGGATCAGAATCAGATCTATTATCACTGACATATAACGTGAAATTTGTTCCAGCAGTGAACTGCAAGTCATAAACATTACTAGAAGTTCAAAAAATAATTAAGTGCAAAAGAGGATTAGTGTTCATGGGTTCATGGACTAGTCAAACATCTGAATGATGAGGGGGAGAAGCTGTTCCTAACATATTGTGTGTGCATCTTCAGGCTTTTGTACCTCCTCCCTGATGGTAGTAATGAAAAGAGGGCATGGTGAAGGTCCACAATGATAGATGCCATCTTCTTGAGACGTTAACATGTAAAGATGTCCTCGATACAGGGAGAGTTGCCCTTGATGGAACTGGTTGAGTCTGCACTTCTCTGCACCATCTTTAGATCCTGTGCATTGGAGCCTCCATACCAGGCAGGGATGCAACCAGTCAGAATGCTCTCCTCCATACATCTGTAGAAGTTTGCTAGAGTCTCCAGTGACACACTGTACCAAATACCTTCAAATTTCTAATGGAGTATGCCTTCTTGGTAATTCATCAATACGTTAGGTCCTGGATAGATCCTTGAAGGCTTTGTTAGGTATATGGTTCCATCCTTTCTCTGCACACATTATACCTGATGTGTGTGCTCCAACCCCTCACCTTCTCTTCTGCTGAAAACTATTTGCTTCTCCCTTTACTCGTCTCTATATCAAGCTATCGATTTGCTTTCCAATGACTGACACATGTGAAAACAAGGTTTCACTCCCAGATGAGCTCAATGCCTTTAATGCATGCTTTGACTGACCAAATGTGAAACTCGAAACTGCTCACCCTTTCCACTGCTGACCTCTCAGTGAGGACTGACTTGTGTTCTCCCAAATTCCCAGTCCTGAAGTTCAAAATCAATTCTGTGATCTTGTTGTCCCAACACTACTTAACCAGCTGATCTGTCTCACTCCTTTATGCCTACTTGTGGCTATCTGAAATTCTGCCAACAAGAGTGGAGTCACTGCTGAATATAGAGAAAGCATTTGAGCTGTGCCTAGCCACACAGTCGTCAGTGTAGAGCAGAGAGCTATTGATTGTCTAATGGACTTTTGCTCCAAAGTGTTTTTCTGTAGAAAATTTCCGATAAGAGAAGAGGTGGTGCAACAATATCCAACTGAATAGAATGTTGCCCATCCTTCATAATGGCAAGGGGCAGTTAGAGCCTCCACAAATAGCCACACTTGGTGTGTATGTTTTTTAGTTCTAATGCACAGGTTGAGGCAGCCATACAGGAAGGTGGCCATCATGTTGAAGGCTTTGTTGGGTGTGCCTTTCCCTCCTTTCTCTGCACCTTATACTCAATGTACGTGCTCCAAACCCTCACCTTTTCTACTACTGAAAATTAATTTGTCTTCTCCCTTTACTAGTCTCTATATCCAACTATTAGCTTGCTTTCCAAAGAGTGGCATATGTGGCAACAAGGCTTTGCTCCCAGATGAGCTCATGGTTTTTATGCTCACTTTGATGAATAAAACATGAAGACACCTTCACAAATTCCTACAGCCCTTGATGATTTTGTAATTACAGTCTCTCAGGCTAACGAGAGAGCATTCTACAGGAGGGTGAGGCATCTTGTCCAGACGGGGTGCCCGGCTGAGTTCCAAAGACCTGTGCTATTCAACTGGCTGGAGTCTTCAACCTTTAACCTCTCACTTCAGCAATCTGAGGTTATTCAAGCAGGCTTCAATTATACCAATGCCCAACAAACACATGGTAACCTGCCTCAGTACCTATCATCAAGTAGCACTTACATCCACTGTAATGAAGTGCTCTGAGAGGAGAGCGATGAAGCATATTAGCTCCTGCCTGAGATGTAACTTGGATCTGCTCCATTTTCCATTTCCAGTAGGTCTACTTCAGATGCATTTTGTTGGCACTTCACTCAGTGTCACATACCCCGTGACGGGTTAAAGATCCAGCAGAAATGGAAAACACTTTGAAGTCCAGTATTGCTATTAAATAATGGTATTTATTAGTAACTATGCAATACAGTAATATAAATACAGATAAATCAAACAGGTTAGCAATGATTATATATAAGTAAGTGTGGAAATATATGAAAACCAAGCTTCTTCAAGTCTAGGGGTAAATAGATAGTCTTACAATGATGAGTAAAGTTCATTTCAGTTTGTGGTATTGAGTTGAGTAGTGATGGAGAGAGAGAGGGAGAGATTTGAGTCTTCAGGTGGGCTGACACTGGCGATCTTCCTGTTGTCCTCTGAAATCCTTTAGAAGTCACTGACTGTGACCACAACAGTGGGGACCGTTCTTCTGTGGTGGAATTATCAACCCAGGTGAGGGTCGGACACATGAATAACTCCCCACCGCTCACACCCTTTTCACACTGCGAGAGCCACTGATTGATCCTCCAAAACCCACCTTTTCTGTGGGCACAACAAAGCTCATTCAGTGTCCAAAACCATGTGTCTGTAGATCTAACAGCTGACCTTCTAATTATCTCACCATGATGAATACCAGCTGTCCATCAAGCAGCTCCATCCCTCCTCTCTCTGTAAGAACTTGGAAGCTGCCAGTGTCCTTGCAGAAAGTATAAACATGCTGCAGAGAAACCATAACATCGATTGTCCATCAAATAACTCCATCTCTCTCTCTTTCTATGGCAACCCAAAAGCTGACAGCAGTGGTCAGTGTCCTTGTAAAAGTGTAAACTCGAGCTGAAAGGCAGACGATGCCCCTCTCTCTCTCAGCAGAAATCCAAAAGTTAGTCTTAGTTCTTTCTTGTGCCTCAAAATGACAGTCCACAGCAAAGAGGAACCCCAGGGGTACATAACACTCAGCCCTGGAACATCTGGACAGTGAAGATGCATACATCAGGTTGCTCTTCATTGACAACAGCTCTGCATTCAATACTACCATCCCTTCAAAACTAATTAACACGCTTCAAGACCTAGGCATCAATATCTCCTTGTGCAATTCAATCTTCGATTTCCTCACTTGCAGTCCCCAGTCAGTTTGGATTGGCAGCAGCATCTCCTCCACAATCACCATCAATGTAGTTGCATCCCAATGCTTTTGCTTAATGCTCTGCTCTGTTCACTTTATACTTATGACTACGAGGCTAAGTACAACTCCACTTCCATATTCAAGTTTGCAAATAACATCACTATTGTTGATTGAATCAAAGATGGTGATGAATCAGCATATAAGAGGGAGATTGAAAATCTGGCTGAATGGCACCACAACAACAACTTCAATGTCAGCAAAACCAAAAGAGCTGATTATCGCCAACAGGGGGATGAAACCAGAGGTCCACGAGCCTGTCATCATCAGGGGATCAGAGGAGGAGATAGACAGCAAATTTAAATTCCTTGGCGTTATCATTTCAGAGGATCTGTCCTAGGTCCCGTCCAGAAGGCACTGCAGCACCTCTACTTTCTTAGAACCTTGCACAGATTCAAGATGTCATCTAAAATATTGACAAACTACTATGGACATGTGATGAAGAGTAGTCTGACTGGTTGCATCACAGCCTGGTATGAGAACACCAATGCCCTTGAACGGAAAAGCCTACAAAAAGTAGTGGATACAGTCCAGTTCCACCACAGGTAAAGACCTCCCCACCACTGAGCACATTGACAAGGAGCACTATTCCAGGAATGGATCATCTATCAAGGACCTCCACCATCCAAATGATGCTCTCTTCCACTGCTGCCATCAGGTAGAAGGTACAGGAGATCTACGTCCCACACCACCAGGTTCAGGACCAGTTATTACTCCTTAACCATCAGGGTCTTGAACCAGAAGGTTTAGCTACACTCATCCCAACACTGAACTGGTTCCACAACCTACGGACAATCTATGGACTCACTAGTAAGGGCTCTACAACTTGCGTTTTCAATATTTATCACTTATTTATTGATTATTATTATTACTTTTTAAATCAATTTTTGTACGTGCTCAGTTTATTGTCTTTTGCACATTGATTGTACTTGTTGTGTGCATTTTCATTGATTCTGTTGTGTTTCTTTGTATTTACTGTGAATACCTGCAAGAAAACGAATCTCAGGGATGTATATGGTGGCATATATGTACTTCGATAATAAATTTACTTTGAAATTTGAACTTCTGAAAATTCACGTTAAGATACCACTGAATAATTCAACAAAGCTACCTACAAAGCTTGGCTACAATGAAAAACCCCTGAGGAAGTAACAGCACTTGATGAAGTACATAACTGAGATGATCGTATCCCATCTTTCAGAGCAACTATCTGCAGTACAACTGTAAATATTTCCTGATTTGCCTTTGGGAATATGATGGGTAGCTGAGTTCTTGACCCACTATAATCTTTCAGAATAAACTACTTCCACAATGTTGTTGGACAGCGAATTCGAGGATTTAGACCAGGGGTTCCCAACCTGGGTTCTATGGCATAAAAAAAGGTTAGGAACATCTGATTTACACTAAGCAATGATGAAGGAGTAATTATATGTATCCAAGGCAATACAGTGTCTGTAGGAATCCTAGAGGTGGTGGTGTTCCCATGTGCCTCTTGCCCTTGACCTTCTTGAGGGTAAAAATACAGACTTTGGCCATGCTGTTTCCTCTCAGTCATTAAGTAACAGTCTTTAAGGATTTCTTAATGCTTTTTGTAATATTTGGAATGGAGGAGTTAAAATATTGAAATAGAGAAAATGTTTTAATAATCAGAAGGATACTTGGGGGAATAGAGCAGGTAACTTTAGAATATTGTTTTAACTTAAACTGTTTCAGGTTCAGGCTAGTAAATACTCAATTTAGGATGGTTATTATGGAGCTCTTCATGCAATGCGCACTGAATGGGTATTTATATACAGAGAAAAGTCCTGGTTAATAGCTAGAAGGCTGATACCAGTGGTGTTCCACTGGGTTGGTACTTCCTCTCTTTGTTTTTGTAACATATGTTACTGATCTGGACTTCCTCATGGGAGCATAATAAAAATAGTTTTCAATTGTCACAAAAATATTGGCCTAATGATTAATAGTAAGGTGGGAAGTTTTTCTTTGTGGGAAGACGTACAGTATCTAACTCAACTGGACTCCAAATTGTCAAAGGGAATTTAGTTCAGTGTGGGGTAGTACATTTGGGAGGTGCTGCGGAATAAGGGAATATACAATAACTGGTAGGATATTCAATCATGTAGAAGGGCAAAGGGACTTTATCATGTACAGTACATCCACAGACAACAAGATAACATGGTTAAAAGGACACACAGCATGCTTTCCTTTCTTAGATGAGGCATAGAACGCACTAGAAAGTTTGTGCATGAAGTAGCAAGAGCACTAGTTAGGTCAGAGCTTGAGTATCACCTTCAGTTCCAGTCACCAGATTTACAGATTTACACGAAAAATGTGCCTTCACTGGTGAGAGTGCAGACTAGATGTGTGAGGATCTAGCTAGGAGTGGAAAGTTGCAAACATGAGGAAGGATTGGACAGGCCAGGACTGTTGTCTCAGGTAAAGAAGAGGCTGGGGGGGGAAACTGCCTGACATGTCTAAAATGTCAGAGGAGATGGAGAGGAGAAGATGGCGGCACAACGCAGTGCGCGCAGCCACTCTGGTGATGAATATCTGTTACTTGTCAAGTAGGGTGCTGTGCACAATTCTGATTTGATGGAGGCAGACATGAGAGCACGGAGGAACATCTGGTGAAACTTCTGAAATGCCTATTTCGCTGCCGCTGCTACTGTGTGATCCGAAATCTCCAGAGGAGAAGGCCCCGAATCCTTGGCTTTGCTTGTTGCTCGGCGGCTGGGGTGAGGTCGAAGCGCTCAGCAGAGATGGTGCTCAGTGTCGGAGGCTCGAAGTTTTCAGACGGACTCAGAGTCGGCTGTGGTCGGGTGCTTCCAGGATGCTTCATCGGCAAGTGTGTGGCGCTGGAGGCTCATGGCAGGGAGTATTTCTCCCTTCTACCTTCTGCGTGAGATGCTGGGGCTATTGGGACTTTGGGACATTTTTTTACCGTGCCCATGGTCTGCTCTTATCAAATTACAGTATTGCTTTGCACTGTTGTAACTATATGTTATAATTATGTGGTTTTTGTCAGTTTTAGTCTTGGTCTGTCCTGTGTTTCTGTGATATCATACTGGAGGAACATTATATCATTTTTTAATGTATGCATTTCTAAATGACAATAAACGAGGACTGAGTGTCCTCATAATCTAAATCTAATCGAATCTAAATTGAGGAACCTACATAGAATAAATACAACTTATGTATTTCCTTCTGTAGAAAGGTAAAAAATTGATTTAAAGTTATTGGTAGGAGAATGAGAGAAGCAATGAGGATTTTTTTTTCTCCTGGAGAGTGACTGGGGTTTGGAAATAGCTGGTAGAGGAAGAAATCTTCATCACATTTAAAATATACTTAAAAGTGCATATATTTGAACAAGTAAAACTTGCAAAGTTCCAGAATTAGTATAGAAAGTTGGGATTAGATTGGGTAACACACATCAAAGTTGCTGGTGAACGCAGCAGGCCAGGCAGCATCTCTAGGAAGAGGTACAGTCGACGTTTCGGGCCGAGACCCTTTGACGAAAGGACTCGGCCTGAAACGTCGGCTATACCTCTTCCTAGAGATGCTGCCTGGCCTGCTGCATTCACCAGCAACTTTGATGTGTGTTGGTTGAATTTCCAGCATCTGCAGAATTCCTGTTGTATTAGATTGAGTAGTTCTTTTTCAACTTCTATGGACCAAATGGAGACAAGATAGTCTTTTTCTCTGTTATAAATCTTCTATAATTTCAAGTAGCAATGGAGAAGCGGTGGGATCTTTTTGGATGGATGAACTCAAATCGACTTGGCTTGGTGACTTCTCTTATTTGTCATTATCTCGTGGTTCTGAGGAGCTACCAGGAATTTAAAAGATGTTTGAACCAAGAACAATTTCAATATTGATGAGGATTGAAATGCCAGGGAAGGTAGGTTAGGAAATTAGGAGTGTGAAGGGGAATTTGGTACCTTTTCTAACCAAGGGATAACATGATTTTCAGATACAGTATACGAAAGGGTCACTGTAATGTATGTTTGGGTTTGGTCAAAAGATTTAGCTGGTGGTCTTTATAAAATCAAATATTGCAGAAGCTTAAATCTGAAACAAAGCAGAAGTACAAGGTAAAAAGCATTTCAGAATGTATATTGTATACATTTCTCTGACATTAAATGTAGCTTTGAAACCTTTGAAACCTTTGAAAATGTGTCAGGAAGCATCTGTGGAGAAAGAATTCGAGTTAACATTGCAAGTTAGCATTTTATCAGAACTGTACTGTTTTCTGCGTTTCATTTGTTTTCTGCTTTCCTGGTCAATATTAATTCTCTGTTGGTCCTTTATAAATTTAACTTCCTCTTTGTTTGTCTCAATTGCTTTCTGACTCTCGTTAGGGTTAGTAGGTTTTGGTCATGCTATGTCAGAGTCATGGGGTCATAGAACACTACAGCACAGAAACAGAATCTTCATCCCATCTAGCCCATGCCAAACGATTAATCTGCCTAGTCCCATCAATTTGCGATTGCACTATAGCCCTCCATAACACTCCCATCCATGTAACAATCCAAATTTCTCTTAAATATTTAAATTGAATCCACCACTTCCACTGGCAGCTTGTGCCACGCGCTCATTACCCTCTGAGTGAAGAAGCTCATTGTGCCAAAAGCTTTCATTATGGCTCTATCTACCTATGATGCCACTTTCAAGAAATTACGGATCTGTATTCTCAGATCCCTTTGTTCTAACATGCTCCTCGGTGCCCTACCGCTCACTGTGCAAGTCCTAATTTGGTTTGTCCTCCCAAAGTAGAAGACTTCACACTTGTCTGCATTAAATTTCATCTGCCATTTTACAGCCCATTCTTCCAGGTAGTCCAAATCTCACAGCAAGCTTTGATAGTCTTCCTCATTGTCCACCACACCCCCAATCTTGGTGTCATCTGCAAATTGCTGATTCAGGTTACTACATTACCATCAAGATCATTGACATAGATGACGGATAACAATGGACTCAGCGTCAATCCCTGCAGCACACAATTCCTTCAAAGTGCCCTCCCCTTCTTGATTCTAAATTCTAACCAAATTACCTCACTGGAAAATTACCCGCCCCTCCCCAAAACATCAATTCTGAACACTGCTGTAATGTCCTCCCCTGTCAAAAAGGCAACTCCCCCTCATCTCTCACTTGTACTTCTGTCATGCTTGTGTCCTGGAACCAGTTCTGCTTTTCTCTCAGCCCTATTTTTGTTCTGGCTGTTAATTCTCAGTCTCCAGATCTAATCCACATCCTGAAGAGATTCCAAGAACCTGAATCCCTTCTTCCTGCACCAGCACCTCAGCTGTGCAGGTCTATCTTTTTATTTCTGTCCTTACTAGCAATAAATAGGTTTAGCTTCATGTTTACCAAGGTGGGCAGGGACGAGTTGGGTGAACGTGCCTGTTCCCATTCTGTGTTACTCCATGGCTCTGATAACCTAACACACTCTTAATTCATACTTTTTAAAAGAAACCGCACAGCAGTGCCTTAATTTTCTGCTGAAGCTGGTGAATTTCAAAGAATCAGTGCACCAGTGGGTTTCAAGGAAACACAGGCACCAGAGCACCAGTGAAAATCAAGAGAGCAATGGGAATGGGACTTTTTTGCGTTTGTGTGGAACATGGGAAAGTTCAGCTTGTAAACCAGATGCCATGCCACAGGGATTTCCAAATCATAGTACAGCAGAAACAGATTTTTCCAATGAAACTGATCTGTTTCCAAAATATGCTTCATTCATGAAATTTACAGTTAATCTGCACAATATATTAATGATAAACTTGATTGTCTTAAATGAATATCAAGTCTAATCTAAAAGAAGGTATAACTGATGTTTATCGTCAAATCTTTATCAATTACGTATATCTTAAAAGTTTTCTTGAATTAATACAGATTATTGTTCCGCAGGCTTCAACACTATCAGCGATAATTTTGCAGTGCTTGGCTCTGCCAAAACCACTCCTTCCTTGTCTGTTCCTTTTGGAACTCATGCAAATTGTTGGAGACTGATTGGCAGCTGTATCACCACTCCCACTAGTAGTTTCAGAACTATTTCAGCAGTGAACTGTAATGAATTGAATTGGTATACAGTGGGACTGGCGTGCATTGGAGTAATGCTGTAGACTTATAACATGGAGTGTATAATTCTAATTGGAGAAAGGGATTACAGAAAGAAGTTTCATCCTCCAAGGGTTACTGCTGTGTGCTGTTGTATTGTTTTCTTTGCTCTTTTACCGGTGAGTGATGCCTGGAAGCAAAGTAAACCTCGCCTGAAGTTCTCATACAAAGGTAAAAGGCTCATATGTGTCAGATATTTCCAGGTCTTTTTTTAACATCTAGAGTAATATCAACCTCATATTCTTTACTGTTAAACTTGGAAAAACCAGCAAGACACTGTGTTTCTGACATGTAACATGAGAAAGTAATTATTTTGACACAAGATGCATATGGTTATAATTTCAGCTAAAATTTTTCTGAATTGCCATTCAAGCTTTAATTAAACTCTATAAAACTAAAAGATTCACAAAGGTTTTGTGTAAATTTACCTTAGAGATATCAAATAATGATTTAGTAATGGTACTAATTCCAGTCTTGAAGATTCCAGTAAATTCCTCAAAGCAAAATTGTAAGTGCAATTGTATATAAATTTGGACAAGTGACAAAATCTCACTTCCTGGGTAGAAGATTGCAAACTTTACGTTTACCTTTTATAGCATGAAATATCAATTTGGCATAAACAATTCCTGAGCCACTGGAATTATTAGCTTTCTAGTCAATGCTTGTTTCTACATTGTGGGATTAGAGATTGAGCAGATGCTTTGTGAAGAGCAGAAGCAGTAAATGACTAAAATCTATTTCAAGTAGAGAACTGTAATGAATTTGATGAAGGTGCTGAAGGCAAACTGCCTGGAGGTAATTGTAAAAAAGGCAATGGTCTGTCTTAAATATACAAAAAGCCTGGCTTCTTCACATGGAACGTTCATGGTTGATTTCAACTGTTCTTTCCTCACCTTGTCTTCAGCTGCTGCTGAAAACGTGACTGATTTAAATCATATTTATTACTTCTATTTTTTAAATGGATAAAATAAATTCAGAAGTGGCATAACGATCTGCTGACAGCAATAGGTCATAAGGTGTGGGTACATTGTTTTTTTAAACCATGGAAGCAATGTTTCAGTTCCACACCAGAATAAAAGCTCTACTTATACACATCTTGACATGTGTTACCTCATTATATGAACTACTTCTTAAATGTTTAACCTTCATTTTTTAATTTAAAAAAACAAATTATAGCATTATTTGACTTACAACATAGAAGCAAAGAATTTACCTAAACTTTGAATTTTTGCTTTTTCTAAGGAATGGTGACCATTAACATGAAATATTTAGTGTAACCTGACAAGCTAATTTCTGCTATATCTTGTCTTTAAGAAAAAAAATGTAATGCAAGCTGTTCTCAATCTTTAAATTGTAAACCACTTTTATGAGGCTTTTGGGCTATAGATCAGCAGAACAATGATAGAAATTAACTTATAATGTAAATTTCTGCACCCCTTTTAAACCAAAATAAAAATGAATGGGTCTGTAACAATCCTGTCAGGGTTAGGATAGAGTAAACTTTTCCCTTTCTCCTTTTTTATAATTAACTGTCAGCATTCTCTCTCTCTCTCTGTCCGTTGGAATGTATCTCTCTGTCTGTCTGTCTGTCTCTCTCTCATACACACACACACACACACACACACACACACACACACACACACACACACACACACAGATCCCACTTACATTCCCTTTGCTTTTTAAGCCACATTGGGAAATAGATTATTGGGTATTAATTATTGGATTTGCTGCAGTGACCTTCAACTCAACTATAGATGCCATGGCAATAATTATGCAGAAGAAACATTTGCTGCTGTTACTGATGTCACAACTCTCTCTCCCTCTCTCCTCTCCTTTTTCCTCCTCCTCTACCTCTTCCCCATCCCCTCTCCTCCTCTCGCCTTCAACCCTTCTCTCCCTCCCCTGTCCACGCTCCACCAACTCCCTCTTCCCTCCCTTTTCCCCTCCCTCAAAGTCTCTCTTTCTCACGCACACCGTCTCTTCATTCTCACACAGACTCGCTGCCTCTCTTTCTCACGCACTCTGTCTCTCTCTTTGTGTGACTTCACCAGTGTGGCACAAGAGAGGTTTAGTTTTTTTATGAATACCAGATTGTGATTTTGTGCTTTATATTTCCAATTTCTCAATGAAAAAGGTAACATTTAAAGCTCAGTACCTTATATGCAGCCTTACACGAAGCCCAGAGTTGCTGTAATAAATCAAAGTTATGCAGAATTTTCTCCAAATACTTGTTCTCCAGAGCAATGCAATCTATATATCTGACAGATACTAGACATTTGGCATCTGGTATAGGTCTGGAGGAAGGAGGTATGTATGTGAATTTTAATGTAAGGTTGTTACTGACAGAACAGGGGGTACTGTGACCTTTACTGCACAAAGAAATTATTCCGTTTATGCCATGAACTGATACATACATCATAAATATATCCAATAAAAGGAAACCTAGGGATGTCCATGGTATTAGGTATTAGATTAAAGATTGCATTAATTCTGTTTTACATGCTTTAAAAAATCTGTTCCCAAGGAATAAACCGAACTTTCAAAATAAAGACAATTCCTCCAAGTACACACATCTGTAACAAACAGAGTTTGCCGTCATCGCTGTTAGAACTGAGAATGTATTCGGTTCACAGAGCGACAAAATATTTTTCCACTCACACTGTTCCTAAAATAAGTTGGATGTAAAAGTCTGGTTGGTCTTGAGATTTTTATTTACAAACACAATGAGCGCTATGTTGCTGAAGGAGCTGTCAATCACTTATTCATTTATCTTCTGTGGCATATGGAATTTCTTTAGTTGAAAGGATTATGTTAATTGAAGGAACGCAGTTAGTGATCTTCTCATGACAGCATGCTTAGTGCTCGCAGCTGGTCATAAGTTGCCTTTGTCTTTCCCCCATCAAACATCACTGCTACTTTTAATGATTATCCAGGAAATAGCTAATTACCATATGAATCTTCAGTGAACATCTAGCCGCATTGTTTAATTAGTCAGCGATTGATTGCAAGGAGCAGCCATACATAACAGTTATGCTGTTGTCAAGGGAAGAAATTTCAGTTTTATTTTTGTTCCAGTGATTAGCTTTGTGCAGAGTTTGTTTAATAAAAACATAGACGCTGCAGTATCTAATCCGCATTGTTTAATTAATCAGCAATTCATTGCAAGGAGCAGCCATATGTAACAGTTATGCTGTTGTCAGGGGAATACATTTCGGTTCCAGAGATCAGCTTGCTTAATAAAAATTACAACAGCAATCGCAGGAGCAACAAGTGATGGGGAGCAGTAGTATTTTCTAAATCCACCGATTGTTGTATATCGCTTATCACTTGTATAATGGCGCTGGAAATCTTACTGTATTGCAGATGAGATTAACTAAAGATTTTACAGCTGTTCTAAACTCCCATGGAAAATCGTCTTCAGGGACATGCACATCTGCTCCTTATGAACACTCCTGGCATATTTTCTGAAGAATACATGTAGAAGAGAAAAAAAAATTCTATAGCTTTATTCATCATTCGGGATTTTTTTCCATAGAAAAAAGAAACTATATAGATTAACAAAATCTAAACTCTTGACAGGTTAAGGGAACAAATGAATGAGTTGTGTGGGTTGACAAACTTTCAGCAAAACTGGAAGATGCTTGAGATGAATGCTTTGTATTTGAGAACAAAGCCTAGGATGGGAATGGTACTAAGGAAAGAAAAAAATAAAATGTGTGGAAGTAGAACATGGGAATGGGGACCTGGCCAAAAGGATGATTGCTTCAGGAACGTGTAAATGGTTGGAATGGATTATAACTGGTGATTGAGGAGATAAAGGGGTAATGAAAAATCTAAATAAAATATAGTTGGACTCAACGCTTTCAGGATAGGGAAAAGAAAACTGGTTTGGAATGTTTCTTCAAAATCATTTCTGAAGAGAGTTGGCGTGTGCGAGTGTACATACATATAAATACATAAAATAGGAAGAAACATAGAGTAGTCAATAAAACTACGTATTACTGCAAATTAAAGAATGCAGTAATTTTCATTGCATATGTACTATTGAGAGACCAGCATCAGTGAGCAGTTAACAAAACCCAGCAAGAAGTCAGAATCTTCAGCAGTGCTGAAAGGAAACAAGATCATAACAGTAGGAAGTGAAAAGGTGTAGAACTGGAGATGGTGAAAATAAGATATTCTTGGAAATAGAGTTAATCTTTATTTTGATTCAGAGGATGCAGTGGATGCTTTCTCCACCACTGAGCACATTGAGTGAGAGAGAACTTCTTCACTCAGAGGTTGGTGAAAGTGTGGGATGAGCTGCCCGTGCAAAGTGGGGGATGTGCGTTCGCTTTCAACATTTAAGAGAAATTTGGATAGGTACATGGATAGGAGGGATATGGAAGGCAATGGTCCGGGTGCAGATCAATGGGACTAATGGTTTGACATGGACTAGATGGAGCGAAGGGCCTGTTCCTGTGTTGTAGTGTTCTTTGATTTTGTAATTCTTTTTACATAGAGCTTTGCTACAAGAAAAATGAATTCTTCATTAAGGGCCCAACCAACCAGACTATGCTTTCTTCTCACTACTACCAGGAGTACAGCAGGAGGTATGGTTTCTTTAGGTTCAGACAGCCATCAGCTTCCTGAACCGGCAAGAGTAACTTCACTCAACAAAACTCTGAATGGATTCCATAACCTACAAACTGACTTTCAAGCACTCTTCCAACTCATGTCCTTAGTGTAATTTATTTTCTATTTGCACTATTTGTCTTCTCTTCTCAGTCTTTACTTATGTACCATTTTGCGTAAATTCCATATGTTTCCTTATTTTCTTGTAAATACCTGCAAGAAAATGAATCTCAAGTTAGCAACATATATGTACTTAAACAATAAATTTACTTTGCATTTGACTTTGACTTAATGTGCATGATGCATCTGAAAGCTTCTAGGCACCAAAAAGGTGAAATCTTTTAAATATACAGTATATATTTTTAAATGAATAAATTTAATGAGTGATTTGTTCATGATGTCTAAACATCAGAAGCTGAGAAGTTTATGGTAGTAGTCTAAAGTGCCGAGAAGTTCTTTTTTCCTGCTCTCTCTTGAAAAGTGGTACTTCAATCCACTTCAAAATCACTTTTCTGGGATTTATGAACATAACTTTCTGCCTTGACAATCTTGAAATATGAAAATGTTACTGATCACATTGGTATCTTTTTGTGAGCAGATCTATAGAAAATGCTACTTCAGCCATAATCTCACGAAAGCTGGACATCTGAGTAATTAATGTGATGCTCATTACACATGATATTCAGAATAACATTCTAATAGCTATGATGATGAACACTTCAAAGTTGAACAAGAACAAATTGCCCATATGTGAGCTTCGCATATGATACAGTAGAAACATTTGATGGACTTTGAATTGATTATTTTGGACTTGGAACAAGAATGTTAATGCGTGTCCATTTACTTTGGCTAATGGCCTGTAGGACATACAACTCCTTTTGAGGTCCAATTTGTGAGATCCAAGGCAAACATCAGGAATGCAAATTGATTTAAAGAGAAAATCGTTTGGGTCACAGATTTAATAAGTTTTGGCTGAACATGGGACTTTCACGGTTCTTGTATCAGACAGTTGACTTGTTCACTGTTCCTTAAACATTTTAATTCAAGATGTTCCAGCTGTTGACTGTCGCACATCTGAGTTATAGTCATCAATGGTACTTACTCTGTGAAATAAAGAAATGAGTCACCTGTAGTACTTCAGCTGAATCATGATGTTCTTTCTGAGCATGGCACGAGAGAGATTTGTTCACTTATAAGCAAATTACTACATTACTACGGATTCAGATTTATTTATCATACGTACAGGGGAAACTGGTGGAGTGCATCGCTTGCATTGGTATCCAGCACATCTAAGGATGCTAGGGGCCGCCTGCAAAATGTCGCCATGCATTCCAGTGCCAACACAGCTCGGCAGAACAACAGAAAGCACAAAAAAACGGAATACAACAAGCAACAGACCAGCAACAGCAAAAGCAAAACAAGGCACCCACCCACCCACCCACACATACAAGCGGTCCTCCATCTCCAGGACAGGCCTCAGGGCTCCAATCAGCTATAGATCAGCTATCAAGCTTGAAATTCTGGACTTCTGATTTACCATCAGCCTTCGATCTTTGGTATCGACCCCTGGACAAGCCGATGGCAGGACCCCAGCCTCGAACTCCACACTTGCCTATTGACCAGCCCTCGTGCCACCTCTTGCTTCCTGCTTGGACATCTAATACAGGGTCCCATCGACCTGGGACAGCTCCACATCCCTTGATGCCTATCCACGTTGCTAACCTCTAAGTGCAGAGCAAAGGCCTGGACTCCAGATGTCCCATGGCCCATGTCCACATTGCATTCCTTCACACGTAGAGCAGAGCCTAAGCTCTGCATGTCCTTTATCACTCATCCATGTTGTTGACCTTCAAGTGCGGAGCATGGAGCAGAGGCCTAGAACCTGGCCTGATCTCTAACTCCTCCACACCCTTGTCCCTAAAACCTAATCTTACCCTTTATTCCCCTCTCTGTCTCCAAAACCATCCCTACAAACTTAAAAAAAACACTGGCATAAGGCATTGGAAAAAGTAAACTCTGTGGCTCTGATATATTCATCCAATGTCAGATGCTGAAGTATGCTTAATTCCTTGCGCAGTTAGTGCATCCTGCAAGGTCAAGAGTGTTTCATCAAAACGGAGAACAAACACAATAATTTAGTCTTACAACCTTCCTTTGTTTTTTAAAGTTATCAGAGGTCTAACAAATGCTAAATTGTGAAAACAGTCCTGGCCATTTTGCACCCTTCAGCTAAGATCAACACCTCACTTTTTCTGTTCATTACCACCTAATGCAGGGTTTCCTATCTTTTTAGTGCCATGGACCCCTTACCATTAACTAATAGGTCCATGGACCCCAGGTTGCTAAACCCTGATCTAATGCTATGTTGGAATTTGCTCTGCTTGAATTGTCCACATTTCAACAAGTACATTGCAGAAGTATCTTCATTGACTGTAAAGTTACTTAGGACACATAGGTGTGAATACAATTTTCCTTCTTTATGAAAATAGTAAAATAATTTGAGACTTTTGGTTGGACGACCCGTCACAATTGCTGCAAATCAAACAGATGATTAGCTGATTTTACGTTAGTCATGTGGCTTCAATTGTTGATGTTGTTCACTGTAAGTGGCAGGAGCCAGCTCCTGCAGAGCAGGAAAAGAACACAGAGTGCTGATCATCCCCTGAAAAGGATGGAAAATAGTGGAGCATGTTATTATGTGAACTGATCGTATGGGACTGTGCTGTAGAGAGGTTGGGTTGAAATGGTTGCCAAAGCTCAGTTGGTTCACAATTGTGCTCAGAACAGGAATCTTTTTTTTAAATCTTCTTATTGAATAAGTATACAAAAAGGTAAGCCATATAGACACTAATACACTGTTAGAATATAATAAAATTACAGAAGATATTAATACAAAAAAAAATACTACAAACAATGTAATTTAAACATAACATACCAAGGTAACATAATAGTATACTAATTTTATATATATATCAATAGAGAAAAGGAAAAAAAAAACACCAAAAAAAACCCACCGTGCAACTAACTAAAAGCAAAGCAAAGCAATGGGCTAACTTGAAACCAAACAGAGTTAAACTTAAAATCACGTCCTCAATCCCGACCTCCATTAAAAACAGTAAAAAAAAACAAGAAGGGTATATATTACATTAAATGAAAATATTGAATAAAAGATCTCCAAGTCTGTTCAAATTTAAATGAGGAGTCATAAAGATTGCTTCTAATTTTCTCCAGATTCAAGCATAATATCGTCTGAGAAAACCAAAAAAAGGTAGTTGGAGCATTAAGCTCTTTCCAATGTTGTAAGATACATCTTTTCGACATTAAAGTAAGAAATGCAATCATTCTACGGGCTGAAGGGGAAAGATTACTGGAAATTTTAGGTAGTCCAAAGATAGCAGTAATAGGATGAGGAGAGATATCTATATTCAATACCTTGGAGATGATATTAAAAATGTCTCTCCAAAAAGTTTCCAAAGTAGGGCAAGACCAAAACATATGAGTTAAAGAGGCTATCTGCCCCGGACATCTATCACAAAAAGGATTAATATGAGAATAAAAGCACGCTAACTTATCTTTGGACCCATGTGTGCTCTATGAACAACTTTAAATTGAATTAGGGAATGTTTAGCACAGATAGAGGAAGGATTGACTAATTGTAAAATCTGCCCCCAGTCATCCACAGAAATGGTAAACCCCAATTCCTGTTCCCAATCTACCCTAATCTTATCAAATGGAGCTTTCCTAAGTTTCATAATAATATTATAAATCATAGCCGATGCACCTTTCTGACATGGATTAAGGTTGATTATAGTATCTAAAATGTATGTAGGAGGAAGCATTGGAAAGGAAGAAAGTATAGTACTTAGGAAATTTCTAACTTGTAGATATCTAAAAAAATGTATTCTTGATAAGTTATATTTATTAGATAATTGTTCAAAAGACATAAGGGAACCATCTAAAAATAAATCCAAAAACCGTGAAATACCCTTAGTCTTCCAAATTTGAAAAACACGATCCGTAAAAGAGGGAGGAAAAAATATGTTACCTAAAATAGGAATCGCTAACCCAAATTGATTAAGATCAAAAAATTTTCTGAATTGAAACCAAATACGTAAGGTATATTTAACTATCGGGTTAGACACCTGTTTAAGGCGTTTCAAATCAAAAGGAAGAGAGGAACCTAAAATAGAGCCAAGTGTAAAACCCTGAACAGATTGTAATTCCAATGCTACCCATTTAGGAATGGATAGTATATCCTGGTCAAGTAACCAGAATTTCATATGTCGAATATTAATTGCCCAATAATAAAATCTAAAGTTAGGTAATGCTAAGCCTCCATCTCTCTTAGCTTTCTGTAAATGTATTTTACCCAGTCTCGGGTTTTTATTCTGCCAAATAAATGAGGAAATTTTAGAGTCAACTTTGTCAAAAAAAGATTTTGGAACAAAGATTGGTAATGCCTGAAATATATATAAAAATTTTGGCAAAAAAAACATCTTAACTGCATTAATACGACCAATCAAAGTTAAATATAAAGGAAACCATTTAGATGAAAGTTGAATAATATGGTCTATTAATGGTAAAAAGTTAGTCTTAAATAAATCTTTGTATTTACAAGTAATTTTAATCCCAAGATATGAAAAATAATTATTAATCAATTTAAATGGAAATTTATAATATAAGGGAAGTTGTTTATTAATTGGAAAAAGTTCACTCTTACTAAGATTTAACTTATAACCTGAAAAAAGACCAAATTGTGCTAATAGCTCTAAAACAGCCGGGATGGATTTTTGAGGATTAGAAATATATACAAGTAAATCATCAGCATAGAGTGATAATTTATGGGACTTTAAGCCCTGAGTTATCCCAGTAATATTTGGAGATTCTCAAATGGCAATTGCAAGAGGTTCTAAAGAACAGGAATCTTGTCATACTTACCCTTGAGTAGCTCACAGAACTGAGGCAACTCCTCTGAGGCAGAAAGCTGTATCAGACTTGACCATGGACTAACTTTGTCAGTCCATGGCCTCCTCTACTGCCACGATGAGGCCATGCTCAGGATGGAGGCTCAACACCTTAAATTTCGTCTGGGTAGCCTCCACCTGATGGCATGAACATCAATTTTTTTTTAGATTATGAGAACACACTCAGTCCTCTTTTATTGTCATTTAGAAATGCATACATGCATTAAGAAATGATACAATGTTTCTCCGGAGTGATATCACAGAAAACAGGACAAACCAAAGACTAACACTGACAGGACCACATAACTATAACATATAGTTACAGCAGTGCAAAGCAATGCCATAATTTGATGAAGAACAAACCATGGGCACGGTAAATTAAGTCTCAAAAGTACCCGAGTCGATTGACTCCCGAGTCCCCGATAGCAGGCCGCAAAAAGGAGAAAATCCCTGCCATAAACCTCCAGGCACCGTCAACTTGCCGATGCCTTGGAAGCAGCCGACCACAGCCGACATTGAGTCCATCCGTCCGAAAACTTCGAGCTTCCGACCAGCCTCTCCGATGCAGCCTCCCGAGCGCCATCCTCTGCCAAGCGCCTTCGACCTCGCCCCGGCTGCTGAATCACGCAAAGCCGAGGATTTCGGGGCCTTCTGCTCCGGAGATTCCGGTTACCACACAGTAACAGCGGCAGTGAAGCGGGCATTTCAGAAGTTTTCCAGATGTTCCTTCGTGCTCTCACGTCCATCTCCATCAAATCAGAATTGTGCACGGTCCCCTACTTGACAGATAACAGACATCACCACTGAAGTGGCCGCGCGCGCTGCCGTCGCGCCGCCATCTTCTCCTCCTACGAAGTTCCAATTTCATGAACTTCCCACAATTTCTCCCCCTCCTCCCCTTCACCTTTCCCCATTCCTGTTTTCCTCTCTCAGCTTATCTCCTTACCTGCCCTCTGGTGCTCCTCCTCCTCCCTTTTCTTCATGGTCTTCTATCCTCTCCTGTCAGATTCTCCCCTTCCCCAGCCCTTTATCTCTTTCAACCCCTCCCCTACATCCGGTTTCACCTAACACCTTGTACTTCTTCCTCTCCACCCTCCCCCTCCCCACCTTCTCATCTTACTTCTCCTCGATTTTTCCTGATGAAGGTTCTCGGCCTGAAACAGCAACTGTTTACTCTTTTCCACTGATGCAGCCTGGCCTGCTGAGTTCCTCCAGCATGTTTTGTGTGTCGCTTTAAACTTTATTTGAGAGGAAACCCAGTGGCTCCTAATAAGTGTCTGGTGCCATGCGCAGCCGACCGTTGTATCTGCCAGTGATCTCATATCTTCAGAAACAAAAATAAAAGTTCCAAGAAATCTGTGCTAGTTCTAAGAGAGATGAATTTCTTAGTAATATTTGCTGAGAATATATTACACAATGAAATGAACATATTTTTCAAAACATCAGAATTTGGCCTGAACATAAACGGCTGCAGATTGCACAGTTCTGAAATATTTCACACAAGTTTTAACAAGAGACTTGGCCTTTCTAATAAGATGTTCAGTAGTTATTCAGTGATTATTTAATGAAACTATTTTTAATCAAAACATACATTTGACATGTACACTCCTGTCAGAAAATTCAACTTGATTTCTCAAAGTAAAGTTAGTTACTTGTGAAATTATTTTATTACAAATATAGAATTCAAATGTGAGGGCATTTGAAATGCACTTGGGTAAGCAAGCAATGTCAATATCAGGAAGCAGTCTGGTGCAGTCTAGTTTAATGTAACATTTATTTTGTTTCAGTAAATCAAAAACTTACAGAATATCATTTCTAATGTTTTTGAAGAATTTACAGTGTTGATAATTCCAGCAACTTCCTGCTAATTAGAAAGTAAATTCCATCAGGTTGGTAGAAAGTAAAGCTTTGTACATCCAAGTTTGGAACTGTGCTCAAACCTCCATGATTCCTGTGGCCTGAAACCAAAAGAGCTGTCAGCAGTGTATCTTCAGTTTGCCTCTCCCATGCTGGTCCATGGAAACTCTGTTTCTTGGAGCATGACAGTAATTTACATGAAAATGATTAACTGATTTAAGCAATTAACTGACTTAACTAATTATTTCATGGAAAATTAAGTTGAGCTGAAATGGATTGATTGTTCCCTACTTTGATCAATGCTTTATGTCATGCTCTTTTCATTGGTAACATTCTCACTCAGGGGTTCCCAACCTTTTTTATGCCATTGACCAAGGGTCTGTGGATGCCATGTTGGGAAACCTTGGCTCACTTCTGTTCAACCATTTATCCTGTGCATGTTAACAAATTGGAACCTGATAGAGCAAAGCCTAGATCTTAAGAATCCCATCCTTATTTAAAATTTCCTACAAGGCATCACTACTTTCTTATCTTTAATTTTCTGGAGATTTCTGTGCCGCCAATTTAAGCCTCAGTCTTCCACAAACCCGTTCAGCCATGCCTTCAGCAACCTTAATGCAGTCTATCCCTCTCCTCTATTTCCTTTGTCAAGATACTCAATAAAACCTGCCTCCATTATCAAGCTTTTGGTGCTACAATATCCTTTAATGGTTTGCTATCAAATTTTGATTGATAATGCCCCCATAAACTGCTTTAGTGCACTTAGCCATGTTGTTGTTTTTGCTTTCATGATTTTTTTGGATGAGTTTTTAAACAGGGGCACCTCATCTTTCATATACAAAAAAAAACAGAATTTGTAAGAAATTCCCTTAAGTTCTCTCAGCAAGTGCCGTCAAAATTGGGGTACATGATTACTTGTTTCCTTGTTTTTTTTTTTGGAAGGTTATGGTGTCTGAGCTGGCGGCCATGTTTTCTACAGTGATTTAATTTGAAACATCAGACTCAATTGGATCTAAAGCACATTGGAACATATCACGATCTTAAAACGCACTGTTGTAGACTTTTATTAGGATAGGTAGATGATATTAGAAGAGGAAGATGGAAGGGTTATTATACCTTTAAGGGTATGGACCTGCTTTGAAATTGGGCAGCTTCTGAGGCCAAGGGTGTCACGTGTATCTGAATGACACCAATACTTTATGTGGTTGGCCATTGTGCTGAAGGAAGTCTCGGGTGAACCTGACACCAGTTGAAGGATTAAGGCCTCAGGAAGAGTAGATACCAGAGTCTCTTGATCAAGTAACGGGGAGTCAGGGGTGGGAGGGGTAGAAGGGGGGATAACAGGAGATTAGAAAGTTGGAGGGAGTGGTGCAGTTACACACCAGGACCTGAAGGTGTGGGGGAAGCAAGGATGGTAGTACCAGTCTTGAAAATGCATTGCTTAAAGGCAACTATAGTTCAGAATATTGTGATCTAAGATTCAGGTCAACTTTGCAAGCCCTGCAATGAAGCAATTTGACCCTAAGACTACCATAATCACCCTCCTCTCCAGAAATAACCAGCCTTCCTATGCACATGGAAAAACAGAACTTTGAGCTCATTGACTTTATTAACTTTGCCTCCAACTTTCACCCTGCCCTCAAGTTTACCTGGTCCATTTCCGACACCTCCTTCCCCTTTCTAGATCTTTCTGTCTCTGTCTCTGGAGACAGCTTATCCACTGATGTCTACTATAAGGCTACTGACTCTCACAGCTATCTGGACTATTCCTCTTCTCACCCTGTCTCTTGCAAAAATGCCATCCCCTTCTTGCAATTCCTCCGTCTCCGCCGCATCTGCTCTCAGGATGAGGCTGTTCATTCCAGGACGAGGGAGATGTCCTTTTTTAAAGAAAGGGGCTTCCCTTCCTCCACTATCAACTCTGCTCTCAAACGCATCTCCCCCATTTCATGCACATCTGCTCTCACTCCATCCTCCTACCACCCCACTAGGAATAGGGTTCCCCTGGTCCTCACCTACCACCCCACCAGCCTCCGGGTCCAACATATTATTTTCCGTAACTTCTGCCACCTCCAACGGGATCCCACCACTAAGCACATCTTTCTCTCCCCCAACTCTGCTTTCCGCAGGGATCGCTCCCTACGCGACTCCCTTGTCCATTCGTCCCCCCCATCCCTCCCCACTGATCTCCCTCCTGGCACTTATCCATGTAAGCGGAACAAGTGCTACACATGCCCTTACACTTCCTCCCTTACCACCATTCAGGGCCCCAAACAGTCCTTCCAGGTGAGGCGACACTTTACCTGTGAGTCGGCTGGGGTGATATACTGCGTCCGGTGCTCCCGATATGGCCTTCTATATATTGGCGAGACCCGACGCAGACTGGGAGACTGCTTTGCTGAACACCTACGGTCTGTCCGCCAGAGAAAGCAGGATCTCTCAGTGGCCACACATTTTAATTCCACATCCCATTCCCATTCTGACATGTCTGTCCACGGCCTCCTCTACTGTAAAGATGAAGCCACACTCAGGTTGGAGGAACAACACCTTATATTCCGTCTGGGTAGCCTCCAACCTGATGGCATGAACATCGACTTCTCTAACTTCCGCTAATGCCCCACCGCCCCCTCGTACCCCATCCATTATTTATTTTTATACACACATTCTTTCTCTCACTCTCCTTTTTCTCCCTCTGTCCCTCTGACTATGTCCCTTACCCATCCTCTGGGGTCCCCCCCCCTTGTGTTTCTCCGTGGACCTCCTGTCCCATGATCCTCTCATATCCCCTTTGCCAATCACCTGTCCAGCTCTTGGCTCTATCCCTCCCCCTCCTGTCTTCTCCTATCATTTTGGATCTCCCCCTCCCCCTCCCACTTTCAAATCTCTTACTAACTCTTCCTTTAGTTAGTTCTGACAAAGGGTCTCGGCCTGAAACGTTGACTGTACCTCTTCCTAGAGATGCTGCCTGGCCTGCTGCGTTCACCAGCAACTTTGATGTGTGTTACTTTGATTGAATATTTATACACTACTATTCCGTTCTTTATCTCTATGTTCTTATTAAGAAAGTTTATGCAAGTGGAATAAACAGGAAGGTAGTTAGTATATTTTGGAGTTTAGTTATGCCCATTTTAAATGATCAAGATTGGATTTATGATTGTCTCACATATATATACAAGTAATTAGAAGCAATATGTGAACTTGATTCTTCTCCTAATCTTTGGCACCAAAACTGCTGGGAGTTAAGACAGCAGAAACTCAACGAATGATATAACTTTACTGCAAATTTCTAAAACCACACAGCATGAAGAATTTTGAAAGTTCAATCCCAGCTAGAGCACTTATAAGAATTTGACTAAATTCCCTGCAGGTTCTGAACTAGTACTGTGCCTAATATGGTTCCACACGCACACACTACTGTAGGAAATACCTTCCCCACCACATGAATAACATGATCAGAGATTGTTTTTTAATTCTTCCCCATTGGAGAATTTGAAGCAAAGGGCACTTTCTTTGTGGAACAAATCTACATCTTTATTACTTTAGCTCTGTCTGAATTGGACCATATGGGGAAATAATCCTCTGCCTTCCATGGAGATCTTCTCTCATCAATTTTAGTCAGAGGTGTGGTACATCATAGGCTTCAAAGATAGAGTTGCACCAACTAATTGAAAGTTTAGACATCTCTAAATTTTGTGAGAATAGTGATGCAAATTTAACTGTTGAATTCATGCAGCTTCAACCCTGTCTGACTTCTTCAATGCTTATCTTAATGTCAATCTTGTTAAATTTATTTCCTGAAAACTATTTTTGTTTCTACCCAGGTGTGGGTTTTTAAAATCAGTCTGGCACCACTGCCCATGAAAAGCCGGAGATTGCTTTACTGTTGGGACAAGTCTGTGTCAACCAACAGTTCCCTGGCCAGAAAACCTCTGCAGAATCCATGCACAATTTACTAATCCATTTTGCAGCTTACAAAAGAATTGGTGGCAAATGGATAACACTCCATATTGGGTCATGTGCTTGGGGGCTTTGAACATACACTCAATAAATGGATCAGATTACAGCTTTCTATAGCTGATGTTTCAGCATCTTCTTACGTTGATGCAAGGCCTTGCAATTAAAAAATGCATCTAACTTCAGAGTCTATGGCCCTTTCAGACTTTCAATTGATGGATTTATTTTTGAGAATTACATAGTGACACCCATTTGAGCACCTAGCATTTTCATTTCTCCTTCCATCTTCAATACCGGTCCAATCACCACCCCCAACACTTACCCTTCTCCTCACCTACCCCACAGCCTAATTTTGTGTCCATGGAAACCATCCCATCGTATTCATGGAAAAAGACTCAAGCAATGATTACTATGAGGTCACCTCTCATGTCATCCTCTAAAACTGCAGAAAGCATCTTAATTATAAATCAATGTAAAAATGATAACTTCCAGAGTGCAGGTCCTCATTTTTATCCTATATATCTAAGGCTTAAAGGATCAAATGCTAGATTTAGATGATTGGTCCTTGCTGCAAATTTAGATGATTTTTAAATAGATCTTTCAAAATAAACTTCAGCATGATATGTATTAAATGGAGAATTTTAAAAGAGCTCCTCAGTTGCAATGTATTTAAATATATTTTCTAATATATTATTACCAAGCCTATGTTTCATGAGAAAGTGGATGAAAAGATCAGGTCAAGATTTTATTAAAAGTTGAGAAAATTAAAAATAGTGTAATCTTTGAGTCAGGATTGGTAGTGCTTCCAGTGTGAAATCTTTTTCTTTAAATTTCAACTGTAGATTTTTAAAAAAATTCTTTAAACTACATCCTTTCTAAAGCAATACTAGATTCACACTCTTTCTTTTTCTCTGATAAAGAATCATCGTGCGGTTATGAGCTGTGGCACTCCTTAGATCCATAATGAAAATGAAGGCCTGTGGGATTCCAAACTGTTCAACATGACGAGGATGTCACAACCAGGCTTAATCATACACTTGACTAAAATTCAGCTTACTGAGTGCTTTCCCACAGTGGTCAAAGGATAGGACAGAAACCTGAACCACATCCTGTTACTGAGCTGAAACCCCGCACCTCCATCCATTCCTCTTATGACCACGACCTTACCCCCTTCACTGAAGGTTTGGGACCTCCATCTGTCACAAAGGCTGCAATAACATAAGTCAGCATGAACCTTGGATCTGCATGGATCAATTTCACCTCATGTTTGCTTAATAAAATTGGGAAGAAAATCCCGAAATACTTGTCTTTCTGAAAGCATGTAATAAAAAATGTGCAAACTGTGATATTATCCTCACAGCTCCCAAGATGTTTTACAAACAGATTGGCTTTGTACACAGTTTCAACTTTTTATTGGACTTTTCATGCCTTTGCATCCATCACCTAACTTTTCCTAGACAAGTGGATGAAGTAACTGAGACAATGGGTTTCTCAAGGGCTGCAGTACGCTGCTGCTTTCTAACCAGATGAAGAAGGCATTACCAGACAATACTCCAAGGAGTGGCTGCTCCAAATTCCTTTGAATTATCCATTATTTAATTGATAAAATTTTCCCAGTTATATTAAGCGAAAATAAAAAGCCTTTGAAGAAAAGTTTATTAATATCATTCCAGGTCACAAAGTGCTGTTTTTTTGGTTCATTCTTAACAAGGTGGCAACTAGTAGCCTGTCTGATCTGGAAAGGGAACTAGAGATAAGTAATAGTGCTGTTCGGTGTTATTGCTTGCATAGTGCCAGAACATTTGCACGAGCTTAGAGGTGAATAAAACCTAAATGATGCAAAAAAGGCATCCAAGGATTCATTCAGAAGTAAGGACAGAAACTGATTAAGTTATTAATGACTTGACTTCCTCCTATATGGTGGAAAATAATCTATCAAATTTTATAGCAGGATGAAGACCAATATTATGTGGATAATTGAAGTAAGCTATGTTTGGGTTTTGCATCTTTCACTCTTTACTTTGTCATTATTTATGCCACATCCCAGTCATATTTACTTCTTGGGAAAGACCAATGCCAATGTTGAAATACCCTGTCTGTACTGTTGAGTTATGTGATCATCTCATGGGGGAACATGGGAACATAACATTAGTTGTTCATTCAAGTGTAAGACATCCCAGAAGTTTAGACCCTAACCCTAACCCTAATCCACTCCCAGAAAATTGTTAACCCTTGCAATGAAGTGTTGGTTCATGACGTTGACAGTGATTCTTTGAGTCCTTCATGTGTGACCTGGAGCTGTCACTCTTTATTTTAGGTTTCCAGAGTCTGCAGTTTTTTAAAAAATTACATTTACTGTAACGTTCTGACTGATTGCATCTTCCAGTCATTCACATGCTCATGGATACATGCCATGTCCCCTTAAGATAAAGATCACAAGGAAAGACTGGCTGGGTGGCAGGTTACCCCCTGTAGATGTGGGAGCTGCTTGTTATTCTCAGAGCAGATTGATTCTCTCCAACAGTTTGATTGTTCGAATTCAGGGTGATGGATGAAAGTCAGTGTTTCGGATTTTTATAGCTGAAAATTAATGTAGGAGTTTATTTGTGTTCCTACTCCTCCCATGAGTCGCACACTCAGAGTAATACAGTGCAAAAACAGGCCCTTTAGCCCTAATCACCCAAGCTGATTAAGGAGTCGATCTGCGTTAATTCCACTTTCCCATATCCTGCTGTTCCTTTTCTATGCAAGTACCTGCCCAAATGTTATTTTAAATGCTGCGACTGTATTTCCCTTTGGCTCTCCTAGCAGCTTACTGCATATTCCAGCGCCCTTCTGTGTGAAAATCATGCCCTCAGATTTTCTTTAAATATTGCTCCACTCACCTTAAACCTATGTCCCCTGGTTTTAGATCCACCCTGCTTTTGGAAAAGTTCCTTGGCTATCGGTAGATAGCCCTTTAATGCCCTTTATAACTGTATAAATCTCTATAAGATCACCCCTTAGACTCCTGCACTCCAGTGAGAACAATCCCAGCTTAACCAATCTCTCCTTGTAACTGAATCCATCCATCCTAGGCAATGTGCTTGCTAATCTCTTCTGCACTCATTCTAGTTCCACCACATCCTTTCTATAGATTGGTGATCAGAACAGCAGACAATATTCCGAGTGTGACCTAACCATTGCCTTGTGCAGCTGCAACACGATGACTCACCTGTGATACTCAACACCCCTTCCTATGAAGGAAAGCAAGCTAAATCCCTTCTTCCTTATCTTATCCGTCTGTCACCATTTTCAGGGAGCTATGAACTTGCACTACAAGGTCCTAAAATGCATCACTCTTCTATGCTCCTTGTCATTTACTGTAAATGTCTGGCCAGTATTAGTCAACACCAAATGCGTCAATTGTCTGGATTAAATCTCTTCTTCCACTGCTCCAACCAAATTTCCATCTGATCTGTGTTCCTTGGTATCCTGAGCCAAGCATCCTTGCAATCTACAACTCCTCCAATTTTGCGTCATCAGCAAATCTTTGGTATCAAACCACAAATGTTTAAAAGGACCTGAGGAGTAACTTCTTCGTACTCTTCGACCATGTGTTCATCCAGACTTGCTACCACAGCCACAAGTCCTTCCCAGGAACTTGCCCCGGCTGCCATCTTGTGCTACATGGGGGCCAGTCATTTAGTGTGTACTACTCCTGTTTTTCAGCATCTGCAGAATCTCTTGCGTTCTTCACACAAAGCCTGGTTTTGCTTATGCACTGAGCTGCTGGTAAAAGTGGTTGAGGCAGGTAGATTAACAATATTTAAAATTAATTTACAGAGGGACTTGGGATAGGAAAGGTTTAGAGTATGGGTTCCCAACCTTGTTTATGCCATGGACCCTTACCATTAACCGAAGGATCCATGAACAGCAGGTTGGGAACCCCTGATTTAGAGGGATATGAGCCAAATCTGGGCAAATAGGACTAACTTTGATGGATAACTTGGTCAGCATGGACAAGTTGGGCTGAATGGCCTGTTTCTGTGTTGGGCTACTCTATGTCTCTATGACTCCAAGGATTCATTCGCTAACAAAGTACCTGATATACTTTTCCTCCATTTTCCTGGTCAACCTCTCAACTTCCTTCATTAATCAAGTTTCTCTAACATTATCATCTTTCTTTCTTACCCTACAGGTTTTAAGGGTTATGAGTTTTTGATGAATTGGGGAGTATTTATGTATATTCTGATAGAACATGTGCTGCAATATGGAATCATATCTAGTTTTATTGTTAAGCAAATAAACAGGAGAGGTTCCGGAGGATTGGAGGGTTGCGGATGTTGTTCCATAATTCAAGAAAGGGAGTAGAGATAGCCCTGGAAATTATAGACCAGTGAGTCTTACTTCAGTGGTTGGTAAGTTGATGGAAAAGATCCTGAGAGGCAGGATTTATGAACATTTGGAGAGCCATAATATGATTAGGAATAGTCAGCATGGCTTTGTCAAAGGCAGGTTGCTCCTTACAAGCCTGACTGAATTTTTTGAGGATATGACTAAACACATTATGGAAGGTAGAGCAGTAGATGTAGTGCATATGGATTTCAGCAAGGCATTTGACAAGGTACCCCATGCAAGGCTTATTGAGAAAGTAAGGAGGCATGGGATCCAAGGGGACATTGCTTTGTGGATCCAGAACTGGCTTGTCCACAGAAGGCAAAAAGTGGTTGTAGACGAGTCATATTCTGCATGGAGATTGGTCACCAGTGGTGTGCCTCACGGATCTGTTCTGGGACCCCTACTCTTTGTGATTTTTGTAAATGACCTGGATAAGGAAGTGGAGGAATGGGTTAGTAAATTTGCTGATGACATAAAGGTTGGGAGTGTTGTGGATAGTGTGGTGGGCTGTCAGAAGTTACAGCAGGACATTGATAGGATGCAAAACTGGGCTGATAAGTGGCAGATGGAGTTAACCAGATAAGTGTGAGGTGGTTCATTTTGGTCGGTCAAATATGATGACAGGATATAGTATTAATGGCATAACTCTTGACAGTGTGGAGGATCAGAAGGCTCTTGGGGCCCGAGCCCGTAGGACACTCAAAGCTGCTGCGCAGGTTGAGTCTGTGGTTAAGAAAGCATACGGTGCATTGGCCTTCATCAATCGTGGGATTGAGTTTAAGAGCCGAAAGGTAATGTTGCAGCTATATAGGAACGTGGTCAGACCCCACTAGGAGTACTGTGCTCAGTTCTGGTCACCTCACTATAGGAAGGATATAAAAACCATTGGAAGGGTGCAGAGGAGATTTACAAGGATGTTGCCTGAATTGGGGTGCATGTCTTATGAGAATAGGTTGAGTGAACTCGGCCTCTTTTCCTTGGAGTGATGGAGGATGAGAGGTGACCTGACAGAGGTGTATAAGATGATGAGAGGCATTGATCATGTGGATAGTCAGAGGCTTTTTCCCAAGGCTGAAATGGCTAGCACGAGATGGCACAGTTTTAAGGTGCTTGGAAGTAGGTACAGAGGAGATGTCAGGGTTAAGTTTTTTACGCAGAGAGTGATGAGTGCGTGGAATGGGCTGCAAGCGACAGAGGTGGAGGCAGATGCGATAGGGTCTTTTAAGAGACTCCTGGACAGGTACATGGAGTTCAGAAAAATAGAGGGCTATGGGTAACCCTAGGTAATTTCTAAGGTAAGGATGTGTTGGGCACAGCTTTGTGGGCCGAAGGGCCTGTATCGTGCTGTAGGTTTTCTATGTTTCTATGTTAAACACGCATAAACCAGCAGGCACCTTTCAGTCTTCAACTGTTTGCATTTTTGTAAGTTATGATCCCTCCTCACACTGGAGGCACAGCGGCAGAGACTGTGAGTAGTTTCAAACTCCTGGAGGTGCGCCTCTCGCACATGTGCTTATGGTCCCAGAACACATCCTCCATAGTCAAGAAAGCTCACCGCTCCCTCTGTTTTCTGAGTAGCCTGAAGAACTGAATTGAATTGAATTTATTTCTTACATCCTTCACATACATGAGAAGTAAAAATCTTTATGTTACGTCTCCATCTAAATGTGCAATGTGCAATCATAGTAATTTATCATAATTTATTATAAATAGAGCAGTCAATGTAACATAGAGTACACTCAAATCAGCATGAGTTAATCAGTCTGATGAGCCTGTCGGTCCTGCGTTTTATGCTGCGGTACCGTTTCCCAGATGGTAGCTGCTGGGATAGATTAGGGTTGGGGTGACTTAGGTCCCCAGTGATCCTACAGGCCCTTTTTACACACCTGTCCTTAAAACTGTTTATCCTCTCAACCCCAGATCCATTGATGTCAATAGGGGTTAGCTCATCTCCATTTCTCCTGTAGTCCACAACCATCTCCTTTGTTTTTGCAACATTGAGGGAGAGGTTGTTTTCTTGCCACCACTGTGTCAGAGAGATGACTTCTTCCCTGTAGGCCACCTCGTTATTATTTGAGATAAGACAATGTAGTGTTGTCGGCAAATTTAATGAGCAGATTGGAGCTGTGGGTGATGACACAGTCATTGGTATACAGGGAGTAAAGTAGGGGGCTTAGTACACAGCCCAGAGCGGCTCCTGTATTGAGAGTCAGAGGGTTGGAGGTGAGGGAGCCCACTCTTACCACCTGCTGGCCATCTGACAGGAAGACCAGGATCCAGCTGCACAAGGCAGGGTCAAGGTCGAGATCTCTGAGCTTCTTGTCGAGCATGGATGGAATTATGGTGTTGAATGCTGAGCTGTAGTCCAAGAACAGCATTCTCACATAATCACCCTTCTTCTCCAGATGTGTGAAGACGGTGTGCAGAGCAGTGGCTATTGCATCGTCTGTCGAACAGTCGTGTCAGTAGGTGAATTGTAGGGGGTTCAGTTTGGGTGGTAGCAAGCTGCAGATGTAATCCTTGACCAGCCTCTCAAAGTATTTGTTTATTATTGAGGTGAGAGTGACAGGACACCAGTTGTTCAGGTATTTTACCTTGGTCTTTTTTGGTACAGGGACAATGGGGGATAATTTGAAGCAGGAGGGCACTCTACACTGGGAGAGGGAGAGATTAAAAATGTCAGTAAACACACCCGCCAGTTGTGCTGCGCACATCCTGAGTACTCGCCCTGGGATGCCATCTGGTCCCGCAGCCTTGCGACTGTCCACTCATTGGAAACATCTGAGTAACTCAGCCTCAGAGTTGACCAGGTTGCAGGTTGTAGCAGTGGCTTTCCTCGGAGGCTCAGAGTCAGCGACATTGAACCGAGCATAAAAGCGATTGAGCTCATCTGGGAGAGCGGCCGCGATGTTGGCGACCCCACAACGTTTGGCTTTGAAGTCTGCGATGGTATGCAGTCCTCGCCACAAGTCAGTGTGCTATTCATTGCGTATCTTGACTCAATTTTGTCCCTGTATTGTTGTTTCACAGCCATGATAGCTTTGCGCAGATCATAGTGCAAGGAAGGCTGGTCTATACACAGTTATACTCACAACCTTTTACAGATGTACAGTGAAGAGCGTCCTAACATGCTCATCACGGGCACTGCACGATGACAGATACGAGGCCTCTATAATGCGTAATTAAAACAGACCAATGCATCACCAGCACCACCCTGCCCTAGATAGGGTGGCCTAGGAGATAATGATTATGATATAGTTGGGATCACAGAGACATGGCTCCAGGGTGACCAGGGATGGGAGCTCAACGTTCAGGGATATTCAATATTCAGGAGGGATAGACACGAAGGAAGGGGAGGTGGGGTGGCGTTGCTGGTTAAAAAAGAGATTAACGCAATAGAAAGGAAGGACATAAGCCGGGAAGATGTGGAATCGATATGGGTAGAGCTGCGTAACACTAAGGGGCAGAAGACGCTGCTGGGAGTTGTGTACAGGCCACCTAACAGTAGTAGTGAGGTCGGAGATGGTATTAAACAGGAAATTAGAAATGTGTGCAATAAAGGAACAGCAGTTATAATGGGTGACTTCAATCTACATGTAGACTGGGTGAACCAAATTGGTAAAGGTGCTGAGGAAGAGGATTTCTTGGAATGTATGCGGGATGGTTTTTTGAACCAACATGTCGAGGAACCGACTAGAGAGCAGGCTATTCTGGACTGGGTTTTGAGCAATGAGGAAGGGTTAATTAGCGATCTTGTCGTGAGAGGCCCCTTGGGTAAGAGTGACCATAATATGGTGGAATTCTTCATTAACATGGAGAGTGACGTAGTTAATTCAGAAACAAAGGTTCTGAACTTAAAGAGGGGTAACTTTGAAGGTATGAGACATGAATTAGCTAAGATAGACTGGCAAATGACACTTCAAGGATTGACGGTGGATATGCAATGGCAGGCATTTAAAGGTTGCATGGATGAACTACAACAATTGTTCATCCCAGTTTGGCAAAAGAATAAATCAAGGAAGGTAGTGCACCCGTGGCTGACAAGAGAAATTAGGGATAGTATCAATTCCAAAGAAGTAGCATACAAATTAGCCAGAGAAAGTGGCTCACCTGAGGACTGGGAGAAATTCAGAGTTCAGCAGAGGAGGACAAAGGGCTTAATTAGGAAGGGGAAAAAAGATTATGAGAGAAAACTGGCAGAGAACATAAAAACTGACTGTAAAAGCTTTTATAGATATGTAAAAAGGAAAAGACTGATAAAGACAAATGTAGGTCCCCTGCAAACAGAAACAGGTGAATTGATTATGGGGAGCAAGGACATGGCAGACCAATTGAATAATTACTTTGGTTCTGTCTTCACTAAGGAGGACATAAATAATCTTCCAGAAATAGTAAGGGACAGAGGGTCCAGTGAGATGGAGGAACTGAGCGAAATACATGTTAGTAGGGAAGTGGTGTTAGGTAAATTGAAGGGATTGAAGGCAGATAAATCCCCAGGGCCAGATGGTCTGCATCCCAGAGTGCTTAAGGAAGTGGCCCAAGAAATAGTGGATGCATTAGTGATAATTTTTCAAAACTCGTTAGATTCTGGACTAGTTCCTGAGGATTGGAGGGTGGCTAATGTAACCCCACTTTTTAAAAAAGGAGGGAGAGAGAAACTGGGGAATTATAGGCCGGTTAGCCTAACGTCGGTGGTGGGGAAACTGCTGGAGTCAGTTATCAAGGATGTGATAACAGCACATTTGGAAAGCGGTGAAATGATCGGACAAAGTCAGCATGGATTTGTGAAAGGAAAATCATGTCTGACGAATCTCATAGAATTTTTTGAGGATGTAACTAGTAGAGTGGATAGGGGAGAACCAGTGGATGTGGTATATTTGGATTTTCAAAAGGCTTTTGACAAGGTCCCACACAGGAGATTAGTGTGCAAACTTAAAGCACATGGTATTGGGGGTAAGGTATTGGTGTGGGTGGAGAATTGGTTAGCAGACAGGAAGCAAAGAGTGGGAATAAACGGGACCTTTTCAGAATGGCAGGCGGTGACTAGTGGGGTACCGCAAGGCTCAGTGCTGGGACCCCAGTTGTTTACAATATATATTAATGACTTGGATGAGGGAATTAAATGCAGCATCTCCAAGTTTGCGGATGACACGAAGCTGGGTGGCAGTGTTAGCAGTGAGGAGGATGCTAAGAGGATGCAGGGTGACTTGGATAGGTTGGGTGAGTGGGCAAACTCATGGCAGATGCAATTTAATGTGGATAAATGTGAAGTTATCCACTTTGGTGGCAAAAATAGGAAAACAGATTATTATCTGAATGGTGGCCGATTAGGAAAAGGGGAGGTGCAACGAGACCTGGGTGTCATTATACACCAGTCATTGAAAGTGGGCATGCAGGTACAGCAGGCGGTGAAAAAGGCGAACGGTATGCTGGCATTTATAGCGAGAGGATTCGAGTACAGGAGCAGGGAGGTACTACTGCAGTTGTACAAGGCCTTGGTGAGACCACACCTGGAGTATTGTGTGCAGTTTTGGTCCCCTAATCTGAGGAAAGACATCCTTGCCATAGAGGGAGTACAAAGAAGGTTCACCAGATTGATTCCTGGGATGGCAGGTCTTTCATATGAAGAAAGACTGGATGAACTGGGCTTGTACTCGTTGGAATTTAGAAGATTGAGGGGGGATCTGATTGAAACGTATAAGATCCTAAAGGGATTGGACAGGCTAGATGCGGGAAGATTGTTCCCGATGTTGGGGAGGTCTAGAACGAGGGGTCACAGTTTGAGGATAGAGGGGAAGCCTTTTAGGACCGACGTTAGGAAAAACTTCTTCACACAGAGAGTGGTGAATCTGTGGAATTCTCTGCCACAGCAAACTGTTGAGGCCAGTTCATTAGCTATGTTTAAAAGGAAGTTAGATATGGCCCTTGTGGCTACAGGGGTCACGGGGTATGGAGGGAAGGCTGGGTTCTGAGTTGGATGATCAGCCATGATCATAATAAATGGCGGTGCAGGCTCGAAGGGCCGAATGGCCTACTCCTGCACCTATTTTCTATGTTTCTATGTTTCTATAACCTAAAACTAGATATGATACCATTTGCAATACATATTCTATCTGAATATATATAAAGAGACCCCAATTCATCCAGGGCATATGTACAGAAAGGTACTGGAAAAAGGCCAACAATATCACGAAGGATCCAACTCACCCTGTTTACGCACTCTTCGTCCCATTCCCATCAGGAAAGAGGCAACACAGTACCCACACCAGGACCGGTAGACTGAAGAACAGTTACTTCCTCCAAGCTGTAAGGCTGATCAATACTTCCACCCATTAACTGAACCCACCATCCACCATCACCACGACATACACATTGCCCAGTGTCACTTTATGTACGTGTGTCTATGTGTATAACAATTATACATTACATTTCATAGGATTGTTTTTATATTTATATTTATTGTGTTTTTTATTGAGTTCTTTATGCTTATTGCGATTTTGTTTTTATGCTGCATCATAATTAGAGTAATAATCATTTTGTTCTTCCTTACACTTGCATACTGAAGAATGACAATAAACAGTCTTAAATATGAAGCGTGTTTAAAACCAAACTAACTTGAAATATTAGAAGAATGGTAATTTTGCTGTGTTGATCATCATCATCATCACAGTTACAGGTTCCAGAACTGGGGTTATCTTTCTTTGATTCTCTTCCACATGATGGATATTTAATTTAGAAATCTTTACAGATTTCTGTAGGGTACAGGATTGAAATTCTTGCCCACAGTATTCAGTAACTCACCTGCTCTTGAGTCTAAGCCCTCGCATAATACATTTACCGGCATATACAATTGAGTTTTTAATTGTATAAATATATTTTGACATGTCATTAATTATTTGTGCCTGCTCTCACTTTGTAATGTTACAAATCTTCTGGGGTGATACTAGAACTAGGCACAAGTTGGACAAAGCAGAACAAAGCGTTTTGAGCTATTTATCTGAAAAACTGAGAAGCAAGAAAGTATAATGACCCCTTGGTAAAAATGTTTGGTTTACCCAGTGGTTGGAGTGATAATGTCTCCATGAACTATTTTATTATGTTGACAACAAATTTCAAGACATATGCCAGTGATTAAATCTGATTCTGATTGAAACTGCCGAAGCAAAGTAGTTTGTTAATTAACATGGCCACTCGGTCAATATAACCATTGATGTGGAATCATTAGAGTCTGCATTCCGAAAAAAAAATTTCTTTTATATAAACCATGTTTAAGGTAAGTATTTTCTGTTATGTTATTGATTTGTTTGATTAGCCTTTGCTAAACACATAAAGTAAAGAGTTCGATTTGATCTAAGGCATTAAACAAGTGCTGATGTATTGGACTTCTCCTGATCCCTCTTCCTGGTCCTTGTTTTTTCTTCATTATTATATTCAGATAGTTGTTAGAAAGGATTTGAAAACAAAGTTGCCATGAAAGGATTTGAAAACAAAGATAAGAAACTTCTTTGATCTCTAAAAGGCATCCATTAGTCTTGCGAGACCATGGATCTGCGCCTGGAAAGTCTTCTCTCTCCAGGGCGCAGGCCTGGGCAAGGTTGTATGGAAGACCGGCAGTTGCCCATACTGCAAGTCTCCCCTCTCCACGGCACCAATGTTGTCCAAGGGAAGGGCATTAGGACCCATACAGCTTGGCACCAGTGTCGTCGCAGAGCAATGTGTGATTAAGTGCCCAAGGACACAACACGTTCCCTCGGCTGGGGCTCAAACTCACAACCTTCAGGTCGCTAGTCCAATGCCTTAACCACTTGGCCACGTGCCCACTTCTCTATGCTCATCCAATTCATTTTTTAAAATTTTAGAATAATCCAAAATTGAGAAAAAGACATTGCAGTCCCATGTAGTATCCTCAATACTATATAGCACTATACATCAAGGCAACTGTTTGTGAAAGTAAGATTTTCCCATTGGTGTTCCATAGTACAGCATAGTTAATTAGGGGGTTGTACTTGGAATTAACAGTATATTAGGTGGCAGCTCATTAAAGCAGCTCCTTTGTACCTAGTAACATTAGAGGTGAAATACCCAGAGGTTTCCACTGCCATTACAGTTCAGGTTTGGTGTTCATTCAAACATCAGAAACAATAACATTTGAAAATCAACCCAAAGACTATTTTACATCTAAGTAGGCTGAGGTGATTGTGAAATCAAAATGGAAGCACTCTTAGTTTGGAAAGCTGAAACCTCCGGTATCTTCACTTCCGCTCCACAGCTGCAGTTTGCGTTTTATTTTCAGATATTTTTCATAGATCTGCAAGTTATGACAAGCTGAGGGTCAGTCACAAACAGTTTGAATGATATTTTATGTAATGAGGGAATTGACATACTTATTTTTAAATGAAAAAAATCAAACAATATTGTATAAAAGGTCAAACAAAAATCTTAATTATTCTCTTATGTGGATTTGCTAAGGCTATAACTGATACTACTCATGGTGCTTTTAAAAGTTACCATAACTTTCTTACTACACCGTAAAAGTCATTAAAAGTGCATCTATATAAAATTTGTGGAGCAATATATTCCCTGAGAGTATTCTTGACATGACTTTTGTGACTGTTAAAAGAATCAAGTTTAAATTGCAATTATTTTTGCCGTGAAATTGTATACCGATCCCTGCCTGAATTTTTGGCTTAGATTTTTTGATCTTTGTATCATACCTACCATACTAACTTTGTTCCATTCCCATAAATATATTTTAAAAGTTCCCTTGTTGACCTCGTGGCACACAGTTTAGGAACTCATTGTTGGTAAGATGAATAGAGTCATAGCAGTTGGAATTCCATACTGATCAGCGTGAAATGCTGCTCTTTGGGAGGATCGGACATAAACAGTGAATAATGATGCTGGAGGGGGTTTTGAGGAGCAGGGGGACCTAGATGTACAAGTGCAAAGGTTCCTCTAGGTGGCAGCACAAATAGATTGGGTGGTGAGGAAAGCTTCATGGGAATACTTGCCTTCATTAACTGGGGCACAGAATATAAGAGCAGGGAATTTAGGGTGCACCTTTATAAAACAGGTTGGACCTCACTTTGGGTAATATGCATAGTTCTAGTCGCCACACCAGAGGAGGCAAGTGATATCTCTGTAGCGGGTGCAGAGGAGGTTCACCAGGATGTTGACGGGCTGGAACATTACAATTATGTGGAGTTGTTTTACCTGGAGTGGAAGAAGCTGAGTGGGGGCGGAGGGGTGTATATACAATTATGAAGAGCGTAGTTAGGATAGAATGTAAGAAATATATTTAAAAAATGACAAGCAGAGATAGGGTAAATGGGAAACTCTTCCTCTAAAACCAGAGGATGTTGATTGACGGTAAGAATAACATATTTAAAGGGATGTCAGGAAGAAACGCTCACACCAGAGGGTGATTGGAACCTGGAATGCACCAGGGTGATCTCACAACACTGAAGTATCTAGACAAACACTTCAATCACCAAAACATAGACAGCTATGGACCACGTGCTGGTGAAAAGGAATTGTTAAAGATGGGAGAGCATAGTTATAGTGAGTTGAAGGGCCTGTTCTGTGTTGTACGACTCTATTAATCTCTGACTCAGGTGGAACTTCATTGTGCAATGAATTTGTTGAGATTATTCCTGCTAGCTTCCTGCCTCTAGGTCTCCCTTGGGTCCTTGACATGTGGTTAACCCACTAATGTATCATGTGGAATCATGCTGTCATTTTCTTTTTTTCTCTCAGGAACAATTTGCCACAATTTTCCTCAGTGTGACCACATTACAGTTGACTTTTTTAAAATACAACTCAAAGTTTTCATAACAAACTTTCAAGGCTACTTGCTCAGAATTTTGGCAGCAGCTCTAACCTTACTCTGATCATTTATGTGTGTTGAACTGTGTGCTAGTCTTTTGGCAATGATGATTAATATTTGAAATTTATACTGTGCTTCTCTGTCAGATCTGCTGATGAACGACAGTTGTAACCCATTTCAAGGATCAGCTGAGAGTTCAAGTTTCCAGTCTTTATTAATAGATGAAGAAAGAGGGAAACTTCTGGTCGGTGCTAAAGATCTGATTTATGTTTTGAATCTGGAAAACTTGAACAAGGAACCCAAAAAGGTACAAATCATCAACAAAGTAGTTAGATTATGGATATAAAACATTTGATACAAATCTAATTTCAAGAGCATTTATTGTAGATTGAACTTAAATCAGCAAAGTAGCAGATTTTCACTTGTTTTATATGTCAGTAGCAACCCATAAAATAGGGTTCTTGGCTTGCATGTTCTTTTTCAGTGTGGGAAGTAGTTATGCCAAACACTAAGATCATATAGCACTATGTTTTGGTATGTTAAGTGACTGAATAAAATGCTAATGGAAATTAGGACCTACTGTGTGTATCATGTGGTCTGCTGCTTTTATTATTTTCGAAATAATTATGCCGAAGTATAGGACGGGTCTTCAGTTGTAAATTGGAGAAAGGTCAAGTTTGATGACATCACAAAGGATCTGGTAGGTGTGGATTGGGGTTAGTTGTCTTCTGACAAAAAAAATGTTTGGTAAGTGGGAGGCCCTCAGATGTGAAATACTGAGAGTACAGGGTTTGTATGTTCCTGTCAGGAAAAAAAAGGCAAAGCTATCAGGTTTGGAGACCCTTGGTTTTTGAGAGGTATTGAGGCCGTGGTGAAGAAGAAGTTTTGGTGTGTAGCAAGTGTAGGCAACAAGAACAAATGAGATGCTTATGGAGCATAAGAAATACAAAAGAACACTTAAAGAAGGAAATCAGGAAGGCTAAAACGAGGCATGAGGTTGGTCTGGCAGACAAGGTGAAGGAGAATTCCAAGGGCTTCTATAGATATATTAAGAGCAAAAGGACAGAAAGGGACAAAATTGATTCACTTGAAGATCAGTGTGATCATCTATGCATGAAATCAAAAGAGATGGGGGAGATCTTAAATGGATATTTTGCATCTGTATTTACTCCGGAGACAGATGCAGGGTCTAAAATTTGAAGTATCATGTACAGTCCTGGTCATCCACTTGCAGGTAATATGCCAATAAGATTGAAGGAGCACAGAGAAAACTTGCAAGGCTATTGCTGTGAATTGAGGACCTGAGTTACATGGAAAGTTTGAATGACTTAGGATTTTCTTCTCTGAAGTGTAGAAGAATGAGGGTAGATTTGAAAGGGGCACACATGAGGAGTATATACGGGGTAAATGCAAACAACATTTTCCACTGAGGTTGAGTGAGACTAGAATTAGAAGTCATAGATTAAGGGCGAAAAGTGAAATGTTTAAGGGGAACATGAGGGGGACTTCTTCACTCCGAGGGTGGTGAGAGTGTGCAACACACTGCCAGCAGAAGTGGTGGATGCGGCTTGATTACAACAGACTAGGTTAGATGGGCCGAGGGCCCTGTTTCGGTGCTGTAGTGCTCTCTGACTCTGTGACTCTATTCTGCGATCTTCGGTTGGCCTAATGCCCAATGCACACAGTATCTGAAAAGTGTTCAGTGGCAACAAAGAACTTACGATAAAAATGTAAGAACATTAGAAATAGGAGCTATCTGGCCCATTGAACCTGCACCACAATTCACTAAGATATGCGTGATCTGGCCGTGAACTCAGCTCCACCCACCTGCCTTTTCTCCATACCCCTTAATTCCCAGCTATGCAAAAATCTATTTAACTGAGTCTAGAATATACTTAATGAGGCAGCCTCTACGGTTTCCCAGGGCAGTGAATTCCACAGACTTCATATTTAAGTTTACTGTCATTGGCCGAGTCAAAGGTGGGAAGGAGTCAGCATATAGGAGGAAGATTGAAAATCTTGTTGAGTGGTGCCACGCCAACATCAATCACTATCAGCAAGACCAAGGAGCTGATTGTTGACTTCAGAAGGAGGAAAGTGGAGGTCCATGAGTCCATGAGGTCCATGACTCCAGGAGGAGGAAAGTGGAGGTCCATGAGCCAGTTCTTATTGGGGGATCAGATGTGGAGAGGGTCAGCAACTTTAAATTCGAAGGTGTTATAATTTCAGAGGATCCGTCCTGGGTCCAGCACATAAATGTCACCATGAAGAAAGCAAGGCAGCACTTCGACTTCCTTAGAAGTTTGCACCAACCAAAATTCCTTTGGATGAAAATCCTACAAAAAGTAGTGGATATGGCACAGTCCATCACAGGTAGATCCCTCCCCACTGTTAAGCACATCTACTTGGGGTGTTGCCGCAGGAAAGTATCATCAAGGAACCTCACCATCCAGGCCATGATCTCTTCTGGCTGCTGCCATCAGGAAGTAGGTACAGGAGCCACAGAATCCTCACCACCATGTTCAGGGGTAGTTATTGCCCCTCAACCATCAGGCTCTTGAACCAGAGGGGAAAACTTCACTCAACATCACTCGCCCCCTCACTGAACTGTTCCCACAAACTTACAGACTCACTTTCAAGGACTTTTCATCATACGTTCTTAATATTTATTGCCTATTTACTTATCTTTTGTATTTGCACAGTTTGTAGTCTTTTGCACATCGGTTGTTTGTCCATCCTTTTGGGGGCAGACTTTCATCGATTCTATTGTGTTTTTTGTATTTACTGTGTATGCCTGCAAGAAAATGAATCTCAGGGTTGAATACGGTGACATATGTGTACTTCAATAATAAATTTGCTTTCAACATTGAACTTTGAGATTCACTACTTCCTGGGAAAAGCAGTTTCTCCTCTTCTCCGTTCTAATCTGAGTTTGGCACAGCTGGGATTTTTAGTGGTGTGTCAGTACTAACCACTGTTCTCAGGCCAATTATACAGAAGCCATCTTTAAGTGCCCCTGTAGAGAATGCTTCTGTGTAACCTGAAGTATAACTCCTTGACCAATTCTCTGCCTGGCATTGGAAGCCCAGTGTATATAGCACCACCACCCCCCCCAACTTACTTTGCATCAACACAAATGCTCACAGACTAGGGTTAAATTATAGGTGAATGTTCAGTAACTGTGATTATGATTAGACTCCTCTGTGCATTGGATGCATCAACAGTCCAGAATGAAAATGTCAGACTCCGCTGTGACTCCCTGAGCATAATTTCTTTATTAATTCTTCAAAGAAACAAGAAACAATGCAATCCACTTTTTAGATAGATTCTCCCTAATCATTACATAGTGCAGTAAGGTAGAACATGGTAAAGCAATAACAACGCTGAATAAAGTGTAGAGAGTTATCAAAGATTACAACACAATCTCAATCAACGGAGCAAGTGGTCTGCTGACATTCAGATGGAGGTTTCTACAGATCTTTGTTTTATCATAATTAAGTGGGCAGGATAAAGTGTGAAAGATACTTCATACTCTGCAGAATTTCTTTGTAATGTTCTGGGAAAGAATTTCATTTTGCAGTAATCTCAAAGAATGTCAACAGTCTGTTGTGAACATCAGAGCACAGATGTTTAGAAATCTCTACAGGGAAAACTGATGAAAGACAAAACTGACAGAATAAACTGTGTGGCTAATACAACAGTGAAGACAAGAAGGATCAGACTAGAATAAAAATGCTTGCTCTTACTATTTTCATACACACGTTATACACGTTATACACCATACACGTTACCCATTTCACCAATTATACCATTACCATCTCACACCACTCTTGCCCATTCAGATTTACCTGTATATTTCTGTCAGTGAGGAGGGTGGCTCAGAACAGGGGAGCTTCCTACAAAGATGTGGTTGCTACAGGATACTCGTTTGAAATGCTAAGATCGTACAACTGTGAGCAATTTGGGGTGATCCTTGTGTCATCTTCCTTCAGGGTGTGCGGAGTACCAGCCACCTGGTTAATCATCTCCCATGTAATCTCTTATGTCCAGACTTTTACAGTAACTGGCCAAAAGCTTAACATTGAGCCAGCTTATTCTGATCAATCTTCATTCAGATCTTTAAAATATCTTTTTTTTTCCCATCTTGACAGATTTATTGGCCTGCAGCTGAAGAGAGAGTGGAGCTTTGTAAACAGACCGGCAAGAAGGAAGTAAGAAATGGCTCGCACTGTTCCGTAATTTCCACAAGTTCAATTCTATTTCTTAAAAACAGTTTATCATATTTTTTGTCATGTTTATATGTTTTAAAAACTGCTTCCAACTTAATGTATATGAAGTAGTCTGAGTTTTAAAACTGTAAAAATGATTTGTTTTAATCAAGGGAGCCAGGCTTTCTTGGATTATTAGATGTTCCATTTAATATGAAGATGCACTTTTACTTCACATTTCATTAGAGAGTCAATTGAAATATATTTAGTATAGTAATTTTTCTAGCAATCCTGTAATTTTAAAGAGAATACTGTGAGTTTTAGGGGACCATGGAAACAAGAGCCCTGTTGTGTTAAAGGGACCACAAGAACCATGGCCTCAATGCATTTTTAATGCATTAATAAGGAATGCAGGATCTGGGCACCAGACTCTTAGAGAAAATACAGAAATTGGCGTCTGTGCTCAACAAACGTTGTTGACGGCCCTGGCATCTTAAAGAGACCACAAGAAATATGCCTTAAAGCAATAAAGAAGGCAAAAGAACTGGTTCCAAAATGTTTAAGCAAGTACAGGTACTGGCATCAGTGTGTTAAACAGAGCACACTGGTGTATTAAAGGGAGAACAGGATCCCAGTGTCTTAATTGGTGAGCCAGATATAAATATAAATATAAATATTCAATTATCAAATTATTGGAGTTTGATTGTAATAAGCATTAGGAAATAAAGAGTTGTGGAATGGGATTGATAGGATCAATTTCCCTCAGGATCAATGAAGTATGACTATGACTATGACAGCTGACATAGGCATGATGGGCCAAATGGCTCTTTCTGAACTTCAATAACTAACCAGGTAAACCAGTACATAAAAAGTTGATCTTTAACCTGCATCCCCTACTAAATAACATGACTAAGACTAATAATTAATGAGATATGGATAAATGCAAAAACCTTAGCCTGATGTTTAAATGGAAATGTCCAGTGAATTCAAAGATTGGACATGTTATTAACTGGAAGACTAGAGCATGGCTAATGTTGTGCTTTTACTTAAGAAGAGCTATACGGGAAATACAGGCTTGTGAACCCAGTAACAGTGGTGAGAAAGTCACTGGAGGGCATTCTGAGAGATATGATCTACTGATGATTGAAAGGCAGGAACAGATTAGGAATGACTTTTTGTGTGGAAAATCATGTCTCACGAATTTGATGAGTTTTTTGAAGCGGTAACTAAGAGGGGAGTGCGGTGGCAGATGTTTACATGGGCTTCAGCAAGGCCTTTGACAAGGTCCTGCATGGTAGCCTAGTCAAAAAGATGAGATCATGTGGAATCCAATGTGACCAAGCCAATTCTATGCAAAATTGCTGAGATAGAGGGAATCAGAGGATGGTAGTGGAGAGTTGTTTTTCAGAGTAGAGACCTGCAATCAGCAATGGGCAGCAGGGACTGATGCAGGGTCCACTGATGTAACAATTTGGATGAGAATGTAGTTGGCAATCTGAGGATGACACCAGAATTAGTGGCTTAGTGTGGAACTGAAATTGGTTTATTATTGTCACATGTGCCAAGGTACAGTGAAAAGCTTGTCTTGCATACTGTTCTTGGAGAAGAAATCATTTACAGGATTTGAGGTAAGAAAGGATAAAGTGATAACTATGCAGAATGAAGTGTAACAGCTACAGAGTAGGCAGTGGAAACAGTTGTCTAAGATTACAATCAGATCCAGATCAACTGAAAAAGTGGGCCAAGGGATGGCAGATGGAATTTAACTCAGGAAAGTGCCATGTGTTGCATTTAGGTCATTTTAAGCAAGGTGGGACATGCACAGTAAAAGACAAGTCCCTGGAGAGTGTTGTAGAACAGAGAGACTGAGGGTATATGTACATCATTCCATGAAAGTGGCCTCACAGAGAGACACTGGCAGGGAGTTAAAGAAGGTGTTTAGCACACTTGCCTTAATCAGTCAGGATATTGAGTACGGGAGTTGGAAACATCACGTCACAACTGTACAAGATCTTACTAAGACAATTTCAGGAGTGTTACATGTATTTCTGCCATTACACTCGAAAGAGAGAAGGAAAGCTTCTCCAGGATATTTTTGGCACTGGGGGGCTTGAGTTATAAAGAGATTTGATAGGCAGGGCTTTTGTCCATGGAGCTGTGTCACCTGAGGGGTGACATTATAAAGATATATAAAATCATGAAGGGTATATAAATAAAATGAACGGTCTTTTTCCCAGGGTAGAGGAGTCTAAAACTTGAGGGCATAGTTTTAAGGTGAGAGGGGGAAGAGGGAAGATTTAAGGGGAGGTCTGAATGGCATCTTTTGTGGAACATGCTGTCAGAGGAAGTGGAAGATGTGGGTACAATTGCCATGTTTAAAGGGCATTTGGATGGTATATTAATAGTTTAGTGGGATATGGTCCAAGCGCAGGAATATGGGACCGGCTCAGGTAGGCAATTTGGCCAGCATGGACAGTCAAGCTGAAGGGCTTTTATCTGTGTTGCATAAAAGATGACTATATGATGTTAAAACAGATAAAAGAATAATGTTATTATTCAATTCAAGATCTTGTATACCAAGAAAAAAAATTGGAAAAATAATTTTGAACTCTCAAGTTGAATTCTCTTGCTGAAATGTTCAACAATTCTCAAGACAATTAAAAAAAATGTAATAAGGTTAGTATTTAGAGTTGACATGGGACCATTCTTCTGATGATAAGCCAATTGTGATAGCCAATAAACTGAGAGCAAGAACAACTCAACTTCGGTCCAGTTTCATCTGTGGAAAATGAGAGCCTCGGCAGAAAAGAGAGAGAGGGGCAGAAATAAATTGACTCAAGAAGGGTTCTCAGTTATTCTTTTCAAATGGTGCTGTTTGTAAAGAAAATTAGACTTTAGATGAACAAACTTACGTTGCTTCTTGCTTTGTTGTCACGTTTAATACAGTAGCAATGTTTGGCTGCTTTTGTATGACATACAATAGTATGATTGTGTTTCTGCTTCACTGGAAGACCATATATTCCTGTTCATGATATTTATGTTACTATTAGGCAGAATGTGCAAATTTCATTCGAGTGCTGCACAACTTCAACAAGACACATGTCTATGCTTGTGGCACGGGAGCTTTCCACCCTGCGTGCGGATACATTGAACTCGGGCCCCCTGCACAGGTAATGCATTTTGACTCTGTTGAAGGTAATAGTCAACAGCTGTCACTTCAGTTATATCATATTCAAACTTTATAATCACCAGGGCACTTGAGTTCAAGTCTTTTAATGACTATAGCACTGCTGAGGCCAGAGAAGCAGCCTGTTTTCATTATTTGAATTTACAATAACAAAGATTCACAATAAAACATCTTTTCATCACCAGCAACAGATTTCTCTTTGTCTGCCTGTACCTCTTCAAATAAGAATGATCAAATGTATTAATTAAGAAAAAGACTTCTTTACTCAAAGGTGTGCAACAGATATAATGCAGTTACGTATGCTGTAAACTGATGCCTTCAGGATACAGAGAAACTCTATTATCATCCTGCAAAATTATCTACCAGGAGTTTCCCAGCATAAAATATCAACAGGGGAATCAATGCACCGACAAAGGCCCAGAAAGTTTGGATCCCAGCCAGATCTGTGGCACCACTACTACATTGCTACAGAAATTGCAGCTGGAATGCATTGTGAGAGCTGGGAATTTTTGACTTCAGATTGTTTTCTTTGTTATTTTAGTCTTTGTTCAGCCGCCTGGCATGCAACTGTACTAAATACAGTAGGTCCGGATGAAGAGTCCCAGCCTGAAAGGGTCCACTCTTTATTCCTTTCCCTGGATGCTGTGTGACCTGCAGAATTCCCCCAGCATTTTGAGTGTGTCATTCTGGATTTCCAGCATCTGCAGAATCTCTTGCGTTTGCTATATAGGTGAAATCTTTTGAGAAACCAAGTCAACAAGGTCTTGTATGCAACAAGCAGCTTGCTGAGAAATCGAAGGAGAATTCTGCAATGGGTATTTCACATTGGAGATTTTGTTATAAATCGAATGTTGTTGGTGCAGAATCTTGGAATGCTGCCTTAAGTTTATTAACATTTTTGGCCTTCATTTAACCACTAAGTTGTACTGTAAGTTAGCAACAGGAACTGATAATGGGCTGTTGCACTTTTGAACCAACTTGTTTGTTGTGCCACAGTCTCAACTGCAACAGGCACTATTGAAGATTTCATTAATCATAATGAAGAACACTTCAGACACTATTAGATGAGTGACTCCCAAAATCTGTTCAGTGTAGGAATAAATGTAAAGAACCACTTAACCTTTACAAGGGAACATCCATGTAAGTGCAAGCCCTTGCAGTTGATAATACTGCCCACTGTTGAAAGTTTCCAAAACTTTTAGTCATATTGATTTAATTTGCTTTCTGAAATAGTTATTCACGGAATTTTTTTAAAAAGCTATTGAAGGAAAGCATGCCGACAAGGAATAAACTGGCTGCGGAATATTGCGTAAGGCTATTCCCCTGCTGATCTGCAGGGGAATACAAACTTTTATCATACAACCTCGTACAGTCAAGATTTCCTGTGATCTTAACTGCTTACTGCAAGATTAGACTGATCTTGCTTTGAAGTAGTTGGAGGAGCTTCTTACCAGTGCTAACCTCACGTTGTAACATGTTGTCTTCCACATTGTTTAACTTTCCCGTATTGGCGTCTCATTTCCTCTTTCATAACATACAATATTCTTGCCACTTGTGAAACAGTGACTCACAGGGGATGCATAAATTAACAAAGGTGATAAAATATAAAACTCTCAAGTTGCTATCCAGAGGGGGGGGAAGCAATTTTATGTTATTAATTGTTTCATTAGCATGAAGTTATTGACTCTGATTGTACGTGTAAACGTAAGAATGTAGCTGCAGCATTTTGTTCTCTGGGTTGCTCCATTATTCTTCAAGATCATGGCTGATCATTTGCCTCAGAACCACTTACATAGACAAACTCAAATCCCTTTATTTCATTATAAGAACTGTTCATAATTGTTCCTATTGGAGATCTAAAAGAATTCTTATTATAAGACCATAAAATATAGGAAGAATCAGGCCATTTGGCCCATTGAGTCTGCTCTGCCATTTCATCATGGCTGATCCAATTTTCCTCTCAGCCACAATCTCTTGCCTTCTCCCCATCTCCCTTCATGCCCTGACCAATCAAGAACATATCACCTCTTCCTTCAATATATATAAAGACTTAGCCTCCACAGCTGCCTGTGGCAAAGAATTACACAGATTCACCACTCTCTGGCTAAAGAAATACCTTCTCATTTCCGTTCTAAAATGACATCCCTCTATTCTGAAACTGTATTCTCTGGTCTTAGACTCTTCTATCATAGGAAACATTCTTGCCACATCCTCTCTATCAAGGCCTCTCACCTTTGGCTAGGTTTCAATGAGATCACCCCTCATTCTTCTGAATTCTAGTGAATACAGGCCCAGAGCCATTAAACATTTTTCATATGACAAGGCATTCGATCCTGGAATCATTTTCATGAAGCTCCTTTGAACCCTCTCCAGTTTCAGCACATCCTTTCTAAGATAAGGGGCCAAAACTGCTCACAATACTCCAAGTGAGGCCTCACCAGTGCTTTATAAAGTTTCAACATTACATCCTTTGTTTTATATTCTATTCCTCTTGAAGTGAATGCTAACATCACCTTTGCCTTCCTTACCACGAAGTCAACTTGCAAATTAACCTTTAAGGAATCCTACACAAGGACTCCCAAGTCACCTTACACCTCAGATTTTTTTTGTATTTTCTCTGCATTTAGAAAATAGTCAACCTTGACATTTCTTCTACCAAAGGGCATGACTATACACTTCCTGATGCTGTATTCCATCTGCCATTTCTTTGCCTATCTCTCTAATCTGTCTAAGTCCTTCAGTTGCCTCTCTACTTCCTCAAAACTATCTGCCCCTCAACCTATTTTCATATTGTCTGCAAACTTTGCAACAAAGCCATCAATTCCATCATCCAAATCATTGACATATAACGTAAAAAGAATTGGTCCCAATACAGACCCCTATGGTCCACCCCTGACCACTGGCAGCCAACCGGAAAAGGCTCCCTTTATTCCTGCTCTGCACCCTGACAATCAGCCACTGCTTTATCCATGCTAGAATCTTCCCTGTAATACCATGGGCTCGTAGCTTGTTAAGCAGCCTCATGTGTGGCACCTTGCCGAAGGCTTTTTGAAAATCCAAGTACACAGCATCAACCAATTCTCCATTGTCTATCCTGCTTGTTGTTTCTTCAAAGAATTTCAACTGAGTTATTAGGTAAGATTTTCCCTTGAGGAAACCATGCTGACTACGGCTTATTTTATCATGTGCCTCCAAGTACTCTGAGACTTCATCCTTGATAATCAACTCCAACATCTTCTCAATCACTGACGTCAGACTAACTGGCCTCTAGTTTCCTTTCTTCTGCCTGTCTCCCTTCTTGAAGTGTAGAGTGACATATGTAATTTTCCATTCTTTCGGAACTATTCCAGAACCTTGTGATTCTTGAAAGATCATTACTAATGCATCCACAATCTCTTCAGCCACCTCTTTCAGAACTCTTGAATGCATACCATCTGGTCCAGATGACTTACCTACCTTCAGTCTTTTCAGTTTCCCAAGAATCTTCTTTCTAGTAATGGTAACTTCACACACTTCATGACCCCTGACACCTGGAACTTGCACCATACTGCTAGTGTCTTCCACAGTGAAGAAAGATGCAAAATTCTTATTCAGTTCATCTGCCATTTCCTTGTCCCCATTACTACCTCTCTAGCATTGTTTTCCAGTGGTCCAATAAGCACTCTCACCTCTTTTACACTTTATGTATATGAAGAAACTTTTAGTATTATCTTTAATATTATTGGTTAGCTTACGTTTATATTCCATCTTTACCTTCTTAATGACATTTTTAGTTGCCTTCTGTTGGTTTTTAATAGCTTCCCAATGCTCTAACTTCCCACTAATTTTTCCTCTATTATATGTCCTTTCTTTGGCTTTTATGTTGGTTTTGACTTCTCTTGTAAGCCATGGTTGTGTCATCTTTCCTTTAGAATGCTTCTTCCTCTTTGGGAAGTATATATCCTGTGCTTTCTGAATTGCTTCCAGAAATTCCAGCCATTGTTGCTCTGCCATCATCCCTGCCAGTGTTCTTTTCCAATCAATTCTGGCCAACTCCTCTCTCACGCCTCTGTAATTCCCTTTATTCCACTGTATTTCTGATACATCTGACTTTAGCTTCTGCTCAAATTTCAGGGTGAATTTGATAATTTTATGATCACTAGTTCCTTATGGTTCTTCTACCTTATGGTCTCGAATCAATTCCGGTTCATTGCACAACATCCAATTGTTGATCCCCTAGTGGGCTCAACCATGAGCTGCTCTAAAAAGCCATTTCTAAGGCACTCTAGAAACTCCCCCTCCTGGAATCCCACACCAACCTGATTTTCCCAAACTACCTGCATATTGAAATCCCCTCATGACTACTGTGACATTGCCCTTTTGGTATGCGTTTTCTATCTCCCCTTGTAATTTGTAGACAACATCCTTACTACAGTTAGGGGGATCTGTACACAACTCCCATCAGGATCTTTTTACCTTTGCAGTTCCTTAGCTCCATCCATGAAGATTCAGCACCTTCTGACCCTATGTCACCTCTTTCTAATGATTTGATTTCATTTTTTACCAGCAGAGCATGTCGCCCCCTTGGCCTTCCTACCTGCCCTTTCAATACAATGTGTATCTGGACATTAAGCTCCCAGCTATAGTCTTCTTTCAGCCATGATTCAGTGATGCCTACAACATCATACCTGCCAAACTGCAATTGTGCTTCAAGTTCGTCTATCTTATTCAGTATACTGGTTGCATTCAAATATAAAACCTTCCGTCCTGTATTCACCCTTTTCAATTTTGTCCTTTGCAACTCATCCTGTTGACTGCAATTTTGCCCTATCAACTACCTCTCTTCATTATCCATTGCCTCTGTTTGTAAGCCAGCCACCTCGTCTTCAGCACTATCATCCACCTGTCCTATGATACTTATTTCATTGAAATAGACCCAGCTCAGGACACTCGTTGCACCATGCTCAACCTTTCATTTACGAACTTTGTCTGAGGTCTTGCCAACATCTACCTCCACAACATCTGTCACTCTGGTTCCCATCCCCCTGCAGCTCTAGTTTAAACCCCACCGTGCAACATTAACAAGTCTTTCCACTAGGATATTAGTCTCCTTCCAATTCAAGTTCAAACTGTCCCATCTTTACAGGTCCCACCTTCCTTGGAAGAGAGCCCAGTGATCCAAATTCTTATCTCTCCCCCCTACACCAACTCCTTAGCCACATATTAAACTGTATTATCTTCCTAGCTCTGGTCTCACTAGTGCGTGGCACAGGTAGCGATCCTGAGATGACAACTTTGGAGGTCCTGACCTATAATTTAGCAACTAACTCCCTGAACTCTCTTTGCAGAACGTCATCACTCATCCTACCCATGTCATTGGCACTACATGGACCACGACTTCTGGCTGTTCAAACTCCCACATAAGAATGCTAAGGACTCGATCCAAGATATCCTGGAACATGGCTCCTGGGTGGCAACATACCATCGGGAATCTTGTTCTCGTCCACAGAACCTCCTGTCCATTCCCCTAACAAACAAATCCCCTATCACTACAGCATGCCCCTTCTCAACCTTCCCCTTCTGAGTCACAGAGACAGACTCAGTACCAGAGACCTGACCACTGTGACTTTCCTCTATTAAGTCAACACCCCGACAGTATCCAAAGTAATATACAGTACCTGTTGTTGAAGGGGATGGCCACAGGAGTTCTCTGCACTGGTTCCGTAATCCCCTTCCCCTTCCTGACTGTCACCCAGTTTACTGTGTCCTGCAACTTAGGTGTAACTACCTCTCTATATGTCCTATCTATCACCTCTTTGGCCTCCTGGATGATCTGGAGTTCATCCAGTTCCAGCTCCAACTCAATGCCGATTGTCAGAAGCTGCAGCTGGATGCACTTCTCACAACTGTAGTCATTAGGGACACTGGACATCTCCCTGCCTTCCCACAAATCTGCAAGAGCAGCATTCAACTATTCCGCCTTGCAACTCAACTGCCCTACCTAAGCAGATTTAAAGAAGGGAAGGAAAAAAAAAACTTAACTTCGAGCTTTTCTTTCCTTTGGTTTCTCTGACTGAAGTCTAGCAGACGTAAAGTCTCGAGATGGCCGCTGCACTTGCCACTGCCTTCTTTTAATTTGCTCTTGCTAATCAATCCCAATCATCACACATCCTGATAGACCCATTTTTTTTTGGCTACTCAGGCCACTGGTGTTTTCCACGGGCTCTACTCAAACTTGGAAAGAGTTCCTTCAGCCTCCATACAAGCTAACTCACTGGCTACTTTATCACGGATGGTATAAGGAACCAGACAGCCATTGTAAAACTTGGTGTTGCATTTTCACTTAAGACTATTTTACCCTTTATATGTTTCAGTTTTCCAATGCCATCCTTGAACACTGCTGCAGCATCATCCAGCGCCTTTCTAAATTCACTTTCAGTTGACTCCATTGCAGGGGAGGTGGCATGTAAATGGTGGATGAATCTCCAGTCAAGTTATAGTTGTCTCAGCCAATGATGGCCCCCCAATTCTGACCCTCCTGTTTCTACCATATACAAGCCCAATGGAGCTTGTTGGTTGTTGTATTTCATTGTTACGAATGTCATTCCCACAGGAATTATCTTTTCTCCAATATAAGTTCTTAAGTGGAAATCTGCAGGCTTCAGTTCAGTAGCTTTGAAATGCTGTTCAAACTCATTTTGTGGGGTGATCGAAGCAGCTGAGCCAGTGTCTAATTCCGTGGTGGCATAATGACATATGTCATTCATGCACTTCTTACATTTAACCCATAATTAATTATGTAAATAAACAAAGAATGCTTAATCAAACAATATATTTACAATATTACTCTAATATTACTGAAATATTGAATATACTACACCCTCCTCCCTTCTCAAGAGTGAAGTGACATTTGGAACCGTTCCAGAATCAGGTGATCCTTGAAAGATCGTTGCTAATGCCTCCACAGTCTCTTCAACTACCTCTTTCAGAACTCTGGGTTGTAGTCCATCTGGTCCAGGTGACTTCACACCTTTTAGCTCCCCAAGAACGTTCTCCTTTGTAACAGCAACTACACTCACTTCTGTGCCCACCCCAACACTCTCAACACAAGGTGTCGACTGTTAATTTCCCTTCATAGATGCTGCCTGACCTGCTGAGTTCCTTCGACATTTAGTTAGTTGCAAGGGAATAGATTTGAGTTGAGATGGTTAGCTTTCTGTTGTTAAGTGCTACATGGCAACTTCCGTGATCCAGGAAATTTTCTGTATTAGAGACAGTCGAATACATAACGTCAAGCCTCCTTCCATTGATGTTTCTTTTGTCTTGTGTGGTCAGCAGTTAGAGTGCCAGATGCTTATCTCCGTGTATCATCAGTATTAACGTGCATTTTACCTAGCTCCAGTTATTCTTCTCAATTTTTCAAAGTTATTTTTCTCAACCTGACAAAATTTGTGAAATGTTGCTTTTGCCAATATCAAAGTGGCATAATTAATGTGATTTATGTAAAAAGCGATAGGAAGTCATGCATGGAGTTTGTTTCTGAACCTCAAAAGACTTAATAATGTATGCCATGAATTGAAACATTTCACCATTTAGACTGCTGCCTATTGAGTCGGTCCTTGGATGGGTTTCAACTAATACCTTTCCTGTAACTCACTTTGTCAGCTATACAATATTAGTGTCAGGAAACAAAAAATGTTGCATCATGAAATTTAATGAAGATACAATATAATAGGTGATGAGTTGGTGAATTATCATAACTGTTATTGGCTATGAAATTGATTAATATTGTGTTTAAAAAGCCTACCTCTGAATACCTACTTCTATCTATCAACTAGCTAGCCTTAAAATAATCTGACATGTTATTCTTCTCTTATAACTCTTACTCGTGTATCTTCTAACTCCAAATCCGATTTCTAGCATAAAATATGTTTTAATACTATATTGTACAAGCAACAAGAGATTGGAATATTGACTATTAGTTTTTCGTTAATTCTGATCTCTATTTTCACTTCACTGACAGGAGCTTTCGTTGAAGTTTGACCTAAAAACCCTGGAATCTGGAAAACTGAAATGCCCTTATGACCCCAACCAACCTTTCACATCAGCTCTCATTGGTAAGCGATGTTGCAGATGTGAATAGTTAATGAACACATGAAAGAATTGATGCACTGATTTTAATGTGGCCCAACAATTAAAGTGTGCAGATAACTGGTAGCTTTTGAAAATTATGTGCTTTAGATATTATGCAAAATAAATTTCACTTTGAAAACTATTACATGGATGTTCCACACAAAGGATAGTGGTGGCACAGTAGTGTAGCTCATAGTGCAATTGTTTCATAGCGCCCGCAGTTACTGATAGGGGTTTGATTCCCGCTGCTGTCTTGTAAGGGGATTGTACGTTCTCCCCATGATCGCATGGGCTTCCTCCAGGTGCTCCAGTGTCCTTCCACATTCCAAAGAAGTATGGTTAGAGATAGGGAGCTGTGGGCATGCTGCGTTGGTACTGGAAATGAGGCAACATTCGCAGGCTGCCCTCAGTATAATCTTTGGACTGTGGTGGTCATTGACTTAAAACAATGCATTTCACTGTGTGTTTCAATGTTTCGATGCACATGTTACAAATAAAGCTAAGCTAATCTAATCAAAACTGACCTCTTACATTATGATAACAGACACTTTAGATTATTTCCATCTACAGGTCCGTAGACATCTGCTTGCATCTTTCCATAACTTCTCAACCTCTGAGACAGCATAATATTCAGCCATTTGCAGTGGAGTGTCTCACAGACTGAATGCTACATTACAGACCGAAGTCCCAATGCTAAATATCAGCTCAGTAATTTATCATAGATTTGCCATAAGGGCAGGACAACACGTGGCTCTAATTAGTCATATACGATGACCACAGTTGAACCTTGTTTAATCTTTTCACCCCATATATGAACTGTGTTTCCCTGTAAAGCTATGGCATTAATTACTGCAGGGTATTAAAATAATTGTTTTGTAACACACAGAATTTAAAAATAATGCACAAGGGAATGTTAACGTTTCTAACATACTTCTTCTGAATCACTATGAATTCCCCATTGAGCTATCTGATAAGTTATTATGTTTTCTTATACTCTCATAGCATACCTTTCATGCTAATAGCAATATCAAACTGGTTTCAAGTTCCTGCTCAATTGCACCATTTACTTCAGTGATTTTCCCCCCAGTTTGTGTAATCAGCACAAAAATTAGTAAAATTTTGAACACAAGTTCCATTCAGTAATATTTGCTCAAATTCTGCTGACTAGTTTTATGCTGGAAGTAGGTTTTAATTACAAAAGCACTTTGGGCTCAGGGTGAGTATACTGTACCATTGTTGGGTGTTTCTACTTTAGGTCCATTTATCAATGTATCCCAGTGTGACCAGAAAATAATTTAGCATATTTTAAAAATGTCATCTTCAGTAAATTAAATTTGGATGGTGATTGACAGTGAGTTCACATGCTTAAGTCATGAAAACTTACCTCTCTTAAAATTTCACATAATCTTTTTGCACTACTTTTTATTTAATTTAATTTGTTTAAACATTTATTATTGCAATTTGTAGTGTTTTTTATGTATTGCACTGTACTGCTGCAGCGAAACAAAAAAATTCAAGACAAATGTCAGTAATATTAAATGCGATTCTGATTATATTTTGTGGAGTAGATAATTTCTTTTTAACATGATGCCTGGTTATTCTGGCTCATGAAAGGTCTTGCATTTGGTATTATACAAATGAATTTGACTGGAAATGTACGGGAAAGTGAACCACTTTTCATAGCAGACTAAATTTTGGACATAGTTTGCATGCATACAAGACAAAAATACAACTCTGCTGTCTTTTCCATTGATTTTTGTTTAAGGCAGGGTTTCCCAACCTTTTTTATACCATGGACCTCTACCATTGATCGAGGGTCTGTGCACACCAGGTTGGGAACCCCTGGTTTAAGGGATAGTATATAGCATAGAAATTCCTTTGGGTGATTCCTCTATATCACTTTAAACCGTGAATGTTTGTAACATATTTGTAAAGCAGTTCTCTGCCTATATTATTTGATGGTGAAATTCACTTCTTTCATTTTATCATTAAGAGTCAGTCAGGAAAAGTTAGTTGAATGCATTTGAAATAGGATTATAGGCACTACAAATCTGATAAGCCTTGGTGAGTCAAAGCATATGATTTCCATTTTAAATAAAGCTGGGGTAATTGTACATCTTGACGTGCATAGATCTCCTTGGATCCAGATGGACTTCAAGGAAGCATGTGGCTAAAATGGGAAGGAAATTCCTCACGGGAAAGAAACAAATAATTGAAACCTTCTGTCTGTGGGTTTAAGCTTTATTAAATCTGGGAGCAAAGGGATAAAGAAATCTGTGAAACTTCTGCTGATGGCATGGTGGTGGATTCATTGGAACTGGGCAGCAGATTTCTGCTTGCAGAACTCCACGTTCCAATTCTAAAGTGAGAATAGATTTCTGTGTTGCCTTTTTGGACTTTCATCCCACTGCATGCTGCTGCAGTTAATGAGTTTTTGGCCAGCATATTGATGGATTGTTACCTTGCTACTTGAACCTAACAGTTTCCTGCCAGTAATGGAAATAACTTAACTAAGTGAATAGATTTGCTATCATTCTGCACCTACCATCTCACTCAAGTGGCCCATTCTTCATGCGTAACCTGGACATTTTGTCAGCTGGTTATTTAATTGTGTGTGAAGAGGGTGGATATCACAAGCAAGCCTGCTTTTTGTCACAGATTTACAACAATCAGCAGACTCCATTTATACGGTGCCATTAATGTTGTAAGATGCTTCAGGGAGCTTCCCAGGAGCAATAATCAAACAAAATCCGACACCAAACCACACAAACATATTAGGACATGCGATCAAATGCGGCGTCAATGAGCTGGATCTATAGAAAGTCCTAAATGAAAAAAGAGCAACTGAGAGACAAAGAAGCTTAGGGAATGAATTGCACTTCTTAGTGTCCAGAGGTCGTTGAAGGAAGAATTGTAATAATTCAGTGTTCAAATTCCTTTGAGGAGGAGTGCAGCTTAAAGGAAGGCTACTTGCCACACTTCACCACATTGGCTCTTTTATCTAATTTCTCCCACTCCAAATTGAGAAACAGCAATGATTTTCGTATCTGTATTTCCAAGTTATTTATCAGGTGTCAAACAAAACTTAACACTGGATTGCAGAAGGATGACATAAAATATTCTGCTCAGGAGCACTCCGTAAATCCCAGTCACAATAATGATTAAGTTCTATTTGTGCCTGCTGTCTGTCTGAATATAAATCAGCCAGCATATCCCACAACTTCCCTGTCATTCATGTCTTTGTTCACCCTCTTCTTAAATGTGTCTACGTTGCTCTTTTCAACCATCAGCAATGTTACAGCAAGTTCTACAACTCAGCCCCTTCGAGTACAAAAGTTTCTTCTGAATTTCCTTCGGGATTTCTTGGTGACTATCTTAAACCGTGATCTCTAATATCCTCTTCCCCATGTAACAATATTATCTCCAAACCCACTTTATCCAAACCCTTTGGTATTGATTTGGTTTTATCATTGTCACGTGTGCCAAAATATAGTGAAATCTTGTTTTGCAATACTTTTTATACGGATCAAGTCATTACACACAGCATTGAGTTACAATAAGAGAAAGCAATATTAATACAGAATAAAGTGTAAAAGCTATGAAAAGGTGCAGTGCAGGTAAGCGATAAAGTGCAAGATCACAACGAGGAGATGGTGAGGCCAAGAGTCCAGTTTACTGTACACGAGGTCTGTTCAAAAGTCTGATGACTGTAAGATAGAATCTGTCCGTAAGCTTGGTGGTAGCTGCTTTCAGGCTTTTGTGTTTTCTGCTCAATAGCAGAGGAGAGAACAGAGAATATCCAGGCTGGGTGAGGTCTTCGATTGTGCTGGCTCGTTTATTGAGGTAGTGAAAAGTACAGACCGAGTCCACAAAGGAGAGGCTGGTCCACAATTCTCTATAGTTTCTTGCATCCATATGAAGAGCAGTTACCATACCAGGCCATTATGTATTCAGACAGAATGCTTTCTGTGGCGGTCTATATTAGTTTATCCCTCAGCCTGATTTTCATGTATAATATGGTGATCATACCTGTACACACTGTAAACAAACCGGGTTCAGTTCAGATTTAACATAAATTCACTTCCTTTCAGTTCCATTCATCTGGAAATAAACTTTAGTGTTTGGCATGGTTTATTTTTACGGCTTAACCTGAGGTGAATCTGTGTTTTATTATTTATTTATTGAAATACAGTGTGAAATCGGCCCTTTTGGCACTTCGAGCCCTATCACCCTGAAACGCCCAATTTAAAACTATTCTAATTACGAGACAATTTACAATGACCAATTAACCTACCAACCAATACACCTTCGGACTGAGTGAGGAAACTGGAGCACCGAAAGGAAACCCACGTGGTTGTGAGGAGAACGTACAAACTCCTTAATTTTTAGACCATAAGATGGAGCAGAATTAGGCCATTTGGCTCATCGAGTCTGCTCCATCATTTCATTATGGCAAATCCAATTTTCCTCTCAGCCCCAGTCTCTTGCCTTCTCCCTGTATCCCTTCATGCCCTGACCAATCAAGAATCTATCAACCTCTGCCTTAGATATACATAAAGACTTGACCTTCATAGCTGCCTGTGGCAAAGAATTCCACAGATTCACCACTCTCTCGCTAAAGAAATTCCTCCTAGTCTTTGTTCTAAAAGGACACCCCTCTATTCCAAGTCTGTGTCCTCTGGTCTTATGTCCACACTACGCCGGACAATTTTGAAAACGAAGCTTCTTCTCTTCGTTTTGCCCTCCCGTCCATACTGAGCCGGCGTTTTCAGCCCCCGAAAACGGAGATTTTCGAAAACACTCTCCAAAGTGAATAAATCTGAAAACGCTTAATATCTGGCGTAGTGTGTACGGGATAACCGGAGAGATTTAAAAACATTGTCATGACAACACAACAACAATGCTTTTTCTGCTTATGCTTGGTACTGCGCAAGCACTGCCGTACTGCTGTTATAACGCGCAGTCGATGTGAACGGCGTGAGTGTTAAATTGTAAAGTGAGCTTTTTTGACTATTTAAAAACGCTGTCATGATGTGCCGGAACAGATATTCGTTGTTTTAACAACGAAGCGAAGAAGTGAATAAGTATGCTCACTTCGCCCTGTTTTCTGACCTTGCTTGTATGAAGGTGGTTTACCTATTTATGCAAGTACTTCTCTGACAACAGATGTGTAACAGCCTAATGTAACATTGTATGGAAATACAAGATAACGCTGATGCAGACATGTTTTATACATTTAACAAGGTGCTTTATTAATGTAACAGAGTTAGTCAGTTTTTCAATGTTCGTCGTCAGCTGGGTCATACTGTCCGTGAACTCCCTGTCGGTTGCCTCCATACGCTCCAGCATTTGTTTTTTTAAAGTTTTAAGTCCTCCTGTGCGAGAGCCAAGAGCAATTTCTTTGAAGTTTTTCTACTGTGTAACTGTACAAACGCGCACTAAGTATATCGTTTCCTCTTCGCTTGTTTTCTGTGTGTCCTGCGCATGCCCAGGAGGAGATTCGCCCAAATATCCGCCTAATGTGGACGGAGATATTTTGAAAAACGCTTAGTGTGGACGCCTGTCGTTTTTACTCGAAACCGGTGTTTTCAAAATTATCCGGCATAGTGTGGACATAGCCTTAGACTCTCCCACCATAGGAAATATTCTTTCCACGTTCAGCCTATCAAGGCCTTTCACTATTCAATAGGTTTCAATCAGGTCACCCCTCATTCCTCTGAATTCCAGCGAATACAGGCCCAGAGCCATCAACGCTCTTCATACGACGAGCCATACAACTCTAGAATCATTTTTGTGTACCTTCTTTGAACCCTCTCCAATTTCAGCACACCCTTTCGAAGATAAGGGGCCAAAACTGCTCACAACACTCTATTTCAGTCCTCATTAGTGCTTTATAAAGTCTCAGCATTACATCCTTGCTTTTTTTAAATTCAAATTTTTATTATTTTTTTTTATTTTATTAAGCAGCACAGCATATCACAGAGCAGATACAGTGCAGCATACTTACACAGCCATCCCATGACAGGAAAACAAATAAAACAAATAAGACAGAAAGAAGTTCTAATTTAAGTTTAAATTAACATACAACCAAAATTGATCCCACGCATCTTGCACTTTTCCCTTACTGTTAATTCTTCCCAACATGTGTTCATATGATGAAATCTTAATCATTTCCTCAGTCCATTCCTTCACATCCTTGCTTTTATGTTCTAGTCCTCTTGAAGTGAATGCTAACATTGCATTTGCTTTCCTCACAACAGATTCAACTAGCAAATTAACCTTTAAGGAATCCTGCTCAAGGACTCCCAAGTCCCTTTGCACCTCAGTGTTTTTGTATTTTCTCTCCATTTAGAAAACAGTCAACTCTCTCATTTCTTGTACAAAGTACATACTATGCACTTCCTGACACTATTCCATTTGCCATTTTTTGCCCATTTTCTTAATCTTTCTGTAGTCAACTTCCTCAAAACTACCTGCCCCTCCACCTATCTTCATATTGTCTGCAAACTTTGCAAAAATCCACCAATTCCATTACCCAAATCACTGACATATAATGTAAAAAGAATCCGTCCCAACACAGACCCCTCTGGAACACCACTAGTAACCGGCAGCCAACCAGAAAAGGGACCCTTTATTCCCACTCTTTGCCTTCTGCCAATTAGCCACTGCTTTATCCATGCTGGAATCTTTTCCAAAATATTTCACCTTTTACCCTTAACCTATGATCTCTAGTTCCAGCCTCACCCAACCTCAGCAGGAAAAAAAACCTGCTTGCACTTATGTAATCTATAGGCCTCATAATTTTGTACATCTTAAAATACTTCCCATTCTTTTCACAAGATCTTGCTCCTCTACAACTTTAGGCTTTTAATCCATTGATTTCGGCACTTCTTTTGCATCTTCTCCATTCTCTTCACCTTATCTCTGTAGGTGATTCTTCAACTCACTAACCCCAGTCGCCAGATATCCAGCTCTGTATTGTTTCACCTCTCTTTCTCTGCCCTCCTCACATTTAACTTGCTCTTTTTAACAAGCTTTGGATTACCTGTCATAATTTTCCATAATACTGAGGAAGACTGCAAAAAAACTGTGAAGGATAACATTCATAATCTTACTCAAATGTACAAATAACACTCAACACAAATGCAGTACATGTGAAATAATAAATTCTGGTTGGAAGAATGTGTAAGTCATTCTTTACTTTGAAGGTTCAAGTCTATGGAGGTATAGAAATCAAGGGATTTTGAAGTACAAATCCTGTAATCATGAACTTGTGGGGGAACTTCTTCACTCAGGGGGTAGTGAGAGTGTGGAAAGAGCTGCCAGCAGAAGTGGTGGATGTGGATTCAATTTCAACACTGAAGAGAAGTTTGGATAAGTACATGGATGGGAGGGGTACGGAGGGTATGGTCTAGGTGTAGGTCGATGGGATTATGCAGAATAATAGTTTGGCACAGACTAGATGGGCTGAAGGGCCTCTTTCTATACTGTGGTACTCTATGACTCCTTGACCCCGAAATGTAATCAAACTAGGAGGACATAGAGCACAACGTCGATAGGTGAATGGGTCTTATTGTACGAATAGTAGATTGGGATGAGCTCAGGTTTGTAGAGGGTAAAAGATAGGAGTTTGCAGAGGGTAAAAGATAGGAGTGCTCACAGTTAAAGATAATAAAAGGATTGACAAATTTCCTGCTACAAGATAGGTTGAGACAGCAAGGCAATACTGCAGAGATGGTGAAGAGGATATCGGGTCAGAATCAGCACTCTGGATCAAACAGATATTGATGAGTCTGGTTTGGTCTTTTTATTTGAATTATCCAATTACCAACTGGAAGCTACTATAGAACCTGTCTCCACTGCTGTTATGCAATCAACGTCAAATGTCGAAAGTGGTTTCTTAACTTCCATTTTGTTATTCTGCAAATTTTCTTAAATCTTCGCCCCCCTGGTTCCTAAATCTCCTGCCAAAAATAGTTTGATTTTCCTCATCTGATTCACATGTGGGCTCACTTTCCAGCAGAAATTAAAAATTGAAGCACTGTCTGATTTTTCTCCCTCAGTATCCCACCCCCACCAGCGCAGAAAAATTTGCCAATTATAGCACCCCTGCAGCTGAGATCAATTAACCAAACACAGTTAAGGGACTGAACCAGTTAATTTTCTCATCTGTGTGGTTCATTTCTACAAAGGTTATGCACTTGCTAACTGAACCAAAGGTGAAGTGGTTACACACACATTTCTATTTCATAAGGAATATATACAATATAGTTATATATGTTTTTTGTACATACAGGAGGTACGCCCTTTGATTTCAATTGAACCACCCTTGCTCCCAGTTCACACGAAAGAGCTTTAGCAGCAACACAACCTCCAGCATTACGGCTCCATCTTTGACCCCTATAGTGAGAATAGTTGTATTCACACCTGGCAATGGTTAACAAGCAATATGCTAATTGCAATGTAAACCATAACTGACACCTTTTTTTATTGCCATACGAATTTAATCTTGGTTTGATATATTTGTAGAATTTGACAGACTGACTTTGGTAATCCATAATAATTTCTCATACAGCTATAATACAATTCACATTGTAGCAGATAGAGTGAATATCATGTATGATATAATGTATGAGTGATAGTGTTTGCTGCTTATGTTCCAGGACTAGTAAACCAGAAACACAGGCTAAAGATCTGGTGACTTGATTTCAAGTCATGTTAGATGGGGAATTTAAATTTATTTTACTAAATCAGCAAAAAGTTCAACGTGGTGGCTATCGGGCTACTGTTCTGTTATTAAAAACCTGTTCGATTTGCTGGTGTTCTTTTGGGAAATTGACCCTGCAATATACAATATTTGGCTTCAGACCCACTACAGTGAAATATTATTTTAATTTCTCATCCAGCTATCACTTTCCAGCTTCTTACTCTTGTCCTCTTCCTCCCCACACACACCCTCCTTCTCCCTCAGCTGTTTTCACCTATCACCTTTTGCTATATGGTTATATAGGTCAGTGGGACTAGGTAAGCGTAAGAGTTCGGCACGGACTAGAAGGGCCGAGATGGCCTGTTTCTGCGCTGCAATTGTTATATGGTTACATGCTGACTTGTACTCCTTTCCCTCCCTCTGCCTTCTTATTCTGACTTCCTCCCCCTTCCTTTCCAGTACTGATGAAGCACCTTGGCCTGAAATGTCGACTGGTTATTCCCCGCTTCAGATTTGATGAGCTCCTCCAACATTTTCTGTGTGTTACTTTCAACTTGTCTAAACTAGCCTTGGAAAGCACTTCATTTAAGGGAAATCAGGGAAGTCAATAAATATTGAATTTTTTCATGACACCACCAAGTATAAAGAAAATAAAAGCCCAATAAAGAGTGATTAGATCTGTAAAATTATTGGAATTTCATTTATTGGTTTAATTGTATTTCCCACAATTCCATTGCTAGAGAAATATTTCAGTTTGGCAGCAGAACCACAAATATTCGCTGGGTCTGAAGTAGAAAAATATAAAAGCTTTTGCAGCTCTGCAAGAGAATCCACCCACTGTTGGAACTCTAATCCTTTAATATTTATATGATGAACAATAACAGGTCAATGCTCAAGCTCCCTAGAATGATTTTCTAAACCAAATATTTCTTTAAGATTAATATGTTGACGAAACTTCTTGAATGCCAGAAATTGATTCAGGGTGGAGTTTGTTAGATAACCTTTGAGGTTTTCCCACAATCCCACAAGTCTTTTTTTTTAAAGAAATAATTACTTTTAAATAGGCATAGCTAGCATCCATTGCTTACAGCTTGTTATACTTGATAAGGTGCTCTGAGTCACCTTCCTGAACTTCCGCACTTTGTCTTTGAAAAATCGGTTTCCACAATGCTGTTAAGCTGGGAATTCTAGGATTTTGGCCCTGATACATCAGAAGAACAGTAATGTATATCTAAAATTGGGTACATGAGTCACTCAGAAAGGAACTTATAGACAATGCTGTCCTGTTTGCCAACTGCTGTTGCTGCTCAAGGTTAGTAATTCTTAAACAATTTTCTATAGTGGGTTGCACAGTCCTCCCAGTCCATCTTATGTTTGATGAATCCATGCAATTTATTCCAGCGTACGGTATGCATTTAAAAAACGCGTATGGGTTTTCATAATCAGAATCAGGTTTAATATCACTGGCATATGTTGTGAAATTTGTGAAATAGCAGCAGCAGCAGTGCAATGCAATATGCATGATAAATATAGGCAAAAACACCAAATGAGTTACATTAAGTATATATATGTATATTAAACACATATTAAAAATAGTAGTGCAAAAACAGAAATAATTTAAAAAGTGAGGTAATGTTCATGGGTTCAATATCCATTCAGACAATATATGGCAGAGAGGAAGAAGCTGTTCCTGAATTCCTGAGTGTGTGCCTTCAGGCTTCTGTACCTCTGTCCTGATGGTAACAATGGGAAGAGGGCATGACCTGGGTGATGGGGGTCCTTAATAATGGACGCCGCTTTTCTGAGGCACCACTCTTTGAAGATGACTTGGATACTATGGAGGCTAGTACCCTAATGGGGCTGACTAATCTTACAACCTTCTGTAGCTTCTTTTGATTTGTGTAGTCGCTCCTCCAACCCCGATACCAGACGGTGATGCAGCCTCTCAGAATGCTCTCCATGGCACATCTCTAGAAGTTTTCGAGTGTTTTTGGTGATGACCCAAATCTTCCCAAACTTCTAATGAAATATAATCGCTGCCTTACCTACCTTATAGCTGCACCGATATGTTGGGGCCAGGTTAGGTCCTCAGTGATATTGACACCCAGGAATGTGAACTTGAAATTCCTCACTCTGACAGTAATGCAAGGCATATCAATATGTGTAAGATCTCTCATTTATAAACTATTCAAGTGTCTACAAAGTGCAAATGTAGTATAAGTTTATTGACCATTAAAATGAATCTGGGTTGACTTTACATCATATTGAACAGAACACTGTGATATCAGACCAAGAGCTGAAGTTCGAAGTTAGAACACAGAACAGTACAGGGCCTTTAGCCACATTGTTGTGCCGAGCTTTTAAACTATTCAAGGATCAAACTAACCCTCCCATCCTACACAATCTGCAATTTTTCTATCATCCATGTGCTTATCTAAGAGTTTCCTAAATTTCCTTAATGTATCTGCATCTACCAGGACCTCTGGCAGGGTGTTTCAGGAACCCACTACTTTCAGTGTAAAAAAGAAACATGCCTCTAACATTCTCTCTATACTTTCTTCCAATCACCTTAAAATTGTGCCTCCTTAAAATCATGCCCCTCTAGTTCTTGGAGTTAGAGTTTGTAGATCTAGTAAATGCAACCAAAGAAACCTTTGTGGTGTCATTTGAATAGATGGTAGGCAGCATGTTGAATACTGCTAAAAGAGCAATCTTCAGAGAGGACTCCTGACTCCTGATTTGAGAGGGAAAACAAATCAGCCATGATTGAAAGGTGGTGCTGACTCAATGGGCCAGACGGCCCAATTCTGCGCTTACACCTTATGGTTTTGTACTTTACGGGAGAGTACACAGGATTTTTTTTACATTATAAATAACAATTGGTATTATTTATTACCAGGCTAGCCCCTATTGACATCAATGGATCTTGGGATGAGAGGGTGAACAGCTTTAAGTTCCTCGGCATAAACATCACTGAGGATCTCACGTGGTCTGTACACACTGGCTGTGTGGTAAAAGAAAAAGGCACAACAGCGCCGCTTTCACCTTAGACAGTTGAAGAAGTTTGGTGTGGGCCCAAGATCCTAAGAACTTTCTATAGGGGCACAATTGAGAGCATTCTGACTGGCTGCATCACTGCCTGATATGGGAACTGTACTTCCCTCTATTACAGGACTCTGCAGAGAGTGGTGCAGACAGCCCAGCACATCTGTAGATGTGAACTTCCCACTATTCAGGACATGTACAAAGACAGGTGTGTAAAAAGGACCCAAAGGATCATTGGGACCCGAGTCTCCCCAACCACAAACTATTTCAGCTGCTATCATCCAGGAAACAGTACCGCAACATAAAAGACAGGACCAACAGGCTCCAGGGCAGCTCCTTCCACCAGGCCACCAGACTGATTAACTCATGCTGACACAGTTGTATTTCTGTGCTATATTGACTGTCCTGTTGTACATACTATTTATTATAAATTGCACATTGCACATTTAGATGGAGACGCAACATAAAGATTTTTACTCCTCATGTATATGAAGGATGTAAGTAATAAAGTCAATTCAATGTTTGTTTGCTGCGTTTGGCTCTTCTACCACATTGAGGTTTGGATGTAGAAATTGGAGAATGTGCAACCAGTTCCCAGACTATTCTGATGCTACAGTTATCTCAGCTGTAAGGAATCAACAGAGCCTTTTTGGTGCTAATTGAGCCCTCTAATTTCCTCTACCTCTCAAATATACCTTCCTTGAGTTCCTGGAACTCTCTTCGTCAAAGCAGAAACTTTGGTGCTTGATAACTGAGGCAGGTAAATACTGGATAAGCAAGGAAGATGGGGTGGGGTTGAAGGATGAAAAATTGCCGGATGAGGAGGAAGTGCCAAGTTGAAATCACAGTCATATCAACCCTGATCTTATTAAATGGTGGAAAAAATTTGAGGGGCCGAGTGGCCTACCCTAACCTTTTAATTAATTTGATGACATACATGTTGAGGATTATATTGTTGAATGCACAACCATTCCTGCAGGCTCCAAATGAGCACTCTTGATCATGTCTGTCCAAGTACTTAATCCGTTTAGCCATTTATTTTTCAAACATCTGTACAGAGAAAGATGTCCTGCTGAGTAAGGTGAGGAAATAGTTATGGGGAAAAAAGTGTCTATTGGCATTGCACCCCAGCCAAAACATGCATTAAAACACCTTTTAACCTGAATGTCCCAAAACACAGTCTGCATATTTTTTTTTCTTTCTCTCATCTGAGACAGAAAACAAAACAAAAAGGGATTTCTTACACTTTGCTTTTATGTCCTTAGATTTCCCCAGGGGACTTCACCAGTGCACAGTTTTTAAAAGTTTATATCTCCATTATAACCCAGTAGGAAACTGACAAGATCAGATTGAAATTGGGTTGTTATTGCTAAAATTGTTATTGCCAGTATATTATAAGGAATAGTTTGGGACAATAAACTCTCTTTTTAGCATTAATAACTATGGCTAGTGTTCAATTCTATTTCAGCATATTGAGCAGCTATTTTTTTTATGTGATCCCAAGAATTTAGCAAAATTCATCAAAGGTTGCTGGGGTTTCTTGATCTTTCACCGAAATACTTCAGCTCAAGTGTCTGATGGAAGAGTTGTTGTTGAAATTGTGTAACAGAAGTGTTTCAGAAAAGACATTGAAAGATGGCAAGTAAAATCTGTTAAATGATAAAGTAGGCAGTTAATCCTGTCCAGTAAGCTTCATGCTTTTTTATCCCCAGTACAATATGAAGAAGACTGGTATCTATCTTAAAGACATTTAAAGTACATTTATTATCAAAGTATGTGAGCAGTATACAACCTTGAGATTTGTCCTCCCGCAGACAGCCACGAAACAAAGAAACCCGTTCAAAGAAAAGGACCGAGCTCCCTCAACACACAAAAAAGAAACAAAACACGCAAATGGCAAAAAAGATTAAAAATGAGCAAAAAAACCCCAGAATATAAAATACAAAATTGAAAGAGTCCAGGCTTACTTAGTTCAGCTCAGTTCATTTCACTCGAACCCTGTGTTATTTTTTTACCCACAGTATTGTCCCTCTAGCATTTATAAATCTATCTAGTATTTATCCCTCGATCAGCATCACAAAGCAGAGATTAGCCTGTCTTTTATGTCTCTCTTACTTATGCGAACTCATGGCCACTTTTATTTAGGACACAGAGGATCTCAGAAAACATCCGAAATCCAAAACAATTCTGACCCCAAGCATTTGGGATAAGGGGTACTCTACCTGTATAAAGCACTCTTCTCTTTATATTCATGCTTCATTCTCCCTACCAGCCTTTAACCACAGGAACTGAAAAAAAAGATTAAAGCAGCCACATTAACCTTTTCCATTTTCTCTCATTTTGCTCTCCCCGTCTATTTTAATGTGACTCCCCACCATCATCATCCAATATTAATGCCAACAGAGCTTTGAGTGTATTTGATTATCTATATTTGCTTTATTTACTTATGCAATACAAGTTGCATTAGCTATCTACATTGTTAACCTATAAGTACAGTTTTCAGTGTTTTTTCTGTGTCAGTATATCGACCTGCCTTTTGTTCTGTAAGTGACAAGTATTCATCAACAATTTCTCAGATTTCATTAATCCTTCAACAGAATACTTCAACTCCAGTGTTTGATGGAAGTGTTGTTGTTAAAATTGTATTGCCAGTATATTATAAGGAATAGTTTGGGACAATAAACTCTCTTTTTAGCATTAATAAGCCTGACAAACACTTCCCCCTTTGGGACAATGCAAAGGGGCAATGCGTTGAAGAATTGGTTGGGTAAATAAGCTCACAAATATTTCCTCCGAGCACTAATGATTTTTGCTCGCTTTGAAATTCCTTTTCATGATTTCAGTTGAAAGGTCAGCTGAGGAAAATGTTCAACAAATGTTGTGCTGCTCCCAAACAACCAGGGGGGATTTGGTGGAAAAGTAAAATGGATTATGTTTCAGATCTATAAATCATGTGCACTACTCAAGATTCAAGATTTGTTAAACCTATAACCTGCATCAACTCCAAATATAGCAAGTTTGCCTTCTTTCTGTAATCCCACCTTTACAAAGTACGAAGTCCAAATAAATCATGAGAAGAAAACTTATGGATTTTACTTAGAGATAGAGCATGGAGTAGGCCCTTCTGGCCTTCGAGCCATGTTGCCCTAGCAACCCCACCATTCAACTCTAGCCTTATCAAGGGACAATTCACAATGACCGTTACCCTACCAATTGGAACTTCTTAGGATGGTAGGAGGAAACTGGAGCATCCAGAGAAAACCCACATGTTTCATGAGGAAGATGTACAGATTATGTCGGAATTGAACTCCAATCTCTGAAGCCCTGAGCTGTAATAGCATCGCACTGTATGCTACTGTGGCACCCGTTTTTGTCTTTGCTACTCTCTAATATCCTCTTATACAGGTTGAGTATCCGTTATCCAAAATTCCAAAATCCGGAGGTACCCAAAATCTGAATTTTTTTTGAGCGCTGATGTGATGTCACAAATGGAAAATTCCTCAAGACGCTGGAAAGGTTCCCAGGTGATGTGCAGGCCTCTGTGCACCCTACAGACAGTTCTGAGATGTGCCCTCACATATCTAATGAACACAAATCAGTGAAAAATTGCAAAGTACAGCATAAAGCAAAAAATGAAGATTTGAATCTTGTGTCATCAGTGTTGGAGTGAACATACGCTGATTAATGGTATTCTAACCATGAAACAAGCAAAGATCTATCACAACAAACTGAAAATTGAAGGTAATTGTGAATATACAGCAGGCTGGTTAAAGAGATTTCAGAAAAGGCACGGCATTAAATTTTTAAAGTATCTGCTGATCATGAAAATCTAGCACCAGAACAAGTCTACAATGTTGGTTGTTTTTATACCTTATAAAACCTTAAAAAAAGTAAAATACAAATACAGTGTCCTGTAATATTTTAATCAAAACTCGGCATCGTAGGTGGAAACTGAAAGCCTGCCGTTGTTTGTAGCACATAAATTCAGAGTTGGAAATGATGGATATCCCAAGCTATCCAAAATCCAAAAAGCCCAACATCCAAAACATTTCTGACCCCAAGCATTTTGGATAAAGGATTCTCAACCTGTACTTTATATTCCTGAACCTTAGACAGCGCAGCGCTGTTTAGGAAGTTTCCTGTGTGCAGGGGGCCAGTGCTGACTTGCATTTCCATTTCTTCATACCTCAATGAACCAGAAGGGAATCAGAAAAACGTCACAAGATGTATCCTATAAAATGAACTATTTATTTTCTCACCACAGTTATACTGGTCCCTCTGGGGTTCTGAAGAGTGTACACTTGTTTCAAGATGATCAGAGGCAGAGTATAACACAGGAATAGGCAACATAGAAACATAGAAACATAGAAAATAGGTGCAGGAGTAGGCCATTCGGCCCTTCGAGCCTGCACCGCCATTTATTATGATCATGGCTGATCATCCAACTCAGAACCCTGCCCCAGCCTTCCCTCCATACCCCCTGACCCCCATAGCCACAAGGGCCATATCTAACTCCCTCTTAAATATAGCCAATGAACTGGCCTCAACTGTTTCCTGTGGCATAGAATTCCACAGATTCACCACTCTCTGTGTGAAGAAGTTTTTCCTAATCTCGGTCCTAAAAGTCTTCCCCTCTATCCTCAAACTGTGGCCCCTCATTTTGGCCTTCCCCAACATCGGGAACAATCTTCCTGCATCTAGCCTGTCCAATCCCTTTAGGATTTTATACGTTTCAATCAGATCCCCCCTCAATCTTCTAAATTCCAACGAGTACAAGCCCAGTTCATCCAGTCTTTCTTCATATGAAAGTCCTGCCATCCCAGGAATCAATCTGGTGAACCTTCGTTGTACTCCCTCTATGGCAAGGATGTCTTTCCTCAGATTAGGGGACCAAAACTGCACACAATACTCCAGGTGTGGTCTCACCAAGGCCTTGTACAACTGCAGTAGTACCTCCCTGCTCCTGTACTTGAATCCTCTCGCTGTAAATGCCAGCATACCATTCGCCTTTTTCACCACCTGCTGTATCTGCATGCCCACTTTCAATGACTGGTGTATAATGACACCCAGGTCTCGTTGCACCTCCCCTTTTCCTAATCGGCCACCATTCAGATAATAATCTGTTTTCCTATTTTTGCCCCCAAAGTGGATAACTTCACATTTATCCACATTAAATTGCATCTGCCATGAATTTGCCCACTCACCCAACCTATCCAAGTCACCCTGCATCCTCTTAGCATCCTCCTCACTGCTAACACTGCCACCCAGCTTCGTGTCATCCGCAAACTTGGAGATGCTGCATTTAATTCCCTCATCCAAGTCATTAATATATATTGTAAACAACTGGGGTCCCAGCACTGAGCCTTGCGGTACCCCACTAGTCACCGCCTGCCATTCTGAAAAGGTCCCGTTTATTCCCACTCTTTGCTTCCTGTCTGCTAACCAATTCTCCACCCACACCAATACCTTACCCCCAATACTGTGTGCTTTAAGTTTGCACACTAATCTCCTGTGTGGGACCTTGTCAAAAGCCTTTTGAAAATCCAAATATACCACATCCACTGGTTCTCCCCTATCCACTCTACTAGTTACATCCTCAAAAAATTCTATGAGATTCGTCAGACATGATTTTCCTTTCACAAATCCATGCTGACTTTGTCCGATGATCTCACTGCTTTCCAAATGTGCTGTTTTCACATCCTTGATAACTGACTCCAGCAGTTTCCCCACCACCGACGTTAGGCTAACCGGTCAATAATTCCCCGGTTTCTCTATCCCTCCTTTTTTAAAAAGTGGGGTTACATTAGCCACCCTCCAATCCTCAGGAACTAGTCCAGAATCTAACGAGTTTTGAAAAATTATCACTAATGCATCCACTATTTCCTTAAGCACAAATGATTTTCTAGCATGCGTTCATCATTAATTTGAGGCAAAACATAACTAGGTGTATTTAAATGGATAATTCCCGTATTTCAAGTTTTTTATGGCATTTATCTGGCCCACCATCCGCTCATTAATACGCGATCTGGCCCACAGAGGCGAAAAGGTTGCCCCTGGTATAACAGATGATTCCACAAATTGCCTTCATTGAAAAGTGTGCATATACATGAGAAAACATTGTAAAATAAATGCAAATGAAATTATGTTAGTCATAGTTTTCTCCTTTTGCTTGTTCTTTCTTTCCTCTCTTTTCTATAGGTGTATACCTCAGATAAATATTATGTGGAGATTTGTGGAAATATAAATATATGATATATATGTACAATATCTGAAATACATCTTATGGAAATGTTTGTTTGATGATGAATTTCAATAAAAAATAAATTACAAAAAAAAAGAGATTATGTTATTCTTCCAGTTAGGAATACCTATAAAAGACCTATTTCTGTAAAAATAATCAGTCCTATTCAATGCACTCTAGAGGCTTTGCAAAAAATGGATTTACTGTAAATACAGTTGTTTGCAGAGCCCTTTATGCAAAATTAGCTTACATATTATAAAGTAGCTGAATGGAAAAAGATAACTCGTCCTCACGTTCAATATTTCTAAGAGTCTTCTGTAAAAAGGAAATTATGGTGTAGAGATGCACCAAGCTATTGTCATGCAGGTACACCAAATAAATTGGAAGGCTAATTAAATGCTGGTCTTTTGTGCAAAGGGTGACAGGCCATTAAAGCAGAGTTTTGATGCATATTTACAGCACACTGGTATGACAACATCTTAAATATTGTGTTCAGCTTTGATCTTCATGGTTAAAGAAGGATGTACTTTAAAATTCACTGGATTGATTGTTTGGATGAAGGCGTTGACATATGAAAAGAAGCTGAGTATGTTCGACCTCTACTCATTACAGTTTAGAAGAATGAAGAGTGATCTTATTGGAACGTGATGCTAAAAAGATGTTCCCAGACTGGGGTTACCTACAAAATTTCAGATGAAGGGGACACCCATTTAAGATGTTGATGAGGAGAAATGATTTAATTCTCACAGTATTTTGACAGTTAAGTGTTCTCTATTCAAGGAGCTGGTGATAAAGTCTTTTACTCTTGACAAGTAAGGCTTTCATTTTAACAAGATGCTGGTGAATCTCAGCAACTTCTGACTGGTGATCAATGAAACCAACAGAACAACTAAATACTTTGTTAATCACTCTTTTTCTGGGAAATGATTGTCGCCAACACTAGCCTGTAACTTCCCTTTGGACTTGGAGGCAATTTGATGTAGTCGAACCAAGGTGAGGCAGTGGGTCTGTCACTGAGAGCGAGGAAGACCCGGGGTTCGATTGATTTATGCCGAATTGGAATGGTTGGGTAAAGGCCAAATCGAGGCAGTGATGTCCGGGCCCCAGAACGTACAAACGCAACTGAACCTGATGTTTGGATGCCGATTTAAGCACTGAGCCAAATCAGAAAGGTCGGTATAGGCCAAATCGAGGTGGCAGGGTCTAAGCTCCAGAGCATATTGAAGTAACTGAACCTGATGTTTGGATGCTGAATAAAGCACTGAGCCAAATCAGAAAGGTTGGTACAGGCGAAATCAAGGTGGCAGGGTCCAAAGCATATCGAAGTAACTGAACCTGATGTTTGGATAACAATTTAAGCACCAGGCCAGACTGAAGGGCCTGTACTGTGCTGTACTGTTCTATGAAAAGGTCAGGGCTTCAAGGCTTGAGGCAAAGAACAGACCGGTTCGACTCACTGCTCCGCTCCGCACTGAATTAAGGGTCTGTGGACAGACTCTTGCTGTGGACTTCAGCTCAGAATGCTATTTTTTGTTTGCGTGATTTGTTTTTTTTCTCTGCATATTAGGTGTTCGATGGTCTTTTTAAGGGATTCTTATGGGTTTCTTTGTTTTGTGGCTGCCTGTTAGGAGACGAATCTCAAGGTTATAGAATATATACATACTTTGATAACAAATGCACTTGGAACTTTGAACTTTGCACAAATATCTGAACCACAGTGGATATGGGGAGTGTGTGGGAAAGTGGTGCTGAGGCCAAAACTGGATAAGCCATAAACTTATTGAATAGCAGAACATGTAAAGAAGCTAATTGGCATACACCTGCTCCTCTTTATTAGATTATTAAGTTCCCGTTGGTGGATTTGATGACTATGCTGCTTTGTAATCACTAACAAGGAGCTCCAGTGAGCTCTGGTGGATGCAGAACCTACACTTGTCTCTAATTTTTGTGGTGATTACATTGATAAACAGTGAGAAAGATAAAATGAGCTGATAGATTCTTATGATTTTTTTGAATATTGAAGCTGAGTCATAGAGCATTGCAGCACAAAAACAGGCTATTCAGCCTATCTAGTCCATGCCTGTCTGGTCTACTTCTCAGTCCCACCCACCTGCACCCAGACCATAGCCCTCCATACCTCTCTCATCCATATACCTTTCCAAACTTCTCTTAAATGTTATAATTGAATTCGCATCCACCACTTCTGCTGGCAGCTCATTTTACTGCTTTCTAAGTAAAGAAGATCCCTCTCAGATTCCTCTTAAATATTTCATAGCTGAGAAACTGAACTACGCCATTTTTAAATCTCCAGATGGATATCTCTTCGCTGGGACATCATCCGACTTCCTTGGGAGAGACACAGCTCTATTTCGTTCCCCTATACATCATCTGGAAAATCAGCGTATCCGCACTGAACACAATAACTTGCTTTGGCTAAGTGGTAAGTGAGAATAAGGTTTGCTGCAAATGAACAATATCAGCGTGATAGACATTAAAATTTTTTAATTTTAACAATTACATAGACTGCAGAATCAGTTTTTGCATTGTGGAATTAACAAACTTGCATGCAAAAGTCTTGTCTGTACCATGCCTTGAAGCAGTCACCAAACTGGCAATTTATTGGCATAGAAAATTCTGCAGGTGCTGAAAATTTAGAGCAACACACTCAAGATGCTGGAGGAAGTGAGCAAGTCAGGCAATACCTATGATGGGGCATAAACGGTCAATGTTTTGGGCTGAGATTCCGGCTCTTTCCTTTCCATGAAGGACCTTGGCCCAAAACATTGCCTGTTTATTTCCCTCCGTAGAAGCTGCCTGACTTGCTGAATTCTTCCAGCATTTTGTGTGTGCTGGCAATCTATTCACCTCTGGGGTAAATAGGTGCAGAACTTCACTGATTTTACACACCAACAGTAATTGGTCTATGTTTCTCTCCTAAACAATCCTTGCGGCACAAGATTTGCTTCCACTCTGGTTCTTTGGATTCTGAGGTGAAAATTGGTGGTCAACAAGAGGACCTACAAACTTTACAACAGATGGGGCAGGCAGGTTGGGAGTTTGTGAGGTGGTGGACTCCTTCTGACCATTATGCAGGCCTTTTGTGTGACCATGATGTATGCACTTCAACTTTTCGATACCATTGCAATTCCTCCTTCTCCTTTTTGGCTTATTAAAAGGTGTACTTATTAGGTTTACTGATTATCCTAAGAAAATAAACCCAAAAGGTAGTTTGCACCTAAGCTTCCCTTCATTTCTTTTCTTCTTTTCCCTTTCTGTCTTCACTTCTCCTTACTTCTTCTCTTTCGTTCATACTTATTTGCTCTTTCTTTCTTTCCTTGTCTCTCCTTCTGTCTATCTTTCCCTTTTTTATGTCTCACATTCTTGACACTTTTCTCTCACCTGCCAAGAGGTTTTGGCAAGGGATCGTGTTATTAGCCTCCATGTAGCATAAATCATTTTGCTTCCCTCTAATTATAGAGTTCGAGCTCAGCATATGTGGTGAAAATTGGGTGGGAAAGTGGAGGGGAGGATCATGTGGCTCAGCTCAGACCGAGTGGGAGCAGAGCCTCAGCCAGGAGCTGGCAATGTTAGACAGGAAATAGGGATTAGGATGAATTGGAATCTGTGAAATACTGGGGCATCGACCTGGAGAGGCCATAATCTGTAACCTTGACCCAGGGAAGGAAGCTGGACTGGATTCCATGGCTGGGTGCCAGCTAACTCTATAAAGATCAGTGATCAGTGCTGGAAAGACACAAGTCTGATAAGGTTAATGATTAATGAGGAAATATTTATCATGGCGTGTCAGGCACTGCCTGCTTAGAAAAAATGAAGAGAGTCCGATAAAGATGGGTTCATGTTCTACCATGTGGAAGATTGAACTGGGTTGGACTTGAATGAAAAGAATTTTAATGGATCAGGAGTATAAGAGTCTGTCTTCTTAGACTTCGTGTTCAATTATATTTTAATAGTCCCAGCATTGCTTTTCTGATCACTGAAAGCTGATAGAAGCTCACAGTTGTTTTGACAATCTCGTCCTGCCATTTTGCATTAAAGTTTTAAAGTTAACTTCTAGCAGAACTAATTTGAGTCATGGTATTTGCCACATATTTTTCTCTTCAGATGCCAAGTTTATTGGGATGTACCCAATTTCTGATACTTCCAATGACGACGATGATAAAGTATACATATTTTTAAGAGAGACAGCCGTGGATGCAGCAGACTTCGAAAGAGCCATTTACTCCAGAGTGGCCAGAGTTTGTAAGGTTGGTTTCTGAAAATTGGGTTCTGTCAATATTTCTTAGTGATCTTATTTTTTTTAATTGTTGAGGGATGGTATTATTCTTACTAATATTATTATTATGTATTTTTGAAGCCTTTGCAAGATTAGTTACTTTATATGATAATCTGATCTGGTAGAAAACTTTTTATTTATGAATAGTAAACCAACCTTTAATCGAGAGGAATACCTCAATTTCCCACTCCAACCATTTTAAACCCTCTGTGTGTCAGCGCCTCGGGTATGAGTGTATGAGTGCAATGAGAATTCCGCTAGTTTTGCAAAGAATTTTACATTAATTGGTCTTCCATTCACCTGTCTAAGCTGAGCAGGTAAAGATTACAATGTCAAACCACCTCCCCTAGGTGTGATATCGTAGTGATGTGTGAAGATTAGATAAATCCACCACAGGGGGGAAAAAAAAGCAAAATTGATCATTGTAATTCAAAGGAAGACATGGGAGTCCAAAACGTGAGTCTAACTTCGGGTTTACTTTTAGCGAGGCATGCATATGTCACGTGCTAGAGAGATGACATAAGACGTCACGTATTTTTACATATAACCTGTAATGAATTATTTTAACGAACAAGAACGCTTAATCAAACAATATATATATACAAGGTTTCTCAAATATTACTGAAATATTAAATACACAGCAATCATGGCTCACTATAACGTCAAATCATGCTCTCAGCGTGAATTTTAGTTGAATAGAAATAATATAACTCTCCTCCCAAAAGATGCAAAAGTGGGAGAAGGGAACTTTGGTGGAAGTTTCTACATGCTGCAAAGCATAGTCCTGGCTCTAATTATTTCTGTAGAGCCATCTGCTCATACTTGCACCAGATATATCTCTGTTCTTTATTATTTTCTCAGACTGGATCATATCAATAGACACTAGAGAAGAAATAATGAGAGAGAGCGAGAGCAGAGTTGAAAGAAAACATTAAAGCTAAGAATATAAACAAGAGAAAAATAAATTGCGTTGGGAATAAAGCAACAGGGGAAAAGAATACAGAGTGAAATTTAAATAATACTTCATTAGAAACACTCTAAAACATATCAAAGACAGTGACTTATTTTGAGATTCATAAACACAAGAGACTCGCAGATGCTTGAAATATTTGGCCACACACAAAATGCTGGAGGAACTCAGTAAGTCAGACAGCATCTATGGAGGGGAGTAAGCATCTGGCGTTTCAGGCCGAGATCTTGCATCAGTCCTGTTTGTTACATACGCACGGAGTAGAAGGATCAAGCATTTTCAGTGAGTCATACCAGCCACTGTACTTGCCGGGCAGTTTACGGTGCAGGAGCTACGAACGGGGCTTGCTGAGACGAAAACATACACACTTGAAAGCCTGCACTGAAAGGGTGCGCCTCCCGCAAGTAGAAGGCCGAATCGATTCACTGGGCAATAAATCAGCCACATGAACGCTTGCCCGGTGAATCTCACAATCAATCTGAAACCTGGATAAATTTCAACTTTTTCTCAGACTGTACTTTAGGAATTTTAGCATCCACCTGAACCACAAGATATAATGTGTCACCTGAATAGGGTCAACTTTGATGACACAGTCATCCTTCCATGCTGTGCTGAAACATGTAGCTCGTATGAGATTTGTACTGATAACTTCTTGGCTTAGAGAAATCAATCCCGTCCACTGAGAGAAGAACCAACAGGGAGCCGTACTAAAACACTATAGGAGATTAAAAGCAGCAGGGAAACGAAGCAGAAAGCAAGAAACAGCAAGTAAATGAGAGCAAAATGTAAAAATAGAATATTTTGCCAATCTCTCCATGTTTAACCAATAGGAAGTAATTTAATCCATAATATTCAGTTCTAAAATTGCCTTGTCTGCTATTCCAATGCCAACAGAGTATCCCTAACACTTCAAGAAAAGCAATAAACTTGAGTATTGGAGGGACAGTTGACTTATAGCCATTTTCACATACAACACTTCACCAAATGGAATTGTTTTCTGAGGCTGCCTTCAATGTTTAAACTTGACTATGGCAGTTGTAACTCACTTGAGCTTAACACCAATGGCTCAACTGGTAAAAGTGGGCAAGTGAAATCCTAGTTTGCCATTAGTTCTCGAGGGTGCTAGAGAAACAGGAGAAATGTTTTCATCCAGGTCATGCTCTCTTCTTGCTGCTGCCATCAGGAAGGAGCTAAAGGAGCCTTAGGTCCCACCCCACTTGATTCAGGAACAGTTATTACCCCTCAACCAGCAGTTCTTCGTTGATCTCTATTATGTTTCTTCGTATTCACTGTGAATGCCCACAAGAAAATGAATCTCAGGGTGGTATATGGAGACATATATGTACTTTGATAATAAAACTTACTTTGCACTTTAAACTTTATCTGCACAACATTAAACTTGAAAACTAATTTACTTTCCCTTGTCATGATGACATGTTAGTTCACTCCCTTAAAGACTGAGCGACAGGGTCCTAAAACCTACTTCCCTGCGGCTATCCGTTGGCAGGTTATAAAGTTGGTTTATGGTACTCATTAGTCAACAAGGACCCTTATAATTGTTTTGGCTTGCTGCCTAAATGTCTGAAAGATGGTCTAATGTTACACAGGATCAGCAATCTTTCTGATGTCCTCGAGGAATAGAAGTTTGGCCTGACATTTATCTTCATTGACTTTTTTGTACATCACTAAATAAACTTATACTCTATCTAATACTGAAGCTGGGCATCAATAGATACAAAAATATCAATATAAATTTTGCATTTGAATACACAGTCCCAAAATAGCCTGCAAAATAGTATGACATATTGTTTCATAGAAAACAATGTTGAAACTTGGTATTTTTCAAAGCAGGGTCATACTGAAGGTATGAAAGCAAATTTCTAACAAGAAAGGAACTTTGCAAGTCAGTCAGCATCTTTGGAAAAACATAAACAGTTGATATTTTGGGCTGAACCCTTCTCAGCTCGAAGCATCAACTGCTTATTCCCCTTTTAGATGCTGTCTGACTTGTTGAGTTCCTCCAGCATTTTGCGTGTGCTGCTTAAGATGTCCAGAATCTGCAGATTTTTCTTTTGTGTTTATGACTTTCTAACAAATGAACCAAGAATTCTGGATGAACACATTGCACAACGAGCAGACAGGGAGAGGTTGGAAAAAATGCCTTTACATCTCTTCACCTCTGATAAGAACAGAAGAGAAGCACATTTAGTGCTCGCTGTGTCCTCCTGTTGACCCTGCACACAGACAAAAGTAAATCAGAAAGGCACCAGTGGACAGCAAATTGGCTAAACCATTAGGAATATAGTCAGCAGCATTTCCTAGCTGTTCCTGCTGCCATCACTTGACAGAAACCCAGTTTATATGTTGAAACAAGGTGACTACCACCCCAGCAGCATAGTAATATTCCAGAGTGGCAGCAGCTCAGGGCAATTTCTTGGACAAGGTATTTTTTAAAATGCATGGTTCCTAACCAGGTGAAATAGTATTGCAGGTAGAACAGCTCAGGGTTATATAGAACACCACAACCACTCCCCCACCCCCACCCCCACACACACACACACATTAAATTTCAAATTTTGTGAAACAATCCTGCACAGACAGCATCCTGAACATTTTAAAATTTGAGATTTTCCCTCTAAAATAAGATTTCCCCTCCACATTTTATCATCCTTAATTGAAGTTCCTTTTGATTTTTTTTTAACTGACTTCTGTTGGATCAAACTAACCAGTTTGGCAGTCTAGTAATAAACATTCAACCTTTGCAATAATTATTCTCTGATAATTATGCTCAATTTCTTCAAAGTTCCATTATTACCATTTTCAGAGTAATGAAAATAAATTCACAGTTTAAGAATAACATTGGAATCCAAAGCCACTCTAAATGTTAAACGCACAAGCTTATCCTCCCTTTGTTGCTTTTTCCCTTAGAAGTCCACTGCCTTTTAGAAGCTGCTATAATTATGGTTGTTCCGTGACAGATATATTTTTTCAGTAGTATGTCATGGACAAACAGATACCAATATGGACAGATTTATGGACTAAACTTGGAACTGCACCAGAGGCTAGTAAAGGGTCACTGCCATACCATGTAAGTTATTTGTGATGCCTTAAAGTGTTTCCACATGTCAGCGGAACCTTGCAGAATCCTGATGGGAAAAGACAGAATCCTACCATAGTTCAAATACCAAACTGCATAAAACAATGACCTTCTTGGAAAATAGTTGTGGACTGCAAAGCATAATAAAATCTAGTCTCAATTTTTCTAATACCTAAACAACTGGGCCTGTCCTGGATAATTGTGGAAGAACTTCTTCAATCATTAACATTTGTGGATTATAGAGACAATGAGAGTATGTACAGTAGGAAGTTAATTTTGACCCATGACCTCCTTTGTTTGATCAGGTTTAAAGCGCACAATGTTAAGTTGGTTTAGTTCAAAGTTCCCAGTAGATTTACTATCAAAGTACATATATGTCACCATATCCAACCCTGAGATTCATTTTCTTCCAGGCATACTCAGTAAATCCAAGAAACACAATAGAGTCAATGAATGACTGCACCAACGGGGCGGATGAACAACCAAAGTGCATAAGGCAACAAACTGCGCAAATACAAAAGAAGAAAAAAAGAAGTAATAATAATAATAAATAAACAAGCAATAAATATTGAAAACATGAGATGAAAAGTCAGCTACTGTGACAATGATTAAGCAAGTAAATTGCCATCGTGATTTATTACTGATTTTAACTGTTAAAATTTTTCGACAAGAAATATTCCTGAAATTTAAAAAAAGAACTTGTAAGATTAGGTTTTAAATTTTACTTTAAGGATGTTAAAATATCTATTTTGGCATCGTCCATGACACACAGCAATGTGATCATGCCTAAATAATCTGTTTTATTAACTGGTGCAGATGAAGGCTCTCTACCTGAAATGTCGACTTTCCGTTTCCGTACCTCCACAGACGCTGCCTCAGCTGTTGAGTTCCTCCAATACCTTGCTTGCTGCTTCAGATTACAGCACCTGCAGTCTTTTGTGTCTCCTTGCTGCTCTTTTTTAAATTATTTTGAGAATACCAGGGATCACTCTCCCACTTTCCATTAAAGTAGATGCATTGGAGCTTTAATATCCACCTGTGTGAACTATCAGGGTGGATACAAGGGAATGCAGATGCTGGAACATGAGGCAGGTTGATCATCGTCTGTGATGTAGCTCTGATGAAGGGCTTCAATCTGAAATGTCAACAGTTCCTTTCCTCCACAGATGCTGCTCGACCCTCTGTGTTCCTCTAGCAGGTCATTACTCCTGAGTAATCAAGTTCTTAATTTAGTATCTCATTTGAAATTCAGCTGTCTAGAAGTTCATCCTCAGTTGGCTGGCCTAAATGTACTATACTGTCTCAAGTCTTTGTATTCCGTCTCCAAGGTTCATTATGTTGAAGTCAATGGAATTAATTTTGGAGGTAGAATTCAATAATGTGAGACAATTACATGACACGAATTGTCAACGTATTTCGTGTTGAGTACCTCTGACATTATGATAATCTTATGGGAGCATGAACCTAGATTTTTATGTGTATAAGTTTTGGAGAGAAACTTGAAGTCAGAATTGCAGACCCACATTTGAAAAGGGTCTAAAGGATTTAATTCCCTCCTCTTTCTGGAAAAACCAAGCTGTTGTCAATACAAATAATTTTCTTTTTATTTGCTTCAAATTTATTCCCATAACTTTCTTCTGCTGTATGATTTGATGCTTTGGAAAGAGGACCTAGAGCCAGAAAGTCATAAAATAAATAGAAATATTCAGTGGCCTATGATGCATTCCAACTATCCAGTCCCTTGTGTGAGGAGCTTCATAAGTTACTGTATCTCTGTCTTTTCAGGCTCAGAGGTATAGATCTTGCATAGTTCCGAAGCAGTTAGATGTTAATATAACAAATGCTGATTTTGGGAAATCGAAGAATATACTTTCTATAATTATAACAGGATTAACTATCGGTATTTACCTTATACATTTGTAGCAACGGTTACATTATGGCTTCAGTCAGCTAAAAGGTGATGAATATCTAGATCACAGTGTTACTAATTACTAAAAGATATCTGGGTCAATTACCACATTTGAAACTCCTTAGTTATGATGCAACATAGTAACTTCTGTGGATGCCATTATTTTCTCAACTTAGCGGCTGAGGTATAACAATCCTTCATAAGATTATTCTGCATTGAGTATGAATACATATTTCTAGGTAGCTCTGAGAAATGAGATCTCTTGCCCAGGTTATGACATCATCTGAAATCCTTCATCTGATGATTGCCTCAGCTTACAAAAATCTGTCCTAGTGATATGAATCTCTCAAAGATACCACACACAGCCATTGTACTTGAGATTCTTCAGGACAATTTTGGGTACATATATAACCTCATTCAGAGACTGATAGAACTAACCTCCTCCCATCACTGCAAAATCTCTTCTCTAATCCAAGATTAAAGTTCTTTCCAGCTCTTTTTCTGAGCAATATAGTTGGTCTCCTGCCTGAATGAAAGAGGGAAGTTGGTAAAAACAAAAGCTGATAGAATTTATAAACTACTATCCAGGGAGCTGTAAAGTTCTTGTAAACCAAGAACTGATTTTACACTTGTGTCTTAATTCCCATTTGCACTCAGCTGACTGATGAAACGTGACACAAACTTGATATACTTGAAAACATGAGAGCAACTGATTCCGATGCCAGCTTTCACTATTCCATTTTACAATGCAAGGAACAACATGGGAACTGCAAAAAAAAACAAATAATAGGTGTTAAAATATGGATTACTTGGATTTGGTTTTACCTCCTGCATAGTATCTAAAAATAGTCAAAGAGAAAAAGCTGATCATTGGTTGTAGTGGTTTCATTTACTCCACCTTAAGATGGTACCGGCATACATTGGCAGCTCTCTACGGGCTGCAGAAAATTGTTCCGTTTGACTTATTTTGCTCTCTACCTTCTTACCTCACGTTCCTACTATAAAAAGAAATTCTTCGATCATAATCATAAAACATTTATGGCGCATTATGGGGTAATTTCGCCTAAGATGTTCATATTGACTCTCTGTAGAATAATCCATTCAGTTCCAATTCCCCTGCTCTTTACATAAAGCCCTATAAAGTGTTTATTCAACTCCCTTCAACAGACTTGGTTGACTTTGTTTTCACCATCCTTACTCATAGTGAGTTCCAGATGATGACATTTGCTGTCATTTTGCCACTCAAAAACCCTTACTTCTTTTATCATTAAAAGATAGAGCATTTATGTTCAGAGTCCTCTGGCGATTCTGATGCCAAACGGATTTATTGAAGATAATTTACAAGACTCCTGACTAAACTGCCCATGTGATCTAACATAAGCAAAAAAGCCCTGCATATCTTAAAGATTTCTGGCAAATTGGACCAATGATTGAGCCAGCAGGTTTATAGAGAGGATAAAAGTTGGGATGAGGAATGTTGACTGTATTATTGTGCCCTGAAATTTTGGGACAAGTGGCTCTGGCAACAATTTATTTTGTTGGTGCCATCAAAGAATGATAGTTATATCGCAGATCATAGCAGTAGACCCCTCAGCATTTGCTACCATTTATAACATGTCCAGAGTTCAAGACAATTATCTATTTTTGCTCAATGTCTCCTAATTCTTGGAAAAACAAATTTTTATTCTTTCACCCAAATTGATAATAAATATTCTGAAAAATTTCCCGAATAGATTGCTGGAGAATATTATTCTTCATAAATTCTCAAAAGGAGAACATTGTCTTTCAACGTACTGCCACAAGGTTACATTTAATACTGTGCACTATGAATACTAATGTTTTCCTGGCAACATTTTACTAAATGATTTTTAGATGGTCACAGAGATGACATTCATAAATACTTTTATACGTATCATGAGGTGGTGGGAGTTGGGGGTGGAAGAAACAACTGACAGTATTGCTGTGTTAGAAGCTGGCATGAACCCGATATGCCATATAGCACTTTTCTGTGTCATGATACGTAGGTACACAGGCATGATCTATGCTTCCCCACACAATGCTAATTACTCCTTACCAAATCATTCTTGTCCACATTTTCAGTCACTCTATCCCAATTCTCTCTGATGATAGATTCCAGTAACTTTCCAAAAATAATCTTAAACTTCTTCCCTTCTTTCCCCTACTCATTAAGAGTTTACAATCCAGGGATACAATCTAGTGAGTCTGCAAAATCATATCTAATGTCTTGGAATCTTTTCAATTATTTTAGAAATCCATCATCTGCTGCAGATATATCTAACTTAAGCCTTATTGCTTTCTTCTTTGCTTGCACGAAGCTTTCCATATGAAATTCTCTGGAGAGCCTATCATTTGTGGAACATTTGACAAGTGGAAGGAGGAGTAAATTTGGAAATGTTTGCTTCCTGTCATCATTGGAATTTTAGATTATGAAGACACGCAGTCCTCTTTTATTGTCATTTAGTAATGCATGCATTAAGAAATGATACAATATTTCCTCCGGTGTGATATCACAAAATACGGGACAGACCAAGACTGAAAAAACTGACAAAACCACATAATTATAACATATAATTACAACAGTGCAACAATATCATAACTTGATGAAGAAGTCCATGAGCACAGTAAAAGTTCAAAGTCTCTCAAATGTCCCACATCCCACGCAGACGGGAGAAGGAAGAAGAACTCTCCCTGCCATGCCCGACCACAATCCGTCTCTGAGTCATCCGAAAACTTTGAGCCTCCGAATCAGCTCTCCGACACTGAGTACTGAGTGCCATCTCTGTCTGAAATATTTGACCTCAATTTCAGTCACCAACAGCAGGCAAAGCTGGGGATTTTGAGGCCTTCCCTCCGGAAGATTCCCGACTGCGCAGTAACGACAGCAGCGAATGAGAGTTTCAGGAATTTCTCCAGATGTTCCTCTGTGCTTTCACGTCCGTCTTCATCAAATCAGAATTGTCCACGACCCCTATTTAACGGAGACAATATCATTTTTCACCGGAGGGCAGCGCGCACGGCACGCTGCTCTCTCTCCTCCCGCTGTTAAACAAGGAAAGTGACATAAGAAAAGTTCCTTTGCTTCCAAACAAACATTCTATGGCCTTCACTGCTGCTATTCATTCCATCTTCATCCTTGGCTCCAAGCTTATTGCTTCCACATCAGCACTAATATTGAATTACCCTTTCATTCAAATATTCTGCCACTTGAGGTCTGAGGTGCTTGGTTTCATTGGCTAAATTTCTGCTTTCTCATAAGTAAAGTATACTTTAAGGTACTGAGAAAATTTTAAATCTTACATGTCTTCTACAGACTCCTGTATCCTAGTTTCTTACACTATAAGATCAGATATGTATAATATGGCATGTTTGTAAATACTGGGGAAAAGTATATATTTTCATTAATGCATATCATACCATTGGAGCAGATCTATTATACCATTTGTCCAGAATTAGTTACAGGACCATGACAGTCTTATCTGCAAATCTATGTCCATATGAAGCTTCTTGATCTGAAATGTATAGTGCCCAATTTCCTCCATAGACTCTGCCTGACTCATTGAGTTCCTCCAGCATCTGCAATCTCTTATGTCTCCAGTGTATGTATGAGGAGTTGCCCGTGATTTTACCTTTAGCATTCTTTTGTTGACTTTGCTGATTAGCTAATGCCAAATTAGTTGAAGAAAGTACACTTCTGGTAATGATTCCTGCTTTTGAAAAGGGCCAGCAAATAGTTCTGGCATATTATCATTCTGCCTAAAGGGCATCTTTTCAGTTGAATGCTTGTCCAACATCGTGCATGGTACATTTTCCATTTGGAATAGATTTGACGGTGACCTTTTGAATGGAGGAAGATCTCAGCAGTGAGAAAGGTCTTGAAGATTATTATGCTTTATGCCACAGCAGGAGAGGCTTGAATTTAATTGCATAACTGAAACATTCTGGATATTTTAACATCAGTTTGCTGGAAATCAAACCCGTTGAAATAAATGAAAGGTGTTGTTAAGATTTATAACGTAAATCATAAATGAAGTAGCTTGTTCAATGTGCCTCAGGACACAAAGCAATTTAATTCTTCCAGTTTGGGTTCCATTTTCCCAACAGTAGAAGGAAAAATTGTTGTGCAGTCCCCCTAATCCATTTACTGAGCACTAACAGGGTAATTTAAGGTCATAAGCTAATTTGAATCCTTTGATTCATCTTAATTTATCTCAAATTATCATAGAGAAGAAAATCAATTTCTGTCATGAATTAAGATGCAGTTATTTCAAAGAAAAAGATTCACCTTCTATTTGGATTCATTTTCTATTGTACGATACATATCTTTCTCTTCAAAGGTTCAATGATTCATTTATGATCAAATTATATATCTATATGCAATTCTGAAGTTTGTCCTCCTGATAGCCACAAAACAAAAAAAAAGAACATGAAAGTCTTATTGTCTTATTTAGCAGTGTAATTAATTTACCAGCATCAAATAAGTGCTTCAACATTTGCTTTAGAAAGTGGAATGTGATGAAGTGCATTCACTGTCCCCAAATTAACCCCCCACCCAAAAGCCCCTATTGGCTCTCATCATATTGGCAATTGCAAACAGGACTTCTGTGGCTGCTTCAAGCCTTCATCATGAAAGTTGCTATTGACAGACTACAATATGTGCCACATATGGCTGTAACTATCCTTAGGCATTTGGCAGCAAAACTAACAGTCCCCAGCAAGGCAGTCAGAAAGTCCCTCTTGAAGAAAAGTCATCCTATTTTTTTCAGCTCTGCCTGGTTGTGGAACTTAGAGCAGATCTCTGCAAGGATCATTCCCCCCAACCACACCCCAAAGCAAAATACCATCCCATCACTTCCTCTCTGAGATCGTGTACAACTTCAGCTGTTGACCAGACAATAGCTTTCTGCAAGGCCCGTGATTGAATGCTCATCACAGCAGTTCACTAATAGTAAATAAACAAACCCAGCACACTGATTACCCATGGATGTAAGAGATGCTGGAAATTTAGAGTAACACTCACAAAATGCTGGAGATATTCAGCATGCAGGCAGCATTTATGGAGAGGAATAAACAGCCAACGTTTTAGGCCAAGGCCCAGTTCTAATAAAGGGTCTCAGCCTGAAATGTTGACTGTCTATTCCTCTCCATAGATTCTACCTGACTTGCAGATTTCCTCCAGCATTTTGTATGTGTTACTCTGGATTGCCCATGGATCTGCCTTTTTGGTCTCAAAAAGTATATAAGGATCATCCTGCACTGATCCAACACAATCCAATTTCCACACCATTAATTTTTTTTTTAAATTCTGAATTAAACAAAAATAGTGAATCACATCATTCATCTTCGAGCAAAACCCTCATGGATCAAAATAATGCGTCTTGGCAAGGAAAAAGCGGATAAGTAGTCCAGGTCTGAATGAATTAGTTCACTATGAATGCTCAGCAAAAAGATAAGTGGTGGATTCAAGAGTGCAATTTATGACAATTAAATCTATGAATATGGAATACATACATGGTTGAGGAGAACGGAGTCTAAGGCAGGCAATTGTATGGTTAATCAGACCTGACATTCTTGTAGCTATGTAGGAAGAGTCTAAGAGTGTGCAATGACACAAATGTGATAACTAAAAGGAGGGATCCCTTAATACGAGAAACATAGAAAACCTACAGCGCAATACAGGCCCTTTGGCCCACATAGCTGTGCCGAACATGTCCTTACCTTAGAAATTACCGAGGGTTACCCAAAGCCCTCTATTTTTCTAAGCTCTATGTACCTATCCAGGAGTGTCTTAAAAGAGGAGGAGGAGAAGATGGCGGCGAAACGCAGCGTGCGCGGCCACGCCGGTGAATGATATCTGTAATATGTCAAGTAGGGTACCGTGCACAATTCTGATTTGATGGAGACAGACGTGAGAGTACGGAGGAGCATCTGGAGAAACTTCTGTAATGCCCGCTTCGCTGCCGCTGCTACTATGTGGTCCGGAATCTCAGGACGAGAAGGCCCCGAATCCTCGGCTTTGCTTGTTTTAGCAGCCAGGGTGAGGTCAAAGATGCTCGGCAGAGGATGGTGCTTGGGAGGCTGTATCGGAGGGCCTGGTCGGAGGCTCGAAGTTTTCGGATGGACGGACTCAGTGTCGGCTGTTGGCGGGTGCTTCCAATGCATCGGCAGTTGTCGGTGCCTGGAGGTTTATGGCAGTGAGTTTCTCTCTTTTGCCACCTGCTATCGGGGACTCGGGAGTCAATCGGGACTTTGAGACTTTTTTTTAGCATGCCCATGGTCTGCTCTTCATCAAATTATGGCACTGCTGTAACTATATGTTATAATTATATGGTCCTGTTAGTCTTTGGTTTGTCCTGTTCTTCTGTGATAGCACTCTGGATCATTGTATCATTTCTTAATGCATGCATGCATTTCTAAATGACAATAAACGAGGACTGAGTGTTCTCATAATCTAATCTAATCTAAAAAAAAAGACTCTATCATATCTGCCTCCACCACCGTCACCGGCACTCCATGCACTCACAACTCTCTGTAAAAAACTTACCCCTGACATCTCCTCTGTACCTACTTCAAGCACCTTAAAACTGGGCCCTCTCGTGCTAGTCATTCCAGCCCTGGGAAAATGCCTCTGACTATCCACACGATCAATGCCTCTCATCATCTTGTACACCTCTATCAGGTCACCTCTCATTCTCCGTCGCTCCAAGGAAAAAAGGCTGGGTTCACTCAACCTATTCTCATAAGGCATGCTCCCCAATCCAGGCAACATCCTTGTAAATCTCCTCTGCACCCTTTCTGTGGTGTCCACATCCTTCCTGTAGTGAGGTGACCAGAACTGGACACAGTACTCCAAGTGGGGTCTGACCAGAGTCCTACTGCAGAGGTATACAAACTAAGTTGAAGTTTACGAAACAACATCTGATACATTCAGGCAAATACCAGGAGTTAGTAGAGCAGTGCCAGACAGGGGTGGAGGGCACGATGCGAGCCTATACAGGTGGAGTGTAGAGGTTTGCTGGCGGCTTGCTCTGCAGAACCTACTCTCCTTGGCATTATGAGGGCTGCAAAGCAAAGAGCCACATCAGGACCATCACAGAGGTTGCTGAGCGAGGCTCCAGATGGCTGTGGATCAGGAGGTGTGACCCATGGAACAATGCTACTGGGACAAGCCAGGGCCTGATGAACCCTGATGGGGACTCCTGGGCCAAAACACCCTATGACCCCAGGTCACATCACTGAAGATGAGTCCCAGTGCATTCTAGGATGTATCTCAGCATCAGTATTAATGTCACAAAATGCAATCAAACACAGCTCAAAGTATGTCAGGGTGTGTGTAAAAGTAATCTGTGAGACCAGGAAAGTAAATCATAATATTTGCTGAACACAGAAGATATGAAATTAATTAAGATAAATCAAAATATAAAAAAATTGCAGAGGATGGAAATCTGAAATAAAAACAACAGTACAGAAAGGAAAAGGTGAGGAATAAATTAACAAAAAAAAACTGGTGGTGATGCTGATTGAAGAAGCAGGTGAAGACTCGTTAACAGTTAAGTTCTCTCGATAAAATATAAATAGCAGGAGATGACTAAGGGATGGTAACAAGATGGAAAAAAAACAGTGCTAGAACTGAGAACAGTGCATTTAAAACACTAAGTACTAAATTACTGCTTCTCACTTCAACCCTCCTCTTCCACACCGCACCCCCCCCCCCGGACTGGCTTCACCTATCACCTTCTAGTTTGCACTCCTTTCCCTCCCCCACCTTCTTGATCTGACCTCTTCCCCCTTCCTTTCCAGTCCTGATGAAGAGTCAGCCTGAAACGTCAACTCTTTATTCCTTTCCACAGTTGCTGCCTGATCTGCTGAGTTCCTCCAGCATTTTGCGTGAGTTGCTCTGCATTTCCAGCAGTTGTAGAATCTCTTGTGGTTACACTAAATTACAGGAGCTTCTTGTTACACTGTAATTCCACATCTGAACGTCATGTGCAGTTGCTATTAATGCTTAATGGAATACTTAATGAAAATGTCAATAAGCCAATGAGTTGGACGTGGAGCCTATGATTCACCATACAGTGCTGCTGAGCAGTCAATCAACTCTGAAAATAAAACCTGTTGAAAGAGTGGAGGAAACATTACCAGCAGTAATTCTCCCAATAAAAGCATGGTACCTTGTCCAAAATAATCCAGTCAGCAAAGGGTTATTAGATATGAATGGTGTAATTAAATCCACTTCAACCACTTGCGGCACTGTGGGTCACCAGGCTTGAGTTACAGAATTGCTCAATCACCTTCATTCTGCCTCACCTCGTTATCTAGCCAATTAGTTGTAGTCGATGCCATGCTACCCTCAATATTGTCCAAATGTGTGAGAATCCTTTACTTCCAGGTCTCCTGACCAAAACTCTGTTCCCTTTCCTACCCATTATCTCTGCACATCGCCTTTGTCCCATCTTTCTGCTGGGTCTGCATCATAGAAACATAGAAACATAGAAAATAGGTGCAGGAGTAGGCCATTCAGCCCTTCGAGCTTGCACCGCCATTCAATATGATCATGGCTGATCATCCAACTCAGAACCCTGTACCTGCCTTCTCTCCATACCCTCTGATCCCGTTCTATATCTAACTCCCTCTTAAATATAGCCAATGAACTGGCCTCAACTGTTTCCTGTGGCAGAGAATGCCACAGATTCACCACTCTCTGTGTGAAGAAGTTTTTCCTCACCTCGGTCCTAAAAGGCTTCCCCTTTATCCTTAAACTGCGACCCCTCATTCTGGACTTCCCCAACATCGGGAACAATCTTCCTACACCTACCCTGTCCAATCCCTTTAAAATTTTATACGTTTCAATAAGATCCCCCCCTCAATCTTCTAAATTCCAGAGAGTATAAGCCTAGTCGATCCAGTCTTTCATCATATGAAAGTCCTGCCATCCCAGGAATCGATCTGGTGAACCTTCTTTGTACTCCCTGTATGGCAAGAATGTCTTTCCTCAGATTAGGGGACCAAAACTGCACACAATATTCCAGGTGTGGTCTCACCAAGGCCTTGTACAACTGCAGTAGTACCTCCCTGCTCCTGTACTCGAACCCTCTTGCTATGAATGCCAGCATACCATTCGCCTTTTTCACCGCCTGCTGTACCTGTGTGCCCACTTTCAATGACTGGTGTACAATGACACCCAGGTCTCGTTGCACCTCCCCTTTTCCTAATCGGCCACCATTCAGATCATAATCTGTTTCCCTGTTTTTGCCACCAAAGTGGATAACTTCACAATTATCCACATTAAATTGCATCTGCCATGAACTTGCCCACTCACCTAACCTATCCAAGTCACCCTGCATCCTCTTAGCATCCTCCTCACAGCTAACACTGCCACCCAGCTTTGTGTCATCCGCAAACTTGGAGATGCTGCATTTAATTCCCTCATCCAAGTCATTAATATATATTGTAAACAACTGAGGTCCCAGCACTGAGCCTTGCGGTACCCCACTAGTCACTGCCTGCCATTCTGAAAAGGTCCCGTTTATTCCCACTCTTTGCTTCCTGTCTGCCAACCAATTCTCTATCCGCATCAATACCATACCCCCAATACCGTGTGCTTTAAGTTTGCACACTAATCTCCTGTGTGGGACCTTGTCAAAAGCCTTTTGAAAATCCAAATATACCACATCCACTGGTTCTCCCCTATGCACTCTACTAGTTACATCCTCAAAAAATTCTATGAGATTCGTCAGACATGATTTTCCTTTCACAAATCCATGTTGACTTTGTCCGATGATTTCACCGCTTTCCAAATGTGCTGTTATCACATCCTTGATAACTGACTCTAGCATTTTCTCCACCACCGATGTCAGGCTTACCGGTCTATAATTCCCCGGTTTCTCTCTCCCTCCTTTTTTAAAAAGCGGGGTTATATTAGCCACCCTCTAATCCTCAGGAACTAATCCAGAATATAAAGAGTTTTGAAAAATTATCATTAATGCATCTACTATTTCTTGGGCTACTTCCTTGAGCACTCTGGGATGCAGACCACCTGGCCCTGGGGATTTACCTGCCTTTAATCCCTTCAATTTACCTAACACCACTTCCCTACTAACATGTATTTCCCTCAGTTCCTCCATCTCACTAGACCCTCGGTCCCCTACTATTTCCGGAAGATTATTTATGTCCTCCTTAGTAGTTATTCAATTGGTCTGCCATGTCCTTGTTCCGCATGATCAACACACAAAGCTCTTGTTTCTGATTAACTGTCTTACTAAGGACAACAAACAAAAACTGGGAAGAACCCCATGGATCAGGCAGCACCTTTAGTGCATTAAGTAACATCTCCATCCCTTCTCCTTACCTCTTTATATTGGCATTCTCACCTCTCCAGTCCAGATAGAAGGTTCATTTTTTTCCACAGATTCTGACTGACCTCCTGAATTCCTACAACTTCATGCGTGTTGCTTCACGCTCCAGCATCCAACATTTATAACTGTATCATGATCAGCAACTTTTGATGTTACTTTTAAAGGGACATATTTTTGGATGAGTTTGGTGTAAATTGTGGCTGGCGTTGGATAACCCCTCCTTTCCGATAATGTGATGTCAGTGTTCCAAACTAACACAAGCTAATTCTTTGCAGAAAGATATTGGAGGTCAGCGGAGTTTGATCAACAAGTGGACTACCTTTCTGAAGGCTCGTCTAGTTTGTTCAGTCCCAGGGCCTGACGGTTATCAGACTTACTTTGATGAATTGCGTAAGTAAGGTCATTTTCTATTCAGAGCTGTGAAAGTAAAAGGCACAGTTAACAGTGGCCAAACATTTTAGTTCCAATTCCCATTCCTGTTCCAACTTGAAAGTCCATGGCCTCCTCTTGTGTCATGATGAGGCCACCCTCAGGGCAAAGAAGGAGGAGCACCTTAAATTCCACCTGGATAGCCTCCAACTTGATGGCATGAATATTGATTTCTCCTTCTGGTAAAAGAAAACTACTCCCCCTCCCCTCTTCTTCTAATCCCCAGTCTGACCTCCTATCATCTCCTCCTAGGTCTCTGCTATCCACCTGGCTTCACCCACCACCTTCTAGCTATCCTTATCCCCACATTTTTATTCTGGCTTTTTTCCTCTCTGTCTCCACTCCTGACGAAGGGACTCGGCCAGCAATGTCATCTGTTTATTCATTTCCATAGATGTTGCCTGACCTGCTGAGTTCCTCCAGCATTTTGTGTGTGTTGCTTTCGATTCTGCTTCTGCAGAATTTCTCATGTTTATTAAAAATGTTGTGTCTCCTAAATCCTAATGGTGGGCACAATTTCATTTTTAATACTGAACAATAGCAGAATAAGGCATGGAATTCGTATGATTTTGACAAATACACCTTTAGAAAACTTGAAAGGTTTATCCTGCCTTCATTGTCAGATGATATTCCTGTGATTTCAAAACTATGTTACACTAACATGTTTTCCAAATGGATGGAAAGATTTTTAAAAGTATGGTATTAACTGCTTTTACTATTGAGTTGGAAATGAAAGTTATTGTAGGTGCACTATTATATAGAGTAGAAATAATACAGCTGTATTAGGCTTTCTTAGTGGTGACTGAGCTGGGGCTATTGCACCATAATGACACCAAGTGATAAGGTCAAATTAGTTGCCACATTCTTTAACTTATCATGTGTGGAAGTCGTTCATATGGCAAAGGAGAGCTAGTGAGTAGAGGTGAATAACTTGGGTGAGCTTCATCAGAAGATTTTAGGTGCAATGGTATATCCTCTAGTAACTGTTCTTCTGAATGCTGGGTATGGCAAACAACCAATTTCATTTCTTTCATTGGAATATTTTATGGTAGAACTAAAAGGAAAAAAACTCTGGAGAGAAAGACATGTCTAAGGAATAAAAATTATTTTTTCTGTATATCTTTATTCTGAAATTTATGATTTAGCTTAGTTAACATAAATGTATTATGACTGATGCTTTGGACAAAACTCCTTACTTTGTGTTACTGTTTTCCCTTTTCAAAGAGGATGTTTACCTGCTCAACACCAATGACAAATCACCTGTGTTTTATGGGGTCTTCACATCTTCCAGGTAAAGGCAAATATTTGTGTTCATAAATAGCAATTTTGATTATTAATACATGTGTAGCCCCCCTGGCCAACCTCAGGGTCGCTCGGCTCGCTGTCGCCTAGGGAAACAGCCCTCGGCCTTGCCAAACTGGGTAATTAGTTTGTGTGGATGCTGTGTGGTGTACCCCACCCCGCCCAAATAACAGACAATACACCAGATACAATTAAATGATTTACAGTTTATAGATATTACTGGAACTATATAATTAATAGCGAATAAAATATAACAGGAAAATAAAAGGGCCACACTTATCAAAGTTCAATCTCTTCATGCACAAACAGTTGGACCTCAGGACCCTTCTTCTTCACCCTGCGACCCCTCGGACCACCTCAACCGGCTGCCTGGGACCAACAACGGTGGTCGACCAGACGCTCCACACGTATCCGTCTCCGTCTCCTCGCCGAACGCCCCCCTCGGGGTCCAACCCCGTTAGCGGACATCACAGCACTTGGTCGATACTCTGTCTCTCTCTCCCGCCTTCTGCCCCCAAGCCCCGCGCATACAAATCTTCCAGATACACCAAAATCATAACAACTATCCCAATTGGTTCGTAACATCTTCTTATCACCGCCTAACCCAAAACAAGCTGCTAGGGCAAAAACTTTCTCAGCGTTTAACATAACGAAGAAGCATTCCCAAGTGTAACATAACAAAGAAGCCATTTTAATTAGCCTACGCAGTAACATAAGAGACAAACCCCCCTTACATATGGGATTGATAAAATTTGGTCCACCCACGGACATTAATTAAATATAACATTATTGTTGAATATAAAATCCAGAATTTTATTTAAAATTGTTCATTCATTTGTACTTTCTGTGCATCATTTATTTGTCTTTTTATTCTTATACTGAAAAATCCTAACACAACATTTCAGTAGATCAATATCTGGATATTGCATTTCTTCAAAAGAAATATCAGCATTCACATTCTGTTCATTACCTCTTTCACTGTACAAGACATCAAAAATGAACAGCTGAGATAAAATGACAACCATCGAACTTTGTTAGTTAACTTTTGGAGGTTGTAATTGAAAGTGTTACTTCAAGAACCTTTATTTCTCTCTCAGTTCTGTTTTCAGTGGCTCGGCTGTTTGTGCATACAGCTTAGCTGACATTCGTGCTGCATTTAATGGACCTTTCACACATAAAGACAGTCCTGACCACCACTGGGTGGAATACCAGGGGAAGATTCCTTATCCCAGACCTGGGACAGTAAGTATGATTCACTTACCGTTAGAGCAGGGAATAGATAACACATTGATTATGTTCCAAAAACAAAAAAAAACTGCTAAAATCATAACGCTGAAATCATAAAAGGAAACTACTTAGCAGGTCAGGCAGCACTTGTGGAGGGAGAAAAAGCATTAACATTTCTTGTCAAAGAACAATTGTCTGTACCTTTCAATGGTTCACTGTCTGAACCAGTAGATGGCTTTCTTAGCCAGATCCAGGAGCAGTCCCTTGACCTTCCCATCCACCTTTGCACTGCATGTTCAAAGGTCAAGAGTGTGGGACTAGAATCGAGCCAGAAATTGAGGAGCTGCCCCTTCAGCTATGGAAGGCTACAGAGCATTGGTTAGTATATTGCTGTTATAGTGCCAGTGACCTGCGTTCAGCTCCATCACTGTCTCTAAGGACTTTGTACATTTTCCCCATGACCATGTGGATTTCCTCTGGGTGCTTTGGTTTCCTCCCGCATTCGAGTTAGTACATTGTTTGGGTGTAATTAGGTGGTGTAGGGTAACTGAGATAGAAAGGCCTGTCAGAGTGCTGTATCTCTAATTAAATTAAATTTTAAAATAGATCTCAAAACAGTTGACAATGTATACAGTAAATACAATTGGTGTGCATCTTTTTCTACATTCATTGTGCATCATTTCAATGCATTCTCTTACAATGCACCAATACCACTCATCCTTCCTCCTCACCAATGCACCTGTGCAGTGTTTGGTGTTACAAGCCCACAGGTCTTGTTTACTGTGGACTGTTGCTTTAAGCGCCTGAGTGAGGCAGGACTATGACGTCAGTCAAAGGCTGCTGCAAACTTAAACTCATATACAGAGAGCGACCTTCAGTTGAGAGAGAGAGAGAGAGACTGGGGAAGCCAGTAGCTTCAGCTTGTTGCAGCTGGGACTTGGAACCCTCTTATGTCCACAAGGGTGGGTTAAACATCAGCAAGCAGTGCATAACGAATGTGTGACTGTCACTTCGTACAATCCATAGGAGTGGATTTTAGGTTATCTTGTGGGACCACTTTTGTAGCCCTTGCCTGGATATGTTGTGTGGTAACCACTGGAAGATGATATTCCCGTGACAGGTCTCTTTCGGTGATAATTCGTATGTGGATTTGGAACGGCACGACAGACAAGATCTAGGCGATTGTTATTTCCTTTTACCATCGTGGAATCTGTAGAATACTTCATATCTACCTTTCCTCTACATCTTACCTTGGATTACAAAAATCTCTCTTCCATCATTTATCTTGTGGATTGCTGAACTTTCCTACTTTACCACGTCAAGACTCTAAGCCTTATTCCCCCAAGCTCAATAGTTTGGGAGTTATATTTACAGACATATAAACACATAATACTGTTAGCTTTTGTTTATCTTGGTTGAGTTACTATATTATAAGTAGATACTAATATAGATAGTGGTTTTAATATCAAAACCAGACTCCATGTGTAATCTGTTGCTGCTGGTTCATTTCTGAAACTTCACATTTCATGACATTGGACTCAGCCCCTCAACGTACAGTGGCAATGGAACATTTGACTCTGATCCTACCCCACAAAACCTGTGCAGAAGGTTAGGATGGTCAAATTGGACCAGCTGGTCCAAAGAGCCTGCCTCCATGTTATACAGCACTATGACTCTCTGACAAAGGGTGGACCAAGCTTTGAACACATCCCTGAGCACACATTCTTATGTCTTTGAATTTGCCAGTTAGCAGCAGTCACTTGTGAATGTTGTACATCGGAAGACCAAGTTTTGGGAAGAAGCAATGGACATAAACTATTCTAAGATGAAAAAATTACGATAAATACTAGATATGCAAGGATGTTTGACATTTGTTCACAATGGATACTCATTGTAATATATAGCTAGGTTTGGTAAATAGAACTGAAATAATAATCTGTATACAATGGAAAAGTAATCCGTGCTCTCAGTAAACGTAGTGGCATTTAAATTTATTTTTATTTTTTAATTGTATAAAATATTGTTGCTTGCTTTTTTAGTGTCCCAGTAAAACATTTGACTCCACAATTGAGTCTACCAAGGATTTTTCAGATGATGTCATCAGCTTCATTAAGAATCACCCAATGATGTACAAGGCTGTTTATCCAATAAACAAGAGGCCTGTTTTCATTCAAGTAAACACTGGTTACAGAATTACACAGCTTGTGGTTGACCGTGTCAATGCAAAGGATGGACAATATGCTGTTCTATTTTTGGGCACAGGTACATACGATCCTCATTTCATATGAAAACCATTTAAAATATATGCAATTATATAATACACAGTCTTCATATGTTTCCAGATGTGGGGTCAGTAATAAAAGCTTTGAGTATTACGAAGGATAACTTGAATGTAGAAGAAATTGCTCTGGAAGAATTGCAGGTGTTCGAGGTACAGAAAATTATGTTCTATAATCTGATTTGGAACTGAAAAAAGTTATCTTTTTGAAGTTGACCTCGCGAGTGCGTATTTACACTATAATCGTTCACATTGATATTAATCATATTAATTTTGCAACATTAAACATCTTTATGTTTATGAATTCATGTAAAATAATATTCATTGATATCATATCAGACAAGCTCTGAATCAGACAATGCATGTCAGAGGTGAGTAAAAAATGACGATCGAGATTTTACAGGTAGAGTTTCGCTGCAGTTTCCCTGAGTTGAGGACCAGCCAATCAGGGAGAGGGATTCAGTAGAAAGGGCCAATAAAAATAATTCAAGTGCAAGCAGAGCAACCGTTCTTGTGAGTGTGCCAGTGTTTAGCGTGACTGGCACATCAGGCTTAAGCGAGATCAGGATTGGGCGAGTTAAAGTATCTTGGAAGTTACTCTCTCTGTGTTCTTATTTGTTCATTCCTCATCTATTAGGGCACAGTAGTTCAGTAAGAATGGCTGCAGGGGCAGTGTTTTTTACTCTGTGTGAGATGTGGGAAGTCTCCATTCTCCCAGATAAACACATCTGCACCAAGAGCGCCAAGGTGCACCTCCTGAGAGAACATATTAAGGAACGAGCTGCAGCTCAGTAACCTTTGACTCATACAGAAGAACGAGGAAGTGATGGATGGGCGTTACAGGGAGGTAGTCACCGCTAGATTGCAGGAGACAGGTAACTGGGTGCCTGTCAGGAGAAGAAGGGGACATCAGCCAGTGCAGAGTACACTTGTGGCCATTCCCCTCAATAATAGGTATACAATTTTAGATACTATTGAACAGGACAAGCTACGGCGGGTGGGGGGGGGGAAGTCACAGAGGGTCTCTGACACTGAGTCTGGTGCTCTGGCTCAGAAGAGGAGAAATGTGAAGAGGAATGAAGTGTTGACAGGAGATTCTTTAGTCAGCGGAATGGAGACGAGGTACTGTGGGCATAGCAGAGACAACTGGATGGTTTTTTGCCTCCCTGATGCCAAGATCAGGAATGTCTCGGATTGTGGTGAGGGTTTTGCAGCTAGAAGTCTTGGTACACGTTGGCACCAATGACATAGGTAGACAAGGAGAGGAGGTCCTGAAGATTTTAGGGGACTAGGTGGAAAGCTGAGAAACAGGATCTCCAGAATAGTAAGCTCTGGTTTGCTGCCTGTGCCACGTGCCAGTGAGAGTAAGATAAGGATGATTGGCAGGTGAATGCGTGGCTGAGGAACTGGTGCAGGGGGCAGGGGTTCAGATTTATGGATCATTGGGATCTCTTCTGGGGAAGGTATGACTCGTACAAAAGGGACGGGTTACACCTGAACCTGAGGGGTCCAATATCCTTGTGGGCAGGTTGACTAGAGTTATTCAGGTGGGTTTAAACTAATTTGGCAGGGGGATCGGAACAAGAGTGACAGTGCTGAAGATAAGGTGGTTGGTTTACAAACAATGTGTAGCGAGACTCCTAGCAAGGAGAGGCTGATGATAGAGCAAAATTGCAGTCAACAAGATGAGTTGCAACGTAAAAGGTGGACAAAATTTTAAAAGGGTTTCTACAGGACTGAAGGTGTTATATTTGAATGCGCAGAGTATGCAGAACAATGTTATTTAACTTGTAGCACAGTTATAGATGTATGATATTCTAGTCATCACTGAATCATGGCTGAAAGACGATTATAGCAGGGAGCTTAATGTCCGAGGATGCACATTGTATCGAAAGGACAGGCAGGAAAGAGAGGGGGTGGTATTGCTTTGTTAGGAGAAAATGAAATCAAATCATTAGAGAGAAGTGACAAAGGGTCAGAAGGTGTTGATTCTTTGTGGATAAAGCTAAGAAACTGCAAGGATAAAAAGACCCTGATGGGAGTTATATACAGACCCTCAGGCAGCAGTAAAGATGTGATCTACAAGTTACAATGGGAGATAGAAAATGCATGCTGAAAGGACAATATTACAATAGTCATGGGGGATTTCAATATGTAGGTAGTTTGGGAAAATTAGATTGGTGCTAGATTCCAAGAGGGGGAATTTCTAGAGTGCCTATGAAGTGGTTTTTTAGAGCAGCTTGTGGTTGAGTCCACTAGAGAATCAACTATTCTGGATTGAGTGTTGTGCAATGAACCAAAATTGATTAGAGAGCTTAAGGTAAAAGAACTCTTAGGAGTAGTGATCATAATATGATTGAATTCACCCTGAAATTTGAGAAGGAGAAGCTAAAGTTAGATGTATCAGCATGAGAGAGGAGTTAGCCAGAATTGATTGGAAAAGAACACTGGCAGGGATGATGGCAAAGCAGCAATTGATGGATTTTCTGGAAGCAATACAGAAAGCACAGGATACATACATCCCAAAGAGGAAGAAGTATTCTAAAGGAAAGTTGAGACAACTGTAGCTAACAGGAGAAGTCAAAGCCAACATAAAAGCCCAAGTGAGGGCAAAAATTAGAGTATTGGGAAGCTTTTAAATACCAACAGAAGGCAACTAAAACAGTCATTAAGAAGGTAAACATAGAATGTGAAAGTAAGCTAGCCAATAGTATTAAATAGGGTACCAAAATTTCTTCAGATACATAACATGTGAAAAAGAGGCGAGAGTGGAGATTGGGCCACTGGAAAATGATGCTGGAGAGGTAGTAATGGGGGACAAGAAAATGGCCAATGAACTAAATAAGTACTTTTCATCAGTCTTCACTGTGGAAGACATTAGCAGTATGGTGGAAGTTCCAGGTGTCAAGATTCATGAAATGTGTGAAGTTACCTTTACTAGGGAGAAGGTTCTTGGGAAACTGATAGGTCTGAAGGTAGATAAGTCACCTGGACCAGATGGTGAACACCCCAGGATTCTGAATGAGAAGGCTGAAGAGGTTGTGGAGGCATTAGAGATTATCTTTCAAGAATCTCTAGATTCTGGAATGGTTCTGGAAGACAGGAAAATTACAAATGCCATTCCACTCTTCAAGAAGGCAGAGAGACAGATGGAAACTATAGGGCAGTTAGTCTGACCGCAGTGGTTGGGAAGATGCCACAGCTGATTGTTAAGGGCATAGTTTTAGGGGTACTTGGAGACAGACGATAAAAAAGTCCGTAGTCAACATGGTTTCCTCAAAGGAACATCTTGCCTGACAAATTTGTTAGAATTCTTTGAGGAAATAACAAACAGGATTGATAAAGGAGAATTGATTGATGTTGTGTACTTGGATTTTCAGGAGACGTTTGACAGGGTGCCACATACGAGGCTGCTTAACAGACTACAACCCCATAGTATTACAGTAAGGATTCTAGTATGGATAAAGCAGTGGCTGATTGGCAGGAGGCAAAGAGTGAGAATAAAGGGAGCCTTTTCTGACAGACTGCCAGTAACTTGAGGTGTTCCACAGAGGTCTGTGTTGGGACTGATTCTTTTTACATTATATGTCAATGATTTGGAAGATGGAATTGATGGTTTTGTTGCAAAGTTTGCAGATAATACGAAGATAGATGGAGGGGTAGGTAGTTTTGAGGAAGTAGACAGGCTACAGAAGGATTTAGACAGATTAGGAGAATGGGCAAAGAAATGGCAGATGGAATACAGTGTCAGTAAGTTTATGGTCTTGCCCTTTGGTAGAAGAAATGAAAGGGTTGACTATTTTCTAAATGGGGAGAAAATACAATAAACTGAGTTGCAAAGGGACTTGGGAGTCCTTGTGCATGATTCCCTAAAGGTTGAGTCTGTGGTAAGGAAGGCAAATGCGATGTTAGCATTCAATTCAAGAAGGCTGAATATAAAAGCAAGGATGTAATATTAAGACTTTATAAAGCACTGATGAGGCCTCACTGAGTATTGTGAGCAGTTTTGGGCTCCTTATCATAGAAGGATGTACTGAAACTGGAGAGGGTTCAAAGGAGGTTTACAAAAATGACTCCAGGATTGAATGGTTTGTTACATAAAGAGTGTTTGATGGCTCTGGGCCTGTATTCACTAGAATTCAGAAAAATGAGGGATAACCTTATTGAAGCCTTACAAATGGTGAAAAGCCTTGATAGAGTGGATGTGGAGAGGAAGTTTCCCATGGTGGGAGTGTCTAAGACCAGAGGACATAACCTCAGAATACAGGGGCGTCCTTTTAGAACAGAGATGAGGAACAATTTCTTTAGCCCAAAAGTGGTGAATCTCTGGAATTCTTTGTCATGCAGCTGTGGAGGCCACGTCTTTATGTGCATTTAAGATAGAGGTTAATAGATTCCTGATTAGTCAGGGCATGAAGGAATATGGAGGAAGGCAGGAAATTGGGGCTGAGAGGAAAAATGGATCAGCCATAATGAAATGGTACAGCAGACTTGATGGGCCAAATGGCAGAATTCTGCTCCTATATCTAATGGTCTATGGTCTTCTATTCAATAAGTATAATGATAATTCATTGAATATTGATCCAATGAATATTACATTGTAATTGTTAAAAAAGAAACACATTTCCAAACAATTTGTTACTTGATTACTTCTATAGACCAATGAAACTTGCCATGCATGTTGAAAAGGTGTAGACAATCATGTTGCAAGATAAGAGGTCCATCATTTATAACTGAAATGAAGAAAGATTAATCTTTTATTCAAAACATTGTAAATCTAAGGAATTCTTGACCCCAGGAGAAACTATGGCTGCTCAATTTTAAGACTTCAATCAAAACTGAAATTGTTAGATTTTTTGGTTATTGGTGCTTTTTTGGGAAAATGGCAAGTTGGACCAGACATGTAGGGACACTCACAATCTTAGTTAGTGATAGAGGAGCCTTGAAGGGCTTCCTGAACTACTTCTGTTTCTGTACCATTCTGTCATAACCTCCTCTTGCTTCTTGTCATTTAAAAATGGATGTTTGCCAATAAATTGCTTCAAAGTGGCTTTAATCAACACAGTTTTAAAAAAGCACCCTATGATTTCCAACTCAGATATCTAAATCTCGAAAGTTAAATGATAAGAAGTTAGCGGACTTTGGAACCTATATAGAATAAAATAAATGTGCAGCAATTGAGGAGGTGACATCTACTGCTGAGTTACTCATCATCAAGCAAATCGAAAGCTGGCTTTAAAACAAATGAAGATATTTTAACAGCATTAATACAGCATTGGTTGGATGATGATATCCATTCTTCTAGCATTTTCTGTAGCAAGAGTTTAGAATTCCCAGGCTCTACTGCAGATGAAAACTGGATTTCCTGATTAAGGAATAATCATTCTGAAGTAAATCAGTCATAAAGTACAATCCTGCGGTGACTTACCTTGAATAACGTTGATAAATTATTAATCCGTTCAGAGTGAGGTGGTGAATTTTGTGAAGTCAAATAGGAGAGAACATATACTACAAAATCATAGGGTACTGGAGAATATTGATAAACTGAGGGATCTCAGCTCCCTAAAAGTGACAACAGAGGTTGATAGGGTGGTAAAGAAGCAATATGGTAAGTCAGGACATAAAATATAAAAGTTGGTATGTTACATTGCCACTTTACAAAATACTGCTTAGGTCACTACTGTGTGCACTTTTGGTCACCACACTATAGGAGAACATGGTTAGGCAGGAGAGATTTTAGAAGAGGTTCACAATGGTAACACCAGTATTGGAGAATTTGGGTTATGACCAGAGTTTGGATGGGCTGGATTTGTTTACAGGCAGGGGGTTCCCAACCTGGGGTCCACATTTAATGGTATTGGTCCATGGTATAACAAACTTTGGGAAGCCCTGCCCTAGAGCAAGGAAGGTGAAGGGTCACCTAGTAAGAACAAGACCATAAGATATAGGAGCAGAATTAGGCCATTTGGCCCGTTGTACCTGCTCTACCATTTCATCATGGATGATCCAATTTTTCTCTCAGACCGAGTCTCCTGCCTTCTCCCTTTATCCCTCATTCCCTGACCAATCAAGAATCTATCCACCTCTGCCTTAAATATACATGAAGACTTTGTGTCCACAGCTACCTGTGGCAAAGAATTCCACAAATTCACCACTCTCTGACTAAAGAAAGACCTTCTCATCTCCATTTTAAAAGTATGCCCCACTATTCTGAGGCTGTGTCCTCCCACCATAGGAAACATCCTCTCCACATCCACTTTATCAAAGCCTTTCAGCATTCAATACGTTCCAATGAGGTCACTCTTCATTCTTCTGAATTCTAGTGAATACAGGCCCAGAGCCATCAAATGCTCTTCGTAACACAAGCCATTCAATCCTGGAATCACTCAATCTTGGAATCATAATAGTGGTATATAAAATGATGAGAAGCATATATTGGGAATAAATGGTCAGAATATCTTTCCGTGGTGGGGTATCTAAAATAAGGGGGCATGGATTTAATGTGAGAGGCATGAGTTACAAAGGGGATCAGACGAGAAAGTTTTTTTTACACAGAGAGGAGATGATAACTGAAACATACTGACAGAGAAGCTGATAGAAGCAAAGATATATTACTGCACCTAAGAGGCATCCAGACAAGATCTTGAATAGGATTGCAAAGAAGAATATTGATCTAATAGAGGCAAGTTGGATTAATGGAGTCAGCCTAAGTGTGGTGGGTTAAAGGATGACTTTTTGCTCCAAGGCAATGAGTCTATGACTTCATGGCTCTAGTAGGTAAGGTTTTGTCAAAAAAGTACAGAACATTGTTCAGTTCTGGAATTTCATGACAGATAGCTATCTGAAATCTTAACATAAGTCTGCAGGCACTGAATATCTAAAATCAAATTAGAAAATATTAAAAAATGCTCACCAGTTCCAGCTGGAGAGAGAAATAGGGCTAACTTTTTGGGTTGATAAACTTTCATCAGAACTGGCAAAAGTTAGGGCTAAAATGTTGTAAGTGGCAGGGAATATGAATGTTAGAAACAATGAGGTGTGGAGAGAAGCAAAGGGGATGTCTTTGGTCGGATGGATAACGCAAGTGGTGGTATTCCCAGCTGAAGGAAAATGGTGAAAAGAATTGTCTGTCAGAAGCAAAGTTTGACTTGGTGACCAGTTAAATATGCACCCTTAAGATTATAAACAATGAATATGGAACAGAGCTATATTTGATGGCAATTTACACTTTTTTATTTTGCTGACATACTGGTAATTAAATATTTAACAATAATCACAATCATTGGAAAGCGATAAATAAAGTAATCATTGAGTTATTGACACCAAATTTCTTCCTTTGTTTCATGTTTGTGCAATGAGTTACTAAAATGTCATAACTTATACTGTTTTTATTTTATTAGGAATCAACTCCAATATTAACAATGGAACTTTCTTCAAAGCAGGTAAACAATCTGAACATAACTTATCTAACCATTGGAACCAAATTATATTTAGTCATATAAACATGTGTGATTTCAAAAGTCACTCCAGTTAATTGGAAATTGGTGTTTCTAATCAGGTTTTGTGAGCCCTGTAAAGCTTATGATTTTATATGCACTTTAGGAAATAATCATTTATATTCCCTTCAAAAAGCTGGCTTAAGACTGTCATCATGAGCACTAGCCACCAGAGTAACCAGGACATCTTCAAGGAACAATGCTTCAAAAAGGTGGCATCCAACATTAAGGACCCCCATCGCTCATTTCATGCCTTGTTCTCATTGCTGCCATCAGGAAGGAGGTACAGGAGTCTGAAGGCACTCACTCAATGATTCAGGATCAGCTTCTTCCCATCTGCCATCATATTTCTGAATGGACATTGAACCCACGAACACTACCTCTACTTTTTATTTCTATTTTTGCACTACTTATGTTTGTCACTATTCTGTAATGAGAGACCATGAGTCCAGAAATGTGGAAAAGGAGCATTGACCTTTCCATTGCAACACCTCTGAAAATTGCTTGTTTACCGAGTTGGTCATAATTGCACCCATTTCTGGACTGAATTACGCCACTTTGGAAAATCACTAGGAAACCTCTGATTGTGTTGTATCCTCGGGTGCCTAATGTAATTTCCACATTAGCTTCTACCTTTGGTCCCAGCTCATTGAGAATGATTTCCACGCTAGATTACTCTCTGGTGACCCCTGGTGGAAGCACCTTGTGAAACTTGTAACTGGCTTCCAGTGAATACAATTGCTGAATTTTAGAGAGAAAAAAATCCCTTAAAAGTGCTTAAGCAACATACATCAAAGTTGCTGGTGAACGCAGCAGGCCAAGCAGCATCTCTAGGAAGAGGTACAGTCGACGTTTCAGGCCGAGACCCTTCGTCAGGACTAACTGAAGGAAGAGTGAGTAAGGGATTTGAAAGTTGGAGGGGGAGGGGGAGATCCAAAATGATAGGAGAAGACAGGAGGGGGAGGGATAGAGCCAAGAGCTGGACAGGTGATAGGCAAAAGGGGATACGAGAGGATCATGGGACAGGAGGTCCGGGAAGAAAGACAAGTGGGGGGGTGACCCAGAGGATGGGCAAGGAGTATATTCAGAGGGACAGAGGAAGAAAAAGGAGAGTGAGAGAAAGAATGTGTGCATAAAAATGAGTAACAGATGGGGTACGAGGGGGAGGTGGGGCCTTAGCGGAAGTTAGAGAAGTCGATGTTCATGCCATCAGGTTGGAGGCTACCCAGACGGAATATAAGGTGTTGTTCCTCCAACCTGAGTGTGGAGTCATCTTTACAGTAGAGGAGGCTGTGGATAGACATGTCAGAATGGGAATGGGACGTGGAATTAAAATGTGTGGCCACTGGGAGATCCTGCTTTCTCTGGCGGACAGAGCTTAGATGTTCAGCAAAGCGGTCTCCCAGTCTGCGTCGGATCTCGCCAATATATAAAAGGCCACATCGGGAGCACCGGACGCAGTATATCACCCCAGTCGACTCACAGGTGAAGTGATGCCTCACCTGGAAGGACTGTTTGGGGCCCTGAATGGTGGTAAGGGAGGAAGTGTAAGGGCATGTGTAGCACTTGTTCCGCTTACACGGATAAGTGCCAGGAGGGAGATCAGTGGGGAGGGATGGGGGGGATGAATGGACAAGGGAGTTGTGTAGGGAGCGATCCCTGCGGAATGCAGAGGGGGGGGAGGGAAAGATGTGCTTAGTGGTGGGATCCCGTTGGAGGTGGCGGAAGTTATGGAGAATAATATGTTGGACACGGAGGCTGGTGGGGTGGTAGGTGAGGACCAGGGGAACCCTATTCCTAGTGGGGTGGTGGGAGGATGGAGTGAGAGCAGATGTACGTGAAATGGGGGAGATGCGTTTAAGAGCAGAGTCGATAGTGGAGGAAGGGAAGCCCCTTTCTTTAAAAAAGGAAGACATCTCCCTCGTCCTAGAATGAAAAGCCTCATCCTGAGAGCAGATGCGGCGGAGACGGAGGAATTGCGAGAAGGGGATGGCGTTTTTGCAAGAGACAGGGTGAGAAGAGGAATAGTCCAGATAGCTGTGAGACTCAGTAGGCTTATAGTAGACATCAGTGGATAAGCTGTCTCCAGAGACAGAGACAGAAAGATCTAGAAAGGGGAGGGAGGTGTCGGAAATGGACCAGGTAAACCTGAGGGCAGGGTGAAAGTTGGAGGCAAAGTTAATAAAGACAACGAGTTCTGCATGCGTGCAGGAAGCAGCGCCAATGCAGTCGTCGATGTAGCGAAGGAAAAGTGGGGGACAGATACCAGAATAGGCACGGAACATAGATTGTTCCACAAACCCAGCAAAAAGGCAGGCATAGCTAGGACCCATACGGGTGCCCATAGCTACACCTTTAGTTAGGAGGAAGTGGGAGGAACCAAAGGAGAAATTATTAAGAGTAAGGACTAATTCCGCTAGACAGAGCAGAGTGGTGGTAGAGGGGAACTGATTAGGTCTGGAATCCAAAAAGAAGCGTAGAGCTTTGAGACCTTCCTGATGGGGGATGGAAGTATATAAGGACTGGACATCCATGGTGAAAATAAAGCGTTGGGGGCCAGGGAACTTAAAATCATCGAAAAGTTTAAGAGCGTGAAAAGTGTCACGAACATAGGTCGGAAGGGATTGAACAAGGGGTGATAAAACAGTGTCGAGGTATGCAGAAATGAGTTTGGTGGAGCAGGAGCAAGCTGAGACAATAGGTCGGCCAGGACAGGCAGGTTTGTGGATCTTGGGTAGGAGGTAGAAACAGGAAGTGCGGGGTGTGGGAACTATAAGGTTGGTAGCAGTGGATGGGAGATCCCCTGAGCAGATAAAGTCGGTGATCGTGTGGGAGACAATGGCCTGGTGCTCCTTAGTGGGGTCACGATCGAGGGGTAAATAAGAGGAGGTATCCGCGAGTTGTCGCTGTGCCTCGGCAAGGTAGAGGTCAGTACGCCAGACTACAACAGCACCCCTCTTATCGGCGGGTTTAATAATAAGGTTAGGATTAGTGCGGAGGGAGTGGAGAGCAGAGCGTTCCGAAGGAGTGAGGTTGGAATGGGGACAAGGTGTGGTGAAGTCGAGACGGTTGATGTCCCATCGGCAGCAATAAAGAAATCCAGAGCAGGCAGAAGACCAGAGCAGGGTGTCCATGAAGAAGAGGAGGGTTGAAGACGGGAGAAGGGGTCATCGGTGGGGGTGGAAGAGTCCTTGCCGAAGAAGTAGGCTCGGAGATGGAGACGGTGGAAGAAAAGTTCCGCATCGTGGCGAACACGGAACTCGCTGAGGTGTGGGTGCTTAATGCCTTACTTATGGAATTCTAGCACAATGTGAGTCAACTGAATTTGAAAAAGAGGAATGAACAAGAATAAATAATAAAGTGGAATAATAAATCTTGGAGGTGAGGAAATGATCATTTTGGACCAATTCATTTAGGTAAAATATTGAAATGATTGCATCAGCTTTAAATATCCTGTCGAAAGTAAGGCAATGTAATTTCATCTGTCTGCAGTAAATGAAAGATAGAGGAAAAATTAATAAGACACGGTAATGCTATTTTTCATATCCTTCATTATGATTTCAAAATGATAAGATGCAGTAAAACGCAAACATGAGGAAATCTGCAGCTGCTGGAAATTCAAGCTACACACATAAAAAATGCTGGTGAACGCAGCAGGCCAGGCAGCATCTATAGGAAGAGGTACAGTCGACGTTTCGGGCCAAGACCCTTCATCAGGACTAACTGAAAGAAGAGATAGAAAGAGCTTTTTTAAAAAAATTGCAGAGTGGTGGTGGGGGAAGAGGCGACGAGAGTCACAGTAGCAGCACGTGAAGACCCGGCCTGGAATTCAAGGCTGGAGTCACAGCTGGTGGTTGCGCAATCGCTTTGAAGGTGTCCAGGTCGTTGGAGCCTGTATTGATGGTGCTAGAGTACAGGTTTTGAATATGCCCTGGGTTGCTGGAGCCGCCGAGACCAATGGCGGGGGCCGCAATCCGAAGTTCATGCCTGCTAGCGTCGGAGCCAGCAGGCTCTGGGGTCTGCAGATGTAAGATCTTGCAATCCTTGCCTAACATGGCAAAGTCAGTTAGTCCTGACGAAGAGTCTCGGCCCGAAACCTTGACTGTACTTCTTCCTATAGATGCTGCCTGGCCTGCTGCGTTAACCAGCATTTTTTATGTGAGATGCAGGAAAATTTGAGCTCATATTAAACAACTCAAGTAGTTGTACAAGCAATTTATGCAAAGTGCAGGACTTCAAAGCAAGAGAGTTACTTCTCTGTGTGTGTGTGTGTGTATATATATAAGACCCCTATAAAGAAGGTGGGGGGAGGGTGGGAAGGAGAAGGCACCTGGAACCTACCAGCCTTCTCCTTCCCACCCCCCCACCTTCTTTATAAGGCCTCTGCCCCTTCCTCCTACAGTCCTGATGAAGGGTCCAGCCCAAAACGTCGTCCGATCTTTTCCACGGATGCTGCCCGACCTGCTGAGTTCCTCCAGCGTGTTGTGAAGGTTCAATGTGTTGTGCATTCAGAGATGCTCTTCTGCACAGCAATGTTGTACTATGTGGTTATCTGAGTTACAGTTGCCTTCCAATCTGGCCATTAGCAAGGCATTTTTGTCCACAGAAATGCGGTTTACTAGATTTTTTCTTTTTTTTTTGTATTGTTGTTCTACGAGTCTGTGGTGGCCAGTGCGATCATGTTTGATGTTGTGTGCTGGGGCAGCAGGCTGAGGGTAGCAGACACCAACAGAATCAACAAACTCATTCGTAAGGCCAGTGATGTTGTGGGGATGGAACTGGATTCTCTGACGGTGGTGTCTGAAAAGAGGATGCTGTCCAAGTCGCATGCCATCTTGGACAATGTCTCCCATCCACTACATAATGTACTGGTTGGGCACAGGAGTACATTCAGCCAGAGACTCATTCCACCGAGATGCAACACAGAGCGTCATAGGAAGTCATTCCTGCCTGTGGCCATCAAACTTTACAACTCCTCCCTTGGAGGGTCAGACACCCTGAGCCAATAGGCTGGTCCTGGACTTATTTCCTGAAATAATTTACATATTACTATTTAACTATTTATGGTTTTATTACTATTTAATTATTTATGGTGCAACTGTAACGAAAACCAATTTCCCCCGGGATCAATAAAGTATAACTATGACTATGACTATTATTCTCTGTAACCTCTGGAGACTGTGATGAGAGAAAACCCCAGGAGATCAGCCCTTTCTGAGATACTCAAACCACCCTGTCAGGCACCAACAACCATTCCACAATCAAGGTCACTTCGATCACATTTCTTCCCATTCTGATATTTGGTCTGAACGACAGCTGAACCTCCTGACCATGCCTGCATGCTTTTATGCATTGCGTTGCTGCCACATGATTGGCTGATGAGATATTTGCATTAACAAGCGGGTGTACAGGTGCGCCTAACAAAGTGGCCACAGAGTGTATATTTATGGAGTTTCTATGTCGCTTACAGAAGCAGATTTATATTGGATCGAAAGATGGTCTAGTGCAGCTTGCTCTACAGAGATGTGGTGCTTATGGTGCAACCTGCTCGGAATGCTGCCTTGCTAGAGATCCCTACTGTGCATGGAATGGAACCTCATGCTGCAAATATGTGCCAGCACTGAAAAGGTAAGAGGCCAATCCCTGTCAGCTTTAGGCTCTGAATTTTCTTCGTAGTTTTCCAGATGAATTTTTCTGCACTGTGCTTCAAACAACTGAGTAAGTTTTATTCTCTAAATTACTAATTCTGATTGTGATGAAGTAGAATGGGAAGCGGTCAGCTTGAAGATTAAGGCGGAAGATTTATTATGCTTTGAGCAGCAACATCCTAAACATGTTCATGCAGATTCCATTTGCTCGGTATTCCAGTCAAATTATAAATCCTCTCCTTTTCAATGTTGAAAATCTGACGCAGACACAGACCAGGCGAGGTATAGTGTAGCTTAATGTTTAATCATTACTAAGAATGCTTTCTATTCTCATTCCCTCCTCCCCCACCATCACTGAAGCAGCCCACTGGAGCAAAATGAAAGGGTACAAATGCTGGAAATCTAAAATGAAAATAAGGGATGATGGGAAAGTTGGTCAGGGCTTCAAAGAGAACCCTGATTTTCTTCTCTTTTTCATGTCACTTTTCTATTGATATTGCACTTCTTTGATAACTTCTGTTAGTTTGGTGGATCCAAAAATGTCAGATGAGGTTTCACCAGCTGAACCAAGCAAATTTAAGTCATAGTAAGCTTTGACCCAAACATCCGAAGTTCCTTGGTGTAGCATTGATCCAGCAAACGAAAATTGAGTCACAGACTCAGTTAGCATGGAAACAGACCATTCACCTCACCAAATCCTTGTTCAACATCTATTACTCAATTAGACTAAAAAGTTTAGAAGTTCAAAGTAACTTTTATTATCAGAGTACATTTGTGTCACCAAATACAACCCTAAGATTCATTTTTCTGTGGGCATATTCAGCAAAACTATAGAATAGTATTTATAACAAGATCAATGGAAGTTCAACCAGAAGACAATAAAACTGTGCAAATGCAAATATAAATACATAGCAATAAATACTGAGAACATGAACTAACAAGATAATGAGTCCTTAAAGTGAGATCATTGGTTGTGAGAACATCTCAATGGATGGGCAAGTGAGAGCAGTCATCCTCTTTTGTTCAAGAGCCTAATGTTTGAGGGATAGTAACTATTCCGGAACCTGCTGATTCGAGTCCTGATGCTCATGTACCTTCTACCTGATGGCAGCAGTGAGAAAAAGTGATGACTTGGCTGGTGGGGATCTCTGTTGATGAATGCTGCTTTCCTTCGACAGTTTTTCATGTAGATGTGCTCAATGGTTGGAAGGGCTTTACCTGTGATGTCCTGGGCCAAATCTACTACCTTTTGTAGGATATTCCATTCAACGACATTGGTGTTTCCAAACCAGGCTATAATGTAGCCAGTCAATACACTTTCCACTACGTATCTATGGAAGTTCGTCAAGAGTTTTGATGACATGCCGAATCTCTGAAGACTCCTAACAAAGTAAAGGTGCTGCCTTGCTTTTTTAGCAATTACATTTACATGCTGGGTCCAGGACAAGTCCTCTGAAATAGTAACACCCAGGTATTTAAAGCTGATAACCCTCTGTATCTCAGATCTTCCAATAATGATTAGTTCATGGACCTCTGGTTTTCCTCTCCTGAAGTATACAATCAGTTCCATTGAGTGAGAGGTTGTAGTTATGACACTCGAATTCTTCACATATCATTTTATTCTTCCCACATTTCCATCAATTCTCCAGAGACCCTCCAACCTACACATTAGGGGCAATTGACAGTGACCAATTCACCTACCCAAATGGAGCAGAGAATTTGGGTGTAGTAGTTCTCTTGTTGTGCCCTGACTACAAGCATACCCCATCTCGGTAGCCCTGGAGCTGAATCTTGTCCTCCCATCCCAATTCCCACAAGATTTTGATAATGTTTTTGCCTCTCTATTGCTCTGTTAGATCACTGATACAGTAAAGGTAGCGATACCTGGTCTAGAAAATTTGTTACAAGCAAAAGAATGGTGAAGAGGGATCCCATCAGCTAAGAAGCACTTATATTTAGACTGAATAAACTCTGAAATTTAAAATACATCAAAGCTACTGAGATTTTATGTGAGGAATGCACAGAGAAAATTTCTCTCTGGTGATTCCATTGTTTCTGCCAGTTTAGGAGGTGGCCTCCGTAAATCAAAATATTCAGTACAAGAGGTAGGATGTTGAACAAGATGCTGGTGAGGTCATATTTGGAGTACTGTGTGCAGTTCTTGGAGGATGGTACAAGTGTGGAATAAGCTGCCAGAGGAAGTGGTGGTTGAGGGTTCAATTGCAACATTTAAGAGAAGTGTGGATAAATACGTGGATGGGAGGGATATGGAGGGCTATGGCAGAGTATAGTCCAGCATGAGCTAGATAGCCCAACAGGCTTGCTTCTTTTCTGTAGTGTTCTATGACTCTGAGGAAGACATAGAAGAGGACAGACTGGGAGAGAGAAGAGTGTGTTACCCTGTAGTACATAGCTCTATCACAGTGCTTGCAAGTTATTTGGATTGAAAAACATCATTCAATGATGTCAGTATTGCACATCGTTAACTATGACTAAAATGCATGTTTACCGGGTCATTTCAGAGGTTAATGACAGGTTAACCACATTGAAATGATAGGATCTCTCTGGTGATTCCATTGTTTCTGCCTGTTTAGAAGGAGGCCTTCATAAATCGAAGTATTCAGTACAGGAATTAGGATGTTATGATGAACTGAAAGAAGCTGCAGAAAGTTGTAAAGTTAGTCACCTCCATCTTCAGTACGAGCCTCCATCGTATCCAAGACATCTTCAAGGAGCGGTACCTCAGAAAGGCGGCATCCATTATTAAGGACCCCCATCACCCAGGACATGCCCTCTTCTCATTGTTACCATTGGGAAAGAGGTACAGAAGCCTGAAGGCACACACTCAGCAATTTGGGAACAGCTTCTTCCCCTCTGCCATCAGATTTCTGAATGGGCATTGAACCCATAAACACTACCTCACTTTTTTAAATAACATTTCTGTTTTGCACTGTTTTTACTCTAACAATTTCATAAATATATATATATATTTACTGTAAATTATTTACTAATTTTTTCTTTCCATATGATTATGTATTGCATTGAAGTGCTGCTGCTAAGTTAACAAATTTCCTGACACATACCAATGATAGTAAACCTGATTCTGATTGTGTGATGACAGCAAGGTTTCTTCGGTGAAGAACATCACTCAACAACAATTTTGCAGTATGCAGTAATCATTACCAATATTTTTAAAGGTAATTTAAATCCCCCAGGTTCTGTGTTGAGATCAGTAATCCTCTCCCTAGATCTGTAATTCTGGCCTTTGGAAGCTAGCACATTGAGTTAACTACCAAGCTTTCAAACCCCACTAGTGGTGTCGCAGAAAGTTTGATGGGGGCATATGATATTGTTGTACTAACAATGATGGAATAGCATGTCACACATAGTTTGGTTTCTAAAAATATCCACCCACCTGGAGTTGTATATAGGCTTGTGTTTTACTTTTTAAGGCTCATGCTTAAGAATTAGGATAGTCATCTTTCATAGATTCTATTCCGGATTTATTGAGTATGCCCACAAGAAAATGAATCTCAGGTTTGTATATGGTGACATAGAGTCATAGACTCATAGAAGAGCACAGCACAGAAACAGGCCCTTCGGTCTATCTAGTCCATGCCAAACCATTTAAACAGCCTTGTCCCATTGACCTGTACCCGGACCATATCCCTCCATACCCCTGCCTTCCATATATCCAATTGTGCTGACAGATTATTCCAAACTTCTGCGACCCTCTGAGTGAAGAAGTTTCCCCTCATGTTCCCCTTTTCACCTTTCACCCTTAATATATGGCTTCTAGTTGTAGTTCCACCCAACCTCGGTGGAAAAAGCCTGCTTTGATTTACCCTAACTATAACCCTCATAATTTTGTATACCTCTATATGCACATATATATACTATGCTGATAAATTTAATTTGTAATCTGAAATGACCAATATCCAAAACAATATAAGACACCTACTTGCATTAGCACAATGTCAATGTCTTGACTTTCCTGATTGGAAGGGTTTCTCTTATTTAAAACCAATGCTTTCTTCTTCTATCAGACAAACTAGACGTCAAGATGTAAACACTGGAGACCCAATAATTCAATGCTGGGATCAAGAGGACTGTGAGTGCATCTAGTTAAATCCATCAATTACTGCCTTACACTTGTGTATTTATGAGTGATGGTGATACTGTAGTTGCTGTTGATGGTAATGATCATCTTACAGCATACAGGACATTTTCCTACCTCAGAAGGAGTGTGGGGAGGGAGGTAAAATGCAAAGACATCTGGCCTGGATGCAGAATGTTGAAAGAGCAAATATGATCCCCTTGCACTATTGGTCAATGTATCCATTCAATACATTCTATTGCTCTATTGTAGTGCTCTTTGACTCTAGGAGGAAGACATAGAGAAGGACAGGCTGGAAGGCAGAAGACTGCGTTACCATACAAAGCTTTTTTTTTATTTCTCATAGTCAATGGGGATAATCCCAGTTTTTCAATCGGAATGAAGGTGTTTTATGGTTGTGCATTTTGATTATCTTTATTTTGGAAACCTTTGTCATTTCACATGATTATGGTAACAGTTACAAGTTTCTCCGGTTACTTGACAGGGGAACTGTATTTCATGCAGACCCATAAATCCAGTTTAACGGATTGGGATCTTACTGGTGCACATTGGGCTTCGGTATGGAATCACTTAAAATATCCCTTGCCAAAACCAAAAGCTTGGAACATCAGAGCTTAACTAGATTTTATGACAGCTGTTCTCATTTTGTGACTGGAAACATAGTAATCATTTGCTGTAAAATTCCTTCTACTTTCTTCAAAGGTTGCCAGTAGGAAACAATTATTATACATTTTTAACATCAACATTAATATTCCCTATTATGTAGATTCAGCAAATGTGCTAACTGAGAAGAAGTTAATTTTTGGAGTTCAGCACAATTCCACGTTCCTGGAATGCAGTCCAAGATCACAGCAAACATCAGTCATTTGGTCTGTTCAACGATCATTGGATGGCCAGCAGGAGGAGGTAATTACTGTAGTCTAAGTGATTCATTCCAGAACCCTAAAATCATTAGATGCAAGAAGCACAGTAAACTTCCAAATTTATGATTCCAGAGGGGATATGTATATGTATATATATATGTGTGTGTGTGTATGTATATATATATATATATCTTTTCACATCTCCTCTTCAATTAATATTATACCACTATGCCGGCTAGTTGGAGGAAGATAATACAGTGCAGATGTATTTTTATTCTGACATTTCTATGGTTTGTTAACTGCTGAAAAATAAATCATGCCCTGGGCATCTTTGCACTGACAAAATAGACAGCAGACTATCAAGTTACAGTAGTACACGCAAAATGCTGGAAGAACTCAGTAGGTCAGGCAGCATCTACGGAAAAGAATAAAGAGTCGAAACTGAGAGAAAGGAAGGGTATCCTTGCAGAAGGCAGGATGGAAGGATGTACCATCAAGATAATTCTAGATTTGTAGTCAGTGGGTTTATAAAAGATGTTAATTCAGAATCAGAACCAGAATCAGATTCACTGGCATATGTCATGCAAAAACAGATTTTTTAAAAAAAAGTAGTGAGATAGTGTTCATGGGTTCAATGTCCATTTAGAAATCGGATGACAGAGGGAAAGAAGCTGTTCCTTCAGGCTTCTGTACCTCATTCCTGATGGCAACAATGAGAAGAGGGCATGTCCTGGGTGGTGGGGTTCCTTGATGATGGAGGCTGCTCAGTGCTTTTCTGAGGCACTGCTCCTTGAAGTTGCTTATCTCGTGGAATGGAGTCAAAGAGATCCAGAAGGGTGAAGGGAAGTGGTAGGGAATGCCCATGTAAATGTGATCCCTCTTTCTACAGGTGCAGCTTGACTGGCTTAGTTTATATCTTAGCCTCAGGTTCTAGCATCTGCAGTTTTATTTGCTTTCCCGCCCTTGTTAGATATTTAACTGAGTAATTATGCCTTTAAAGTCATAAGAAGGTTAATCATTAACTACGGCTTGATCTCACCACCATTCAGGGCCCCAGACAGTCCTTCCAGGTGAGGCGACACTTCACCTGTGAGTCGGCTGGAGTGATATACTGCGTCCAGTGCTCCCGATGCGGCCTTCTATATATTGACAAGACCCAGCGCAGACTGGGAGACCATTTCACTGAACACCTACGCTCTGTCCACCAGAGAAAGCAGGACCTCCCAGTGGCCACACATTTTAATTCCACGTCCCATTCCCATTCTGATATGTCTATCCACGGCCTCCTCTACTGTAAAGATGAAGCCACAATCAGGTTGGAGGAACAACACCTTATATTCCGTCTGGGTAGCCTCCAACCTGATGGCATGAACATAGACTTCTCAAACTTCCGCTAATGCCCCACCTCCCCCTCGCACCCCGTCCAGTATTTATTTATTTATATACACACATTCTTTTTCTTTCTCTCCTTTTTCTCCCTCTGTCCCTCTCAGTACACCCCTTGCCCATCTTCTGGGCTCCCCCCCCCCTTTTCTTTCTCCCATGGCCTCCTGTCCCATGATCCTCTCATAGCCCTTTTGCCAGTCAACTGTCCAGCTCTTGGCTCCATTCCACCCCGCCCTCCTATCTTCTTCTATCATTTTGGATCTCCCCCTCCCCCTCCCACTTTCAAATCTCTTACTAGCTCTTCTTTCAGTTAGTCCTGACGAAGGGTCTCGGCCCGAAACGTCCACTGTACCTCTTCCTAAAGATGCTGCCTGGCCTGCTGCATTCACCAGCAATTTTTATATGTGTTACTTGATCTTAAAATCCATTCTGTACATTCTCCTCAGAAAGATGTATATGGCATATATTTTATTAGAGGCTGTAAAGGCCATGAAGCACCTGAATTATGTAATTTCTGATGGGATACATTAAAATCAATCAGGTCCCTGGTTAACAAATTTAAGAGATGTAATGGTTATTTCAGGCAAAGGAAGCTCAACAGATTTTGTAGCAAGAACAATGCTTGTGCAGATTGTACAGTTAATAAAATAATATCCATTGCTTCATATTATAACTAAAAATAAGTGCATGATACTGACTGCCATTGACCAACTGATTCTAGTTGATCATAAAAGTTTCCAGCATTTATTATAATTAATTTATTTAAAGTTCTCCCAGGAATTAATTTTCCAAGATGAAAAACAGCTGTACCCTTTTGGGACCAAAATAATCTCTTAATGTGATCTTCATCAGATAAGCTCTTCCAAGAACCAGCTCAGTCGATTAATGACATATAGTTTGGATAACTGTTATCTTAAATCCAATAAATGATATTGTAAAAAGCATTTTGCTCAAATTAGCAAATTTGCTTGTCTCTGGCAGTGCCAAATGGTAAAGTTAGTCTATTGAAAGAATCTTAAAAATATTACTATTTAATATGCATTTGGCAATAAAATCTGTTTGAAAATTCCATGGCACAGATACCATTTAGATTACAATTTGAAAGGAGGATAGGAGCCCCATTACCCAGGACATGCCCTCTTCTCAGTGCCATCATTAAGCAGGAGGTAAGGAGCTTAAAGACACACACTCAACATTTCAGGAACTGTTTCTTTCCCTCTGTCATCAGATTTCTGAATAGACAATGAACCCATGAACACTTCCACTGGATTTTCCTGGACATGCCAGTGATATTATACCTGGTTCTGATTCTGAACTGGCGGTTATAACAATTTTCATTCTTTGGCTGTGCTTTCATACTTGTCCTAAGTAATGACATCCAGTATATCTCTTTCCATTTAATGTAACATCTTCAAGTTAAATGGATTACATTGACTGGGGTTCCTGCAGGAGTGAGTCAATAAACAGAAATCAATCCATAATTATTCTACTGTGGCAACCTAAGAGAAAATATGAAGGTTGGTGGAAATGGAGGCACCATATCAATGTAACAGACATTGAAATCAGACAGTGATCTTCCATTTTATGCACTCAGTAGCCACTTTATTAGGTACCTCCTGTGCCTAATAATGTGGCCATTGGGTGCATGTTTGTGGTCTTCTGCTGCTGTAGCCCTTTCACTACAAGGTTCAACATGTTGAGTGTTCGGAGTTGGTCTTTTGCACATCACTGTTGTAACGCATGGTTATAAGAGTTGCTCTCTCCTTCCTGTCAGCTTGAACCAGTCTAGCCTTTCTCCTCTGACTTCTCTCATTAACAGGGCATTTCACCCACTGACCTAGAAAAAAACATAGAAACATAGAAAATAGGTGCAGGAGTAGGCCATTCGGCCCTTCGAGCCTGCACCGCCATTTATTATGATCATGGCTGATCATCCAACTCAGAACCCAGCCTTCCCTCCATACCCCCTGACCCCTGTAGCCACAAGGGCCATATCTAACTCCCTCTTAAACATAGCCAATGAACTGGCCTCAACAGTTTGCTGTGGCAGAGAATTCCACAGATTCACCACCCTCTGTGTGAAGAAGTTTTTCCTAATCTCGGTCCTAAAAGGCTTCCCCTCTATCCTCAAACTGTGACCCCTCGTTCTAGACCTCCCCAACATCGGGAACAATCTTCCCGCATCTAGCCTGTCCAATCCCTTTAGGATCTTATACATTTCAATCAGATCCCCCCTCAATCTTCTAAATTCCAACGAGTACAAGCCCAGTTCATCCAGTCTTTCTTCATATGAAAGACCTGCCATCCCAGGAATCAATCTGGTGAACCTTCTTTGTACTCCCTCTATGGCAAAGATGTCTTTCCTCAGATTAGGGGACCAAAACTGCACACAATACTCCAGGTGTGGTCTCACCAAGGCCTTGTACAACTGCAGTAGTACCTTCCTGCTCCTGTACTCGAATCCTCTCGCTATAAATGCCAGCATACCGTTCGCCTTTTTCACCGCCTGCTGTACCTGCATGCCCACTTTCAATGACTGGTGTATAATGACACCCAGGTCCCGTTGCACCTCCCCTTTTCCTAATCGGCCACCATTCAGATAATAATCTGTTTTCCTATTTTTGCCACCAAAGTGGATAACTTCACATTTATCCACATTAAATTGCATCTGCCATGAGTTTGCCCACTCACCCAACCTATCCAAGTCACCCTGCATCCTCTTAGCATCCTCCTCACTGCTAACACTGCCACCCAGCTTCATGTCATCCGCAAACTTGGAGATGCTGCATTTAATTCCCTCATCCAAGTCATTAATATATATTGTAAACAACTGGGGTCCCAGCACTGAGCCTTGCTGTACCCCACTAGTCACCGCCTGCCATTCTGGATTTTTTCTTTGTACCATTCTTTATAAACTCTAGGCACTATTGTGCTTGAAAATCCCAAGAGATCAGCTGTTTCTGAGATACTCCGTCTGGCATCAACAATTATTCCATGGTCAATGTCAATTTGATCACAATTCTTCCCCATTCTGATGTTTGGTCTCAACATCAACTGAACCTGTTGACCATGTCAGCATGCTTTTATGCATTGACTTACTGCCATATGATTGTCTGGTTAGATATCTGCATTAGCGAGGGCATGCGATTATACACTTGTCATACTGGCATTGGTGCAGGAATGGAGAAATATAAAGATGTAGGGAAAGAATTGAATACTTTTTTCTTTTCTGGTGTTAGCTTTCCTTCTGCAAATTCAACAAAATTAGATGAGACTATAGGAACCTGCAATTTAAACCACTGTTCTTCATTAGATCAACTCTGTGTTGTTTAAGAAACTACAGGAGCATGCTGCTTTATACTACCTTGTCATTTTTGTTTTAATTTATATTTAGATAAAATATGGTTCCAGAATCATCAAAACGAGGCTTGGGCTCCTCATACGTCATTTGCAGGAAGACGATGCTGGGATTTACTATTGCAGAGCCGTGGAGAACACATTCACACAAGTCATCACTAAGTTTCACCTTAAGGTTATTCTGAGTGACTTCATGACAGCTCCGTCAAAAACAAGGCACAACGATGGAAAGAGTAAAGACACTCGGAACAGGGCAAGGCTACGTTACAAGGATTTTCTGCAACTTCTGAATCAGCCGGGCATCACTGTAAACGAATATTGCCAGCAAGTGTGGCGCTCTGGGAAACGCGGACAAATGAGTAAAACAGCGGCAAAGTGGAAAAAAGCACCAGCATTTAAGCGGTTTTAGATATTGGAAAATATCAGATGATCTGTGGTCCTTTCGAGTGAAGACACAGTAACAAAAGTTATTCATGGACTTGTTTCAGTTATTAATGCACAATCTGGAATACCGTGAAGTCTGAATGAGTGTCAGTGGAAGAAATGTTACCACACAAATTCAAAAGTATAGCAAGAGGTATTATACTTCAGTGTACTCTTGTTTGTTAATTTAAAAACATTTGCTTTAAAAGAAAACATTACTCTGAAGTCAATTTTATAATATAGCCTTGGGAATTCAATTTTGAAGACTTCACAGATAAGTCTGCATATAGTTGGATCTTATTGAGCCAACATGTAATGAAGTCCACTAACGTCAGAACCTATTGTCGAAAACTCGATTCCATGTAGGTCCTGATTAGCATTTACAATGTGTGACCTTCCATAACGGGGTTGATAGTGACAAAGGAGCTTCATTTGCTCTGATGAAGTGTCTCTGACTAAAACGTTGACTGTTTATTCTTCTGCATAGGTACTGCCCAACTTGCTGAGTTCCTCCTGCATTTTGTGTGTGCTGTTCATCGTTTGTGAAGAGTAGGTTATTTGTGATGGCACCTCATGGATTTTTCCTTCTCAACTGCACAGCTGCACTGAAGGTTACTATTAAATCTGCATCGTTAAAACCATGCTTGACAGCAGTCTCATTATTAATATCAGAGCAATAAATAGGCTAATATCTTCATCCACTGGTTGATCTAAAAGGTAGAAGAGACAAAATAAAATACTAAAATTATTATTTTACTTTTACTTGTACCATTGTAATACCATAAGAATAGAGCCTCAGAATAGAGGAGCATCCTTTTAGAATGGAGGTGAGGAGGAATTTCTTCAGCCAGAGAATGGTGAATCTGTGGAATTTGTTGCCACAGGCAACTGTGGACGCCAGGTCATTGTGTATATTTAAGGCAGAGGTTGATAGATTCCTGATTAGCCAGAGCATGAAGTAATCTGGGGAGAATGCAGGAGATTGGGGCTGAGAGAGAAAATGGATCAGCCATGATGAAATGGTGGAGCAGACTTGAAGGGTCAAATGGCCTAATTCTGCTCCTGTATCTTATGGTCTTTTAAGAACAGGCATGCTTTGTATAACAGTTTCAAACCATTAAGTGATGAGATATACCTTCACTGAATTTTAAATATTATCCCGAACTAATCTATATAGACATATTTTTTAAAATTTCACATATGCACACTAGTCAAAATTTTAATCTCAGATAGGGAGAGAAACTTCCAATGTTTCCAAGAAATTATGAACAATTACGTTACCCTTTTTCTCTGTCAATTCTTGAAGAGTTTTGAACTTAAGGATTTCAGTCTGCTGACTGATGTATGGACAGTTATAGTAAACATTCCAGAAATGCTTATATTCAATTTCCTGATTGAAAAAGCTGTACAACTTTGTATGAACATGTGTTAAATAGCTGCATCTCTTCCATTAATCAAATATACTGGTGTGGTTCAGTGACTACATTGCTAATATACAAGATATTCTCAACTGGGAAAGCTGTGACTAACAGGGTGCAAGGACTCCAGTTATTCAGAATGTATGTCAATGATTTGGCTGAAGGGCAAAACATCAGGTTTCTATGGTTGTTGGAGGTGAGATTACGAGTATGAACGTTTCAAGAGCATGCAGGCAAACTGAGTGAGAGGCAAAGAACAAGAATGGAATAAAATGTAGAAAAATGTGAGGTTATCCACTTTGTTAAATGATGAAGGCTTGGGTAGTGTTGATGTCCAAAGGAACCTAGATGTGCTTGTACAGAAGTTACTGAAGACTTATGTGAAGATGTAGTCAGCGATTCAAAGGGCATGTTTTATATTATCCTTTATTACTAGGGGTTTGAAGACAGGAATAGGAAAGACGTATTGCAATTGTGTATGGTCTTGTTAATACCACACCTCAAGTATTGCGCACAGTTCTGATCTCTTTATAACGATAAAATGTTAAACACAAGAGATTCTGTAGATTCTGGAAATCCAGAGCAACACATTAACAAGCAACAAAAGATAATGTACCTGCTATAGAGAGTGTGCAGCAAAGATTTACGAGACAGGTTTCATGGATAGCGGGCTTGATCTGTGTGGAGAAATTGAGTAGATGGGAACTGTATTCTTCAAAGTTTAGAAAAATGAGAGGCGATCTCACCAAAACTATCAAAACCCTTAATGGTGCAGGGAGGATGTCTCTGCTGGTTGAGGTATCTAAGGGGTACAATTTGAGAATAAGAAGCAGGTGACTGCAGACTGAGATGAAGAGAAACTTTCTCACTTAAAGGATGGTGAACCTTTGGAATTTTCTACCACACAAGCTGTGGAAAGCCAGTTGTTCTGTTCCTTCAGAATAGAAACCTGTAGACTTCTGGATATGAAAGAAATTGCGCATATTTAGGTGTTGTTGAAAAATGTCCAGGAGCAGACACAAAGGGCCACCTGGTCTATTCCTGCCCCTATTTCCAATGTTCTTACTGCTGCTGATCCCTTGCAATTGTTTCTCCACAGCACAAATTGTGCTGGTTGGTTCATACTAATCCGTGGTTGCATGTGAAAGGGCTTTGCATCATGTAAAAGATCCTGCATCCTGCATCCTGCAACTTGTTAAATGAGTATTGTTTGTTTTTTGTTTCTCTCTTTGAGCACTAATGTAATTCAGTATGAAGAGAGAAGCTGGCAGACCTCATGCCTAGAGCTCTCAGCCAAATATAACTCACTGGTAAAAAACCACCACAAAGTTTCAAAACTAGAAACAATTTATTAAATCAGCTCATAAATATGCTTTGTGCATTTTGTTTGTGTACTGCATTAGGAGTGGTGATTGGTTGAATGCAAAGAGACCCCTTCCCTCCCAAAAGTGATCTTTGTGAATAGGTATAAGAATCGATTCTGACTCTGACTGGGACACTGTTGCTCCAAAGAAAAATACATTGAGCTTTGGCTTGAAGTGAAAATAACTATCTTATGAAAGTAAGTTTGATTAGTTAATACTATTGCCTACTCATATCTTTAACTACCACAGTTGTTTTTGAGGAAACACTGAGATAATAAAAATCCATGCTTTATCATCAATGATTGAGTTTCATATACAGTTTTTCAAAATATATTCTCTGATCAATCATCAATGCATGGATATTTGTTATAAAGTTCATAAAATGATATAAAATGTTACTAATTAGAAGTTAAATGTCAGTGTATTCACTTGACAATAATGCCATTTTATTACTAATAAATAATGCATTGCTTTAGCACTCTCAATAATGTAATAAAAATTGAAAGTTCCAATCTTGTCATTTAATCAAAATATAAATATTTTAATCATAAAAATGTATAATATTTTAACATGTTTTACTTCTAAAAGGGGCTGCTGGCCTGTGGTCCACGAACCCCCTTGCACAATGATAGGGGTGTATGGCATAAAAAGGGTTGCGAACCTCTTAATGGTAACTAGAAATCATGAACAGAAACCATGCTAGGTTTTCTTTCAGTGAGCCCAGGCTACAAATATAGAACCTCTACTACCATGTGGACTGGGAGCAGCTAACTCCAACAGAGGAAGAACCAAACTTGTAACCTCTTTCCGTAGCTCTCCACAACTCAGTCTTATGTTCAATAAGCTAGAATGCAATCAGAGCTCTCCTTTTCTTGGAACTATTCCATGGGATCCATTGCACCAATCCTGACAGAGATTGGCATTCTTCTGAGAAATAGCATTTAGACCATGGTGCGTCAGCTCATTTGCTCAAATGATGGACCTAAAGCATTGACGTAAGAGAAAATAAACACCATCAACTCTGTACATAGTACCAAAGTGGCTTGCTTTGTAAATACTTTCCAATTTAAGGTTGTATTATACAAGTTTGTTTTTATCTTTTATCAATTTAACTTTAATTTACCTTGGCATATTTGGATTTCTTTTAAATAAATATACGATGGGCTGAAATATGAATTACCTCAGAAGACAGATCATAAATTGGTCTTCTATAACAATACAGAATGCAACTTGGATTAATTGTAAAACTAAGATCTTGTTTGCTGATGTAACATGGTAATTACTGTTACAGACTTCCATTACTGGATGTGTAATACGAACATTACCTTTGAAACGAATATATTTTCATTGTTCACACAATGTTTTCAACTGCTGATAATTTCAAAGCATATGAATGCAGATCTCAGCACCACAATACATTGACAATTTACTATTTTCATGTATTAAAATTCTGAGATTAAACTGTTTGAACTAGTTATTTCTTAAAATAAATCTTGCAATAAAGGGTTTGAGAATTGCATCAGGTTTATTCACACGCTATTTGGTCTGAAGACTTGAGGATTTTTTCAATGTTTCTTCTCTCTATCTTGATAGCTTTCTCTAGTTGTACGACCACTTCCCTTGCCTGGCTCTGTATCACTTTTACTCTCTGGTGTGTGTATTTCTTTGTCACACATTTTTTTCCCTTCACAACCTCGGTCAGAACGTAGAATATACGAGGAAAAATAAATTATCAGGCCATTAAGCCCAATCCAATGTCAGTACTCAGCTTCTTCCATCCTTTCTCATCCAACTGTCAGCAAAATTTGTTATTGTATGTGTAAGCTTTCCTTCAAAAGCATATCTAAGTCTAATGCTTTTGCCCTGCTACTCCCCATGGTAGAGAGTTCCACATTCTCTCCATTTTTATGGTAAAGAAGTTTCTTTGTAATTCCCTATTTGAATTCTTGGTGATTATCATATTTTTCATATCACTCCACTCTACAAATGGAAAGATTCTCTAGCTGACCATCTCATAATGTTAATGACTTTCTCAGTCTTCTCTTTTTGAGAGAAGGAACACCACCAACTGATTTTGTCCTGACTATTCTAACATAATGGTTCTGGTATAATTCTGGTAAATATCTTTTTCAAATTTACAGGGTTTTTTTAATATGACATTGAATTTGTACATAATATGCTATGTGGCAATCTTCTTAAAATTAAGAATTACAAATCGCATTTACCTATGCTAAAATTTATTTGCTAATGGTTTGCCTTTTCTGTATGTTTGCTAATATCATGCAACTTGCTGCAGTTCCTGTCCTTATTATGCTAGAGGAACTCAGCAGGCCAGGCAGCTTCTATAGTGGAAAAGAGACCCTTCATCTTCTTACTCTCCCTCCCCCCACATCCCCCACCTTCTTACTCTGACTCCTCACCTTTTTTTCCAGTTCCAATGAAGGGTCTCGGCCCAAAACACCAACTGTTTACTCTTTTCCATAGATGCTTCCTGGCCTCTGAGTTCCTCCAGCATTTGTGTGTGTGTGTGTGTGTGTGTGTGTGTGTGTGTGTGTGTGTGTGTTGCTTTGGTTTCCATCATCTGCAAATTTCTTGTGTTTGTCATGTTAGCCTCCAATTCATTTCCATTATTTTAAAAAGCCCTCCTCTAAACTTACTTTTTGACCTCAGCTTCTATTGCACACCCAATAGCTCCTTCCTTGGCTTTTCTTGAAGTTGTCACACAGTGACCGTCGTGCCCACCATGCCTTGAATTGGTCTGAATCCACTCTGCAATTTAAGGGTTCAACGGGATTCCCACTGAAGCTGATCTACAGGCCTAAAGGGAAATAATTCAACCTGTGCCCCCTGCAGTCCAGAATCAAAGTCGTGCTAACATCAGTGATCAAGCCGCGGCTAACTTGAATGCAATCTAGAAGGGTGTTTGACGGTCAGTGCAGATGTCCTGGGCCGATGAACCTGCTTCCAGTCTGCATTACTCTATAACTGACAATTTGCTTCCTTCCAAAGATGGTACTTGATCTGTGAGTTCTTCCAGCTGCTTGTATTTTTTCTCCTGATGGCAGATCATGGCAGATGCAATTTAATGTGGATAAATGTGAAGTTATCCACTTTGGTGGCAAAAATAGGAAAACAGATTATTATCTGAATGGTGGCCGATTAGGAAAAGGGGAGGTGCAACGAGACCTGGGTGTCATTATACACCAGTCATTGAAAGTGGGCATGCAGGTACAGCAGGCGGTGAAAAAGGCGAACGGTATGCTGGCATTTATAGCGAGAGGATTCGAGTACAGGAGCAGGGAGGTACTACTGCAGTTGTACAAGGCCTTGGTGAGACCACACCTGGAGTATTGTGTGCAGTTTTGGTCCCCTAATCTGAGGAAAGACATCTTTGCCATAGAGGGAGTACAAAGAAGGTTCACCAGATTGATTCCTGGGATGGCAGGTCTTTCATATGAAGAAAGACTGGATGAACTGGGCTTGTACTCGTTGGAATTTAGAAGATTGAGGGGGGATCTGATTGAAACGTATAAGATCCTAAAGGGATTGGACAGGCTAGATGCGGGAAGATTGTTCCCGATGTTGGGGAGGTCTAGAACGAGGGGTCACAGTTTGAGGAGAGAGGGGAAGCCTTTTAGGACCGAGGTTAGGAAAAACTTCTTCACACAGAGAGTGGTGAATCTGTGGAATTCTCTGCCACAGCAAACTGTTGAGGCCAGTTCATTAGCTATGTTTAAAAGGAAGTTAGATATGGCCCTTGTGGCTACAGGGGTCAGGGGGTATGGAGGGAAGGCTGGGTTCTGAGTTGGATGATCAGCCATGATCATAATAAATGGCGGTGCAGGCTCGAAGGGCCGAATGGCCTACTCCTGCACCTATTTTCTATGTTTCTATGTTTCTATGATTCTAACATCCATAGTCTCTTGTGTGTCCAATCATTAGCCAAGATGGCTGCTGGAGGGATCAACAGTGGAAAGGGTGAGCAGTTTCAAGTTTCTGGGTGTCAACATCTCTGAAGATCAATCCTGGGTTGAAAATAATTGATGTAATTATGAAGAAGGCACACAAGTGGCTATGTTTCATTAGGAAATTGAGGAGATTTTGTATGTCCCAAAGACGATAGTACATTTCTACAGATATACCATCAAGAACATTCTGACTGGTTGCATCACTGTCTGGTATGGAGGAGCCAGGATTGGAAAAGGCTGTAGAAAGTTGAAAACTCAGCCAGGTCCATTGCAGGCACACAGTACGTTTTCAAAAGGTGATGTCTCTGCAAGGCGGCATCATCATTAAGGACCCTTGCCACCTAGGGCATGGGCTCTTCTCATTATTATCTTCAGGGAGCCTGAGGACACACACTCAATCTTTTGGGAACCGTTCCTTCCCCTCTGCCGTCAGATTTCTGAATGGTCCATGAACCCATGAACACCACCTCACTTTTTTTTTCTCTCTGTTTGCATTACTTAATGTAACTTATGGTAATTTTAAAATGTATTGCACTGTACTGTTGCAATACAAAAAAAAATTCAGGACATATGGCAGTGATAATAAACCTGATTCTGATTCTGGGTTCAGAATCAAATTCGCTATCACTGACATGTGTTGCGACATTTGTTGTTTTGTGGCAACAGTACAAGATGTAAGTATTACTATAGGTAACAAAGATAAATAAATAAACAGTGCAAGAGAAAAAATAGTGAGGTAGTGTTTGTGGACTGTTCCTGAATCTGATGGTGGAGTGAATAAAGCTGTCCCTAAACCACTGAGTATGGGTTATGAACCTCCTGCACTTTCTCCCCAATGTTAATAATGTGAAAAGGGCTGGACAGTGATGGATGCTGCCTTCTTGAGGCACTGTCTTTAGAAGATGTCTTCAATGGTGGGGGTGGGTTGTGTCAGTGATGGGGCTGGCTATGACCCTCTAAGGCTTCTTGTTATCCTGTACATAAGAGAACTATGATACAACCAGTCAGAAAGTTCTCTACCTCTGTAAAAAAAAATACAGAGCTTTAGTGATATAACAAATCTCCTCAAACTCCTTGTTTGTGATTGCATCAGTGTTCGTCCCTGGGCAGACCCTTAAAGATGTTGACGCTCAGGAAGTGGAAACTTCTCAGCCTTTCCACCACTGACCCCTCAATGAGGACTCGTGTGTTCTCCCAACTTCCCCTTCTTGAAGTCCACACTCCATTCTTTGACTTGTTGACACTGAGTGCAAAGTTGAGTGCCAGACTGTAAAAACTAATGTTTTTTCGCTGAGTCCTGTATTCCAGTCTCACCGCAACACGATTGACATTGAAATGGCCAAGTTACCCATTCTGTTGGGCAATAAATGAGCTTTGAGAAATGATGCACACAAGTCAAAGAATGAATAGGAAATCTCAGACACTTCTCTCCCCTTTCTCGATCTCTTGGTCTCCATCTCTGGAGATAGACTGTCCACTGACATCTTCTACAAGCACACTGACTCTCATAACTACCTCGACTATACCTCTTCCCACCCCACCACATGCAGAAATGCCATTCCCTATTCTCAGTTCCTCCGTCTCCGCCACATCTGCTCCCAGGATGAGGCTTTCCGTTCCAGGACATCTCAAATGTCCTCTTTCTTTAAGGATCGTGGTTTCCCTTCTACCATCATCAATGATGCCCTCACCCGCATCTCCTCCATTTCCCGCACTTCGGCCCTCACCCCATCCTCCCGCCACCACAACAGGGACTGAGTTCCCCTTATCCTCACCTACCACCCCACCAGCCTCCAGATCCAGCACATTATCCTCCGCAACTTCCGCCACCTTCAACAGGACCCCACCACTAAGCACATCTTTCCCTCTCCACCACTCTCCGCTTTCCGCAGGGATCGGTCCCTCCGCGACTCCCTTATCCACACATCCCTCCCCACAGATCTCCCACCCAGCACTTATCCCTGTAAGCGTCAGTGCTACACCTGTCCCTACACCTCCTCTCTTGCCACCATTCAGGGCCCCAAACAGTCCTTCCAGGTGAGGCAACACTTCACTTGGGAGTCTGTTGGGGTCATCTATTGCATCCGGTGCTCCCGCTGCGGCCTCCTCTACATCGGTGAAACCCGATGCAGATTGGGGGACCGCTTCGTCGAGCATCTCTGCTCCGTCCGCCACAACAGACAGGATTTCCCAGTAGCCACCGACTTCAACTCTGCTTCCCATTCAGATATGTCCATACATGACCTCCTCTACTGCCATGATGAGGCTAACCTCAGGTTGGAGGAGCAACACCTCATATACCGCCTAGGTAGTCTCCAGCCCCTTGGTATGAACATAGAATTCTCCAACTTCCGGTAATTCCCTCCCTCTCCCTTCCTCTATCCCTATGTCACTCTGCCCCCTCCCCCAGCTGCCTATCACCTCCCTCATGGTTCCGCCTCCTTTTACTACCCATTGTGTTTTCACCTATTCCTTCTTCACCTTTCCTGCCTATCACCTCCCTGCTTTCCCTCCCCCACCCCCACCCCTTTGTCTTTCCCCTTACTGGTTTTTCACTTGGAACCTACCAGCCTTCTCCTTCCCACCCTCCCCCACCTTCTTTATAGGGCCTCTGCCCCTTCCCTCTACAGTCCTGATGAAGGGTTCCGGCCCGAAACATTGACTCATCATTTCCACAGATGCTGAGTTCCTCCAGCATGTTGTGTTTCAAAGAATGAATAAATTGAAAATCTTTGTCTCTTTCATATTAGTCAGTCTCTCCATCTATTCCAATGTATTTGCCATCTTTGTAAAACTGCATTCCCTTTTGCAAAGAGTGACATGACATGAGATTTAACATAGAAACATAGAAAATAGGCACATGAGTAGGCCATTTGGCCCTTCGAGCCTGCACCGCCATTCAGTATTATCATGGCTGATCATCCAACTCAGAATCCTGTACCTGCCTTCTCTCCATACCCCCTGATCCCTTTAGCCATAAGGGCCATATCTAACTTCCTCTTAAATATAGCCAATGAACTGGCCTCAACTGTTTCCTGTGGCAGAGAATTCCACAGATTCACCACTCTCCCTATGAAGAAGTTTTTCCTCATCTCGGTCCTAAAAGGCTTCCCCTTTATCCTTAAACTGTGACCCCTCGTTCTGGACTTCCCCAACATCGGGAACAATCTTCCTGCATCTAGCCTGTCCAATCCTTTTAGGATTTTATATGTTTCAATAAGATCCCTCCCTCAATCTTCTAAATTCCAGCGAGTATAAGCCTAGTTGATCCAGTCTTTCATCATATGAAAGTCCTGCCATCCGAGGAATCAATCTGGTGAACCTTCTTTGTACTCCCTCTGTGGCAAGAATGTCTTTCCTCAGACTAGGGGACCAAAACTGCACACAATACTCCAGGTGTGGTCTCACCAAGGCCTTGTACAACTACAGTAGTACCTCCCTGCTCCTGTACTCGAATCCTCTTGCTATGAATGCCAGTATATCATTGGCCTTTTTCACCACCTGTTGTACCTGCATGCCCACTTTCAATGACTGGTGTATAATGACACCCAGGTCTCGTTGCACCTCCCCTTTTCCTAATCGACCACCATTCAGATGATCTGTTTTCCTGTTTTTGCCACCAAAGTGGATAACCTCACATTTATCCACATTAAATTGCATCTGCCATAAATTTGCCCACTCACCTAACCTATCCAAGTCACCCTGCATCCTCTTAGCATCCTCCTCACAGCTAACACTACTGCCCGTCTTCGTGTCATCCGCAAACTTGGAGATGCTGCATTTAGTTCCCTCATCTAAGTCATTAATATATATTGTAAACAACTGGGGTCCCAGCACTGAGCCTTGCGGTACCCCACTAGTCACTGCCTGCCATTCTGAAAAGGTCTCGTTTATTCCCATGCTTTGCTTCCTGTCTGCCAACCAATTCTCTATCCACATCAATACCTTATCCCCAATACCGTGTGCTTTAAGTTTGCACACTAATCTCCTGTGTGGGACCTTGTCAAAAGCCTTTTGAAGATCCAAATATACCACGTCCACTGGTTCTCCCCTATCCACTCTACTAGTTACATCCTCAAAAAATTCTATGAGATTCGTCAGACATGATTTTCCTTTCACAAATCCATGCTGACTTTGTCCAATGATTTCACCGCTTTCCAACTGTGCTGTTATCACATCTTTGATAACTGACTCCAGCAGTTTCCCCACCACCGATATAAGGCTAACCGGTCAATAATTCCCCGGTTTCTCTCTCCCTCCTTTTTTTAAAAGCGGCACAAACGAAATCACTGCCAATGGTTTGCCAAAAAATGGAAACACAAGAGAATGCAGATGCTGGAATCTGGAGCAACATATGTAAAACTCAGCAGGTCAGGTGGCAAATCCGACACGTCGGCTGTCCAATTTCCTTCCTCATTGCTGCCTCACCAGCTGAATCACCTCCGGAGCTTTGTCCGCGGCTCCGTGATTTGCAGCGCGGTTGCACTGACGAGTCAGGCGCCTGGTGGTGGCGCTGCCCCGGGCGGCCGGACCGCCTCGTTGCCCAACTTGGCTCCACCGCCGGCAAGTGTTCTGCGCATGCCCGGCGTTGGCTGCAGTGGCAGGCGGCGGCGAGGGTGTGGGAGCGGAGTCGGTGAAGTGGGAGCTCGGTCGTCGACATGGTGCTCGATCTCGACCTGTTCCGCAAGGACAAGGGGGGAGACCCCGACAAAATTCGGCAGAACCAAGTGAAGCGCTTCAAAGACGTGTCGCTGGTGGATAAGCTGGTGGAGGTGGACACGGAGTGGAGGAAATGTGGGTGTTGGATCGGTGGTGGGTGAGGGTGAGCGATGGGGAGCCGGGTGAGGTCGGTCACTGGGTGGGCGGCAAAGGCTCCTCCGGGGTCGTCTTTGTGAATGAAACTGCTGCGCATGCGTTCTACTCTTACCCGTCCCTGTCGGGTTTTAAATGCAAGAGGTGTGGATAGTTACTGTGATTTCTGCCGCTTGTTTCAAAGGTGAAACGCCAACAGCGTAACAAATTAGTGACTACCTGGGGTGGTGAGGGGGTTGCTGTCTCATTCCTCAAGAGCCAAGTGTTGGTGGTTTTGGAAGTCGGAACCATTCTGAGCAGCAACACACAACGCTGGATTAATGCAGTGTCTGTGGAAGGAAATGGACAGTCAACGTTTCAGGTCGAGAGCTTTCATCAGGACTGATAAAGAATCTTGACGTGAAACCTTGACTGTCAATTTCCTTCAATAGATGCTGCCCGAGTTGCTGAGTTTCTCCAGTGTTTGCTCCAAATTCCAACTTATTTGCAGTCTTTTGTCTCCAAAATTCTCAGCAGGGTGGGCAGCTGTTGTGGAGAGGAAAACACTTAACGTTTCAGGTCATTGACTTTTCATCAGGGCCTCAATTTAGAGTGCTAACTTTGTTTCTCTTTCTACAGATGTTTTCTGCTCTTTGTAATTCAGGGTGGAGATGCAAGATGTTGGAATCTAGAGCAAAAAAAAACTCTTAAGTGCTGGACAAACTCAGTGGATTGAGTTCCATCTGTAGAGTGTGCGGGGGTGGGGGGTGGGAGAAGGGTTTTGACCTGAAACATCAACTATATCTTTCCCCTTACAGATGCTGATTGACTTGCAAATGCATTCTGTGGCTGGATAACCTTGATGCAGTAACCGTGTAGTTCCACAGGGTGTCTGCAGTTGACTTGCAGAATCTGATGCAATCCTGTGCAAGCCAATGTTTTAGTTTTGTTTGTGGGCTGACTTTGTTTTTTTTTATCTTATTTTTTGAAGTGATTTATATGCTTGCTTAAGTTGCAGTGGTCCTTTTCTAAGGAGCAATTCATGTACTTCAGTTTTTACATGACTTCCTGTGGCTGAATGTCGGAAAAAATTAAGATTCACTGCTTGTAAAAATTGGATGGTATACTGAGAATATCTGGGTTTGACTGTAGTTCAAACTTTATTTATTTATTGAGATACAGCATGGAATAGGCTCCTGGAGCCACACCACCAACCAACCCACCTATTTAATCCTAGCCTAATCAGTCACAATTTACAATGACTAATTAGCCTACTAACCTGTGTGTCTTTGGACTGTGGGAGGAAACTGGAGCACCTGGAGGAAACCCAACCAGTCACAGGGAGAACATATAAACTCCTTACAGCGGCAGGAAATGAACCTGTGTTGCTAGTACTGTGAAGTGATGTGCTAACCAACTACACTACCATGCCACTCAAACTGAAGAGCTGAAAGTTTCTACTTATTTATATGAAGCTCCTTTTTAAGATTTGCTTTTTCCCCTCTTGCCTGAAACTTGTGCTCTCTGGCTTTTGACTGTACTACCCTGGGGAAACGAGTGCGACCATCCACCAAATCTATGCCTCTCTCAATTTTTTAAACCTCAGTAGGAGTATCACCCTTTCGTATTCTAAAAGGGTGGTGAAAGTAAATCCAAAAATAACTTCCAGAAGGAAATGAATGTATAATGAATTCCAGTTAATTGGAGCATCGGTTAATCAGGGCAGCCACTTACTTGGGACAATTCTTAACAAAAACAAATTGAGAAAACAACCTGGATTCCCTTCGTTTATTTGGGACACTATGCTGCTTAATTGGGATAGGAGGTGGTCAGTCACGTGCCGAAATCTACAATTGCACGCTTGATCCATCAGCAAAATAAACTGCAAGAAGAAAGGGAGATGAGGTAGAAGGAAACAACAGGAATTCTGCAGATGCGGGAAATTCAAGCAACATACATCAAAGTTGCTGGTGAACGCAGCAGGCCAAGCAGCATCTGTAGGAAAAGGTGCAGTCGACGTTTCAGGCCGAGACCCTTCGTGAGGTAGAAGGAGATGAGTTATTAACTTCAAACTTTCTGCATAATCACTCAAAGAGTTGAATTGCATGTGCATGTAACGAGAGCTGTATAACTCAGCTCCCACCTTAGACCACGAACTTATCAATCACCCCTGCTGTGGACCACTTTCTGGAGGTCCAAGATGCCAACTTCTACAAAGAAGGGATCTATATGCTCCATGACAGCTGGACTAAGTGTGTAAATGTAGGAGGGGACTATATTTTCTAAAATTGACTCCTTCTACCTTAGGCCACAAAATTATCAATCACCCCTGGTATGTCAGAAACTGATAACAAGAAATTGTTGGTTATTGGAGAAAGCATTAAATCTCGATGCTTTAAGGGGCTAAGAATAGATAGTTTGCCAATCGAATACTTTTCTAATAAGAATGCATGGATGACTTATAAAGTTTTTAAGAAATGGCTAATGAGTTAGGATATTGAGCTACAGTGGAAATCAAGCAAAATTCTTCTCGTCTATTGTGCATTGCACCCTAATTAGAATATTTGAGAAACATGTAGCTGGAGTTTCTGCCTGTCAGTGCAACATCTTCTATGCAACCAGTGGATATGGAAATCATAAAACATTTAAAGGTGTTAAATCACAAAGCTGGTGCACCACATTCTCAAAGCAATTGAAGAAAATCTACTGACATCTTCAACAGCCAAGGAAGTGATTGCAGGAGTTAACCTTATGTAGGCAGTACAGCTTGTCAGTGATAGTTGGCAAGAAGTAAGTAGGAAAACAATTCAGAAATGTTTTGCTCACTACAGTTTCAAGCACTCAGGTTTGGAGATGTCAGAAAATGCCAGGAATGAAAATGAGGTGATTTCACGTACTTCAGGTTACAAATGGTATTGACAATCACCTTGAATGTTACAATGAAAATGAAGATTTGGGGGATGAAATTATTGAAAGCATTGTTTCAAAACACCAAGGTGAGGAATATGAAGATGAGAAAAGTGATGAGGATGACTCAACTGAACCTGAGCTGTGACAGTGCAAGATGCCAGGAGATTTATTGTTGTACTTCATGCAGAAAGGCAATGAAGCCAGTGCATTGTCTGCACTGATTTTATTCATTTTCAGTCAGTCAGAAGTACATGCCTGCGCACACTCGATGAATTCTGCTGTTAATAACTATTGTGAACTAATACAGTCTTAAAGTACTTTAGCCACATGGGAACTGTTCTAGTTTATTCTGTATTTTTAAAAAATATATAACATTACTTGATTAAACGATAGTCTTTCTTTTTTTATAATACCTTTTAAATTATTTTCATCAAACTTCGGACAATTGTGGCAGCTGCTTCATTGGGCCAAAACGTCCTGATGTCTCCCAGTTAACCAGAATTCACTGTACACCCTATCCTCGTTATATGCAGGGGATACGTTCCTCGAAGTTGACGCATAATGTGAATAATTATTTAAATGCAGAAAATGGGGATGCGTTCCAGAGGGCTTCGTAAATATGTTTTATCTGTAATTTATCCACATTTTCATACAACACAAAAGCAGTACCACAAGACAACATTTGTATTATATTTCATCAATTTAAGGTAATATTCAATGTAATAAATCATAGACAGTTAACATCCTAGGGTGTAGAGTACTCCAACAGTGGCAGGTGAGTTCGCTTCGGGAGATGAGTGGTTGTTGTGGTGTCGGGCAGCTTTACATGGATAAGGTGGATGGTTGTGGTCATCAGGATCATATCAAGCACAATGAGGGGTGAAGGAAGACTCACAGCACTCTTAGAACTGCCGTCTTTTTCAACATAAATTTGCTTGTAAGGAAGAAGGGTTGACAGTAGGGAACGACTGAAATGCTGACTCCATTCTAAACTTGGGTCCATGTCCATCGCCATTTTTGCCAGGTGTTCCAACTTCTACCATTCCCTCACCGTTGGTAAACTCCCGGGATTTTTTAAATCGTCTGTTGCTTGCAGCATCTGAGAAATAGTTAACCGTTTTTAAAAAAAATAAGTACGCCTTGAATGTGGCTCACACCTTGGTCAAGTGGTTGAATCAGCGATGTTGTGTTAGGTGGCAGGAAACGCACTGTTATGTTAGGATGAATGCTGTCCAAATGTTTAGGGTGGGCTGGTGCATTGTCAAGCAACAAAAGAACTTTAAAGGCAAGATTCTGTTCCCGGCAGTAGTGTTCCAGAGCTGTGTTACCTTCAGCTGATGTAGGTAAAACCAACAAAAGTTTAAGAGCGCAAGATCGCGCATCCACACCTTGCCAAAACGAATGTGAGACTGGCGGGAGTGAGATTGTGAGGCGCGCGCACCTGACTTGTATTGGCAGGAAAGCAGTGCTCCTCGCATAACTGAGTTTTGGACGCATATAAGGAGACATTGGTAGAAGTAGGTTCCTCGCGTAAATGTGAATCCGCATTGTCTGAAGATGCATATAACGAGGATAGGGCGTATATATTTGAAATTTTTTCAAGGCAACAGCAGTATATCAAGAGATTGGTTTCCCTTGTGCAGAACAGGTTCCATTGTGATGGACCAATTTGCTTTTTATTTGGTGGCAAGTTTATCTTGTTTTGATCCTTTAATAGATTTATCCCTCATGCAATGTGGTTTTTGTGTAGATATAACATCATATCTTTGTTTAGTGGCTTTCAGTTAATTTATAAATATGTTTTCAAAGGGCTTTGGATAAGATCCATGTGGTTGCATTTGGTAGGGACTTTCTGCGTGGTTGCATTTGGTAGGGACTTTCTGCGTGGTTGCATTTGGTAGGGACTTTCTGCGTGGTTGCATTTGGTAGGATATTTCCATGTGGTTGCATCTGGTAGGGAATTTTAAAGTTTTTCTTTGTAAAGATAATGAAATACCCTTAATTTTAATTTGGAACTGGCTCTCTGATTGTTTAATTTCAAACTGGTAAACCAATTATTTATAACATGGAAAAATTACAAATGAGTTATACTTCCAAAAAAAAAGGAATTTTATTTGCCGAATGGAAGTTTGAAATGTGACTTGACATGCACCAAAAAAAATTAAATCCCATGTTAACAGACTGATTTGTTAATGGAAGACATATACTTCACTTTATACTGCTTTTTGCTCCACAAAGCTTGTTCTTATTGCTTTTCAGATAAAATGTTCAACTGTCATATTTTATGCTTCCACCTTTTATTTTAACCAGGTCGGTTCCAAGCAGACAACTTAAACAAATTGAAAAACCTTTGCAGCAAAACAATTGGTGAAAAAATGAAGGTAAGTTCAACCTGTTGATAAAATTATCAGAAATGGTTGCTCTTGTAATTTAACTGTATAAATGTCTTACTCAATTGATGAAAAGGTGCAAAAGGGGAAGTTCTTTTGTTTGTTCATTATGGCTGAAGTAGTTAAGAATGGCAACTAGATTGTACAGAACAAATTCCCACAAACAACAATAATAATTTTAGCTATATTGGCTGAGGAATAGATAATTGCAGGGACAGAAGATTTGTTTTATTCTCACCCTGAAAGACAAGGCAGACCTCAGTTTCATTTCTTAGTACTTGCACTGATGTGACGCTCCCTTTGTACTGCGTTGGAACTGTCAGCCTAGATTGTGTGCTTAAATCTCTAGACTTGAGCTTCAACCCACGACCTTCTGACTCCGAGGCAAGAGTGCTACCACAGAGCCAGGGCCGATACTCATCAAATAATTAATTTGACTTCACAGATATCGTGGATCTTGATTTCCTAAAAAAGCCTTTGGTAAATTATCGCATAAATGTCTATAAGATACTGTCCTGTGGAATTAGCGATCAAATTTGAAGGTAGATTCCAAATTGGCTGCATTAATAGAGGCAACGTGTGGTTATTAATGGTAGCAGTTTTGTGTGGGGTCCAGTCACTAGTGGTGTCATTTGTTTTGATATTTGTAGCTTTGCATGCTTTTGCATTCAATGAATGATAGTTGCTGAAATCGTGTATTGGCAAGTAAAACATTGGCTGATTTTGTGAAATATACTGTAATTTGAATAATTGAAGTAAAAATGCTTGCACCTAACCCACCAGACAATTGATTTAAAAAAAATTCAAAAATCAAGTGTTAAGTAGATTTGTGGTAAATTATTTAAATATGAATTGAAATTAGCGTTTACAGATCTGATTTTCCACAGAAAAAGGAGCCTGTTGGTGAAAGTGATACCCTTCCACAAAATACACAGAATCTGGATGAATTGAATGCTGAAACTTTAAGTGTAAGTCATACTGATTCAGTGATTGTCTTTCTTTATGCAGTCTGTTATAACAGTACACTTGTTTCATAGGAACGTTCTTATTAGTCCACTATTCAATATACCTTGGGTAATATTCTATAGGGGATTTCATCATTCACGTGATTACAACACACACATGATTCACCCAAGTGCTTGTGATTAGAGTTTGCTTCCTTTAATGGCTAAGTTTTCTCCTTTGGGGTCTTGGCATTGATTTCTATTATTTGCTGGTTTGCTTCTTGCAAATATTTTATTCATGTATTTTTCTTTTTATTTGTGGGGTCACCATTTATTGCCAATTCCTAATAATCCATGTGAAAGTGGTGGTGAGCAATTACCTTGAATCGCTGTAGTACTTATGGTGAAAGTATTCCCATAATGGTATTGGGTCAGGAGTCCCAAGATTTGGACACGGTCATGATGTGTAACTTGTACGGGAACTTGCAGTTGGCAGTTTATATGTATGCCTATTGCCCTCAACCTTGGTGTTAGAGATCACAGTTTTAGAAGAGGCTTTTGGAATTATCCAGGTAAGCAACTGCAGTCATTTTTCTAGATGGCATGTATTGCAGCCATTGTGCTGCTGGTGAGGAAAATTAATATTTAGGGCAGTGAATAGGGTTACCAGGCAAATAATCTGCTCTTTTCTGGGTGCTATGTTTTTGGAACTGCATTTATCTTGACAAATGGAGAGTACATGTACTTGAGACACATTCCTTAAAACTGATGAAAGGACATAAGGGTGTCAAGACACGAGTCGTTGGTCATAGCATACCCAGTCTCCTTCTCCCCCCCCCCCCCACTTTCCTTACTACAGTATTGACATGTTGACATCTGATTGTGTCTCTAATCAAAGGCAACCTTAGGATGTTGATGCGGGGAAACTCAATGATTGTTATCCCATTGTATGTCAAGATTAGGTTGTTAGCAGGCTATTACCAACTTTTGTGGTAATCAATTACTAAAGGCAAATCGATTATCAGTCAGGTTGGGAACAGTATGGAGAAGATTCAGACTTGTCTTTCTCTACTGTGTCATTACATTTTAATTTTCTTGTGCTCAGTTACATTACTGTCTTCTACAATTTTCTTTGTGAACGTGAATGGGGAAAATAGAGGAAATCTAGGGGGTGGTGGGGAACAATCATACTCCAGTTGTATGCCTTGTAACTGATAGAAGGACTTTATGGTAATATGAAGCCAATTTGTTGAAATATTAAAGGTAATTTGTAATTGGGAAAATATTTTAGAAAGTTAAATACTGAGATCTGTTCCAGATTAGAAAAAAATTAAAAATGGAAGTTGAAAAAAGGAGAGGAAATTGGGCAAAATTGACAAGGTCTAAAGTTGTTGATCCAGAACTGGCTTGCCCACAGAAGGCAAAGAGTGGTTGTAGACGGGTCATATTCTGCATGGAGGTCGGTCACCAGCGGAGGGGATCTGTTCTGGGACCCTTACTCTTCGTGATTTTTATAAATGACCTGGATGAGGAAGTGGAGGGATGGGTTAGTAAATTTGCTGATGACACAAAGGCTAAAGATGTTATGGATAGTGTAGAGGGCTGTCAGAGGTTACAGCGGGACATTGATAGGATGCAAAACTAGGCTGAGAAGTGGCAGATGGAGTTCAACCCAGATAAGTGTGAAGTGGTTCATTTTGGTAGGTCAAATATGATGGCAGAATATATTATTAATGGTAAGACTCTTGGCAGTGTGGCGGATCAGAGGGATCTTGGGGTCCGAGTCCCTAGGCTGCTCAAAGCAGCTGCGCAGGTTGACTGTGGTTAAGAAGGCGTACGGTGTATTGGCCTTCATCAATCGTGGAATTGAATTTAGGAGCCGAGAGGTAATGTTGCAGCTATATAGGACCCTGGTCAGACCTCACTTGGATTACTGTACTCAGTTCTGGTTGCCTCACCACAGGAAGGATGTGGAAGCCATAGACAGGGTGCAGAGGAGATTTACAAGGATGTGGCCTGGATTGGGGAGCATGCCTTATGAGAATAGGTTGAGTGAACTCGGCCTTTTCTCCTTGGAGTGACGGAGGATGAGAGGTGACTTGATAGAGGTGTATAAGATGATGGGAGGCATTGATTGTCTGGATAGTCAGAGGCTTTTTCCCAGGGCTGAAATGGTTGCCACAAGAGGACACAGGTTTAAGGTGCTGGGAAGTAGGTACAGAGGAGATGTCAGGGGTAAGTTTTTTACTCAGAGAGTGGTGAGTGCGTGGAATGGGCTGCCGGCAGCTGTGGTGGAGGCGGATATGATAGGGTCTTTTAAGAGACTTTTGGATAGGTACATGGAGCTTAGAAAAATAGAGGGCTATGGGTAAGCCTAGTAATTTCTAAGGTAGGGACATGTTCAGCATAACTTTGTGGGCCGAAGGGCCTGTATTGTGCTGTAGGTTTTCTATGTTCCTATGTTTCTGATGTGGAGTCTGTGTACTGGTTTTGGTTCATCAGGTCGATGTCAGGTCCTTGGAGAGCAATCCAATTGATCCGTTCCTTATTTCCTGGTGCTCCTGCACCCCTGCATCTTGTTTTCTCTCCCATTTTTTATGTAGATTCTTTTTGCCAATAACCTACACTGCAGAGTAATTTTATAGTAGACAAGCCTTTGGGATATTGGAGGAAACCAGAGCAGTGGTAAAGGAGAGAATCGGCCAACTTCGGAGTCAGAACTGAACACGGGTCCCTGAAGCTGTGAGGTAGCAGTACTAACTACCACCCAACATAATTGCAGCTAAGATTACAGTGGACTTTGCTACAATGATGCAAGAGGCTAAAAATAAGTACATTTTAGAGAGAAATTGTGGGATGATGAGCGAAGGGATGTCAAGATCACACTTATGTGTTGAGCAGAGTATTTGTTTACCCCATTTAAACCAGATTGTTTGACGAACCATGAAAACAGTGTGTCAGAAGGGGGAAGGTAACTATAGACTGCTGTCCCAAATGGGAAATGTACAGGTGAAGTTTAGGTTCAGGAAGTATGATGAAGTTTATTCATTTATTATCAACCTTATTTTTTTTTAAATGACATGCTGTTGTTGGAGCAACCATCGTGTTTGAGTCCCACCAATTTATATATAATCTCCTAAGCCAAGCATATTAATCTCGGCACATGTGGGAAAAACACAATAGACTTGATGTATGTAAGCAATTTCACTCCATTAATGGAAAATAATTAACTAAAGGTTGATAGAAAATTATTGAACAAGTCTGTGAGGTTAGCATTAGTTATCTGAAAAGCCATTTGAAAAAAAACTTTAATTTTGAGGGGTCTTTGACTTTACACATTGGTGCTCTCTCATTCTACAGATGCAGCCAGGCCTGTTGAGTATTTCCTGCATTTTCCGTGTCTGTCTGAAATGTCAATTGCCTTTCAGAACCAACCTTTTCCTGTGTAACACACATGCTGCTATTTCATTTTAGTGTAATTAATTCTGTTTTTTTAATAAGTATATGTTGCAGAATATAATCATATGTCATAATCAGAATATGAAATGATTTATTTCTGTAATATTCAAAAGAAATGACCAAACTCCATCACTGGATTTGTATTTCTCTTGCAGTCAGGTTATTTTGATGAGATGAGAAATTATAACCCGATTAACAAAATGAATCTATGGAGTTTTTTTTACTTAGTTGTAAATAATTTTGCCATTTTTTCCCAACTCTTGAATTTAGGCATTTATAGTCTGACGAAAAGCATTTTTGTAGCTACTAGACTCATCCCATCCCATTGTTGTCCAAAAATGGTTCACTGGTCAAAGCATTCCGTTCTCCCATATTCTGTAGAGCAGATAAAGTAGAGATGTGAATTATTGTGTTAGTAAATTTTATCTTTCACTAATCCAGTTTGCGTGCATAGCCACTTGGCTGAACATTTTCAAACAAGAGTTATGCATATTTGGAAGTAAATTTGTAATAGTATTGAAAATAATGTAACAATAATCTGCCTCTTATTTTGGAATGGTATAAAGTGAAATATTGTATCTTACATAGGATAATCTTAATTTTCAGGGTTTAAATGTAACACAGATCAAGAAAATACGGGTCCTTATCGATGACGCCATAGGAAAATGTGACACCGAACGTCTGAAACTAGAAGTACAAAGATTAGACAGTCTGAGAGAAATTGGTAATATCTTGCATCCCTCTGTACCCATCAGCAATGATGAGGTAAGGACATAGATTACATTGCTAAATTATTTGATTTGTATGTATTTTATAGTTAACACTGAGCACACTGAAATTCAGTATCAAATATGAAAGTCGACATTATTCTTAATATTGTATTTAAAATTAAGATCTAATTCAGTAATACAAAAGCCTTGCTCCAGATGATTTTAAGGTATTATTTTATGCAAAATACAAGCTTTGCTATTTTAAAGGCTATGGCAAGGGAGATTAATGTACTAAATGAAAGATCTTCTACGAGTTAATGGAAGAAATTGGACTGCTTTCTGTATTGCAAGATAACATTGGCCGTTGTGGATATTATTCCAAAGTATTGATTTGGCTGAAAATGTGAGAGAATGGAAATTGGCTGAAAGTCACTAGTTAGACCCAGCTTCTCTTTATATGAATGTGAATAAGCTACTGATGTTTGGAGCACAGAGAATGACAAGTCTTTCAAAAGATCTCTGATCTAAGTTGTTCTTAAAGTGGTTTCTTGGGTTGCTAGAGTGCTTATTTTAGATATTATAAGAGTATAGAAGAGCAATTGGAAGTAATCCAAAGCAATTTAGTTTTTGAAAGGGATATGTTGGTCAGTCTGTGACTTCTGAAGAAATTGTAGAATTTTATACAGCTCGGACAAATGCTACTCAAAGAGCTATTAATGTAAATAAGGCTTTTGATTGCATTGTGGACTGGAAGCTATGAAATTATGGAGCCAAATGTTTTCTTTCAACTTGGCTTGCCTAGATGTAAATTGACACTGAACTACTTTGTGGTGAAAGATCTCTCTCTCTCTCTCCCCATCATTGTTAAGGTTCCATGGAAGAGATAGCAGAATCTTATGTTCTAAGTACCTAAGTATTTCTAGAAAATTTCAAACACCTTGAAATTATCTTAATACCCAGAGAGTTGAATGCAGATCTACTTGTCAAATGGAACAATGTGCATTCGGAGCAGTTTGATGTGATAATTGAAACCACAAAGATCCGTTGTTTAGCTTATGTAAAATATAACCAGGTATCCAAACATTGTTCATCAGCGTTATTCTTGAAAAAATTTTTCGGAAAGACCCGCAAATAGGATCCACCCAGACACCGGTCTCTAGAACTGAGGCAGTGGAAAAAGGCATGTTTATTTCTCTTATTTTGGTCAAGAGAAATTAGGTATAAAAGACATTTTCTTTCCTGTTTGCTGATATTAAAAACTGAGGACATGAAACCAAATGGTTTCCTCAAGAACACATTCAAGATGAGGAGCCAGCTGTAGAAGAAGGTAAAATCATATCATAAACATTGTTCTTTTCAGTGACTAGTCCCAATGCTGAACTGAGTCTCATAGGCATTAAGAACTCCAAGATGAAATGTTTCTCTAATAGAAGTTACAAACCAAGTATATTTGTTGTTGTTTGAAGCCCCAAAAATGCTCCAGGACACTTGGTAATGAACCATATCTGAAATAGCAACAGTGGGGGCTGTTGGTTAACTTCAGGGTGCAGGGAGACATTGTTGTCAGTTCCATTTATGCATATTGGATGAATGTATATCAGTTGGTACGCTTGATAGTGGCAGCAAATAGCATACAGGGCTCATTTAACATGACTTGCACAAAGTTTAACTGTTTTGCAATGTGAAGATTAAGACCTTCAGACACAGGAACAGAATCAGGCCATTGTTAGTTAAGGGGCACAACCCTGCCTTTACCACCAGAGAAATGAGGGCATGTATTTCCTTAAGGGTGGGTGATTTCTTTGACTTTTCATTGTTATTGATTACTTCCACCTGTTCTATTTCCCCCCTCCCCCACCCCAAAATACCTGCCTGCCATGGTCCAACTCCCACCCAATGCTCAATGATTTCTCCTGCACACAACTGTTTCAGCAACCCTGCCCCTCCCTACCCACCCCCCAAACCACATGTATCTTCCCAGTATGATAAACTCCCATCCTCTATGACCTCTGCAGAAACTGAAGATTACAAAGACTGTGGTCTGTTCTGCTCTGCCTTGGGCCTTCAACATGGGAGAATATTGGAAGCCTTTGGGCTGGCCAATGGTAGGAGATGTCATGTGAACCAAATGTTGTTTTCCCTGAAGTAACACACAAAACACTGGGGGAACTCAGCAGGCCAAGCAGCATCTATGGAGGGAAATGAACAGCAATGGGGTAGGAGCATGAGCTGTAAGGTGATGGGTGCATCCAGATGAGAGGGGTAAGATGGGTAGATGAGGCAGGAAGTGAGGATGATTTGAGAAGCTGCTAAGTGAAAGTTGGAAAAGGCAAAGGGCTGAAGAATAGGGAATCTGATGGGAGAGGACAGTGGAAGATGGAATAAAGGGAAGGAGGTGGGGAATCAGAGGAGGAAGGAATGGGTGATGGGCAGGTTGTGAGGGCAGGGGAGCAGAAAGAGAAGGGGTGACACAGCCAGAGGATAAGCCAAAGGGAGGAAAGGGGGCAGAGGGATAAGCAAAGGGAGGTGATGTTCTGATGATGGATTGTAGGCCAAAATGTTGAGTGTTTGTAGTAATATGGATTTCTCCCCACAAAGTTCCATACAGTCATCCTAGTCCCAATGTGTGTTCTGGCTACAGCCAAGAAAACAGGAAGTGTTCCTAGCATAAATTTTCATTCTTGGCCAGGGTAAGTATTATTGTCAATTTATGTAACTTATGGGCCTACACAGAAAGAATACTTTGCTCTGAAGAACTTTGTAGTTTTTTTTGTTGAAAACTTACAAATATACTTAAGGGTTACTATGCATTGTAAGATAAACAGCTGACTCCATTGTGGCTAGGTATATTGCGTGTGAAGTTTGTCCCTCAGTAAAAATTTTGTAATATTGATATTTTCACAACTTTGTTTTGTATCTCCCAGCTCTCAGAAATTCTTAAAACTCCTTTGTTTCCAATTCCGTTCCTTTTGCAGTTTGATTATATGAAATCAAAACATTACAGAACGGTAGTTGGAATATATGGAGTAGGAAATTAGTCCTCTCACTGGTGTTAAAGGCATGTACGGTCAGTGGTCACTTTATTAGATACCTCCTGTACCTAATAAATTGTCCACTGAATTGACATTCCTGGTCTTCTGTTGCTATAGCCCATTCACTTCAAGGTTCAGTGTGTTGTGCATTCAGAGATGTTCTTCTGCGCATTGATTTTGTAACGTGTATTTGAGTTACTCACCTTCCTGGCAGCATGACCCAGACGGCAATTCACCTGTCACCTCTCAAGATTTTTATGCCCTCAGAACCGTTTTTTTCCTTCATTTTTGCACCATTCTCTGTAAACTTGCAGACTGCCATATGTGAAAATCCCAGGAGCTCAGCAGTTTTTAAGATACTCAAACCACCTCACCTGCACCAACAATCATTCCATGATCAACGTGGAATGTACAGGTATAAAGTGGCCACAGAGTGTATGTAGTGGTGTCTGCATTTATATGCTATTCTGAATTATGGTTACACTTTTATGGAACAATTTTAAAAGGGCTATACAAACAGCAGCCAATTTTATTAGAATATGCAGCTGCTTTGAACCAAAGTTGATTTATTGCCCCAGAAATTTGAATGATTTCTGTAAGAAACCGGTTATCTGAGGTATCATTATAACCATGGGTGTTTTTTTCCAATTTTGGTGTTTACTTGTATCTCATTCTAATAAAGTAGCTTTCTTTTGGATAGAGAGAAAATGCCACAAGTCACCTTGCTTCACAACTTTTGTCTAGCTTTATTTGTAACGTGCTGATAGATTGCATCTGATTTCAGAATATTTTAGCAATTTAAAAGCTTTCTTTTTCTCCTTTACAGGATGCAGACAATAAAGTGGAACGAACATGGGGAGATTGTACTTCCACAAAGAAGTATTCCCATGTCGACTTAGTGGTAATGGTTGATGGTTTTGAAGCAGAGAAAGCTGCTGTAGTAGCAGGCAGCCGAGGGTATTTCTTGAAGGTGAGATTATAGTATGTTAAATTACCTATATCTTGGTAATATTAAACCAGCAACATTTAAGTTCAGTTTTGTATAAATAGCTAAAGCCTGCCAATCACCTCTTGCTAATTTTCATCATGTTTTCCTTTCCTTGGGGAACTTATTTCTTTGAGATCCCTGTGCAGATTCATCTCTGAGTAAAGGCTAAATGTGTAATCTTACACAGTGTTTATTATTTAATCATATCAGGTACAACTGCAATGGTTTGTGTGTCATTTTCTGGTGGTGGCTGAAGTAGTTTGAGCATTTTGTTAACTCAGTTTCTCAAGTTATTAGTAACCTTGTGATATGTTTACCATGGTGTCTTGACTATAGGAAGGGAGTCCCATTTCAAGAGGTGGAATAGACAAGTACTGTCCAATTTCTCCAAAGTCAAGGTGATTGAACTGACTGAGAGCCCCAAGGATTAGGAACATTTTCATTTTCAGTTGGTTTCTGTTGATTTCACTCAAGATGCAAGTAGAGAGCGATAAAGGTTCTGTACTTTTGTAGACTAAATAAAATGAAGAATGCTGCTTATCACTGACACCTTGGGTCTAGGTTTTCAAAGCAATCCCATCAATATACAGTGGAACAGAATTATGAGTCTTCTGCCAGGGTCAGTCTGGAATTTTTTTGCATTCAGACATGATCAGGACCAATAAAAGCCTCCCTTAAATGGTCCTTTCAATTTTTATTGATTAAAATGATTGTAATAAATCACAATACTATTTTTCTTATATTGAATGGATATATTAGTCCACTAACTTTTTTTGTTGTGTACCCATACTTGTATTAAACAGCACCATTTTGCCAAGTATATTTTCAAAAATTGTATTTGACTAATAATTTGCATCAATGATTTTAAAATGTACTGATTAAGCTTATTAATATTTTAAATATTGCATGGTTAGGTTCAAAGCTGTTGTAACAATATAAATTGCAAAGTGTACTTAAACGTTTAAAAATGAGAGGGGGAAATTATTTTGTCTTATTAACTCAGTTTAGTATTTTACCTTCATTTTGAATTTTTTTGTGCATTCATGGAATGTGGGCTCTGTTGACATTATCAGCATTTATACACCTTTGCTAATAGCCCCATTAGGAGAGGTTGGTGAGTTGCTGCCTTAAATCAAAATTCAAAGTAAATCTATTATCAAAGTACACCATATACAACCCTGAGATTAATTTTCTCGTGGACATTCACAGTAAATCTAAGAAGCACAATAGAAGCATAGCAAGGTGGACAAACAACCAATGTGCAAAGACAGCAAGTACAAAAAGAAATAATAAATAAGTAAGCAAAAAATATTGAAATAATGAGATGAATAGTCCTTGAAAGTGAAACAACTCAGTGTTGGGTTGAGTAAATGCTCAAGAGCCTCATGGTTGTGGGATAATAACAGTTTCTGAACCTGGTGGTGTGGGTCCTGAGGCTCCTGTACCGCCTTCCTGATGATATTAGCAAGAAGAGAGCATGGCTTAGATGGTGCCGGTCCGTGATGATGGATGATGCTTTCTTGCAACAGTGCTTCGTGTAGATGTGCTCAACAGTGGGGAGGGCTTTACCAGTGATGGACTGGGCTTACCCACTACATTTTGTAGGCTTTTCTGTTAAAGAACATCACCACCTTTGGTTTGGCCAATTATAGTGGTGTCATAAGCAAACATAAATATGCCATTTGAACTGTGCTTACCCTTTCAGTCATAAGTATAAAGCAAGTCTAACTAAGCACACATCCTTGTGGTGCACCTGTGCTGATGGAGATTGTGGAGGAAACGTTGTGCCAATCCACACTGACTGTCTACAAGTGAGGAAATTGAGGATCTAGTTGTACAAGCAGGTATTGAGGCCTTGATTAGTTTAAGAGGATAATAGTTTTAAATGTTGAGCTGTCATCAATGCAGAGCATCTTGAGGTATGCATCTTCACTGTGCAGATGCTTTAGGGTCTTGTCATGGAGATATTGGGATTATGTAGGAACTTCAGGGGTTTGGATCTAGTGTCTGTGAGGAAAAAACAATGATACATTTCTGGATCAGAATAGAGAATAATTTTGGAGACAAACCTACTACCCTTATCCTTGTTTGGTGTAGAAGTTGAGTGTTGTGTAATGGCAACCACAGTGGAAGGAGAGCTGGAAAGAGTGAATGCTTATTGGATTTGGTTGCTAATCAAGTAAGCTGTTTTGACTTGAATAGTGAGAAGCCTCTTTAATATTGCTTGAGTGGCACTCCATCCAGGAAATGGAAAATACTCTATTGTGCTCCTGCCTGTGGAGTTTTGGTTATGAGTTCCATATCTTGTTGACAGTGAAGTAGTAGTGACATGTCTGTAAGATTGGATAATGTATTACTCATTTCTGGCAGAATAGCAATCTATCATATTGTTATTTTGGGAGGTGCTGATAAAGAAACCATCTTGAGTTGTTGTAATGAATCGTATCTAAGACATGCTCTGCAGTGGTGGTATGCTCATAAAAGAAGTGAATGTCTAAGCTTATGGGCAGGGTGCTAATCATAAGACTTGTACTGTTGCCCTTGCCATGTAGTATATTACTTGACTATCTTTGCAAAAGGGAAACCCTTCGTAGTTTTTTTTACTTACCCAGCTGGAACATCAGAAGGAAAAATGAGATCTGATATGTCGTGCAGTTTTGAGTGTATAGTTAAGTCTGTAATTGCAAAGTTTATAATACTAATTGAAAGACCTAAAGAAAGTCAAAGAACGATATATGCCATGTGTTCATTGTGTTTTGTAGGGTCCTTTGGTATTTCTTGAACAAGCTCTGATCCAGCATGCTCTGCGGGGTCTAAGCAGCCAAGGCTATACTCCACTTTATACACCATTCTTTATGAGAAAAGAAGTAATGCAAGAAGTAGCACAGCTGAGTCAATTTGATGAAGAATTGTACAAGGTACTGAACACAATGCTTTTTGTGGTTACAAAGCAGAAAGGGAATAATCCCCACTAATGTGATACTAGAAATTTAAGTTGTCCCTTTTGAGTGAATCGTATTGCACATTTACCATCACTTATGAAACCATAAACATTATTGTATTGAGTCAAAGACAGTCATGTTTTCTTATCTTTGTACCATCTTAAAAGTAATAACAACCTCATTATTGACTTGATGTCAACTGGACAAAGCATTAGAAGTCAGTGTGGAAAGTAGCAAAAACAACAATGACAGTTAATTTTTTTTATTTTTACCTTTACTATCTACTGATTATATCTAGTGTCTTGTCTTTCTTTATCAGCACTTAATGCTAGTTTAAAACTTGTGCAATAAAATCATGAGTATAAGAGGGTGAATGGTCCGTTTTTCCCTGGAAGGTAAAGATTTAAAAGGAAGAATGGTTTGTGTAGGGAACGAGCTGCCAGGTGAAATGTTAGATGCAGGAGCAATTACAATATTGAAAAGATATTTGGACAGACACATGAATGGGAACAGTTTAGAGCAGGGGTTCCCAACTTTTTTTAATGCCAAAGACCCCTACCGTTAACCGAAAGCTCTGTGGAACCCCTGGTTTAGAGGGATTGGGGTCAAATGTGGGCAAATGGGACTAGCTTACATTGACAGCTTGGCGGGCATAGTAGAATTAGACTGAAGGGTCTATTTCCTTGCCATATAACTCTATAACTTGAATTGGTATTTGCAATGTTTTCTTTAGGTAATTGGAAAAGGCAGTGAAAAGTCAGATGACAGTTCCATTGATGAGAAATACTTGATTGCTACTTCCGAGCAGCCAATTGCAGCTTTTCACAGAGATGAATGGTTGAAGCCTGAGGATCTTCCTATTAAGTATGCTGGATTTTCTACATGCTTCCGCCAGGAGGTTGGTTCACATGGCCGTGACACCAGGGGCATCTTCCGTGTTCACCAGTTCGAGAAGGTAATTCAAAATGCTGGGAAATGTAATTCTAATTCATAAAACAGCTCAATAAATTATTTACAAGAGACTCTGCAGTTTCTGGAAACCCAGAGTAACGTAACATCTCTCTCACTCACTCACTCTCTGCTGGAAGAACTCAGTGGGTTAGATAGCATCTATGGAAAGGAATAAAGAGCTTGTGTTTCAGGCCAACACCCTTCGTGAGGACTGGTAAGGAGGAGAGAAGAAACTAAAATAAGGTGGGGGAGGGGAAGGAGTACAAGTTAGAAGGTGGTAGGTGAAGCCAGGTGGGTGGGAAGGTAGGTGGATGGTGGAGGGAGGGTGAAATAAGAGGCTGGGAGATGATATGTGGAAAAGGTTAACGGCTGAAGAAGGAATCTGAAAGGAGAGTGGAGCATGGGTGAATGGGAAGAAGGAGGTGATAGGCAGATGAAGAGAAGAGAAAGGGGTAGGAGGGGAGCCAGAATGTGGAATGGAAAAAGGGAAGGTTAAATTACTTGGCATGGTGCAACACTCCCTTGCGGATCCATGGATAACCCAAATTATTATCACCCATTCCAGCATTGTGGCATTCTTCACATTCTACTTCTGGGGGATGGGGTGGAAATCCCATCAATGGTATCTTCCCCATTAAATTCTCTTCATAGTACATTAATTACATAGGTGACCTGTTTAAAAGAAGGATTGCTACTGGTGATGGCCCTCAGCAAATTACATTTTCATGCCAGTCGTTACATCCACTTCAATCCATTTGGTCAATGTGCAGCACTTCAAAGAATACCCAATATACCTCAATAAGGCCCACTGCCTCAAGAAAGAATTGATTAAAGGAGCAAAGTCATATTTGGGTGACTGCAAACAATATCCATTGCATGAAAAAATGTAAGCGATACCAAAGCATCTGATACCCATTGCTGTATTCGCAGAAGTAATAAATGTAAATGTACAATATCATCTGATAGTGATAATTTTATTTCAGAACATCAGTTCAATAGATTGTTGATAATTTAAGACAGTTCAATATATTTTGTCTTTATAGGTTGAACAATTCGTTTTTGCTTCCCCTCATGATAATAAGTCATGGGATATGTTTGACGAAATGATTGAAACTGCTGAAGAGTTCTACCGGTCTCTAGGAATTCCATACCGCATTGTAAATATTGTATCAGGTACTTGATAAATCATATAGCTTCTTTAGATCCTGCTAAATGATTGAACATTTAAAAGTGCTGTTTGCTATCTATGAGATTTTAAAAACTAAAATGTATTTCCAGTTTGATTATACTTGGTGGTAAATTTGAGCTAAGAAAGAAGCAGAAGACCCATAAGACATATGTTTTAAAAATTATATTTCAATAAACCTAATTTATTTTTATAAGGAACCTGTTTTAGATTTTAGAAGCCAATGGTCACTAGATAGGTGTTTGGAGCATTTGGAAGGTTGCAGAAAAGCAACGTGTGATATGGTTGACAAGTTTTCTACTTACAGGTTTAGTTACCAGCCTTAAGTCACAAGATATTATTTGTGTTCTGTCAAGCATTGTACATCCAAGAATAAAGGAACATAGCATGCTCTTGTTTTGATTGTGTTGCCTTTTAGCTGATTAAAATAGTAAAGTTTCGTGGAGATGAGGAAACTCTCTAAAACTACTTTACCATAAGACATAGGAGCAGAATTAGGCTATTCAGCCCGTCGAGACTGCTCTGCTATTCAATCATGGCTAGTTTATTATCCCTCTCAACCCCCTTCTTCTGCCTTCTCCCCGTAATGTTTGACGCCCTGACTAATAATGAACCTATCATCCTCCATTTTGAATATGCCCAATGACCAACCTCCACAGGTGTCTGTGGCAACAAATTCCACAGAGTCGCTACTCTCTGGCTAAAGAAATTCCTCCTCATCTGTTCTAAATGGACATCCCTCTCTTCTGAGGCTGCGCCCTCTGGTCCTAGACTCCTTACTATAGGAAACATCCTCTCCCTCTATATAGGCCTTTCAATATTCAATGGGATCACCCCCCTCATCCTTCTAATCTCCAGCAAGTAAGGGCCTAGAGCTGTCAAACACTCCTCATGCGTTAACTCTTTCTTTCCCAGAGTCATTCTTGTGAAGTTCCTCTGGACCCTCTCCTATGCCAGCACATCTTTCATAAGGCGCCCCAAGTACTAACACAACTCTCAATTTCTCACACTCCATACTTGTACCATATAAATGCTGGAAAGATCCAGGGGCATCAGGTAAGTCACTCATTAGAGATGCCTCTGAATTGCTTGTCATTTGTGTGGAGTTTCTGGCCTGTGGTGACATCAGGATATTTAAGCTGAACATTTGTGAGGGATGGATAAATGCAGATTGCAAAGTGGCTGTATACCTGCTGGTCTCATAGATTTCCTGTTTGCAGTTGAAGTCATTCTCTTTTAATTGACAAATTGATATTGCAGTTAGAAATGGATGTGAAATTAAATTTGCTTTCTTTGCTCTGTTAGGTGCACTGAATCATGCTGCAAGTAAAAAGTTGGATTTGGAAGCTTGGTTTCCTGGCTCTTCTGCCTTCCGGGAATTGGTATCATGTTCAAACTGTACAGATTACCAAGCACGGAGATTACGAATCAGATATGGACAAACCAAAAAAATGATGGATAAAGTATGTATGATGATATGTTGAATTACACTGCCTTCAAAAGGTGAAAATGTGTATCTGTTTGATAAAACAAATAGTTGTCATGATGCCTGAATATGAAATATTTATGTGATTGTCCATTCCTTTATGTGTATTAGTTGGGAACATAAAACTGGGTAAATTTTCACAAATTAGTGCTTGGGCTAAACTCACATCGGTAAGGATCTTGCTATTTACCTCGGCATGTGGGTTGTGGCTGTTTTTCTTTACCGAATTTGTATGGTATTTTATTTGGATTTTGGATGGCTAGAAAGGACATTGTCTTCATAAGAATAAGAAAGGAAGAATTTACATTGATATAGTGCCTGCTTGCACTTTTTGAAATATGCTAAAATGCTTGATATTCAACAATCTCTTTAATAGTTCTTTTATGTGCATAGCGATCTGCAAAACATGGGAAAGCTAATGCAAAGCTTCAGAGTGTTAGCTCACACCTCAAAACTGGCAACTTGAAACAATATTGAATTGTAAAACGCTCTTACAACTGAACTTAACACTTTGGATTTTGAGCTTTATGTTAATGCTTTGGGATACTTTTTCTGCAATACACGTAATTTTCCAATGAAAACTGAAATCTAATGGTCTCGCATGTGACTGTATACATTTGGAAGTAAGACACGGGTTTATCAAGGCTCAAGCTGCAGCTAATATTAATTTCACTTGTAAACTCAAATATATATGAGAGAGATAATGTCTTTCCACTATATATTTCAAATCAATATTAACCCATGCAGGAAATGATATTTTTAAAAACAAAAGCTAACAGTGCTGTGCAGAAGTCTTAAGGCATCCTAGCTATATCTATGTGCCTAAGACTTTTGCACAGTACTGTAAATGTTAACCAGCAATTATTTGCCCACATTTGTCTAACTAAAATAATACTGGTATAGTATTTGGGTATCAGGTTTGCCTGAAGAGGGTGCTAGTGTGCCATTCAGTTGTGGAACTGCTTCACAACAAAACATTTTTGCTGACCCTCACAATTCTAAAAGATACAACACTTTTCCAAGCGTGGAGACATAAAACCTGTTGTCAATCTGATTTAGATTACCTCAGAATCAAGAACTTACCAATTGATTTGGTGTAGTCGAGCACCCAAAAGCTTTATGTATATTTACTCATTCAGCTATTGGAATAAATTAACGTAATATTTTGAGAGCAAATAGAAGTCACCTAAGTAGAAATGTGAATCTATCTCAAGTAGGCTGTGAGTGAATTTTGGTGGAAGCTTTTAACTTGTGTAGAACAGATTGACTTTGAGTAAATGGGATGCTTGATATATCCAACAACATTAAGCTATACATGTGCAATGGAAACTTATATTGTGGATTTAAAACATTTTTTAAACTAAAAATGACTCGCATTTAATTATGTGCTAAACTACATGGATACTGAAGGTTCCAGTATGACAATGTGGTAATTTTGCTTGAAGTGGTAATGATCCAGAAATCACTTTGTTCTCTGGTCTAAAAAGAAGACGTAGCCAGGGTTTTCATTCAAAATGATCTCTTTCCAGTGCTTCCCAGCTGCTGGCTTCACATTACCATGATCCATATATGATGCCTGCTGTGATTGAATGCCGTCTCCCTGCCTAGTCTCAATATTGAGGCTTAGTTATTTGCTAATGAACCTTTTCCTTAGTCAATTTATCTTCAGAACAGGAGTAATAATGATGAAACATTGCAGCATGAAGAGAGGAAAACATTAAGGAGATTTTTATTTTGTTTTGAGGATGTAAATTAATGTAGGATAAATGTATTTTTTGTTTGTAGGCTGAATTTGTGCACATGTTAAATGCCACAATGTGTGCAACAACTCGTGTCATCTGTGCTATCCTCGAAAATTATCAAACTGAAGAGGGTGTGGTGATACCTGAAAGTCTAAGACCGTACATGCCTCCAGGTAAGTGGAAGAAATTATGTGTACAGTATGACTTTGTTTCATTCATTTGGGGATGAGATCGAGCAAGCCACATACTCTCCTGATCTAGTTAAATTCCACGCTGAAAATCTAGGATTTAAAGCTTTGATTTTTCTATTCAGGAGAAGATCTGCCCAAGTTCTACCCTCTTCATTATATTTAAAGTGTTGCATTAATAGTACATGTTAACTATTTGCAAGATGTGGGAACAAGATAAACTAATAAAAGATTATGATAATTTTAAACACTTCTGGGGAAAATTAATGTGGGAACAATCTTTTTGAAGTATAGGTGAGAAACTCTCTGGTTTAACCTTAATTGAGGGAAAATTTGGGACCTTGAGAGTTGGCTGGATTCCAAGTTGGAGTGGAGCAAAATCAGCCTGTGATCTACCTTTCAAATTAATGTTTGTTTTAAGATAAAACAAAATTACAATTCAGCTGTTGATCTTGAAGGATGAGTCTTGATGAAGGGTTTTGGCCTGAAATGTCGACTGTTTACTATTTTCTATAGAAGCTGTCTGACCTGCTGCGTTCCTCTAGCATTTTGTGTGTGATGCCTTGGATTTCCAGCATCTGCAGATTTTCTCATGTTTGTTAGTCTTGATGTGCTCTTGTCTACATATAACTTAGAGCTCATTGCAACTGACAGTTGAATTACAAACAACTAAAATGACAATTATTACTGAAATATTTTCATATTAAGTCAGAAAATGAAGCACATCATTTTTAACTTGCAAAAGTACATATACCCTTTCTTTTTAATAGGTTTGAATGAAATTATCAAGTTTGTTAAACAAGCACCTATTGACCAGGAACCATCTAAAAAACAGAAAAAGCAGCAAGAAGGAAACAAGAAGAAACCTGTTTTATCTGATACTAGTTTGGAAAATAAAGTCCAGAACATGTCTGTCAGCAATTAGTGAATCCTTTCAATTAAATGATTAACTTGTAATCAGTGTACTTGTTGTCCAGATTAATTACAGGTGGATGACTTGTAAATGAGCTCCATGTTGAGTAAAATGAGAAGAGCATCACCTTCGTGGTAGTAATAATGTGCAGCTCTTGGGCTGGTCATTTAAGTGGAACAAGTTTTATGGAGAATTTGCTGCCAATCTATGCTTAGAATATGAAATTTTATCTCCTGAATGATTTGCAATAATAAACAGCTTAAACAAGCATGCTTCTAATGTAAGCCTGTTTTTTTCATGTATAGTTCATTATGAAATTGCAACACATCTTCTTGCCTAATACAACAGATTGAATTCAATAGAGCTTAAGTTATTATGCTGTACAAATTGCTTTGTGCTTTATAGATGGCTTGGTATATGTCACATGCCATGGTACTGAGCCATACAAACTGACAAGTTGTCAGCTTTCATCCCTGGATTTAGTCATTAGTTGCCTTAGGGCATTTGTGGGCAATGTGCTATTTGGCTTCAGTGACTCCAGACTAAGGGGGGAAATTATTAAAACATGTGTCCATGATTTCTAACAAATATGTCTGTTGAGTTTTAAATAAAAGCAAAAAAAAACCAAAATCAGATGTGTTTGTTACTCCCAACTTGCATGCCCTTTCTCAGTATCTGTACTTGCTAAAGAAGAACAATTTAGGCAGGGCTTATGTGCTGTGATCTAGAGGAGTCATTGGCTACAACAGAAGCGACAACTGGAAACAAATAACTTTCAGATTTATTAAAGTATGGAAGAATTTTATTTCAACATAAATGTATTAATGTTTTCTGAAAATGGCCGAAATTCTCTGACTTTAGATTTCATGGGAAACAGCTGATGTAAATCTGTCATTAAATTTGCTGTCATTAAGTTTGAATTTCTAAAGGTTTTCTAATTTTTGTGTGTTTAGTTAATCTATAAATTTTTCCCTCACCCCTTCCTATTCCCAAAATTAACACCTCTCAAAAGTAAGCATAACATGAGATCTGTTAGTTTATACAGCACAGAAACAGGCCTTTGCACCATATCTCCGCCGCTCTTACTTCCAGTCAATGCGTTCCTCCCGGTCCCTTGTCCCACACACCCTGTCACCGCGCTTCCTGCTTCATCTTGACGACTCCTTTTCAAACGTGTACACATTGGTGAGTTTCAGAAAACCATGTGACAGGACAAGTTAGTCGACTATTAGTTCACCCTGATAAACCAACGGGGTCGGTTTCTCTTGAGAGTGTACATTCGTTTAAAAGCAGTGCGCTCTAGCTTGTTCTTGCTCTTTTTGGATATCCCAAGAAGTTATATATATGTGTTGATTTGGATGAGTAGGAGGAATATCCCAAGAAGCAGGATGGGCGTGCCTGGTATTCGTGCATTTCTTCACAAGGTCGACCCCTTGGAAGGAAATTACTTAATTTTGCCCTAGCGGGTGGCCAGCGTTTAAAGAAATTGAGACGTTTACGGAACTTCTGTACATGATATCTTGTCCAGAGTCATATATTAACTCCTTTTTATTCTTTCTGGATTCAGATAAGAAAGTAAATTGTATATGAATTACTGTAACAGTGATAGAATTCCTCTTGTCTTTACCTTCCACCCCATCTCCTTCCACATCTAATAACTTCCGCCATCCCCAAAGGGATCCTATCACGAATCCTATCTTTACTTCCATCCCCTCCGCTTTCCGCAGGGATCTCCCTGGTTCCCTTGTTCATTCCTCCTTCGCCACTAGTTTCCCTCCAGGCACTTACTTATCCCTGCAAGCGGCCCAAGTGCTTCGCCTAACCATGCACCTCCTCCTTCTACTCCATTCAGGGCCCCAAACAGTCCTTCCAAGTGACACTTCACCTGCGAATCTGCAGGGGTGGTTTATCGTGCTCGGTGTTCTCGATGCGACCCCCTCTACTTGGCGAGACCCATTGTAAATCAGGACCGGTCCGTCGAGCACCTCCGTTCCATGGGCCACAAGCGGAACTTTCCGAACGCCAAACATTTTAATTCCGATTCCCATTCCCGTTCTGATATGTCGGTCATGGACTCCTCTTGTAGCCTAAGGCCACCCGCAGGATGGAGGCGTTATATTCCAACTGGGTAGTCTCCTTCCGGTAAAAAAAACCTCCTTTCATACCCCGGACTGACATTACACTTCTCACCGACCTATCACTTCCCCCGAGGTCCCCTCCTCCTTCTCGTTCTCTGATGGTCCACTCTCCTCTCCAGCCATGGACCTTTCCCTCTCACCTGCAACCCTCCAACTAGCCTCCTTTCCCTTCCCCCACCTTTCTACTCTGGCCTCTTCTCAGTCCTGAAGAAGGGTCTCGGCCCAAAACGTCGACGTTTCTATTCATTTCTATAGATGCTGCCTGACCTGCTGAATTCCCGCAGCAACTGAATAAAGAATCTTTGGAAGACACACTGTCTAGCGGTGAGTTGTTCACAATTTAACAATGGGTGCAACCGCCAAATAAAAATAACAAACGTCGCCGGGATGCTGGCATATTCTTGGTAGACCAGACAATATCTGCCGATAGCAAAAAAAAATGGTTGAGAAAAAATTGAGTTATTGGCCGAAAACTTCAGTGTTGTTCTTCTGCGTTTACTATCTATCTTTCATGGTTCTAGAGTAACTACACTAGATGATAACCATGACTTTTGCTACTGTTAACTGGTTAAGAAGACCATCTTTAAAATAAGTGTTGAAATTGTACAAGGAAAATAGATAGAAAGTTCAAAAGTTCAAAGTTCAAGAGTGCAAAACTACGAGGGTGAAGTTTAAAATTGGACAATGTGAAACCATTTCAACTCTTTTCTTCCTCTATATTTGTATGCAATAATTATTTAAATATTTCAGTATTATTTTAAAATGAAGTTTAGGTACAAGGAGTGTTTCTATGTAAATCTGATCCCAGTGAATGTAATTAAAAATGATACCAACGTCTTATTTAATGTTAAACGATTTTGCTGGGTTTAGTTCCATGTCAACATCTACTGTACTGAAGCGTTGCTAGATTACGTGGGATTGAACCCAGCAAACATAGGACTAAGAGTGAATGGCTGAGGTGTCAGTTGCACTAGATTGTATGTAGAAGATTAAACCAAATCTCCTTTTGGCCCGTCGGAGAAAAAGATCTCAAAACTCCGTGGAAAAGAAAATTGTGGCGGTGCTCTTAGATCTTTTTCAATAGTTCCATTTAATATCATAGAAATGTATACAATATACATCCTGAAATTCTTGTTCTTCACAGACATCCATGAAAACAGAAGAATGCCCCAAAGAATGGGTGATAGTTTAAACATTAGAACCCCAAAGCCCCCTACTCCCCTCTCCCACGCACAAACAGCAGCAAAGCAACGATTCCTAATCGCTCGCCTCAGCAATTCAACATACCACAGTCTCTCTCTGAGGCAACACGAATATCGGGAGAGAGAGAGGTTTTTTGGGGGGGGGATTTTGAAAAGCAGTCAGTCGTGAGCCCCTGGGAGTGGGTCCCACAACAACAAAGAGCCTAAGTCTGAGTGTAACTCCAGGTTAGGGTCTTCAACAGAATTCCGTCCGCCCTGAAAAGGAAAAAGAGAGACAGCAATGGCCGAAAGAGCGCCATCATAACTCCGCCCCGACATAATTTTTTTGGCATATATTTCTCTTTCAGTCAATCTAATGCGTATTATTTGGCACTAAGACACCTCCTGGGTATAAATTATTTGCTTCATTTCTCAATATTCCAACAATGGGTATAAAATATTAGCTGCTGGTTTAGAAAGGTGCCACTTAGGATGCAATTCCTAACCCTCGTTTACCATCACTAAATTTAAATTAATTGAAATATTGGGGAGCAGCTATATAAAACTAAATCACAACGAAGCTCCGTTGATGCTTGTTGAAGAGGTTTATAACATCATGATGTGTATAGATAACGCGAATAGACACAGTATTTCCCTCATGACAGGCAAGTCCAAAACTCGAGGACATAGGTTTAAAATGAGAGGGAAATGATTTAAAAGGGACCTGAAGGACAACTTTATCACACGGACGGTGATGCGTACGTGGAGTGAGCTGTGAGAGGAGGACATGGAGTTAAGTACAGAATTAGAATCTACTGATTCAACTAGCAAATTTAAAAGGCAATTATTTGCACAGTTACAAAAAAGGTTTAGAGGGATGTGGGTCAAACGCAGGTAAATGAGACGAGCTGGGTAGGCAATTGGTTAAACTTGAATTAGTTGGGCTGAAGGCCTGTTAACTGGTTGCATAACTACGTTCTGCGCGTGCGCTTATGTGTGAAGAGGAAGAGTTAAAGATCCTAATTGTCGAACCTGTATGTAAATACACAGAAATATAGATTGCACTTTTAGGGTTGGCTAAAAGAGCCAGAGAAACGATGAGCATTGTGAAATATTTGCAGAGTTCTGAAGCGTTGGTTCATTGGGTTTATGTGTGTATTTTATTTACCTTGTGTTTTGCCTCTGAGTTGTGGGGCACTGTTTGTTCGAGTGAGAGTAAAAAGGATTCTATCGAATAATGAAAACATCGAACTAAGCTTGATCTCTGACCCTCCTTGAAATGCACACATGGGGATCAAGCAGGAGCTGTGGCTCATGTCTGATTTCTCCCCGGTCCCGCGTTACCCCAGGAAAAATGTCATCTCTTTCCTGCTGAAAACACTAAAATTATCACAACAATAGTGTTGTACCTTCCAAACGGTATACGTCACTCCCACAACTTTACAATTATTTGAAAGCCCAAAATGAAAATGTTCAAATGACTTTGTTTTTTTTAACAAAATCCTTTGTAAATACCTATTTTTTTCTAGGATTCTAATTCTGACCAAAATTACAACTATTTGAATTTTATAGTTCTCCATACAATCTCACTTGTGTCAATTTACAATTGGAGGCTTAGATGGAGCATCTGTCTGATTAACTTCTAATTGTCTCCAGTTGTTTCTAAAAACAAAATAAACTTTATTTATAACAAAAATATTTATAATATTTTTTTTGTTCTAACATTCATAGACAATGTATTACATCTATTTAAACCAGTATCACTGCAGCCATTCCAGATTTGATTAACCAAAGTGTTTTTAACGAGACTGGCTTATTCAATGCAGACCTTTTAGTCTTTCTCGGTTTATTCTCACAAAGTGATCATTTTTCACGTTGGGAATTTGAGAGAAGAAAAGAAATTCGTCATAAATCATTCTAATACCATGAAGGAATAGTTTCTAATTTTTATACAGGAACAACACAATGCTTACAAAGTTTAATCCCCAGACGCCAGTTTGCCTTCATTTGCATGTTTTTGAAAATTCCATGATTCACATAGCAACCAGGCTTCTATTAATAAACAGGAATAAAATCTAACCAATAAAAACGACCAGTTTGATCACATATATTGCCTTAATGTCGCACACAAAAGAAAATCAATGTAAGTGCTTAATGTAATGGTTTTCTTTTTAGTTCTGCTAATTCTAGCGGGATGTTCGTTAGCAGTGTCCAAAAGACCAACTTCCTATTTTTTGATTTCTTCACCTACCAATTATAAAAACGTAAGATCACATTTATAGCCTCAGTACTTGCCCTGCCGTTTTGAATAAATATTTTAAGTTTATACCTTGAGAAACAAATAAATACTTTTAAAAACTAGCTTTAAACCGTAATGTTCCTACTTATATTGATAGTTTGACGGCCCACAAATGAGAAAGTTATTGAATTAATTCTCACAATCTGTTACATACAATATTTAGACGCTTACTTGATGTTCCATGCGGTCGACCAGAATCAATGATCCCCGGCTGCATTCAACATGCCCACGAGGTGTCACTGTTTTCATTTAAGAGTAAAACCAGACAGTAATTTCTTAGGAAACGTTTGGTCAACCGCGGATATTATGTTTAATGAAATATTATAAATAGGATATATCTAGTTTTGGATCGAATGCACCAACTTCTATATCATTTGTTATTATTAGTTTCGATCTTTCTGCGGAAATAATCATCAATGTTCTTGAAGACAAGACTCAATTTTTTTGAGGACCATTTCCTGCATTGGTTATTGTACTGAATGCATTGACTTTATTTTAGAGGACATAATATACACAAGCCGGGTTTATTCTCACAAGAACGTAGGAGGCTGAGGGGTGACCGTATATAAGTTCCGAAGGGCTCATTGATGGTGGGTTATCATTTTCCCACAAGGCACGGGAGTCCAGAACCAGAGGCGTTGGGTGTGAGGTGAGAAGGGAGAAATACAAATGAGATTTGAGGGCTAAAGTTTTAAAGACAGGCTTCCAGAGGACGTCGTAGAGGCAGATATAACATACATTTACACAGGTACTAAAGCTCTGGAGGGATACGGACCAGATGCAGGCAAGTGCAATTAAGCATAGAGGGGCATCACGGACAGTACGGACGTAGTGGGCCGAAAGGGCCGGTTTCTCTTGTGTATGATTCCATGGAAAACTGCTCTTGCCCGCTTCGTTCCCAGGATGGAGTGTTGAGAAAATCGCATGAGTGTAGCGGGAAGGGTATGCAGGTATGTTTTAAAAAAAAATCCTTTCAGAGCAGTCTCAGCCTCCGGACCGAGGACGTGCTGGAGTGCGACTTGCGCCACCGCTCTCCGTGGAAGCAAAAATCACGTGGGTGCAGACTGCATCTGGGATGCTGGTCAATTGTGAGTGTCATCAAGTCTGGACCTCAGCGTACAGGATCTCAGCAAAGCAGACTCACCGTCTAAAACGAAAACGGTGCCTAAAACGTCAGATGCTCCCTGATCTCGGAGTATTTCCAACAGTTTCTGCTTTTATTTAACCTTATCAACATCTGTAGTGCGTTTTGTGATCTCTCAGCAGCAGACAGAGAAACTCGCTTCTTTCTGTAATGGATAGTAATATGTTGTATGTAATTATCTATCACGGACTGTCCAGTTTTTACTTACCACTGTCGAAAAAAAATGCTCGATGTGTCCGAATGGGTAATCGTATTTGAAATAGAAACGACATAGCTGACCCGCCTTGGCTGCGTGTTCAAATGTGTGAACCCTGCTCTCTGTTTGAATTACTGCGAACGTGATGCATTGATACTTACTTAACACAAAAAAACACATTTTTAAAAATCACATTCTGCAGTACTACAACAAACACGTAGACAATAACCGCGACTAACAAAATTACTAATATGAACTAAATTGAATTAAAATGTTCCCATACCTCCAATGACGGCATTTATCCCGCGGTGCCCAACGGTCCCGGACCACCTCCACGGCACCCGTGGACTCCGTATGATGCCTCTCCATAGTTAACCGAGCACATACACAATGATCCCTACTGACCCCCGAGAAATCTCATTCGGAATAGCTAGTCACATTACTCGCTTGAACAATAATGTACCAGCGCACCCGTCACCGAGAAAAATATCATCGAATCATGCAGAACGTTTGAGCATGCAGGGAATTTGCACTTGTATTGAGGGGAAAAGGGATAACTGACGGGAAGGTCGGTCCACTCAAGGAAAAGAGGATGAAACTTGTGCCTGTATTCAGATCTAGGGGCTGAGGGACTCGAGTCCTTTGCGTCTGTATTTACAGAAGGATGGGGAGTATAGTGAAAACAGAATGGGTTATATTGATGTGCTAGGACGTTTTGGGATTAAGGAAGGGGAAGTGCTGAGTCTTTTGAAAAGCATGAGTGTCGAAACATCCCCACAGCCTGATGGCAAATATCCCAGAGTATTGAAAGAAGCGGATGTGGAGATTCAACAAAGGCGTTGCGTCCTCACGAGCAACAGGTGATGCCCAGGAGGGCTGGAGAGTAGCAACTGTTGCGCCTTTGTTCAAGAAGAGAAATAGGGATCACCCAAATAATTACAGGCCAGTCGGCCTCATGCCACTGGTCGGGAAGCTATTAGGGATAGGATTTACGGGCATTTGGAAAGGCATGGCCTGTTTAGGCATAGCATGCTTTTATGAGGGGCAGGTTATGCCTTACAAACTTGACTGAATTTTTTGTGGTGACAGAGGGACTTGCTGAGGGTAAAGCAGTAGCCATTGTAGGCATGGACTTCAGTAAGGCATTTGATAAGATGTATTTTGATAGGTTGACTCAGAAGATAAAGATGCATGATATCTAGAACTACCTTGCCCCTGGAAGACAGAGAATAGGGGTGGAATGTTAATATTCTAGTTGAAGATCCAGAAGATTTCTGCAAGAATCAGTGACATGACTCTGTTGTCATGTACAGTATACTAGACGTGGTTCAAAATGTAGATGGGTGGATTAGCAAATTTGCAGATGACACCAAGTTAGGTGGAACTGTGAACAGCATAAAGGACTATTAAAGGATACAGCAAGATATAGAGTAGTTACAGATGTGGGCAGACGAGTGACAGATGGAGTTTAATCTGGGCAAGTATAAGGTGGTGCACTTTGGGAGAGAAACTATACAGTTAATGGTAGAATTATTATTAGCATTGAGGTACGAAGGGATCTTGGGGTCTGGTGCATCGTTCACTAACAGTGGCTATGCAGTTGGATAAGGTGGTAAAGAATGCTTATGACAGAATTGCCTTTATTAGTAGAGTCGTTGCTAGAATACGAAAAAGGACGTCAAGCTGCGGCTGTAAAACACCTTAGATGGCGCTTGGAAAATTGTGTGCAGTTCTGGTCGCCTAGGAAGCATGCAGAGAGCATTCGGAAGATGTTTACCGGGATGTTACCTGGATTGGAGGGATGGAGCTCCAAGGGAAGTTTGGGCAAACCTGGATTGCTCTCCTAGGCTGAGAAAAGACCCAATGGAGGTTTTTGTTTCAATTTATGAGGGGCATAAACAGAGTAGACAGTCAGAATCTATTCCCCAGGATAGAAATTTCAACACCAGAGGATATGTTTTTAAGATTAGAGAGTTGTAAATGTTTGGATAGGTTACCAGGGGTAAAGTCAAAGTCGAAATATATTTATCATCAAAGTACGTATATGTCAGTATATACTACCTTGAGATCTATTTTTATTGCGGCCATTTACAGGTAAAAAAATTACTGTAATACAATACAAATGATCAAAAATATACATAAACACAAAGACGGACACGAGCGTCAGGGGTAGGTGTAGGGGTCCTCGTCGAAGCAGTTTGGTAGAGTTTGAGGCTTTCAGACAGTCACGTGAATATGAAGGGAATGGAGGGACACGGAATACGCACTGGAGGACATATCGTGCAAGTTAGCATCAAACACGAGGAAATCTGCAGATGCAGGAAATTCAAGCAACACACACACAATACTGGTGGAACGCAGCAGGCCAGGCAGCATCTATAGGAAGAGGTACAGTCGATGTTTCGGGCAGAGGGTCTCGAAACGCCGACTGTGATTCTTCCTATAGATGCTGCCTGGCCTGCTGCGATCCACCGTCACTTTGTGAAGATCAAGATCGACACAACTTCGTGGGCCGAATGGCCTATCCGGCGTTATTCTATGTTCTAATATTAAGCCTTACTTCGTTCTTTGCTGCTAAAATCGAACGTAATCGTTCCTATTTACTGTAAACGAAGAAAACGAAGGACTGGCTGGAATGAACATATACATGTCACAGCAACACACATAAAAGTTGCTGGTGAACGCAGCAGGCCAGGCAGCATCTCTAGGAAGAGGTGCAGTCGACGTTTCAGGCCGAGAACTGTTAGTCCTGACGAAGGGTCTTGGCCTGAAACGTCGACTGCACCTCTTCCTAGAAATGCTGCCTGGCCTGCTGCGTTCACCAGCAACTTTTATGTGTGTTGCTTGAATTTCCAGCATCTGCAGAATTTCTGATGTTTACATGTCACAGGATTTTTTGGGGGGTAATGCACAGGTAAATCGGATCTCTTCGCAGAACATCGGGTCGAAAACGATTCCCGACGTCTTACGAATGTTGCCTTGCGCGAGGATATCCAGTTGTTTGATCTGGAGGTGACAGTGTTTGCTCTGCGTTTAGTTCTGATCTTTACCCTTCGATTTTCGTTCTTCTGCGGCGACAGGAAAGAACGTAGCAACGAACTACAGTATTTCTGTAATTAGTCTTGTAAATATACGAACTCATAATTCCAAATTGGTGTAACGTTTTAATGTGGAATACAAATAGAAGCCAAATGGGGGATTTAGTGTGTAAATCCATTCGCATGCGAGGAATAAGGTTGAATCCACATGATCCTCTGTAACACAATCGATGTTTTGAAAGAGCCAACGCTCCATGCACTGACTGCATTTCCGTCAGCTTTTAGGTTGCTGCGCAGAAGTGGCGCCAGAGGCTTTGTAGGCTTGCTTGCATTCAGTGATGTATGATGCACAATACGCCAGTTCTATTATCAGCCTTGCTTCGTTCAAGATTTAGCTGTAATTATCACATGCACAAGGAAACAGAAATGAGATAAATCTGATAAGTCTTAATCTTGAACGAAGCAAGGCGAGAGTTATTGACACACCTGGAAACGTGCATCAATCAATAACTCTCGCACTCCCGTTACTGATAACTTGTAGTATAACTTTGCTTGTTTTTACACAAAGTGCGCGGTTAAATTGGTGTGCCGCGTCAGAGATCAGGTGTTGCGGTGCTGATCCGAAGTAGAATCCTGTAAAATATGATGCTAAGTTCATGAGATCATAATTTGATCATTTAAATTGCAGTGTTGAATTTAGCAACACATGGATGTCCCAAGGTATTTGGAAGTGGAATCAGGGGTATAAGGTTTAGAATATAGAACATAGCACTGCAGGCCATTCGGCCCACAATGCTGTGCCGATCTTTTAACCTTCTCTAAGATCAATCTAACCCTTATCTCCTACGCTGCCTCCGTTTTTCTATCATCCACGCGCCGAAGAATTTCTAATGTATCTGCATCTACCACCATCTCCGGCAGAATGTTCCACGCACCTATCGCTCTCTGTGTAAAACAACTTACCTCTGAGATACCGCTTTATACTTTTCTCCAATCGCCTTAAAATTGTCCCCCTCGCGTTAGCCATTCCCGCCCTGGGAAAACGTCTCCGACTCTCCACTCGACCCACGCCCTCCTATCATCTTGAACACCTCATGAGAGGGAGAGGGAGAGGGAGAGAAAACTAGCTTCTGTAAGACTGTAGTGGTGGATTGGGGCGGTTTCACGGAGACCAGCTCCACCCCTTCCCCAATAACCAACGTCGAGAACGTCCATTCTCACCGAGATCCGATTATCTATTGTTGGGCCATCTGCTGAGCTCTGACGCACTGAGACGGCGCTGAGAGGTGAGTCGCGGGGCAGCAGCACCAGAGCTACGACCGCCCGTGACCTCTGCCTGCCGCGCGCTGCCTGCTTGTTTATTTTACAATGATCTATTTTACAAGCCCAGGTCCTTATCTTCGTTTTACTTGACTTCCAACAACAGGTGCGTAGTCAGCGCTTGGTTTCTGCAGGTGCACCGGTAGAATTTACCCTGATCTATGTCTAATGGAGCTTTTTTTGACAATTGAAACCACGGCGACCTGCGGTCTAGGAAACTAGTAACGCTAATTTGAAGTTAAAAAAAATCAGTTCATTTGATGGTGGCAACGCTCAATTAGACAGGGATAGAAGGGCAATATTTTAATTTTTCTGTTAAGCAGGGATACCATTTCAGTTTGGATTTTTTTTACGGTCAACCCCATAACACAAACATCCCGCTTTCTGATCCCGTTCTGCGCACTCGGGTCTCAGCTTCCTTTATTTAGCGTCATTACACTTCGTGCCACTCCCTGCTGAAAGAGAGATGGGGATTAACAAAGTGCATTGCGTCTTCTAAGAAACACATTTCAACGGCAGATCAAACAGGCGTTGAAAATTCCCCAACCCAAAAGTAACTGTACTAACGTGTTTCTTCCGCGCCCGCCGTCATCCAGCTGTCTGCAGTGTAAACAATGGGCACACTCTGCTGAAACTCAGAACCATTTGAAATATTTGATTCATTTTTTTACGCTAAGCTGATAGGTGACGCCGTGAAACTTAGCCGTTTCTCCGTCTGGGATTTGTCAAGGAGTGCGTTGAGTCTTTTTGTACATTTCCATAAGGACTATAAAATCACTGGGGGGAAAACTTGTTTACGAAGCCAAGTGTATCTCCAATTTACCATTAGCTTTAAGAGGTTACAGCGAAATACACCGTAGTTATCTGAGAATGGAGTTTAACAGTATTAAAGCTCTTGCTAGTTAGTAGTAACCTTAAGACTGTGACTAGTGAACTTAAACCATCTACTTGTCTTCTATCTGCTCTTCATTCAGCCGGACTGCAATCAACCCGGAATACAATACGGAGGAAGGACACAGCCCCTTTAAGCGCTGTAGTGTGCGCTCTCTCAGCTGAATTCGCCTTGTTTGAGCAGGTTTATGCTAATTGAAACCCCCGCCAGGGAGCAGACGGAGCCATTTTGTGCGATCGTTTAACACAAACGGGGCCGAGGAGTGTTGCCGTGGGGACGGGACGATGTGCCGGTCGGGAGACATTGGGAAACAGGAGAACGGGAAAGCGCCGCGACTGCATTAAGGGAGAGCTGAAGGAGCAGGAGGCAAGTTTGATGGGGCAGCCGCCGCCGCGGTGGAGATGGGACAGCGTTACATTGAAGCGAGAATGGAGGTAACCGTGCTCCACTGGACCTTGGTGACCTGCCTGCTCCTCCATGCGCCTTTGTTGGACTGCGTTACTGTCCACCTCTCCGAGCTTTCCGAGCCGGGCACTGTGGTGGCGGGTCTACGCGCAGGTCGGGGCTGTGTGATCTACCGGCTCTCCGCGCCGAAATTTATCTGGAGCTATTTGGAAACTGACCGGACCGCGGGCACGGTGCGGCTGTCCCGGAGCCTGCTGTGCAGCGCCTTGTCCACGAACCCATTCCCCATTCGCCTGATTGCACGGTGTCCCGGCGGGGGCTCGGGACGATCCTTGGACTTCACTTCCATCTCCAGCCGCCTGGACCTCCATGTCCACGGTCCCCATTGCTTCAGCAAGCACCGGCGGAAGGAGCGGCGCGGTGTAGGCGCAGATGTGGAGGTGGTGGTTCTCCAAAATTCTCCCTGCCTCGCCGCCGGACGACCGCTGTTGGCCCTCCAGGACCTGCTTCCTGCTTCCAGGCAACCCTGCGACCCCTTGCGCTGTCAGCTGGCCGGCAGCCCCTTTCTTCTGTCCCGGGACGGGCAGCTGAGGACCCGGGAGAGGATTTGCCTGGAGGGGAAGATGTCCATTCGGGGTCACGTCCTCTGCCCCAAGTGTGCAACGGAAGGGGGAAGCGCCTTGGGAAATGTCACCATAGAACTGAGAGTGGGAGACGAATCTTCCCGAGGGAGTCCCTTCAAGCAATTGGTGCTGGGCCGAGACCGAGATAGCATGAGGAGGTCGAAAAGGAACGTAAACACAAGCCCTCAGTTCCAGCCCCCGATCTACCAGGTTTCAGTCCCAGAGAACATGCCCCCGGGTACCAGGGTGATCTCTGTCCGGGCGGTGGATCCCGACGAGGGGGACGCTGGACGGGTGGAGTATTCCATGGATGCCCTCTTCGACAGCAGGTCCAACAGCCTGTTTGTCATCGAGTCCGCAACTGGGGTGGTGACCACGGCGGAGAGCCTGGATCGGGAGACCAAGGACACCCATGTGTTCAGGGTCACCGGGGTGGACCACGGCACCCCCAGGCGCACCGCTATGGCCACTCTGACTGTCACCGTCAGCGACTCCAACGACCACGACCCGCTCTTTGAGCAGCAGGAGTACAAGGAGAGCGTGAGGGAGAACCTGGAGATCGGCTACGAGGTGCTGACGGTGCGGGCCACTGATGGAGATGCCCCGCCTAACGCCAACATCTTGTACCAGATTCTCAACGGCCAGGGGCAGAACGCCGTGTTCGAAATTGACCCCAGGTCTGGGGTGATGAGGACAAGAGGACCAGTGGACAGAGAGATGGTGGAGTACTACCAGCTATTGGTGGAAGCCAACGATCAAGGGAGGAACCCTGGTCCACGCAGCTCCACTGCAACAGTGCACATAACGGTGGAAGATGACAACGATAACACCCCCCAGTTCAGTGAGAAGAGGTACATCATCCAGGTTCTGGAAGACATTGCTCCCAACACCAAGGTTCTTCAGGTCACTGCCTCTGACCGTGACAAGGGTAACAATGCAGTCGTCCATTACAGCATTATGAGTGGCAACACTCGGGGCCAGTTTTACATTGACGCCCAAACTGGCAGCATCGATGTTGTGAGCCATTTGGACTATGAGACCAACAAGGAGTACACCCTCCGAATCAGGGCGCAAGATGGTGGGAGGCCTCCACTGTCAAACATCACTGGCTTAGTGACCGTGCAGGTGGTGGATGTGAACGACAATGCTCCCATATTCGTCAGCACCCCCTTCCAGTCCACAGTTCTGGAGAATGTGCCGATAGGTTACTCAGTTCTTCATGTGCAGGCAATCGATGCGGACTCGGGGAACAACTCTCGTTTGGAATACAGGTTAATAAACACGTCTCCGGATTTCCCGTTCTCCATCAACAACAACACCGGATGGATTGTGGTCAGTTCAGAACTGGACAGGGAGATGACAGACTTCTACAGGTTTGGCGTGGAAGCGAGGGATCAGGGATCACCCCCAATGTCCTCGTCGGCCAGCATCAGCATCACGGTGCTGGATGTAAATGACAACAACCCTGAATTTACGCAGAAACTATATCAAATAAGACTGAATGAAGATGCTGCGGTGGGGTCCAGCGTGGTGACTGTATCTGCAATTGACAGAGATGTCAACAGTGTAGTTACCTATCAGATCTCAAATGGTAATACCCGAAACCGCTTTTCCATAACCAGCCAGAGTGGAGGCGGTTTGATAACTCTAGCCTTGCCTTTGGACTACAAACTGGAGCGACAGTACATCCTAACAGTGACAGCCAGCGATGGGACACGATTTGACACAGTTCAGGTGTTCATTAATGTAACAGATGCCAACACACACAGGCCAGTATTTCAGAGTTCCCATTACACCGTTAACATCAATGAAGACAAACCTGTTGGCACAACAGTAGTCATTATAAGTGCAACTGATGAAGACACTGGTGAAAATGCTAGAATTACATATTTCATGGAAGACAGTATACCTCAGTTTAAAATAGAGCCTGATTTAGGTGCTGTTACAACATTAATGGATCTTGATTATGAAGACCAAGTTTCATACACGTTGGCAATTACCGCAAAAGACAATGGAATTCCTCAGAAGTCTGACACCACTTACCTTGAAATTCTAGTTAATGATGTAAATGACAATTCCCCCCAGTTCCTGAGAGATCATTATCAAGGGTCTGTTTATGAGGATGTCCCCACATTCACGAGTGTCCTTCAGATTTCTGCAACTGACCGCGATTCTGGATTGAACGGTCGAGTCTTTTATACGTTCCAAGGAGGGGACGATGGAGATGGAGACTTCATTATTGAAACCACCTCTGGTATTGTTCGAACCCTACGCCGACTGGACAGGGAAAACGTTCAAGTCTACAATCTGAAAGCCTTTGCTGTGGATAAAGGTATACCCGCAATGAGGACCCCGATCGACATCCAGATTGTAGTCTTGGATGTCAATGACAACCCTCCAGTTTTCGAAAAAGATGAGTTTGATATCTTTGTGGATGAAAATAGCCCAATAGGACTAGTGGTGTCCCGTATCACTGCCACAGACCCAGATGAAGGTACAAATGCTCAAATCATGTATCAGATTGTGGAGGGAAACATTCCTGAAGTTTTTCAGCTGGATATTTTTTCTGGAGAGCTAACTGCTCTTATGGATTTGGATTATGAATCTAAATCAGAGTATATCATTGTTGTCCAAGCTACATCAGCACCTCTTGTCAGCAGAGCCACGGTACATATTCGTCTTTTGGATAAGAATGACAATGTACCTGTGTTGAAAAATTTTGAAATCATTTTCAATAACTATGTCACTAACAAATCCAGCAGTTTTCCGACTGGGATAATTGGCAGAATTCCAGCTCATGACCCAGATGTCTCTGACAGTCTTTATTACAAATTTGACCACGGAAATGAATTAAATCTGGTCATTCTCAATCAGACCACAGGGGAATTAAGCTTGAGTCATGCTCTGGACAACAACAGACCACTTGAAGCAACCATGAGAGTTTCTGTGTCAGGTAAGGTGACTTGGAGTTTATCTTTGTTAAACCTGGGTTAGAATTACAGCAACTGTTTGCAAAGTCCTATCGTAAATATTGAGTGAAAAAGAGAATGTAGAAAAGAAAATGCTTTTGTATCCTGAGTTGGTTACCTTCTTGCATTCCTATTGTTTTGGATAAAATTATGAACAAGTATAACCTTCAGACCATCAATTCACATTGCGGAGAAAGTCCTGCAAATTTCATTGCATTACCAAGTATTGTATGTTTCTCAAACTACAAAACAGTATTATTTTTAATGCTACTCTTCTTGTTAAGGCACACAGAATCCAACAACATTGACATTTATATAGCACCTTCATTATAAAGTAATATCTCAAAGTAATTCACAGTTACACAATTAAAAATAAATTAATGCCTTAAACACAATGTTTAATACTAGACTGCATGCATTTAAGGTGAAAAAGGAAACATTCAAAGGAGATGTGTGAGCAAGTGGTGGTTGTCTGGAATGCGCTGCCAGGAGTGGTGGTGGTTGTGGATATGTAGAGGCTCTTAGTAGCCACATGAATAGTAGGGATCGGAGGGATATGGGCAATGTGCATGCAAAATGGATTTAGGTGTCATTAGTGCAACATTAAGAGATGAAGGACATGTTTCTGTACAGTATTGTTCTTTGTTCTATTGCAGCAGACTGTTTAAGTAGAAATCAACTTGTCAATAACTTTTATTTATTTGGTTATAAATACTTTGCTTAAATTTTATATTCTGCCTTTGGCCATCACTGGGTGGCTTTCTGTGGTGTAGATTTGTTGTGTTGTTATTACCATTTATTAAATTGGTGGAATATAGGCCATTCAAGTCCAAGTGTAGTTTACCCTTGATTTTGAATAGACTTTTGACTGTAGTTGTACATTGTTTCTTCCATACTGTGCAGCACTCCTTGAATTGAGACAAATGATACAGCAGTTAGTTTGCTCCTTTCATTCAAGTATCACTTGTGTGCAGGGGGACACTCCTGAGTGTCTCTGCTGTTGAAATAAGTTGGTGAAATCTGGTACATTACAATCCTATCTAACAAAACAAAAATACTTCTAGACAATACCCTAGAGAGAGTATTAGAAATATATTTTGTCTGTTACATTAAAAAAAAACCCGGTTAAGAATAATTGTGATTAAATACAGGTCTTACATTTTTGAACAGTTAAATATTAAAATAATATATTTCAGATTACGTATAAATGCAAAACCTTTAATATCTACAAATCAGTTTCTTGTAATTGCATTTTATATGATATATGAATTCCAATTATTACAATTTTTATTACAAAATTTATCAAACTTTTATCCTGAATACTGTAATGATCTCATTACTTTTTGCTAGCACTTGTATTCCCAGTTCTTTCCTACTGGCATCTCAAAAAAGTTGCAACAGTATGTGAACTTTGCCCATTATAACCACCGTGAGTTTTTCTTCTTGAAAATTTAAGCAAGTGTATGCTTTGTCCTCCCTAACATGGGTTGATAAGAAGACAATATTTTGAAGTTTATAGTGTCAGGGTGAATTATTCTGTTAAAAATCAATCACAGATAGTAGTAGTGGAGATGAGGAACTTATCACGTGGGTGGACTGGCACTTCAGCAAGGATCTACTTTATTTGCCATATACATTAACATGTATTAGGAATTTGCTATGGCCTGTTGGACGAGGCATGACATACAACAAATAAACAACAACATTTAACTAAATAATTATAATTTACAATTATAAAGAATTATATAAAAATAAAGTTAGTTAAAGGATGGCTATGAAATAAAATGTGCATAAATACACAATACCAACATGTATTTACTATGTAACCAACGTTATTAAGAAGGGGTTTAAAATGCAGTACTGCGATGGGCTAACTGGAATGGTTGATCAGATTAACTAATTAGTATTTATATGTGACCATAGATATAAAGGCTTCATTTAAATTGAAAAATACTATCAATGAATATACTTAAAATGAGTAATTAGTAACCTTGGTAAGCTTACATTAAAAAATAAATTAGAACCTTGAAACAATTGTTATTCCAAATTTATTTCTGTTTGCCCTTATTTAGGAGAGGATCACTTCTAAGTAAAACTGTCCCTGATGCTACCCCCTTTATGGCAAAGAAATGTTTAAAAATGTCAATTTCAATAAACTTACATATTTTAATGTATTATCATTATTACATGCTTACAAGTATCATTTGGAAATCCATTGCTTTCTGCTGGCACAAATGAGTTCTTACCTGCACCAAGGAAGGCTATTATGTCTCAGTGAAACAGTGGTAAATGTATGTATACATTTATGAGAAAGGATTATGTTGCATTTCCCCTCATTAAAAAAACTAGTTATGATACAATCATCTGATGCAAATATTTGAGTATACTTTTGGCAACTGTGGATGGAATCTGTAAGTCCTTTTAATTGCAAGGAATGAAAAAGTTTATATTTTAATGGGTGATTGTTCATTTGATATTATATTTCAATGAGTTTACTACTTAAGATAGTAATGACACCCACCCTTGAACATATATAATTCAAGATTACTGTGTTGGGAATGGATTTAAGTTTATCTTTGTAAATATTTGGAAATTTTCTAAAATTGTACATTCATATTTTGGCTACAGGTCTTGTTGAAAATGTCATATAAATTATAAGCTGTGACTTAATTCTGGTGCTATATCCTTGATGACTGACAGTCACTATTTATGTAATTAAACAGATGGTGAGCATCCATTTAAAATTGCATTTGTTACAATTAATTCAAGTCATTTAAAAGCTGTAATTAATTTTACTTTCTCCTCGCAGTGAAACTTGGACAGTAGCATGGTGAGGCAAATGTTCCATGGTCTTACAGGAAAGATACTCACGTGGGTAGAAGATTGGCTGACTGCCAGGAGGCAAAGAGTGGGAATAAAAGGGGGGCTTTTCAGGTTGGCCACTGGTAACTAATCGTGTTCTGCAGGAGTCGATATTGGGACCACTTCTTTTCATGATACAGGTCAATGATTTGGGTGATGGAATTGATGGCTTTGTAGCCAAGTTTGCAACTGCTACAAAGATAGCTGGAGGGGCAGGTAGTGTTGCAGAAGCAGAGAGGCTGAAAAAGGACTTAGACATTGGGAGACTGGCAGAGAAGTGGCAGATGGAATATAGTGTAGGGAAGTGTATGATCATGTACTTTGGTAGATGGAATAAAAGTACAAGCTATTTTCTAAATGAGGATAAAATTCCAAAATCAGAGGTGCAAAGGAGGTGCAAAGGAGGTTCTTGTGCAGGATTCCTTAAAGGTTAACTTGCAGCATAAGTCAGTGGTAAGTAAGGCAAATGCAATGTTAGCATTCATTTCAAGAGGACTGGAATATAAAAGCAAGGATGTGATGCTGAAGCTTTATAAGGTGTTGGTCAGACAGCACTTGGAGTATTGTGAGGAGTTTTGGACCCATTATCTAAGAAAAGGTGCGCTGGCATTGGAGAGGGTTCAGAGGAGGTTTGTGAGAATGGTTCCGGGAATGAAAGGGATAATGTATGAAGAATGTTTGATGGCGCTGGGCCTGTCCTCACTGCAGTTTAGTAGAATGAGGGGGGATCTCATTGAAACCTATCGAATATTGAAAGACCTAAGTAGAGTGGATATGAAGAGGATTTTCCCACAGTGGGGGAGTCTAGGACCGGAAGTCACTACCTCAGAAGAGAGGGATTTCCATTTAGAACAGAGATGAGGAGGAATTTCCTTAGCCAGAGGGCAGTGAATCTGTGGAATTCATTGCCACGGATGGCTGTGGAGGCCAAGTCATTGAGTATATGTAAAGGCAGAGGCTGATAGGTTCTTGATTATTCAGGGCATCAACGGTTATAGGGAGAAGGCAGGAGAGTGGTGTTAGAGGGATAATAAATCGGCCATGATGGAATGGTGGAGCAGTCTTAATGGGCAGGGTAGCATAATTCTGTTCATGTGTCTTACGGTCTTCAATATATACTCTATTGCTGAGTATCGCCATTAAAGTTTGTGAAAGAACGTATCCTCAGTGATATCCAAGGTCTAAAAGTTGCACCAATATGGAACTCCTTTCTGTGGAAGTTGACAATATATATCCATAAGATGGTGGATAATGTCATCAAAGAGTGGCGCTCTCTGTGGTCAGTCAATCATTTTAATAAGTTGACTTTAATAAGAAGCATGACCAAACAATGTACAGTAGATTTTAAAAAGGGTTTCATTGCTCTGAAGGGATGCAGTTGCTGAGTTTATTCAAAGCTGTCGATCGATTTTTATGAATCTCAAATTTGGGAAATACGAGGACTGGGCAAGAAGGTGGGTTTGAGGGAGACTATTTGAGTTCTACTTTCATTGAAAGGTTGAGCTGGAGGACATATTACTACGCCCCCTGAATTAATATTTTATGAATCATACAACCAAGGAGAACTGACTGTGTACATGACTGAATTCTGTCCAACGTTTCCAAGCATGTATTCATTTAAGGATACTGTATTGGAAAGAAAATGTTGAGGTGAAAAATTTGATGTATTTCTGATGTTAAGAATGGATCCTATAATAGGTGTGGTGTCATGTATTGTAACTTGTTCAGCCCAACCGATGTAATGTCAGAAAGTTCATTTGCTATTCAATCATATTATCATTAGAATATTTCTCTACATATTAAAGTGATGACTGCACACATCTTGGTTAGTATATAAGGGATGGTAGAAATTCAGTCTTGTTATTTTGAGATTTTAAAATCAGTATCCTCTTGTCTGTGGTTTGATTAATTCTAGATATCTCTAACCTCACTTTACTTGTACCTTGTCGTACTTTCTTTTGCAACAATGCTATTCTGTCTATGAATGTGTGTCATAGAGTTCAAGAATGCCAAGGGGAAAAATATACTAATTTAGTACTTTATAGGGCTGATAACACCACTACCAAATAGAGGAGCCAGTATTAAGAAGCATATCACAGTCTTGCATTGCAATTGAATATTTTGGTGGACTTTTCAAAGTTAGGACAAGTTATGTATCCAACTAATTTCTGGAAAATTATAGTGCAAGTTAATGAAACAATATTAATTAAAAAAAAAATTTGACTGCAAAATTTGACTGATTTATAGAAAATACGAACAAGGATGAGAAAGGATGTCTGTGATTGATTTAATTTGCTATTCTCTATTTTCTGCACATGACAGAGAAAACTGCTGGAGATTAATTGGGAACAAGTTCCGCATTAACGTTTTAACTGAATTTGAACTGTAATTTTATTAAATATGACAATATCCATTAAAATGATGTTTCCTCTAATTTTATTACAGTTGCATAGACCAACCATTGATCTGAGCAGGAAATTTTTTCGTGGCCTGAAAACTGCTTGGCACTTTAACAAAACAGTATATAAAAGAAAATTCCAGCTGCGCAGCATCAAAGGCTAAGTGCAGGGGTGCATTTTTAGTTACTGCACAGCTGCCCATCGTAGCGGGAAAAGTGTTTGTGGAATAAAGAAAAAAATCCTTGGAAGTAAAGGGGATAGTTTAAAAAGTGAGGATATCATTTATATTTTAACCTTATTCAAAGGCATATCCCAATTAGTCCTGCTTCGCCCAATTAGGAATGTAAAGAATTAGACTCGCATTTTTCCAAATTTCCAAAGAATCATCTTAAGTGTAGGAGTACAGTATTGTTGTTATTATCCCATTTATAAGTTAATAAAGGACCAGAAAACTCTGTAAAGAGCATAAAATCTTTCTTGCTCAAATTTGACTTGCTTCAATATATTCTTTGCTTTCAGTCTTATTGTTGGATGGGTCACTTGTGTTGTTGGAGCAAGCTTATTCCAGGGGAAAACCTGTCACTGCTTGTGTTCTTGGCGCCTGTCCAGAAGCTAACAATGGTGGCATTGACTGAAGTATTGGATGAATCTGTGAAGCAACTTAAGTGCAACATGTTCAATAATCATTAGTTCTATAATACATGCATTACAGTTATGTTTTTTACGGTTTATAGTTCCTACTTTATAAATTGGAAAAAGTGACTGGTTTAATTTTAAATGCATCATGGCCTCTTTTTCTTTTCACTAATCATTTTGAAATTATGTATTTATTATCCCCTTTTCTTTCTTCCGATGGATTTGATCTAAGAGTTACAGTTTCTGTTTGTTTACATGTGCCCTTGTATATTGCCAAGTAATGAGGGAGGTGAAATCTAAAGGTAGACTCATTTATCTTTCCTTCTGCTAATAATTCATTGAGTTTTAAATGTTTCTAAAATAATCTTATATTAGAATATGTGATTTTCCACTATAATCTAATAGTCTTGATTTACTGATACAAATGTTGTTAAGAAATGGTGCCACAGTTACCAAGATACTTGGACAATAACCAAAGAGTTGTGCCCAAGCTGTGTCCGGTTTTAGCAGCAGCTGTGCATGGATCCTTTCGATTGAAAAACAGTTTGCCTCTTACCTCAAGCACCTGCTGAGCATATCATTGGCACAAAGGGACGCTTGTCTGCTGTTCACTGTTGTTTTGTAGGGAAGGCATGCTGATTATTGAATTGACAGATAAATCACTGTGGACAGATCAATGATGCTTCATTGCAGAGTGATTGGCAGTAATTGTCTCTCTTCCCTTTTGTATCAGAGCATGAATGCCATTTTGTAGTCCTCTATTCTGCTGATTATAGCTTACAAGATGAACTCATTTTATCAAGTTGATGGTTAAGGTTTCAGGGACAAGGTTGTAATGAGTAATTATTGGATTGCATTCATGTATAGAATCATTTGGAGAATAGATGTCACAACTTGTCAAACTGTATTTTTATGTTTAAGTTAATGAAATATCACTCACTTTTCAGCCAGTTAAATTTTATTTTCAATGATTTATATGTTTTCACATTTATTTTGGTCTGTGGAATTAAATTGAACAATGGGAAAGTATTCATATTGATGACAGTTGCAAGAAAATCTGCAGATGCTGGAAATCTAAGCAACACACACAATGTTGGAGGAACTCTGCAGGCCAAGCAGCATCTATGGAAAAGTGTAAACAGTCGATGTTTCAGTCTCAACCCAAAATGTCAACTGTTTACTCTATTCCATAGATGCTGCCTGGCCTGCTGAATTCCTCCAGCATTTTGTGCATACTGATGACAGTGGACTTTTTTGTATCATTCCCATAAAGTTCAGAATATCAACTCTCTGAGTTGTGCACAGGCAAGAAAAAGAGGGAGAGTGACTAAACCTTCTGCAAATAATTTGGTTACAGCATATGCAAATCAGAAAATCTGTCAAAGCTAAAAATCCAGAATAAAATCTGGAAATTCTTGGGGCAGCATGTGTGAAAACAGAGAAAAAGGTCAAAGACTCTTTCTCACTGTTCCACTAGATAGTTTGCTTAATAATTGTACCTTTTGGAGAATAGAGCTAAATTGTTTTCTAAACAAAAGACCATAAGACATAGGAGCAGAATTAGTCTATTCAGCCCATCAAGTCTGTTCTGCCATTCTATCATGGCTGATTTATTGTCCATCTCAACCCCGTACTCCTGCCTTCTCCCCGTAGCCTTTGACATCCTTACTAATCAGGAATCTATCAGACACTGCTTTAAATGACTTTACGTTACTTTAACATTGCTAAAAAAAACAAGTGCAATGTCAACAGCTTAGGCCCATAGAAGATGGAGTTTCAGAGGGAAAGTCGGACCTTCCCTTCTATAAACTCCGACAATGTTGGAAGGTTTGCTGTTCTTGAATTTTTTTGTATGACAGAGAGGTGCCTTCAGATGGAGTTTTAATTGAAGCCCAGTTTATGTAAGTTAATGTGTAATTCTTTGAGTATTTTGAATTCTTCATCAGAGAAAGTGGGTAATGTAGGCACTGGCACTGTGGAGGCATGTGAAGAGCTATGTGATAAACATTGATAGAGAGGAAATATCAAAGAGTTTTGCATTTTCAAAAGTTGATAAATAACCAGACCTGGATAATATATAAAAGACTTGTATAAGAAGGGCAAGAGGTACCATTCTCTGAGTATCATTTTTGAAATAGCTTTGTCCACAAGCACTTTCAGCAGGCGTGGATGTGACTGAACCATCTCCTCTTGTGCTCTATATTTCTACAGTTTTTAATAAAAGAGCTGATAGCTCAAATTGTGATAAATATCAGGATTACAACTAAACTTAGAAATAAATAAATGGAAGCACAAGATCAACAATGTTGTTTATGGGTTTTCAACCTGAGTAGTTAACTGTGTTTGCATTTCACAAATTCTGCCTAATAGCTAAGTGTTTGTCGTATTTTTGCTTTAATTTCAGATTTCCAGCATTTTTTATTTTCAGTTGAATTTAGAACATTATACATAGAAAATCTACAGCACATTACAGACCCTTCAGCCTACAATGTTGTGCCAGCCATGTAACCTACTCTATAAGCTACCACATAACCCTCTATTTTTCTAAGCTCCATGTACCTATCTAAGAGACTCTTAAAAGACCCTATTGTATCTGCCTCACTGTGCGTACATTCCACACACCCACCACTCTGTGTTGAAAAACTTACCTCTGACATCCCCTTTGTATGTACTTCCAAGCACCTTAAAACAATGCCCCCTTGTGTTAACCATTTCAGCCCTGGGGATAAAGTTTCTGGCTAACCACACGATCAATGCCTCTTATCATCTTGTACACCAATAGTGTTGATTTGCTTGATCCAAGCTGAGGTCTGTAGTAAAATCTGCAAAGGTGCTTCCCAGGAATCATCAAATAAAATTAACATCTAATTTCTGGAGGTGATATTACAAACATTTGTAGAAAGGTGTATTTTATTGAGCACTTTAAAAGAGAAAGATGTGGTACGTGTTCAGGAAGGGGGTCGTAGCTGAAGATGCCATTATCAGTTTTGGAGCAAAGAAAATCGGAGTTGTGTGAGATACCAGAATCGCCTCCTATCCGCTGCATTGCAGTTTCCATACAACACAGAGAAGCATCTTGTGAAGAACGGGGTTGAAAGGGAAAATAAATCAGTCACGATCAAATGGCAGAGCAGACTCCATGGCCTGTATGGCCTAATTCTGTTCCTATGTGGTGTTATGGAGGAGGTTCAGGAGACTGGGAAAGATAAGGGGAAACAGACATTCAAAGGCAACAATCAGAACAGAGAGCAATGCTCTATCTGGTGTCAGCGTGGGCCAGCAAACACAGGGTTCATGAGCAATCATCGTATGACACTGAGTACAGAAATGGAAAGAACAAGTTCTGGATGGATGAGCACAGATTTAGATTAAGAGCAAAGTGGAAGGTCAGCCAGGTGACTATCAGAACAGTTGCCTCTCTAGGTTACGTTCATTGCTATCTATCCTTATAAAGACAACTTAAGTTCCTTTAAGGACACCTAGAATGCCATAAAACTATGACCTCAATGATTTCATAAAAGTTGCTGGTGAACGCAGCAGGCCAGGCAGCATCTCTAGGAAGAAGTACAGTCGACGTTTTGGGCGGAGACCCTTCGTCAATCTCTTCTTTCAGTTACTCCTGATGAAGGGTCTCGGCCTGAAACCTCGACAGTACCTCTTCCTTGAGATGCTGCCTGGTCTGCTGCGTTCGCCAGCAACTTCTATGTGTGTTGCTTGAAATTCCAGTATCTGCAGATTTCCTCGTGCTTGTGTTTTTAACCTCAATAATTTCCCTCTGGTTATGCTTGTACATGGCTTTGCCAGGATTGAATGGCTGATGATCTAAGGATTTAGAGAGGCATTGGCCTCATCATGTTTTAAGGATATGATTGAGTCATCCATACTGTATTACTCATAAAACATCAATCTTCAATATATTATGATTGCTGCATTACATTTGTAGTGTGGAATGTCAGAGAGAAGTTCACAATTCAAGCCGATCTGGAATAAAACTAAGTGCTGCTTTATTGGATTGGAAGGACTAAGAGATGGAAGGAGATCAATCAGCTATTGAGAGCAATGGTATTTAAAAAAAAACCTAAGATGAGATATTGAAGAAAATCAAAGAAAATTTATCCCATATTCTTTTTCCTTGAGACTATCCTATACAAATCACTGCTGTGAAAATTAGGTCGAGTGGAACTGAGACTTGCTGGGTTATGTAGAATTCTACCACCTGAAAAACTTTCTATTTGAATAGTGAGGAGAGGAGATTCTGAATGGTGTGCATTTGGAAATGAGGTTCAACACAGTTGACTCGTTGAATTTTCCAGCAAAATTGACATTCTCATTGTTTCACCATTGAACTGACAATAAGATGACATTCTATATTAAACATGGCACGCATGGAAATCCCAGTTATTATCAGAGGTTCAACTCGGCCATCGGTTAAACGGGACAGGCGCTTATTTGGGACGACTCTTAAAGAACAAAAACAAAATGAGAAAATAACAGGGATTTCTTTCATTTATTTGGGACACCATGCTGCTTAATCAGGATGGCAGATGGTCAGTCACATGCCCTTGTGTGGCCATTAGATACTACACTATGCTTAGAGTGATAAGTTCCATGTGCTTGTGTTATGTTACCCATTTGGGCTGATGGATACTGATTCAAAAAGCAGTTTTAAAAAACTTTTTTTTTACTTTGACTTTAAATATTTTTGAGACCCTTGCCACAAAAAGATTTGACGCTCAATGGAAAAAATTACCCTACTGGACCAAAGTAAAAACCATCTGCCTAACACCACTCATCATCAGCTGGCGTAGATAACTGAAAGGCCAAAATCTACAAATGCACATTTGATATATCAGCAAGATAAACTTCAAGAAGAATGGGCATTACACGTGAGACATAAGGGAACATCTCAAAAACAACAGTATGAAACTCGGGATCCAGATGTTGAAGAAGAAGACCTCAAAAAATGGTCTTTCCATTGTAACCCACCGAGGTGGGGGGGGGGTAGTTGTGTGTGTGAGCTTGTGTGTCAGTCAATCAGTGGATGAATGTTTTTTTTAAAAGTCAGAGGAGCTAGCTGAGAAGCTGGGTCACAAAGATTTTAAACAGATGCTTGGTTGTCTCGATAGAAATGTATATACCATATTAAATTCAAGAAAGGACACACTGAGGACGTGCAATGCCGATGAGCTTCCCTTTTTGCCATCATGCCACGCTGGATGGTTCCCTTAGCTACAAACACACAACCCTTTCAGGTTTGAAGGAAGCAATGCATCACAGAACTGTGTTGTGTTGTTCAAATATATCAGGATCTGATAAAAAGAAATTGTTTGTTATTGGGTAAAAATGCTAAACCTCAATGCTTTAAGGGGTTAATAATGGATAGTTTACCAATCAGGTACTATGCCAGCACCGACTCAATGGATATCTCTGCCAGTAACCATTATGAACTAATACAATTTTATAGTCCTGTAGTAATATTGATAGTGTTCTAATTTGTTCTGTATTTCATTTAAATATATAATTTATTACACAGTTAAACGGTAGTTTGTCTTATTTATATATTTTTAACTATTTCCATGAAACTTCAGATAATTGGGACAGCTACTTAATTTGGTCAAAATGTACTGGTCCTAGTGTGTCCCAATTAACTAGAATCCACTATATTATGAACACTGCATTAGTACTGTAATGTAGTGTGTGTGTGTGTGTGTGAGATATTGAGAGAGATTTGCAATTCAACTTCCTGTCGTGTAATCAAAAGAAAATCAAAAAATTCACTGAAATTTCAGGTGTTTAAGTCAATTCACAATACTGGAAAATTTTAAATGCAGCCTAATAAGAATATTTTATATGGAATTTTCTGCTGATTTTAAAATATCTGGTTCTAAAATAAAGTTAAACATGAGGGGTTTTCAAATATTTTTATTTTAATAAAGAGAGCATAGTATAAAGAAGGTTTGTGCAGTTCATAGCAAATGTATCAAATGTACAATTCACATCTATGAAAGAGATACACCTACAGTACAATCATGCTTGAGTTGCCTCCCTGTTTTAGAAAAAGAAAACACTTAGAATAATGGAAAAATGTTTTTTAAATGGCTTATTATATTTTGTTTCTAGTACAAACGTTTGTGTATTCCACTCTTATGTTATGAAGGGTAACACATTTTAAAAAAATATGAATTTAGCTCCTGGCTGCTGAGAAATCTTCATTTTGGCTGCTGCTTATTGCTGGCTGGCAGGCATCTTCTGATAGGCACAGCCATGCAGCAGCTTGTGCAGCAGATTCGCAGCTGCAGCTGCCCCTGGTTTGATCCTGACTTCTGAGGCTGAGTGGGTGGAGTCTGCATGTTTTCTCTGTGAATGCATGGCTTTCTCCTTGGGTGTCCCAGTTTCCTCCGCATTCCAAAGTTTTGCTGATTGATGGGTTAATTGGTTGCTGTAAATTATCCCCTGCATAGTAGATGGAAGGAGAATCAGGATAGACTTTATAAGAATGGGAGAGAGAGAAATTTTAAGGGAAATAAGTGAGGGAATGAGATTGCTCTGAGAGCTGGCACAGATCCGATGGGCTGAACAGCGCCTACGTTGTAAGAAAACTTGAAGAAGAAATGTGACAAAAGCCATCGTTGTAATCAAGTCCATACCACTGGGAGTGTCAGTTCCTGATGGAGGGATGCAGGCATCATTGTTATTCCACAAGCTACAAAATCCAGCTCAATATGTTAGCACCAAATTGTGTGATCAGATCTGTTAACTCTGACACAAGCCCAGAATTATTTTTGGAACTTATGTGTAACCACTTTGTAAGAACGTGAGGTACAAAATACCCAGAAGCAATATCTTAAAGCAATATGACTTTAGCATCCTATTGAATATAATACAGAACAAAAATACTTTATTGATATTTATGCTTAATGCTTTTTCTCTGATTTTTTTCAACTACAGTAATATGACTTTAAAATCTTAAGTGACTGAAAGCATTTATGTAACTCTTTAAGTACATTTATGTACTTTGATTTCTTAAATTGCAGTCACTTGTATTGTGGAGACATTTGTGAAGCGCGAGTTGGATTGTATTAGATGATACCATGGAAAATTTAAATGTATTTAATTTGGTCATTATGCAGACACTATTCTGTATGCAGGTAGAAATTTGAACATGGGCCATGACAGCACCATACAGGCTCTTTGACCCATGTTCTTTGAACCTTCTCCAAGATCAGTCAAACCCTTTCCTCCCACATGGCCCTCCATTTCGCGATCATCCATGTGTCTATCTGAGATTGTTATTAAATACTCCAAACGTATCTGCCTCCTACTACCACCCTTGGTAGGACATAATATACACCCACCACTATCTTTGTGGGGGAGTGGGGGGGGGGGAACTTGCCTCTGATATCCCCTGTACGTTATGTAAAACTTGGAAGATAGTTGCAAATATACATTGTATTGTTTTCCTAATATTAGGTTCCACTAATGTGTGAAAACAGATTTCAGAAGCAATGCACAGTTCTCAATTGTACATTAAAATGTATTTCAGCCATAACTATAAGAGAAAACGGGCAAAATACTTGCCTCATTTTAAAATAAAATAAGAAGCCTATGTTATGTTTGGGTTGTGTTAACAACAAAAAGACCTCATGATAACTACACAGTGGGACGTAAACTGCTCTATGCTAATGATGCCTTGCTCTGGCGACAGGCTGGTGCGAAATGTGCAGCTTTATCAGGCAAGCTTTGCCATAGGCCTGGAGCGGTGTCGGAGGTTGCAAAAGGACTCCCGACAATGCCTTGTGTACCAGCTGTGCTTAGCGTGATAAGATAAATATGCTGTATCGATTGGGTCTGGTAGCATCATAAATAATAACCCTGGTAACTTTAAAGTATCACCATGGGACTAATTATGTGCTATATTTTTTTACAATTTTAATATCATAAATAAAACGTGTATCTTAGTTGTCCAGGAAGATCCTTATTAATTTGATTGTTAATTAACAGTTTAAATATTGTTGTTATGCCTGACTTGGGTGCTGTTTAGAAGATGATCTGGCTGTCCCATTTCTGATTATTTTCTGGTAGTGTGTGATAGACTAAGGTTGGGTGAGAACTTGACCATCATCTCTTCTACAGTGGCATTACTTGCTAGCAGGTTCACTGAAAGCATATTTATACAGAGCAGCACACGCAAAATGCTGGAGGAAGTCAGCAAGTCAGTCAGCATCAATGGAGAGGAGCAAACACTCGACATTTCAGAGTGAGGCTCTTCATCAGGACCCTGCCCGAAATAGCAACCATTTGTTCCTCTCCCTAGATGCTACCTGACCTGTTGAGCGTCTCCAGCATTTTGAGTGTGTTGCTCTGAGTTTACAGCATTTTATACAGAAAGGAGCAGGGGTGAGATCTAACCTTTCCTTACCACTTCACTGGCAGTAATTGGGTGTTCCTCGAAGCTTACAGCACAGAACAAGGCCATTCATGCTATCATGTTCTAGGTGGCTAAATAAGACATTTCCACCCTTAAACCCTTTACAATAAAAGATTTTCCCCTGACTACATTCTAATTCTCTTTTAGTGCTCTCTGATCAGGGAAATCGGGCTCTACTGCTCATAATATGTTGTCCTCCCTTTAAAACAATTTGATCAAATCTTCTGTCAGTCTCCCAAATTCTAAAGAGTGTAACACCAGCCTAGCTAATCCTTCCTTACAACTTATCTTCCCTAGATTCGGAAACACCTCTCTAAATCTTTTGTGATCCCTTTCAAGTGCTATCACATCTGTTTGGGACGTACTCACCAAAAATGTGAGAAGAAGGAAGTGTGTGGGAAAACAGATGGAAAAGTGGGAAGGAAACAATGAAACATTAACTGTTCGTTCATGGATGCTGCCTGACCTACTGAGTTCCTTCAGCATTTTGAGTGTGTTGCTTGTGTGTGGTCAACACCATTAAACCTTTGTAAAGAATAATGACCTGGCTGTACCAATACGGCATTCTGCTCAGGCTTCTCTGGCTCTTCACACTTTATGAGTTCCCCATGACTGCCATAGAGGGCATTGAGAGGAAAACCAACAAGCACCTGCGGAGATGGGAGTTCCCCCAAGTTTCTCTTTGGTGGGCCTCTACATTAGTTCTGAGCAACTGCAGCTTCCCCTGTCATCTGTTGCGGAGGAATTCAAGGTGGCAAAATACAGAGCCTTATTAAGCTTGAGAGATTCCAATGATGTCTTGGTAAAGCAAGCAGGCGTTACAACCAGATCTGGGCACAAGTGGGCAGCCAACGCAGCTGTGGAGGAGGCAATGTGTTCTCTGAAGCTGCGAGATATCATCGGCCACCCCTGCGTCAGGCGGCAAGGCCTCGGCTCAGTTCACTTCCAGAAGTGGGGAAATGCTAGCATAAGGAACAGGTGAGACATGATACAGGCAGAAGTACGGATCCGCGAGGAAGAGAAGCGGATTTGAAAGGCAGTGGAACAAGGGTCCCAGGGGGCCTGGACAAAATGGGATCTGCCTAAGCGCAAGATCTCATGGGCAGAGTTATGGAGACTGGAGTCCTTCCGTATTTCCTTCCTCTTGCGATCCGTGTATGACACCCTTCCTTCACCATTACATCTGTACACATGGGGGATGAGAGAGGACCCGAACTGTAAGCTCTGTGGTCAAAAGGGGACACTGGCTCATATACTGTCCGGGTGTAAAACAGCTCTAACTCAAGGATGTTATAGGTGGCGCCATGATAAGGTGCTTCTGGCTCGTGCTGACACACTAGAGGGGGAGAGATGCAAGAAGAGGACGACTGGCACAGATTTGAGGAAGGCCATCACCTTCATCAAAGAGGGAGCTAGGCCTTTCGTAACCAAACGACCAAAGCCCAATCTACTGCTGACGGCCAGGTCCTGGGAGATGAGGGTTGGTGTGGGAAGGGGGCTGCAGTTCCCGGATGTGGTGCACACAACCCTACGCCCGGACATCGTACTGTGGTCAACTGAAGACAGAAAAATAATTCTGGTTGAGCTGACTGTGCCGTGGGAGGAGGGATGGGAAGAGGCCCACGAAAGAATAGCCTTGAAGTACCAGCCCTTAGTGCAGGAGTGTAAAGACGAGGGATGGCAGGCATGGTTTTTCCCTGTGGAGATTGGCTGCAGAGGTTTCCCAGCCAAATCAGCATGGCGGTTGTTGTCAGATCTGGGCCTGGACGAAAGCAGCAAAAATCAAGCAGCTTGTAGGATGGGGGAAGAGGCAGAACGAGCCTCTTGTTGGATTTGGAAGGGAAGCTGGAAGACAGGAGCAGATGGACAGTGATTTGGCCACTACTGCCGGCCCAACAACTGGAGAGTGTCGTGGATAAGGGTTGAAACACTCTGTGAAGGTTGGGAACCACCTGATGACATCTGCTCCTGGCTGAAGGCTATGGTTAACTTATAAGGTAACTGGAGAATGGACCCTAACAGGTGTATGTAACAAGTGAATGTGAAAGCATCCAGAGGTGTAAGTCCTGAACTTGGATTGCCTGAACCAGGACAAAACTGGATGCCATTGTAATAACTGACACCAGCCATTACTGCTGTACTCGCTGGAATTCAGAAGGATGAGAGGTGATCTTATAGAAGTATATAAAATTATGAAAGGGATAGATAAGATAGAGACTGGAAAGTTCTGGTAGGTGAGACTAGAACTAGGGGACATAACCTCAAAGGAGAGTAAATTTAGGATGGAGATGAGGAGGAACTGCCTTTGCCAAAGAGTGGTGAATCTGTGGAATTCTCTGCCCAATGAAGCAGTGGAGGCTACCTCAGTAAATATATCTAAGACAAGGTTGGATAGTTTTTTTCCATAGTAGGGGAATTAAGGATTATAGGAAAAAGGCAGGTAGGTGGAGATGAGTCCATGGCTAGATCAGCCATGATCTTATTGAATGGAGGAGCAGGCTCGATGGGCCAGATGTCTTCTACTGTTCCTATTTCTTATGTAACATCTGGATTCTTCCTGATATGTGTGAATCTATCCTACAAAGACTTAGGGTTAGGGTTCAGTAAATGACCAAAGCCTCCAAAGAATAATAACGAATACTTAAAGTATGTTTTTTGCTGGACAAGACACCTTAAGTAACTGAATAAACAAAACATATCGTACGATTGGGAATGGGACTTCAGGGTCATCATTGGCCATGGGGAAAGTGTCTCAGCTATAACATGGGCTATATATGCACACATCACATTGTAGAAAGCTGACCTCCTGCTCCCACTTGAGATTTGGGTGGGAAAATAAGAGAGGACACTGTTTAATATGATACTGTTATCACTATTAGGATCATGATGAGCAGTTTGGGGGGGGGGTGCACTATTTCTCGAGATGCAGCAAAAATATAGGTAATGCACTCAGTGGATACTTTATTACATTTCTCCTGTACTTGATAAAGTGGCCACTGAGTGTATGTTCATGCTTTTCTGCTGCTGTAGCCCATCCACTTCAAGGTTTGACGTGTTGTGCGTTCAGAGATCCCCTTGTCTTTGAGTTACTGTCGCCTTCCTGTCAGCTTCTGGCCATTCTCCTCTGACCTCTCTCATTTGCAAGGCATTTTCACCTGTTCTTTGTAAACTTCACAGACTGTTGTGCATGAAAATCCCAGCAGTTTCTGAGCTACTCAAACCACCCCATCTGGCACCAACAATTATTCCAATGCCATAGTCACTGAGTTCACATTTTTTCACCCCATTCTGATGATTGGTCTGAACAACAAATGAATCTCTTGACCAAGTCTGCATGCTTTTATGCTTTGAGTTGCTGCCACATTATTCGGTGATTAGATAGTTGCATTAATAAGTAGGTATACAGGTGTACCTGATAAAGTCGCCACTGTGTGTTGTTACGTACCCCGTAACTGGGTTGCCAAACCAGCAGAAATGGATCACTCAGTTGGAGTCTGGATTACTAGAACTAAGAAAGTTTTATTAAAGAAACAAGCAACACAGTACTCTAATCAAAAGGATAATGAATGCAACAGTTCAGCAATGATAAACATATATGTACATAGAATTAAGATAACAGGATCAATCAAGCTCTATCGTTGTCTAGGGGTAAATGACCAGTTTCAAGGTGACACAAAGTTCAGTTCAATTTAGTTCAGTTCAGTTCGCAGTAATCGCTGCTGTGGCGATGGACGGGGGGGGGGGGGGAAGGAGAGAGAGAGCAAAACGAATGAATATTCAAAAACGGCTTCCACACAGACCTTTGCAGTCAGCTTTCGGGCGAGTCCTTTGTGATGTCATCTGAGGTCACCGGCTGTGCCCCTCCGTTTCCAGATACGATCGTTTCCCTGCGGTGACCTGGCACCCAGGCAAGGGTGGACACACACCAGGTTCCCGCTGATTGTGCCTTTCCACCCTGTACGTCTATGGCTTGTCCCGCGACCAACCATCCAAAACTTCCCACCGACTTGGGAGAGACGCACCGCTTCCAGGGTCTCATTACCTCGGGGTGTCGTGTGTGTCTTGCCTTAGCGAACCTGTCCCTTTTTATCCCCCTGCTGGGGTATCGCCTGTCCATCACTTCAAACAGTTCAGGGTTCAAAGGGGGAGCCGATCTTGACAGCTCTCCTTCCGTTACTCTCTCCCGTCCCTTCATTAACATCTCCAAATGCTGCTCCATTGTTTTCCTTATCTCTCTTTCTCCTGAAGACAGGTGGCAGACCAACTGCTGATCCCACTGGTGCCAGCACAGGACAGCTAACATCTTAATCTATGTGTATTCTCGTCACAGTGTATATGAGCTGGCTTAGTATTTGTATTCAGAATGGCTCTTTCACCTTTCAAGAACAACGTAAGCCTCAACATAATCCGTGGATTGTGTTGGTCGTTGATGCAAAATCACATATTTACTGTCTATTTTGATGTACATGTGACAGAAATCTAAACTAATCTAATCTGAAGCAAGAAATTCTTAGTTGCTTATGGCATATAATTTGCCAGCTTTTCTTTCCTTAATCTCCCAATACAAAGTACTGCAGATATCATACTATAAACATAAAGCAGCTTTAAAGCGTCAAATCCCATACTTGGTTCATATTAGCTGGATCTTAACATTTGGAGGGGATTAGTTCCAGCTGCTGAAATACAGAGTCAAGTGTCTGTTGGAATTAGTCATCCCCGTGAAGTCCCTTGGTGGATACCTGTCACATGATTTGGTGTTGATTTGGATTAGCTGTCATTAAAAATAATAGTGATGTCACTCATTTTCTTTCATGCCCTGCCTTTGCCCTGTCACAGGTATTTCCATTGTATTTTAAAAGCTTAAAGAGGCAATATCTTCCTCCTCTCAAGAACGTGCTGGTTGATGTTAATTTTTCATGGACATTTCCTATCTTCTAACATCACAGCCACAGGGGGAATTTCCTGTTGGCAATATTAGCTCGGTTGCTTACACATATTTCACCAAGAGCTGCTTCGGATTCAGATCCATTTTTAATCACAGGTACATCAAAACATGCGGTGAAATGCATCGTTTCCATTAACAACCAACATAACCTAAGGGTGTGCTGGGGCAGCCTGTAAGTGTCGTCACATATTGTGGTGAGACAAAACAACAGCAAAGCAAGCCCCTTTACTTACGCACATGCACACACCTTTAAGATAAAGCTGTTTTCTTAGTTTCCCCAAAGGGAATAAAAGTAGTTGCAGCCCTGTTTGAAGCACATTACCTCAGCATAGTTCAGGGAGACCTCTCCCAGAATTGTTTTCCTTCTAGTTCAGAACAGATCTAGTAGCTCAAAACTAGATGTCCATGAAGAATTGTGGACCCTTCAGCTGCAGTAGAGTTATATTCTATTATGTCTGTACCCTCATTGCTGCCCAACCCTGTAGAACACTGTGCCAGATGCCTACCTTCACAGAAACTAGTTTGAGCCAGCTTGTTTCTCTGTCTGATACCAGAGAAGCACCTAATATAGCAACAGTTGTTGTACCACGCAACATCCCAACTTTGTAATGGTATTAAAAAACTATCTGATCTCAAGCCGAGCTATTCTGTTGTTGGTCATTGTCAACGATATCAACCCAACAATGTGTAAATTGTACAAGAACATTCTGTACACAAAAAGCAGAACAAGTTCAGTGCAGCTAATTGCGATTGATTAATTTGCTCTCTTCAGCAATCTGAAAGAACATATCATTGACGGTAAAAATGAGGGATTGTAATCATCCATAAGCTACTCATAAATGCACAGTTTAAAGTTGACAGAACCACTGGGCTTCAGGCTTGTTGCATCCTTGATCTAAGCATGTACCAATCAATAATCCAAGGCGGATTGTTTTCCATTTCTCTTCAGGAAACTGGCAGAGGATAACTCTTCTCTGGCTGGTTTTGTGCAAAGAAAGTTGTTGTGATTGTTGGAAGTCAATCATCTCAGCCTTGGAGCATGACTGCAGGAAATCCTTGGGTCAATAACATCAGCTGAAATAATTTTTAACAATGAACTTCCTTCCAGCATAAAGTCAGAGTTTCAAATGTTCAATGGCTGCATAATTTTCCATTTCATTTGCCACTCCTCTGAAAATAAAATGGTCCCTGCCAATTTGTTGTAGGATTGAAGTATTATGGATTTAGGCTTGTAGCATGGATCTTTGTCTCACGTTACAGGGCAAGAGATAGAGGCCTAAGACGAGGAGGAATTTCTTCATTCAGAGGGTGGGAAACTTGCAAGTTTACCACCTTTTGAATGAAGAAATTATTCTACCCAGATGGAATGTGTGGCCTGCTGTATATCAGTGAGACTCGATGTACATTGCAGGACCGCTTCGCCGAGCACCTATGCTCCATCTGCCAGGAAAAGTGGGATCTCCCAGAAGACACCCATTTTAATTCCATTTTCCATTCCCATTTCAATATGTCTACCCGTGGCCTCATCTACTGTCGTGATGAGGCCACACTCAGGTTGCAGGAACAACACCTTGTATTCCGTCTGGGTAGCCTTCAACCTGATGGCATAAGCATCGATTTCTCAAACTTCCAGTAATGGCCCCTGCCACCTTCATCAACCCCCATCCCCTTTCCCCTCTCTCACCTTATCTCCTTGCCTGCCTATCTCTGGTGCTCCCTTCCTCTATTCTTTCCTTCAGGGCCTTCTGTCCTCTTCTATTAGATTCCCCCCTTCTCCAGCCCTGTATTTCTTTCACCAATCAATTTCCCAGCTCTACTTCTCTCCTGTTTTTTCTCCTGTCCTGCTGAAGGGTCTCAGTCCAAAACATCAGCTGTACTCGTTTCCTAAATGCTGCCTGGCCTGCTGAGTTCCCCCAGCATTTTGTGTGTGCCACTTTCCCCTTATAGCCTGTTGTTCCCTTTGCCGAGCCTCCCCCCACCACTCCCATTGTCAACATTCTGGGCAGGGGTCACCATTGACTGAAACTGATCTAGACACGGGAGACTCGTTCTCCCCCTGACTACACAAAAACAACAAGGCACAGAGTGTGAGTATGAAGGTTTGTTCTTCATAGACATGGACAACTGCTGCTCCAACAGCAGTCCATCAGTCAGTTTGAAGAGCACCAAATCCATCATCCTAAACAATCATTCCCTCCACCAGTGGTGCTATCTAGTTCTAGTACGTAATATCTGAGGGATTTGATTTCGTGACATCATCCCCAACGAAACAAAGTATGTGGTCTGTGCCAAAAAGAACAGTTGGTGCATAGGAATTCCTTGACTACCATGAGTTTTTTCAAGTCCTGCTTTATCCTCATTTCATAGTATTTGGTTGTCCTGAACCGTCCATGAACACCACCTCACTATTCCTCTCTTGCAATAACTGTCGTAACTTGTGGTAACTTTTGTATCTTACACTCTACTGCTGCCACAAAAAGACAAATTTCACAACGTGTATTAGTGATAAAAAACCTGATTTCTGATTCTTCATCATAGCTAGGTCTGAACTGTTGAGCTTCCCTCTTAACAGCTCTCTGGATGTACGTTAGCCAGAATAACTGCAGCGGTTCAAGGTGTCTCTCCATATTTTCCCAAGCGTAATTAAAATTGGATAATAAATGTTGCTGCTGCTGGCAATGTTGAAATCCCATTAATATGTATAATAAGAAATGGAGGATTTTCTTTTATCTCAAATTAATCTAATTTGTTTCAAGCTTATTTATTCCTTCAGACTTGTACCTTGCATATAATATCTTCCAGAATTTACATTACTTGCTAAGCACACTTGCAGAAATTGACTCAACTGTCACTGTCGTAATCTAGTTAATAGCACACCAATCCAACTGTGTATTGAAAATCATAAGTTGGATGCTCTGAGCTTAAAAAAAACATTGTTATTAGGGAGAGCATTGGAAAAAGCCTTATTTATATGGGCAGTTTTGCAAATGACAAAATAAACTTGTTAGCACCTTCTCCCTTCATTGTAAAGGAAATCCAGCAGTTATGGGAGTATGAAAGGCAGTTTGTTCATTCTGCATGGTATTGTCTTTGTATAGAATTAATTTGAAATCTCTTGTAGCCTTAAGCCGCTGACCACATTCACAGAAACATTGATCTGTGCTTTTTACTGATGAATTTATTGATTTTTGTTTTTCTATTTTACCACTCCTGTTTATTCATGAGGCACCAAGGCCAAAAATAGATGAATATTGTTCAATTTTCTAATAATATCTCTTATAGATTTAAAATCTTCAGTTATTTTTCTTATTGCCTTTTTTTTTTCTCCGAAGCATGTTGGTGCTTTTATAAACTAGAAAATAATCCGGGAATTGCTTCTGTTTCGTCCCTTTCATGTTTCCTTTCTTAACTTTGATTGATGTTTTCTGTGGGTTAACAGAAATATGTTGTGACTCTTGGTGCATGATTCTAGAGTCATAGAGAAAGCAAAATGGAAACAGGCTCTTTAGTCCAGTAAGTCAGCTCCAACTATCAAATATTTATTTGCACTAATCCTACTTGAATCCCATATTGCTATATTGTCGAGCAATGCATAAATGAACTGGATGTACTCGGTGAGCCAGGCAGTATTTATGGAAGGAAATGGACATTCAAAGTTTTGATTAGATCGTAAATAGCATTTTTAAAGTTCTCCCCAGATTTAACCCCCACCCAGATTCTGCAACTTAGTCACTTGTGGAAACTCACGGTGGCCAGTGAACATATTAATTTGCAAGTCCGTGGGATGTGTAAATTTCTTGTAGACATCACCGGAGACAGGATTGAACCTAGTCTCAGGCGATGTGAGACAGTGGCTCCACCAGCAATGCACGGTGAACTACAGCTGGCCCTCCATATCTGCGGGTTCCGCATCTGCGGATCAAAAATACTGTAAAGGTTTCCCCCACTATCCGAAAGTAGAGCGGAAATGGCTTAATGTGAAGAAGCAATTACCATTAATTTATATGGGTAAAATTTTTGAGCGTTCCCGGACCCAAAAAAATAACCTACCAAATCATTCCAAATAACACATAAAACCTAAGATAACACTAACACGTGGTGAAAGCAGGAATGATATGATAAATACACCGCCTATATAAAGTAGAAATAATGTACGTACAGTACAGCGTAGTTTCACTTACCAGAATTGGGAAGACAGCAAGCACACTGGAAGGTTCATGCATTTTTCTATCATACAGTTCATTGTAAGCACTCAAAACATCCTGCAAACCTGCCCTAAACCTATGTGCCCTTTCAAAATTAAAGTCATACTTTTCTGCAATCATTGCAGCACTGTCAATCGTAGTGAAAATCTCTCGCAGTTCAAAGCTATGGCGTGCGCGCTGCCTCTATAACGGCTCGCTGCAAAACGAACGCTGAACGCTATTTTCGCAGAGGCAGCATCAGCGACCCCAGAAGAGCTACGATGATTGTGTCTGTACTGAACATGTACAGACTTCTTTTGCTTGCCATTATTCCCTAAACAATACAGTATAACAACTATTTACATAGTATTAGGTATTATAAGTAATCTAGAGATGACTTAAAGTATACGGGAGGCTATGCGTAGGTTATATGCAAATACTACGCCATTTTATACAAGGGACTTGAGCATCCGCGAATTTTGGTATCTGCCGGGGGGGGGTGTCCCGGAACCAATCCCCATGGATACGGAGGGCCGACTGTATTCATTTAATGGGGCAGCAAAGTTTAAAGCCATGTCTTGGCGTTGTATTCCTCTAGAGCAGGGGTTCCCAACCTTCCTTAATGGTATTGGTCCATGGCATAAAAAAGGTTGGGAACCACTGCTTTAGAATCTGACATTAACCAAAAAGTGCCATTTATTGTACATATTTCCAAAATGAGCAAGTTTGAGTCAAGATAGTGATAACACAATTGTGGTTAATTTTAGTGTCCCTGGATATTATGGTAACTATACCATAACTGCTCTATATTCATAGACACAAGAGATTCTGCAGATGCTGGGAATCTTGAGCAACATGCACAAATTGCTGGAGGAACTCCGCTAGTCCGGCAGCAAGTCAGTCATGGCTAAGTTCCGTCAATAGTCCTGATGAAGGGTCTCGGCCCGAAATGTCGACTGTTCACTCCCTTCCATTGGTGCTGCCTGACTTGCTGAATTCCTCCATCATTTTGTGTGAATTGTTGTGGTGCTTAATGGTTTGGTGAGAGAGCAGGTGTCTTCTGGAAAGTTAGTGGATTTGATTGAAGTTGGTCATTGCTTCAGCTTGTCTTCACTAAGGGCACAGAACGCATGAGCAAGTGACAGCCCACAGTGAAAAACAACTCGCAGTGGTAGATGTTTCTTATCTTTGGTGTGATGTGTGCATTTCCAACTCCTGTGTAAAAGTAAACAAGGTGGGAAGTGGCTAGAGTCTCCCAGGTAGCTGGACGTTATAAAACCTTTGATTTCATCCATCGCACTGCAGTTGGACTGAGTATTCCATGTAGACATTGGGGTGATGGGTTTGGTAAGATGGTGGGAGATGATTATGTGGGTATAAATCAGCGGTACCCAATTTTCTTTATGCCATGGACTTCTACCATTAACCAAGGGGTCTATAGATCCCCAAATTGGGAACCCCTGGTGTAAATGGAAGTGCAGCATAGAAGCTAAAACTGTGTTCCTGATCACTGTCAAATAAATCCTTATGGATGTGGCCAGCGGTGGTAAGCAATGGTGAAAGTTGCTTTGACATATACTACTACGTTTAGTTCGATGAGGTACTGAATGCCAGGCAGTGGGTGTGGAATCACACAAGTTTCAGGTTATGTCTGACAGACTCTGAGATGATTTATGTCCTCATCGGGGGGAAAAAGGTAGTTTTGCTATTAGCCTTTAAATGGCACCGTATCCGCACCGATCTCAAACCACGTCACTGAATCCTTGCTATGAGTTAGCTGAGCAGATGGCAATTAACTGTTCCTGCATACCTGCTGTGGAATACGCCAGACAGACCATCTTACTCCGCCTGACCAAATGGATTCACAGAAGTTCAGAAAATGTTGCCAATACCCAGAGCTCCATTTTCTGTATCTTGTCTCTGATTCTGAATGCAGATTGACACTTTGTTATTGCTGATCCCTCTTTTAGGATGTTAAACTTAAGGCATTTCTGGTCTTTCAGAAGTGTACAGACATCCTAAGCAACGCATACAAAATGCTGGAGGAACTCAGCAGCTCAGGCAGCATCTATGGAAATGAATAAGCAGTCGACATTTTGGGCTGAGACGCTTCTTCAGAAATGGAAGGGAAGGGGGGAAGATGCTAGAATAAAAAGTGGTGGGGGGGAGGGGTAGGAGGCTGACTAGAAGATGAAGTCAGTTGGGTAGGAAAGGTAAAGGGCTGGAGAGGAAAGGAATCTGATAGGAGAGTGGACCATAGGAGAAAAGGAAACAAGAGGGGACCCGGGGAAAGTGATAGGCAGGCGAGAGGAGGTAAGAGACCAGAATGGACATCCTAGCAGGGTTTCAAATATTGGCGTTTTCCTTGTCTTTATTTGCAAAAGTGACCCCTCAGTGTTTGGGAAAAAAAATATTGGTCATTATCTTCATGCTGTTTGTGGAAATTTGTGCTACTTTTCCCTACATGACATCAGTAAACAAACTTCAAAAGTCGTTAACAATTATATGTAGGGTTCTGAAAACTTTGTATGATTTTATAACCACTATGAGATGATGTGACTACACTTGAACGAAATATATCAATATATAGGTGCTGAAGTTCTTGTTTGTGCAATAGTATTTGATATTTCCACCCTAAGTAAAAGATTTTGATTATCTCCCATATCTACACCTCTCATGAATTTATATACTTTTACTTTGGGTCTCTCTTCAGCTTCTGATAATCAAGAAAAAAACAGTGCAAGTTTGTTCAACCTTTCTTTCTAGGTAATACTATTCAATCTAGGCAACATCCCAAATTTAAGTCCTCATTCAATCTTTCCACCTTTCTGCTATTTCCCACTCACTGTTGTATTTGATATTGTATTTTAGCGTGTATTATACTGTTACTCTGTGGGCTTCAGGCAGCAAAGATACTTCAATTAATCCTGGTGCATGTGACAGCAAGCAAACTTAATCATAGTCATAGTCATAGTCGTAGTCATAGTCATACTTTATTGATCCCGGGGGAAATTGGTTTTCGTTACAGTTGCATCATAAATAATAAATAGTAATAGAAACATAAATAGTTAAATAGTAATATGTAAATTATGCCAGTAAATCATGAAATAAGTCCAGGACAGCCTATCGGCTCAGGGTGTCTGACCCTCCAAGGGAGGAGTTGTAAAGTTTGATGGCCACAGGCAGGAATGACTTCCTATGACGCTCAGTGCTGCATCTCGGTGGAATGAGTCTCTGGCTGAATGTACTCCTGTGCCCACCCAGTACATTATGTAGTGGATGGGAGACATTGACCAAGATGGCATGCAACTTAGACAGCATCCTCTTTTCAGACACCACCGTGAGAGAGTCCAGTTCCATCCCCACAGCATCACTGGCCTTACGAATGAGTTTGTTGATTCTTTTGGTGTCTGCTACCCTCAGTCTGCTGCCCCAGCACACAACAGCAACCATGATAGCACTGGCCACCAAAGACTCGTAGAACATCCTCAGCATCGTCTGGCAGATGTTAAAGGACCTCAGTCTCCTCAGGAAATAGAGGCGGCTCTGACCCTTCTTGTAGACAGCCTCAGTGTTTTTTCACCAGGCCAGTTTATTGTCAATTCGTATCCCCAGGTATTTGTAATCCTCCACCATGTCCACACTGACCCCCTGGATGGAAACAGGGGTCACCGGTACCTTAGCTCTCCTCAGGTCTACCACCAGCTCCTTAGTCTTTTTCACATTAAGTTGCAGATAATTCTGTTCACACCATGTGACAAAGTTTCCTACCGTAGCCCTGTACTCAGCCTCATCTCCCTTGCTGATGCATCCAACTATGGCAGAGTCATCCAAAAACTTCTGAAGATGACAAGACTCTGTGCAGTAGTTGAAGTCCGAGGTGTAAATGGTGAAGAGAAAGGGAGACAAGACAGTCCCTTGTGGAGCCCCAGTGCTGCTGATCACTCTGTCGGACACACAGTGTTGCAAGCACACGTACTGTGGTCTGCCAGTCAGGTAATCAAGAATCCATGACACCAGGGAAGCATCCACCTGCATCGCTGTCAGCTTCTCCCCCAGCAGAGCAGGGTGGATGGTGTTGAACGCACTGGAGAAGTAAAAAACATGACCCTCACAGTGCTCGCTGGCTTGTCCAGGTGGGCGTAGACACGGTTCAGCAGGAAGACGATGGCATCCTCAACTCCTAGTTGGGGCTGGTAGGCGAACTGGAGGGGATCTTAAGTGTGGCCTGACCATAGGCCGGAGCAGCTCCAGAACAAGTCTCTCCAGGATCTTCATGATGTGGGAGGTCAATGCCACCGGTCTGTAGTCATTGAGGCCGCTGGAGCGCGGCATCTTCGGCACAGGGACCCTCTGGAGCCTCAGGCTCATGTTGAATACATGGCGAAGTACTCCACATAGCTGAGGGGCACAGGCTTTGAGCACCCTGGTACTGACACCATCTGGTCCTGCAGCCTTGCTTGGGTTGAGATGTTTCAGCTGTCTTCACACCTGTTCAGCTGTGAAGCCCACCGTGGTGGTTTCGTGTGGTGAAGAGGTATAGTCATAAGAGCAGGGTGGGGGACTGTAGGAGGGGAGAGTGGAATATGTGTTGGTTGGGGGCCGACAGCAGATGGCTCATGTGTGGGATGGGCCATCCTCTCCAAATCTTTCGCATTCTTCCTGTAATGTGGCGACCAGAACTACCTATAGTGCAGCAGTAACTTCACTTTAAGAAAGTATTGGTTGCAAATTGCTCTGAAATATCCTTGGATCAGGAAAAGGGGCAATAAGGAGCACCAACAAAGTCTTATTTATTTTAGTAAATGGGTGAGGAGGGTGGCACGTTGGGTAGTGTAATGGATAGCACGTTGCTTTATAGTGCCATTGATCACCAATCTGGGTTCAATTCCAATTGCTGTCTGTAAAGGGTCTGTACGTTTTTCTCCGTGGCTACATGGGTTTCCTCCAGATACTCTGGTTTCCTCCCACATTCCAAAATGTATAGGTTAGGATTCGTATATTGTGGGAATTACTATGTTGGCGCCTGAAGTGTAGTGACATTGGCGGCAGCCAAGCTCAATCCTCACTGATTTGATGCAAGTAACACATTTCACTGTATGTTTGACAAATTACACTGATATTTTTAAATCTCTTAATCTTGAAATTAATATTCTTTTCCATTTCTGATTAAGTGTAAGTTCAAAAACATTAGGAAAAATGGATAATATCAGCAGTTTGCACAGGAACAGAGCTAACAGTGAGTGAATATTGCATTGACATTTAAATTGTATACTGTACTCTGCAGAATTTCTAACAATGTTTAAAAATTTTCAAAGTCACATTTAGGAATTTCAATTCATATGCAAATTCTGATAATACTGACAACTCAGGAAATACTAAGACTGGCATTTGCAAATACTCACAGCTAATTTAACCAGGAGTTAAAACTAGTGGCAGTATTCATGCAAAGGTGTGAATTTTCTATCCTCGTTTAGTTGGGGAGAACAGTGATTGGTGATGGTAATGTCAGAGTTGTGATCCAGATATTTCTTTTCCCACTTTTGCACCGCCACAGTTTAACGCTGAATAATTGCCACATCGTGACTTTTTGTCCTCTGCATTTGAATGATAAAAGGTTTGTAGAGTTGGGTCAGCAGGGAAGAGAGGAGACTTGTCCGGAGATCGGGGCTGAAAACAAAGTGGCCCAGTGTGGTTTTAGCTGGGAAGTTGTTCATTGTGGTTTAAAGGAATGTTCTGCTTTAGAAAGAAAGTGCACCCTTCTCCAGTGTCTGGATGAATATTGGTTTTGGCAGAATTGGAGTGGCGAAGCCATGTTGCTAACAGCTTTGGAAGCTACCTCATTTACATTTCATGAATGCAGCTGACAGCAGACTTGCCACTGGTTGATTTTCTTGATGTAACTGAGCCAACCTATCTGTAATGAACAGCAATATTCTCTCAAGGACAACATCTCAGAATAGGGTATATTATCACTAACATTTCAATAAACTATAGGTGCAGGCATAGGCCATTCAGCCCTTTGAGCCAGCACCACCATTCTCTGTGATCATGGCTGATCATCCACAATCAGTACCCTTTTCCTGCCTTCTCCCCATATCCCTTCACTCCGCTATCTTTAAGAGTTCTATCTAACTCTTTCTTGAAAGAATCCAGAGAATTGGCCTCCACTGCCTTCTGAGGCAGAGCATTCCACAGAACCACAACCCTCTGTGTGAAAAAGTTTTTCCTCAACTCCATTCTAAATTGCCCACCCCTTATTGTAAACTGTGGCCTCTGGTTCTGGACAAATTTGAAATTTCACGAAATTTGTAGTCTTATGACAGAGGTACACTGCAATATGTAAACTATACTATAAATTGTAATAAAACAGATATTAAAAATAAATAACTTATATGAAAATGGTGAGGTAGTGTTCAATGGTTCATTGTCCATTCAGAAAGCTGATGGCGGAGGGGAAGAAGCTGTTTCTAAAATGTTGAGTGTGTGTTTTCAGGCTCCTGTACCTCCTCTCTGATTGTAGTAATGAGGGCAGGGAGAATTATTGCTAACTATTGCAGTGGTGTAGGCTTATGTGAGAAGAGGGCATGTTCTGGGTGGTGGGACTCCATGAAGGATGTCTATGTTGCCTATTCCTAGAAGGTGAGTCTTGCGTGGGCAGCCAGCAATCAGCCGAAATTCGCCAGATTTACTGGGACTGGAACCAACAAGAACACCAGCCCAAATAAGTCCTGTTCCAGACACAAACTCAAGAGATTCTGCAGATGCTGGAAGTCTAGAGCAAAATGCTTACGGAACTCAGCATGTCAGGTTTTACCTATGGAAGGGAATAAACGGTTGTTGTTTTGGACCAAGATTAATGAAGTGGTCTCAGGCCAAAATGCTGGCTGCTTATTCCCCTTCATAGACGTTGCCTGATTTGCTGAGTTTCTCGAGCATTTGTGTGTATTGTTCAAGACACAGTTCCGTTTCTGATTCCAAACTGTCAGTCTACCTGTGCTCCCATAACTTAAGAAATGCCAATTCTAGGCCATTTGGCCTCTGATGCCTGCTCTGACATTCTATAAATTGAAGGCAGGTCCTTTTGCATCCCAATACCAATTTTCCTTTGATCCCCTCCATGTCTTAAACTCCGTTTTAGTTACAAATGTACCCAACAGCTGAGTGTCCACAGCCTCTGAGGTGGAGAATTGCATAAAAGAAGTTTCTCTTCAACTCGACTCTAAATATGTGACCTTTTGTACTGCCAAAATACCTAGAATACCTAAGACTTTTGCACAATACTGTAGAAATTTTGTGTATTGCACTGCGCTGCTGCTGCTGCTGCAAAAAAAATTCATGACGTGTGAGTGATGATAAACCTGATTCTGATGTGGGTCTCTGACTGGGAAGGGGGCAGGGAGAGGGGAATCATGGTTAGGAAAAGAGGAAGGGAGAGGGGAGGGAGCGGGAAGCACCAGGGAGACATTCTGTAACCAATTGTTTGGAATGAAATGACCTTGTGTGATGTCTCAGGGCTGGGTGTGTGCGCACCCGCACCACCCCCACCCCCTGGCCTTGGCACTCCTGTGCCACATGTTCCACACCCCTCCCACGATGCTCCACCCTCACCATTCCCATCATCCTTTGCTCCTACCAGAGTTACAAACTTGCTTTCTGCTCAACGTTGACAAATACAGGACTTTTGCACAGTCCTGTTAGTCCACCTCTAGAATAGAAATCTCTCTCAGGGTCTTGCACATCTTGCTCACATTGCACGTTCTTCACCCTTCTGCACCTCAGTGCATCTTCAGTTGCAAATGTACATGTGCCCCTGTTGCGCAATTTACTCACGTGCTCTCTTTCCTGGACTTCTATTTGTAAATGTTAGCAGAACTCTGCAGTTCCTTTCATGTCCTGCACACACTTGCCCTTGCCTACCTGTAGATGTCCTCTAATGTCCCAAATACAAATGGGCTATCATGTTAAAATTCACCCCATGATCCCTCTGGTCTTGAACTATCTCTGATAGTATTCTAAACAAACACCACTAACTCAGTCACTCTATGAAACGCTTCAGTAGTCATTGTAACTTCTGACCCTGTTATAATATTGGATGGACTGCTGTTTTACTTACTGAATTCAAAGCACAAAGTACATTCACTATCAAAGCATGTATATAGTTTACAAACTTGAGATTCTTCATTTCATAGGTAGCCACAACACAAAGAAACAGAATAGAACACGTTTAAAGAAAAAGCTCAAACAGCATAACCATCAAACACCATCAACTATTCTTTTTTTTAAAAAAAGAACAAACTGTGCAAACAATAAGAAGTAAATAAATAACATTAACCGCAAGAGTCGCTGAAAATCACGGAGCTAGCTGAAGTGAGTGAAGCCGATCCAGGAGCCCGATGGCTGTAGATCATAGCCATGGAATCAGTTCCGCGCTGTGCTGATGGTCTCAGGCCGCAGCTGCGGAGTCAGTTCATTGCTGAAGCGCCTTGATCAAATCACACAAAAAAAAAGTAAACGAAAACACAAGGAGCATGAGGCGCAGAGTCCCAGAAAGTGAGTCCACAGCCACAGAGTGCATTCAGTGCTGCAGTGAGTGAAGCCCGTCCGGTAGCCTGATGGATGCAGAGCAATAGCTGCTCCTGAACCAGCAGTATGAGACCCAAGACTCCTGCACCTTCTGCCCGCCAGCAATAGTGAAAAGAGGCTGTTCAAGCGCAGGCAGATGGCGGGGTATTGGATGATTCCCTGACTTTGGTGTTCATTCTCTCCTTTCCTCTTTGGCCTTTAGCCCTTGCCACATCTTCACCTTCAACAAATAGAACACTGCTGAAGAAACTCAGCGAGTCAGGCAGCATCCAAAGGAGAAACGGACAGATGACATTTTGTGTCCCATACAGCATCAGGAATGGACCTGAAACAGTAGTTGTCCGTTTTCCCCGACAGATACTACCAGAGTGGTAGAGATGCTGTGGCAGTTTGTTTTCTGCTTTTGTTGCCAGCACATACAGTCTCTTGTGTCTCCTTCGCCTTTCTCTTCTTTTGTATACATGCATTGGTCACTTTATTAGGTGCTTCTGTACCTACTAAAAGTGGCCACTGAGTGTATGTTTGTGGTCTTCTGCTGCCGTTGTCCACTTTAAGGTTCGATGTTTTGTGTGTTCAGAGATGCTCTTCTGCATAACAATGTTGTAAGGCATGGTTATTAATTGAGTTAGTGTGCCTTCCTCTCAGCCTGAACTAGTCTGGCCATTCTCTCATTAACAAGGCATTTTCGCCTACAGAACTGCTGGTCACCGGATACTTTTAGTTTTTTTTTTGCACCATTCTCTTTCAACTCTAGGGCAGGAGTTCCCAATCTGGGGCCCCTGGCCCCCTCAGTTAATGGTAGGGGCCCATGGCATGAAAAAAGGTTGGGAGCCCCTGCTCTGGAGACTATTATGCATGAAAGTCCCAGGAGGTCAGCAGTCTCTGAGAAACTCAAATCACCCTGTCTGGCACCAACAATCAGGTTCACCTAATAAAGTGGCCTCTGAGTGCATATCAAAGCCTGCTTGTAATCCCTTCAGCTTGAATATCCTTTACCTAGTTGTGTTTTGCAACTAATGTAAATAAATTTTAATATATTTGTTTAAGGTTTTTTTTATCATTGATGGTGGATCTGAGAAATGATCTACAAAATTTCCACTCTATTTAACTGACTATAAATTTGATCAGCATCACCTTGAGTTCAAATTTCAATACTCTATTGTCATCTTTCAGTACATGAGTGTAAAGGTGAACAAAATGATTGTTACTCCCTCTCTGATGCAGAATAAATGAAACACATCAGCGTAAAGAACACAATAAAAGAAAGAGAAAACACATTAAGTATAAATATCAAAGCAATTCTGTGGAACACAATATAGAATTAACTGTTACATACATAGAATGATTGTATGTCCATAAAGTGACCCAAGGTGATGTGTATGTAGTGGTGGTGAAGATGGGGTCTCAGTGCTTGCAGGCATATGATATGTTATAAAATGGTTTCCTTGGGGGGAAAATTTTTCCTGACAAATTTATTGGAATTCTTTGAGCACATAACAAGCAGGATAGACGAAGGAGAATCAGCGGATGTGTACTTGGATTTTCTGAAGTTCTTTAGCAAGGTGCTGCTACAGTAAAGAGACTAGCATGGATAGAGGATTGGCTGGCTGGCGGGAGGCAAAGAGTGGGAATAAAAGGAGTCTTTTATGGTTGGCTATTGGTGACTAGTAGTATACTTCAGGTATTGGCGTTGCGACTGCTTTTTAAGTTATTTGCCAGTGATTTGGATGACAGAATTGACGGTTATGTGGCCAAATTTGTGGACAATACAAAGATAGGTGGAGGGGTAGGTAGTGCTGAGGATGTAGGGACATTGTGGAAAGACAGATTAAGAGAATGGGACAAGCAGTAGCAGAGGGAATATGGTGTTCGGAAGTGTATGGTCATGCACTTTGGTAGAAGGAACAAAAGTGTAAACTATTTGCTGAACGGGCAAGAAATTCAAAAATTTGAGATGCAAAAGGGACTTGCAGATTGAGTCGGTGGTGAGGAAAGCAAATGCACAGTTAGCATTAATTTGGGGAGGACTATAGTATGAAAGCAAGGATTTAATGCTGAGGCTTTCTAAGTCACTGGTGAGGCCTCACTTGGAGTATTATGAGCAGTTTTGGGCCCCTTTATTTAAGGAAGGATGTGCTGACATTGGAGAGGGCTCACAGGAATGATGCCAGGAATGAAAGGTTTGTCATATGAAGAGCATTTGATGGCTCTGGGCCAATACTCAGTCGAATTTTGAAGAAAAAGTGGAGATTTCACTGAAACCTATTGAATATTGAAAGACTTAAATAGAGTGGATGTGGAGAGGATGTTTCCGATGGTAGGGGAGTCTAAGACCAGAGGGCTCAACCTCAGAACTGAGGGACATCTATCTAGAATGGACATCAGGAATTTCTTTAGTCAGAGTGTGGTGAATCTATGAAATCATTGCCACAGGCTGCTGTGGAGGCCAGATGAATGGGTGTATTTAAGGTAGAGATTGATGGGTTCTTGATTATTTAGGGTATCAAAGGTTGTCAGGAGATAGCAGAAAAATCGGGTTGAGAGGGCAAATGGGCCAGCCATGTTAAAATGGCAGAGCAGACTTGATGGGCCAAATGGCCTAATTCTGCTCCTATCTCTTATGGTCTAAAACGTAGAGCTTAGGCCAATGATATTTGGGGATTACATCCAGAGTTTGGAATTTGAGAATTCTTTTCTTTTTGGGGGGTTGTTTTGGCATAAAAACCAAGGCCTGCATTTCTTGCCTATTCATAATCACTCCTGAGAAAACAGAAGTGAGCCAGATTTTGAATTGGTGGATTTCTTCTCCTAAGGTTGCCTCCACAATGTAGGGAGTTCTAGAATGAAGGAGCAGGTGATATATTTCTAGTCTGAGATTGTGTGTGACTTAGAGGGGAGATTTCAGGATGTGATGTTTCCTTTACTTCTAATCCTTTCTTTTCCTGTGGTAGGCATCACAGGCATGGGAATTGCTGTCAGAACAGCAGTGGTGAATAACTACATTACATTTTGCTGATGGTACACCTTGTGGGCACAAGATATGCTGGTACTATGAATATACACTTGGGTACAGAAGTGGAGCTCAGTGTAGTCTTCTGTTGCTGAAGCCCATCCATTTCAAGTTTGATATGATGTGCATTCAGAGATGCTCTTCTACACAGTGCCATTGTAACACATGGTCCTTTGAGTTATTGTCGCCGCCTTGTCAGCTTGAAGCAAACTGGCCATCCCCCTCCAACTTCTCTCAATAATAAGAAGTTTTTGCCCACAGAACTCCCACTCACTGTATATTTATTTATTTGTTTTTTTGTGCACCATTCCCTGTAAACTCTAGTGCCATAAAATCCCAGGAGATTATCAGTTTCTGAGTTACTCAAACTACCCTGCCTGGCACCACCAATCATTCCATGGTCAAAGTCACTTAAATCTCATTTCTTCCCCATTCTGATGTTTGATCTGAATGGCAACTGAACCTTTTGACCTTGTCTACATGCTTTTATGCATTGAGTTGCTGCCACATAATTGGCTGATCAGATATTTGCTTTACGAGCAGGTGTGCCTAATAATGTGGCCAGTGAGTGTATACTTGGATGGATGGATACTTATCAAGCTGAATGATACGTTGTGAACTGTGGTGAGCTGCTTGAATGCTGCTGATGCTGCAGTTATCCAAGCTTGTGGAGAATACTCCGTCTGTTCCTGACTTTTGCTTTGTAGATGATGGAACTCAAAAGGTGGAGGCCTCACTACAGGATTTCCTACGCCTGACCTGGTCTTGTAGGTATATTGTTAGTGACTGGTCCAACCTAAAACAATGATCCTCTGGTGAGATTCCAAACTTCATAATCTGTCAAAACTTTTATTGGGTGATTGGTAGCGCATGCTTTCTGATGTAACCATACTGTAGTGAAGCGAGACCACGGTTTGGTGACGCTGCTCACTTTGCTGGATTTTACATTGTACAGATAGAAGCTTGAAAATGGAGTAGTTGGGCTCTATAACTTGGAAAGGTGGGTTGCATCATGAAGTACTGACAGCAGGTTTCTGCAGTGGAAATATTTATGGCAGGTTGCTGGGGGAAATCACCAAAATCCAGTCTATATTGGTCATTAGGGACTGTAATGGCCTTCGGTTAAAATTTCTGATTTTTGTCTCCAATTTCTACAGGCGAGATTGTATAAACTGGTTTGGGAGTGTCTCTGTGAAAGAAAGAAACACCACTTTGTAAAAGAATGAGAAGGGGGAGATCTCATGGGTAAAATTACCTCCTGGTAGAGTAAATCTCAAAGGATGAAACATTCCCATGTTGATTTTCACTCAAAATAAATTTGCATTATTGACCTTTTTTTTTGCAACAATATAATTTTAATGCTTAGCACTATCGCTGCTACAAAGCAGCAAATTCCATGAGCTATGTCAATGATTCTGAAATAATGAAGCTCATTTGTGGCTAGCGATAGAGCTCCTTAGCCTTCAGTGGACTAAAGAGAGGAGAAAATTGGCTAGTGAAGTTGTTCTTCAGAATTGCTTAGTGGTTTCAGTTGTAATCCATAGCGACAATCATAATAGTGGAGCTTTGTTGGGTGGTTAAAATTGTCTATTGTATATAGTATTTTCATACTCCGCTTCAGTTTACAAATGGCAAGCTACTTGACTGAGGGAGCTCAGCAAAGGTCAATGAGTTAAGGAATAGGATGGTATGGAGGCTCCAGTGCACAGGATCGGGGAAAAAAATGTTGCAGAGAGTTGGAGACTCAGTCAGCTCCACGCGGGCACCAGCCTCCCCACTGTCGAGGACGTCTTCAGACCGTGGTGCCTCTAGAAGGTGGTGGCCATCATTAAGGATCCTCACAATCCAGAACGTACCATCTTCTCATTACCACCAACAGGGAGGAGGTACAGGACCTTGGAGATGCACACTCAACAGTTTAGGAACAGCTTCTTCCCCCTCTGCTATGAGATTTTTGAATGGCCTATGAACACTATCTCACTAGTTTGCTCTTTTTTGTACTTTTTTTAAATGCAGTATACTTATTGTAACTTGTCATAATTTTTAAATGTGTGGCACTGTACTGTTGCTACAAAACAGCAAATGAACAGCATTATTCAGTGATGACAAACCTAATTCTGGTTGTGATTTTTGAATAGGGAAAAGTTAAACTCCCACTGATGCTCTGCCTAAAGGGATGATGGAATGTCATTCAACAGAAACTTTCAAGATTGAAGTTTCTGTTTATAGTTACTATTCTATAGATTTCTCTAGTGTGCCCGCAAGAAAATGCATCCCATGGTTATATATCATGACACGTATGTACTTTGATAATAAAATCTACTTTGAAATGCTTAAATATGAATTTACAGAATTGAGTGAATGTGCAGGGCTGTTAAGACTAATGGGGTAGCTCTTCCAAAGACCCTGCAAAGGTGTGATTGGCCTCATTCTAATGTCTATGTTCCAGCAAAAAAAGCAACAACATGCAATGCGAGAAACATCTAATCATTCCTCAGAATTGCAACATTAGCTGTTTTCATAGACGCTGCCTGACTGGCTGAGTATTTCCAGCACTTTCTGATTTGATTCCAAAAATGTTATTTGCTGCTTCGTTGATTCCTAAAATTGACAAAGTTTTATGTATGTGTTTAAAGAGAAATTAAAAATTGAATTTTTAAGAGTTGAATTTATTTCATCAGCCCCTTGCTGTGATGGTGACAGCTAGTTTTCTCAGTGACAACTAGTCTCTCTTAGTCCAGTGGTTGAAGAAGGAAACAATACAGCCAGTGTGATTGTCCTGGTTGCTCTACAACAAGGAGCAACAAAGTGATTCTTCCCCAGAGGAGGCCTTTTATTGAGGGAAGTTTTCTGAATCTAATTTGTGCAAATGTCTGTTTTGCCGCTCTGTCATGACATTTCAAAGCAATTATCCAAAGTCTGCGAGTGAATGAAAATGGGTCATTGATATGCAGCAGCTTTTGAAACAAAAATGTGAAAGAATAAGGAGAGGAAACTCTGGCCTGAAATTCAACTGCTTGCTTTGTTCTAGAAATGTTTTAAGTTCTTTACAATCATGGGGGTCAGGCCTAAGTTGCCAGAAAATTGGTAAGCATCTGCTATGCAAAGCATAGATAAATTGTGACCTATTGGCTGGTTGCTAAGCATTGCATAAAAGCATTAAGGAAAGAAATCCCAAATGCAGTAACGAAAAGTTTATAAACTTGCTATATAAAGTGTTACTGAAACAGTAGTACTTGGATGTGTTGTCATCTAGGTCATGAAATTGTTTTATAATTTGTCAAGATCTCAGTCCCAAGAATCATACCTAACTTCAAAATTTCTGGCAAATATGATGCTTTTTTTTGTGGCATCCTCTCAGTGAAGGTTTAAGACTCATGATTCCTAAAATGCGTTAAACAGTAATGAGCAGAAAACTGTCACATTTATGTATCCCCATCCCCCATCCCTCTCCCACCCTATTATAGTATTCCGTTACATAAGAATTGGATCTTTACAACAAAGACCTTTTCTCTGCTAACTCCCAGTTGTGGAGCTGGCTGACAAAGTCAGGTAGTATGATCACGAGCGATGTGGCCAGAGAATTTAAAGAAAGCAATATCCAAACCTGCATTGAATAACATTTAACACTACACTTGTCTGGAAGATAATGCTGCAAACGCATCCATGCATGTGCAAGATCTGTAAACACTCTGTCATCAAAATTTTTTTTAATTCAGACCTATTTTTTGATCAAATTAATTTGCATAGAGTACAAAACTTTTGCACAAAACTCACCTTGTTCTGAGATTTTGGAATGAGAATTTTTAGCTGATCTAATTACCACTGTTAGATGGTTTCTTATCTCAGTAGCAAATCTGTAGACAATTGGGGTAGAATAAAAATGCTTGTGAGGTTTAGGTGTATCTGTGGGGTCACCTTGTTCACAAATAAAGACAGAAAATTGGACTGGTTAGATTGCGGATCTGTGGGGAAAAATAAACCCTGTGATTAAGTCTTGAGAATTTAAAAGCAAGAAAGCATGGTATTTTACCACAGAACTAGCAGGAATTCGGCAATGTAAATGGAGTCTATTGAATCTAATGGTACTGATCTGGGGTGGGTCATCATTTAGCGATAGAAACGGAGATTGTTGACGTGTAATTTGGATTCTGGATGCAAAATCAGCGTTAAAATCTGATAAGTGAACTGGATCGTCTGAGTGATTCTGGCAACTTTTCTTTGAGTTTGCTGCCAACAGCACTAATCTTCTATTTGGGCGCCAGTGGTATGAGCACTACTGAGGCCCGCCACTTGCTGGGTTTGACAATAGATGTTGCATCCTCGCTAGCTCTGCCAGTCGATATGCAAGCCAGGGCTCTTTGATATGGAGAGCAAGCTATTGCTCATGCAGCAGGCTGATCTCTCCATGTAGCTGATGAAGACGAAGGGATGGCAGAGGTGCATATAATTTGGCACCAGCGGCATTGCAGGAGTTCCCAGTCAGCTGTGAGCTCAACTTTAGAGTCTCCTTAGAACTGTGCCTTAGAGACTCCAACTCCAGATTTTCCCTTGGGATTTACTCCCAAAGTTGTCTCCATAAGTGGGTTTATCCGCAAAGCAGTGGAGGTTTGAGATCAGAATTTTCCTCCTTCTAGCTGAGCTTCCAACCACAGCTGACAAGCAACTGGTTTTAAAAGTCCAGTAATCCACCTTTGCCCCTTCTCCGGTCAGTAAAAACAGTTCCATCAGGCTTAGTAACTAAGCCAGCTGTGAAGGCTAGGAGCTGGACTTGGTTGTCAGAGTCTATTTGAAACACACACCCTTTCCCTTGGGATGATTTAATAGGTAGTGGGAACCTTTCCCTACCACGCGAACCCCCTACCCTGGTTATGACAAGCTTAAGGAGCCAAACACTACTAAATTCCAAATAAATGCAGCTTACGTTGGCATGTGTCAGAACTAATATAATAAGCACAAGAAATTCAGAAGATGCTGGAAATCCAAAGCAAAACACACAAAATACTGGAGGAACTCAGCAGGTCAGTCAGCATCCATGAAAATGAACGAACAGTCAATGTTTCGGGCAGAGGCCCTTCTTCAAGACTGGAAAGGAAGGGGGAAGATGCCAGAATAAAAAAAAGTGGGGGGTGGGGGAGGAGGCTAGCAGGAAGGTGATAGGTGAAGCCAAGTGGGTAGGAAAAGTGAAGGACTGGTGAGGAAGGAATCTGATAGTGGAGGAAAGCAGACCTCAGGAGAAAGGGGAGGAGGAGGGAACCCAGTGGGAGGTGATAGGCAGGTGATAAGAGGACAGAATGGGGAATGAAAGAACAGGGGAGGGGATGGAAATGCTTTTTTTTACTGGAAGGAGAAATTGATATTAATGTCATCAGGTTACGCTTCTCAGAAGGAATAAACAGTAAGGTGTCATTTTGAGGGTGGCCTCTTCGTGGCACAAGATGAGGTAATTGACTGACGTGTCGGAATGGAAATGGGAATTAAAATATTTGGCCACCGGGAGGTTCCGCTTTTGGTGGATGGAGCGGAGGTGCTTGATGAGGTAGTCCCCCACTTTACAACGGCTCTCACTGATGTACAGGAGGCCTCACCAGGAGCACCTGATACAATAGATGTCTCCAGCAGATTCGCAAGTGTTGCCTCACCTTGAAGGACTGATTGGGAGTCCTGAATGGAGTGAAGGAGGTGGTGAATGGGTAAGTGTAGCACTTTGGCCACTTGCAGGAATAAGTGCCAGAAGGGTAATTAGTGGGGAGGGATAAATGGACAAGGGAATCACAGTGGGAGCGATTCCTGAGGAAAGCGGAGAGTGGGGGATTTAATGTTGTTTTAATATAACAAAATATAGATAAAGACGTCTCCCTTTTTTCCTCCCTTAACTGCACAAGTCAATATCAAAGTGTTTATTCCCAATGCAAAATAGACCTATTCTTGCCACTTTTAACTACGGCTGGATTTTTTGATCCTGCTTCTGCCTGACATTAGATGGAGCACAGTTTCAGGTGAGAATGCAAATGGGTGAATGTGCTGTTCTGAATTCAGCACAGAAAGTGCTTTTTGCTTTTAGAATTGTGGTAGGTTTTTTTCATTTACATCGTTATGGCAACTACTCTATATGATAATTGTGACTTGTGACTTGTCTAGGTATACCCTTGTCCTTCTTCCTCATCCTCCTCCCAGCAGAGTTGAATAGCAATTCCCATTATACAGGATTGTCATTTCCACGAGCGCCCACTGAGATATTTCATTTGTAGCTGAAATGAACTATTTTCTGCAATATTGTCCCATTTCTTAGGTAGCTGCGGGGCATTCAGTGAGCCAGTGTTGGAACCTGGTGCTTTGTGATCTAAAAGTTCTTCAAAAGTCAAGAATGAGGCATAAAGCTTGTTGCTTATGGACATTTTATTAAGTGTTACAAGAACGGAGAATGAACTAAGGAAAGAAAGTAGTGTTGCCTCATACCCAGACTGGAGGTGAACAAAATTCCGGTGATTAAGAATTAAGCTATAGAATAGCCAGATTCTCGTGGCATGACACCTGCTGCAGACAATCTAAAAGGCATCTAGAAAGATACAGAAATATCCATACCACAATTTATGGAAAATTTGCTGAACAATTGCATGTGCATAGACAATTATCTAAAAATGCAAGCAAGCACAGGAGAATTAAACAACAAGAAAAATACATGAAAAATAACAATTCTTTTCTAATCCAAGATCAATCTCCATCTTTGTGCAAATCAACCACTTCAACCAAATTGCATTTACTTTGAGTAGAAGTTGCTGCTGAAATTGGGAAAGAAGAAATCTAGTGCAAATTTCACTCTGCATGAAAGCAAAATGTTGGATCTGGGTGAGAACATGACAACATCAGCTTCCCAGCAAAACTTACACATTGACGTCTTACCTGGTGTTGTGCTTCATCTGATGTCAGGCAGAAGCAGAGTCAATAAATCCAGAGGAGTCTGAGGTGAATTTATTTTTTTTATTTATTGAGATACAGTACAGAACAGGCCCTTCTGCCCTTTCAAGCCGTGACAACCAGCAATCCCCCATTTTAACCTTAGCCTAATCACGGAATGATTTACAGTGACCAATTATCCTGCAAACTGCTATGTCTTTGGACTGTGGGAGGAAACCAGAGGAAACCCATGTGGTCATGCGGAGAACGTGTAAACTCCTTTCAAGCAGCGGCGGGAAAAGTTCATCAGGTATAGGACTACTTATTTCTTTTTGATATCAACATTGAGGGAGGAGTATTATGGTTCTTAAGGTTTTGATCAAGGTTTTAACTTAATGCCTCATGCAAACAATATCTTCTCTCGGAAATGTGTGTCTACATATGGATTAATACTTGTTGAAAAATCATGGCCCATTCTCCTCTCCTAGCAAATAATTCCCCTTTCAGGCTCCCCTCTTATCACTTCCCTTTTCCTCACCTGTCCATCACCTCTCTCTGGTACCCCTCCTTCTTCCCTTTCTCTCTTGGTCCACTCTCCTTTCTTAAGAGGAGAAGAAGAAAGCCCTTAACTCCGAGTGGAATCATCGGGACGCCGTCATGACGGCGTTTTTTTTTTAGCAGGCTTTCTTATTTTTACGAGGCCGAGTTGCTAGCTCGACTCTCAATCCAGCACGGATGGAAAGCATGCAAGGGATCTCCTTTCTTATCAGATTCCTTCTTTTTCAGCCCTTTGCCCTTCTCTGTCTATCACCTCCCAGCTTCTCACATCATCTCCCCTGCTCCCACCATCCACCTTAATCCTCATCTGGCTTCACCTATCACCTCCCAAGCATGTACTCCTTCCCCTCTCCCAAATCCACCTTTTCATTTTGGTTTCTTCCCCGTCCTTTCCAGTCCTGATGAAGGGTCTCAGCCCAAAATGTTGACTGTTTATTTTCTCCGTAGATGCTGCTGACTTGAGTCCCTCCAACATTTGTGTATTGCTCTGGATTGTCAGCATCTGTGGAATCTCGTGTTCACATCATTCCATGTTGCCTTTACAAATTCTTTTAATTATTTCAGAACAACAGAGCTGGCAATAAAAAAAAATCACCTTTAATTTTTACCGGCGTTTCATTCCTGACCATTAATTGTTGTCAGCAAATTATTTATAACAATTACTCTTTGTTTCCTTTAGTTCTCTTTTTCAAAAACCAGTTTTCTTCCTCTTTGTCTGATTTGACATTGAATTCTGTATTTTATTTTAATGTTTATAATATTATAATATTTGAATCAGACCTTAATCCAATAAATGATCAACAAGTTGAAATGTTAACTCTGTTTCTTTTCCCACTGATGTCTGACATTGCACGCCCATTGTTTCCTGATTTTATTTCAGATTTCCAACACCTGCAATATTTTGATTTCAGACTTCAATTTGATTCATTAGTTAGATGCTATACAGTCAACTTCCCTGTTCATATGGTCTTTTTTTTCCCCCTATCAAAGCATTTTGAAGTTCAAAAAGCTATTTAAACGTTTATGGAAATTAGCCTCAGTTGACAGATCTAACAACCAGGGAATGCAGTTTAATCACTAGTTTCAACATTTTCAAGTCTTTGCATAAGGTTTGAATACATAGTATTTTGTCTTGAATGGAAATGCCATCAATTAAACCAAAATGATTTCCACTGGATATTGGCCTAATGACATCCAGTTTCATTTTTATTTTATATTGCCCTGTACAGTATTTGAAACTATTTCTCATAAGGATGGTGCCCATTTCTTTGCCCAACTACTTTGCCCCTTGCTGCAAGTAGCAGTAACATATAAATTGCACCCAGCTGAATTTTCTCCCGAATGTACTTTAATCTTCCAATAGATTTTAATTTTTGAGAAAAATATAACTGAGCTATAAAGTCCAGTATCAGGTAAATCATACTGCAAAGGTTAGTTATGTAAATAACTTGCATTTATGTGGCATTGCCAATGTTTATAAAAATGTCCTACAGTGTTGCTAATGAAAGAAAAAATTGACACCAAGCCTCAAATAGGTTATTGGGGTAATGCAAGCAAAAATAAAAGTAAGGTCAAAGATGTTGTGGAAGGAACTTCCAATTCTGTTATTAAGTTAAAAAGATTAGTGTTAGCCGTAACATTAAAACAATCTGCCGTATATTAATGTCTTTGCATTTTTTTGCAATTAAATAGTGATATATACGTATTGGATTGTTGTCGCAATGTTCAGTCCCATAGCAGCTCTATAATAACTAATCACTTGGTAAAACAGAAGAATGCTCCCAGTTGTAGCACATGGATTAATATTTCTGGAAGTTTATATTGATAATAGAAATTATAAATACCTTTCAATTTTTTTTATTGGCCATGAAAGAAACAACAATAGGTAGCAATGCATGTGGGATTGATGTAAATTAATCTGATGTAGTTTGCTTTAATGTTATTGCAAACACCCGCTTCCCTTCCCTACTTAGTAGCTGTGTTGGAATCTCCTTCATCAAACATTTTTCCTCTTTCTTTCTTTAAAACTTATCATCATCATTTGTCCTATTATGTTGTATATCTGGTATGTGACTGTGTCAAATAATGTTTGACACTTGAATGAATTTCCTTGGGACATCTTATGACATTAACAGAGCCACATAGAGATAAATTATTATTTCAAATTCAAATTTCAAAGGTAAATTTATTCTCAAAGTTCCATGCATGTCACCATATACTACCCTGAGATTCATTTTCTTGTGGACATTCAAAGTAAATACACTACAAAGAATCCCAATAGAATGGATGAAAAACTGCACAGAGAGATGGACAAACAACCAATTGACAACAGATTGTGCAAATACAAAAAAAGGAAAAGATGAATAAATGGATAACTAAATAATAAATGAGTTGTATTGAAAGTCTTTGAAAGTGAGCCCATAGCTTGTGGAATCAGTTCAATGTTGGGGTGAGTGAACTCTGTTTCAGGAGCCTGATTGTTGAGGTGTAATAACTGTTACTGAACTTGTGGTGTGGGACCTAAGGCTCCTGTACCTCCTTTCCGATGGCAGCTGTGATAAGACAGCATTGCCTGGGTCCTTGATGGAAGCTGCTTTCCTCTGACCGCACTCCTTGTAGATGTACTCAGTGGTGGGGAGGGCTTTACCTATGATGGATCTGGATAATGGCTTGAATAAACTACCCATTCAAATTCCTGATGTGCAGAAAGCTGAAGAAGGTGGATTGCATGTAATCTATTCATAAATAATACTAATCAAGTTGGCTTGTTAGCATGGATAATCTGTTATTGTTTCCTTTTGTTTAGCAATATGATAGAAGTTGCTCTGTTGTAAAAGTAGTTTGGAACAGAAGTTATCTTTTTTTTGGGTCTCATCTTATAGTAAATTGCTCTTCAGCTATAAAGAGAATCTGACTTGATTCGGAGTTTAAGGAGATTTGGTTTGTCACCTAAAACACTTAAACTTCTACAGATGTACCATGGAGAACATTCTGACTGGCTGCATCACTCTCTGGTATTGGGGTGGGGGTGATGGGGGAGTACTGAACAGGTTTGAAGTAATTTGCAGAAAGGTGTAAAATTTCTCAGCTCCATTATGGGTACTAGTCCCCACAGTGTCCAAGACATCTACTAGGAGTGGTGCCTCAGGAAGGCGTCATCCATCCTAAAGGATTCCCACCATCCAGGACATGCCCTCTTCTCATTGTTACCGTCAGGAAGGAGATACAGAAGCCTGAAGGCACACACTCAGCAATTCAGGAACAGCTTCTTCCCCTCTGCCATCCAATCTCTAAATGGACATTGAACCATGAACACTACCTCACTACTTTTTAAAATTTATTTCTGTTTTTTGCACTACTTAACTTAACATTTATAATATTTACTGTAATTCAGTTTTTTTCTCTGTTTATCATATATTGCCTTGTACTGCTGTTGCAAAGTTAACAAATTTCACGACATATGCCAGTGATATTAAAACTGATTCTGTCTTTCAACCAACTGTATTCACTGGGAGGGAAGGGGCAACGATTTCCACAAGAGTCTGGTTATCTTGTTATCTGTGGAGATAATTTACCCAAGTAAATTGTTTACTGTGACTTCTACTGTAGGCAGTACAGAGCCTTGCTCTGTAATTTTATAAATTTTGTAATTTATTTTTTTATTGAAGTTCATCATCAGACAAAACTTTCCATAAGATATATTTCAGATACTGTACATATGTATCATATAGTCACATTTGTCACAAATCTCCACATAATATTTATCTGAGGTATACACTTATAGAAAGGAGAGGAAAGAAAGAACAATCAAAAGAAGAAAACTATGTACAAAGTAGGGAGTGATTTTTTTTTACAACATATTCATCAACTTGTGAGAATAAATTTAGGCCTATGAGGTGTTATGCAGTTAAACCATTTTTCCCAGTACGAATCAAATTGTTCCAATTTATGATTAACAGATGCTGTTATCTTCTCCATTTTGTAAATGTCCATTGTAATTTCCATCCATACATTTAAAGTTGGGCTCTCCTGTGATAACCATTTCTTGGTAAAGGTCTTTTTACCAGCCACCAGCAGTATTGGAAAGGTTGGCATCCATTTTGTTTGATTGGCCTTTCCCACTTTGGAAGAAATGGTAAGAAAATCCTGCATTACACATGCCGTGACTTTCAATCTGCTGCTTTGTTAGTCAAGGATTTTTGCCAGAAGTGTGAAGTCAGTGAAATCCCACTAGGATTAGGTTTAGATCCACACGAATTAACAGCGTGTTCAGTGAAACTTGAAGGTGCCTGGATAATTCTTTACTATCCGAGCAGCTTGTCAGTGTTTGAAGTTAATTGATGTGCTTTGTGGAACTGAAGAGAAGCATTCAATGGAACATGAAACTCAGGTGTGATCTGCCAGGTCATCCTGGTAGAGAATAGTAATGTGAGTGAGGTATTAAAGGCTTGTTGTATTCTGCCATTTATCATTACCCACTGAGGGTTTTTTCACTCTTGAGATGTGAGGCTAATTGCGGAGTAAGAAATCCAACAAAGTACAATATCCTCTCACCCCTTGTCTTCCCCTTCCCTGCCTTCTTGACCTGCCAATTGCCTCCCTCTGGTTCTCCACCCCTTTCACTTTATTCCATGGTTTGTTGTCTTCTCTTATCAGATTCCTCATTTTTTTTAGTCCTTTGCCTCTTCCACTGGTCACTTCCCAGCTTCTCATACCATTTCCTTCATCCCTCCTCCTCACCCATCCCTCTCACCTGGACTCGCCTTGTACCTGCCAACTTTTACTTCTCTCTTTTCCCTTCCCTTTTATCCTGACTTTGGTTCTTCCCCCCTCCCCCACTTACTTTCTGATGAAGGGTCTCTTCCCCAAAGTATCAATTGTTCATCCTCCTCCCTAGATGCTGCCTGACTTGCTGAGTTCCTCCAGCATTTTCTGTGTGTTGCACAATGTATCAGGCTGAAGACAAGGACGTTGATTTCTGGAAACCAGGTGGAGAGAGGGAGTTGAGGTGGGAGATGATGTAGCAGCTTGGGAAAATTGTGTCCCACCATGTTTAATGGCAGGGCATGCTGATATCTGATAATGTGTGCATACCTCCACTTCAGGATTCTTGGATGTCAATTTCACCCTCCATCCCACTCGTTTGATGGCTCTAGGCCTATACTCACTGGAGTTTAGAAGAATGAGGGGGGACTCTCATTGAAGCCTATTGATTATTGAAAAACCTGGATAGAGTGGACATGGAGAGGATGTTTCCAATAGTGGGAGAATCTCGGACCACTGCCGCCACCGCCTCCCCTCCTGTTTTCCACACACTGTTTGATGATACAAGTCAACATTTATTCAGTAGAGATCCCCATATCCAGGACACTCCATCTTCTTGCAATAGGGGGTACAGACACCTGAAGCGCCACAACACAGCTACTTCCCTTCGGCCATTCGATTCTTGAACCAACCTGTACAACCCTAATCAGTTCTTCAGTAAGGCAACACTCTTGAGCATTTTGCATTACAATGGACTTCAGTTTTTGCATGTTCTAATTGTGTGCTTTCTTTTATAGTTTTGTTCAATTTATGTTTCTCTTGTGTATTTGTGTATGTGATGTTGCTGCAGCAACTTTCATTGTACCTGTGCATATTTGTATTTTTTATTTTATTTAGTGATACGCAGTTTTGGCCCTTCTGACCCTTTGGGCCACGCTGCACAGCCCCTGACACACCTGATTAACCTAACCTAATCACGGGACAATTTACAATGACCAGTTAACCTAACGGTACGTCTTTGGACTGTGGAGGAAACCAGAGCACCCGGGGAAAACTTACGCATTCCACGGGGAGGAGGGACAGACTGCTTATTGAATTGCGAACTCTGGAACACCCCCAGCTGTTTTAGTGCTGCGTAACCACTGTGCTACTGAGGTGCTTGTGTACCTGGCAGCAAATGTGATTTTGACCTCCTGCTCTCTCACCCACTGTAGAGTATCTTTTAAATAGGTAATTTTATTAATTTAATTTACCTGTTGTCTTCCACTATCTTAGAAAGATGAATGAAAAGATGTGGTAGAGGTGCCAGGGAAAGGGGGGAATGTCCAAAGTGGGACGGTGATAGTGGTGAAGGGGAGAATGTTACAGCTTGTCCTGAAGGCAGCCATCATTTTGGAATGTGTGAGAGTAGGGAAACGTGGTTGGGACATCATCTACTGGAAGGGAAGATGGGCTGATGCAGCTCAGTGTTGATGAGGAAAGCACCCATTCTCTCAGCTGAAAAAAGTAATGAAGATGCTCAGCAAGTTAGACAGCATCTGGAATGATGGCTGACAGCCGCAACTAGTTTGCAAAAGTCTATGTGGTTAGGTTTATCCTTGCACAATCAATGAGTTTTTTTTGTTGTTTTTTTAAAAAAAGTGTTAGGAGACAATGAATTGATCAGGCTGGTGAGCTTCAGAAGTCAAACACATGATAAAGTGAGGGCCCTCTATCCAATAGGATTTGTAGGAAACACACACATTTATGGAAAAGAGTGGAGTCAATGTTTCGACCTGAAACCCTTCAGCAGGACTGACTGTCAACTCATTGGGACTCCTGCTGAAGGGTCTCGGCCTGAAACGTTGTCTGTTTACTCTTTTCCATAGATGCTGCCTGGCCTGCCGAGTTCCTCCAGCATTTCGTGTGCGTGATGCTTGGATTTCCAGCATCTGCAGATTTTCTCTTTAGGGTTTGTAGGAAATCAGGTCTCTCTTGCTTGAAACCTTCTTGTGTGGATATAGGTCAGTAGTGCATTGAGAGAAAGAATAATTTAAAAAAAAGCAAGTGAGATAATTGGCAAATTTAAGCAGAATTTCTTTGAATCTGTATTTCCGCCTTGCGGCGAATGATGTGGTATAAGTTACTGATCATTATAATGCCTGCTGGAAACAGCACATCTGTTTAATTTTAATAGGAATGGTGGTTTAATATTTTACAATATTTTGATTGATCTGTTGTGTTGCATTAGCCTCACACCACCGCACTCCATGAACAATTTGACCTTTGGTAGAACAGGGATTATTAATCACCTGCCTCAACTGTAAGAAAATATTCTTTCTTCCAGTATCCCTCCTGGCATGACATAAAATTTCTTTAGCTTCCAAAGAGCCGCATTGAAAGACCTCTGATTAATTTGTTTATAAAAAGTGCTTTCTTCTCACTGCTGCCTTTGGGAAGTGGGTACAGGAGCCTTAGGCCTCACACTACCAGGTTCAGGAACAGTAATTACTCCTCAATCATCAGGCTCCTGAACCAGTGGGGATAACTTCACTCCTCCCAACACTGAACTGATTCCACAACCTATGGACTCACTTTCAAGGATTTTACAACTCCTGTTCTCAATATTGTTCAGCATTTATCTATTTATTTTTAATTTGTTTGTTTTGTAAATGCACAACTTATTATCTTTTCCACATTGGTTGTTTGTCCGCCAGTAATTTTTCATTGATTCTAATGTGTTTCTTTGTATCTTCTGTGAATACCCGCAAGAAAATAAATCTCAGGTGAACTATATGTATTTTCATAATAAATTTACTTTGAAGTTTGAATCTTTGTGGAATTTTCCAATGACCAAAAGCAGGTTATTTCATTTTATCACAATAATAATGTCACAATTTTAACCCGTAATATAAATGTTTAACAACATTGCCATGACTAAACACAGGGAAGCTACTGCAGTTACAGAGGTAGAGCAGAATAAATTACCACATGGAATTTTATTAAGATAGCAGATTCAATGGGGCAGTTTGGGAATTTTCAGGATTCATTTTCACCTTTCCAAATTGCTCCCAGGTTTTCTTCTGAGAACACAAATAGGGTGAATCCCAGAGGATTTCTGATTGTGCAGAACATCACAGCTGAAACTGCTCTTGTTCTAGCTCAACACCCACTGAATGTAATAGATTGTGATTAGTAGCAGGAAACCCTGGGCTTCGTCAACTGAAATGTTCCCAAGGGACTTCCAGCTGATAGAGTCCCAACTACCCCAGATCAAGGACCAAAGATTAATGGCTCAGAAACTCCTGGGGAATGTTTCCATTGTTTGCTATTTACAATTCAGTTGGTGATGTGCGTGTGTAGAAAATATGTTCACAGTTTTGTTCAAAATAATGAATATGTCCCATCTACCTCCTTAATTCCATCAAGCGAGGCCCCTATTGATAATTATGTTTAAAATCTCGTAAGTTCTAAAGAATTGTTGCCTGCTGCCAATATTTCACATAACTTTTTTTCCTGTTGAAAGATGATGTTGTTAAAATCACTTTTCAGTGTTACCAGTTATTCAGTAGTATTATTGGGATGATGAGTCAAATGCGAATGTTCATTCTAGGCTATCTTTGCAAAGTCTTCATTAGCTTTCTTTTATCAAAAACAAGGAGGTAGGTCCGAGGCGGTTCTCAGAGATTTTGCTCTCTCCCAAGTGCTCGGTGAAAGCTAGGATGAGTCTGTGGAATGCTTTGTTTAGTGATTGTTGTCATGACAATCCAATGCATTGCAGTGAAGAATCTGCACAGAGCGTACACTTGTGACAGGGCTTTGTTTTTCTGTATGTAGATTCTCTGATTTGCAAGTGCAGTCCTGCATCATTCACCTCAGATTCATTTTCCTTCCAATTTCATGCTACAATAAAAAAAAAGTGCATTGTTTGAAAATAGAGATCAATTTACAGTGATAGAACTGTGATTTGTGACTGAATATTTATAATATTGATTTTAATTGCAGTAGATGCATGGGTAGCAAGAGGGAGTGGAAAAGATGAGTTGACTAGATTCTTACGGGTGGCCGTAACTGTTGATTAATTTTCAAAAATAGCTAAATGTGGTGATTCCCAGTCAGAGACTTCAGTTCTTTTATCTGTACTGTTTCAGCAGTGGCAATATAAAGTGGCTTAAAATTTTAAGAGGCTGGTTTGGGATGAGCAGCAATGAAGTATATTTTACAGTATCTATCTGTTAGGTTGAATTACTGTGCAAAAATCATTAAAGGAAAATAGATCTGTCATGATGAGAAGGCAGAGCAGACTCAGAGGACCAAGTGGGCAAATTCTGCTCCTGTATTGTATGATCTTATGGAAAAGTGTGACGCATAACTTGAAGTTGTTATTATTATGGGCCCAAATGAATACTCAGTCCGTTTGCACTTCTTGTTACTGTCTGGAAGGGCCTGTTACTGTGCTATATTTTTAAATAAAATAAAAATTTTTATTTTTATTTTTATGCTCCCTTTGCCCATTCAGTGGAATGAAATGCAGTTGATTAAGAAGAAGCTCGTGTGCCATAATATCACCCAGAGGATAAAAATGAGCAGCAAGGATCCTTGCTTTGTTTACCTGGAAAATTCGATGATAAAATTACTGCTTTGCTTTGATATAACTGCAGGTTTTCAAAGCCTTGCCATTAGGGTACAATGGTTTGCAAGGGGCACCCTGAAACTTGAGTGAAATGTAATGCAAATATCTCCTTCCGATGGTCTATCATTATATATTATATAAGGAGACAAGGATATTGCATTTGTTAAATAGGGGCCATGCACGATCCTGATTTGATGGAGACGGACATGAGAAGCACAGAGGAACATCTAGAGAAACTTCTGAAATGCCTGCTTCGCTGCCACTCCTACTGTGCGATCGAGAATCTCCGGAGGGGAAGGCCCCAAAATCCTTGGCTTTGCCTATTGCCTGTTGCCGAGGCCAGGGTCAAAGCGCTTGGCAGAGATGGTGCTCGGTGTCGGAGGGCTGGTCGGAGGCTCGAAGTTGTCGGACAGACTCGGAGTCGGACTGTGGTCGGGTGCTTCCAGGGAGCTGCATCGGCAAGTTTGCGTTGCTGGAAGCTCATGGCAGGGAGAGTTTCTCTCTTCAACCGTCTGTGTGAGATGATGGGACTTTCAAGAGACTTTGAGACTTTTTTTTACCGTGCCCATGGTCTGTTCTTCACCGTCTAGTCCATGCCAAGCCATTTAATCTGCGTACTGCCATCGACCTGCACCCAGACTGTAGCCCTCCATGTGCCTATCCAAACTTCTCTTAAACATTGAAATCGAGCTTGCATGCACCACTTGCTCTGGCAGCTCATTCCAACTCACATAACTGCGCCCCCCCCCCCCCAAGTGAAGAAGTTTCTCCCTGGTTCCCCTTAAACTTTTCACTTTTCACCCTTAACCCATGACCTCTAGTTGTAGTTGCCCCCACCATCAGTGGAAAGAGCCTGCTTGCATTTACCCTATCTATACTTTATATAACTTTGTACATCCCTATCAAATCTCCATTCAATCTTCTATGTTGCAACAATAAAGTCCACTTAAAACAGAGATGCAAAGAAATTTCTTTCACCAGAGGGTGGTGAATTTGTGGAATTTATTACTACAGGCAGCCGTGGAGGCCAGGTCATTGGGTGTATATAAGGCAGAGCTTGATCAGTTCTTGATTGGACATAGTATCAGAGGTTACAGGGAGAAGGCTGGAGAGTGGGGCTGAGGAGGGGAAAAACGGATCAGCCATGAATGAATGGTGGAGCAGACTCGATGGGCCAAATGGCCTAATTTCTGCTGCTATGTCTTTTGGTCTTATTATTATCAAATTATGGTATTGCTTTGCACTGTTGTAACTATATGTTATAATTAAGTGGTTTTTGTCAGTTTTTTTTAGTCTTGGTTTGTCTTGTGTTTCTGTGATATCATTCTGGAGGAACAAATTGTATCATTTCTTAATGCGTGCATTACTAAATGACAATAAAAGAGGGCTGTGTGTCCTCATAATCTAATCTAAAGGATATTGTAGTGCAAGGAAATGACAGTAAGATGAAAGATCTGTCATAACGGGGCAGCGTGGTAGTGTAGTGGTCAGCACAACGCTTTACAGTACCAGCGGCCTGGGTTCAATTCCTGCCACTGCCTGTAAGGAGTTTGTATGTTCTTCCCGGGACCGCGTAGGATTCCTCAGTATCCTTCCACAGACATACCGGTTGGTAGGTTAGTTGGTCATTGTAAGTTGTCCTGTTATTAGGCCAGGGTTAAATTAGTGGGTTGCAGGACGGCATGGTTCGAATGGCCAGAAGGGCCTTTTCTGTGCTGTATCTAAATAAATAAATTGTATTGAATGCTGGAGCAGGTACAAGGGGCCAAATGCCCTACTCCTATTTCTTCAAGTAATTATGTTGTTATGGTTTTAAATCGGGTTCTGATTCCCAAATCTATGTTATTACTTTTTAATCTTGTAATGTGAAACCACTGTAAGTACAGCTTAAATGATAACATCAGAGACTTAACTTGATATCACCATTACTTTAACAGGTCATAGTGTGTATAGGGTAATTTAAGTTATTCCTTCTTTCTGGAAAATTATAAATAAAATGTCATTACTTCGAAAGTGATGAGAAAGAGCAGGAAGTTATAGACCTGCCCGTACACTGTTGATTTTGAGGAAGTTATTGGAATGAATCACTGAGAGACGCTGGAGTTAAACAGATCAGGGAGCCAGCAAAAAATTCTAAAGAGTAGAATTTATCTGTCATATTTTTTTTTGAGGAAGCTGCCAAGGGAGTGGAGAGGATGGTGGTTTAATCAGCTACTGCAACTTGCCCCTGGTGTAGTTGGATGTAAGAGAATCAGAGTGGGAGAGTGGGAATGTTACTTGGCATGTGAGAGAGAATAGATTATAGGGTAAAGAGGGGAAATGGGAGCCAGCATTGACTTGATGGACTGCATGGCCTGTGTTTTAAGGCACTAACTGCAATGGCAATAAAATTCATATGAACTTTAGAAAAACTTTCTGCAAGATGTTGAAAAGTTTAATTTGCTCCTTCAATATTCTTTAACTCCAAGATTTAAGATTACTAACTAAACTTAAAGCTCATGGAACTGAGGGAAAAAATATTGAACTGGTTGTGATCAAATGAAAATGTTACATTTAGCTGGGGTCTAAAATATTCATTATATTTGACAATGATAGAGATAGCACAACAAAATTTCATGATGACCCTCAGGTTGCTGGTATAGCAAGTTATTTATATTTGGCAGTATAATAAAAGATGTGAATTAGGCACTTTGGGCAAAACTATTAGTTGGATTTCAACGGAGCATCAAAATGTGAGATCCTTTTTGAAAAAGGAAGATATTGATATGCTTTAGAGACAACAAAAAAATCAAAAAGATAAATATAATGGTCAGGGAGATTTGAACAATTTGCTAGTAGCTTTAAGGTTCCAAAGACATTAAAATTCAATGTTGTGGCTACTACCTTCACAGTGACTAATGCACCTCTCCCTGTAGGCCGTGTTATGAGACTTACACGTGGATGGAAGTAATAAATTGTGTGACATTTATGAACAGTTTGTAGGAGGCTTAATAAGAATTTTATGAACCTTGCAAAGGATATTTCTTTGTTTAGTGGCTGCCTGCAAGGAGATGAATCTCAAGGTTGTATAATATATACATATTTTGATAATAAATGCACTTTGAACATTTGAGCAGTGTCCAAAGGTTCTGTTGGAAAATATGGTTAATATGTCATCAGTTGATCTGAAAGGAAAATTAATCATTATGTATTCCTTTTCCCATTTTAATGTTGTTTTTTGGCTTCTTAGAGTTTTTTTGTATCTATATGTCCTGCTGTCTGTACTTAATATCATTAGAAGCAAGTTCTAGTTGGAATAAAAATAATACTTGTTCACAGTAGATGGAGAGATATGGGATAAGAAGTGTGTATGAAGTGCAGGCACTGTTTAGACATGACTTATTGACAGACAGGCAACACATACAAAATGCTGGAGGAACTCAGCAGGCTAGGCAGCATGTATGGAAAAGACATTTCAGACTCAGACCCTTTTTCAGGAGGTCTGATGAAGGGTTTCAGCCCAAAGTGTCGACTGTCAATCCTGATGAAGGGTCTCGGCCTGAAATGTCGACTGTTTACTCTTTTCCATAGATACTGCCTGATCTGATGTGTTCCTCCAGCATTTTGCGCAGGTTGCTTGGATTTCCAGCAACTGCAGATTTTCTCTTCTTCGTTATTGACAGACAGAATAGGTTTGAAGATTCAGATGGCCTAGTTTAATCCTTGTAATTTAATCCGGAATATCCAAGGCTATCTAAACTGGACTGACACAGATGCCAAAATATTAAATTGGAAAGTTTAATTTGCCCCTCTAACACCCCCATCTCTAAGATGACTAAGTTTTAAGATCCGCCTACTTAAAAATGTCTAAATCTAGAAGCATGTTTTGTTATCAGGAACCAACTGGTCTACTTGTATTGCCTTTAATGAGGATGTTGTGTCATGTATGTGTATTGTATACAAATTAAGTCAGTCTGCTGCTTTCCTTGTAAGGCCAATAGTGAAAAAGATGACAGTGTTCAAGACCATTGTCAAAGGAGCAGATGTCTATCATAGTGTGATCTCCATATGGTGAAACATAATCACTTAATCCTGCAGCGCTTTCCTGTTCTTATTCCAGTAATCAAGTTGCTGCCAGTGCAACATCAGCTGGTCGCTGAGTTTGCAGCAATTAGGATGAAAGGCCTGGTGTTTTTTTTTATATACCTGGAGCTATACCTTCAAAAGCTCCGTATGGAAGTATGCAAGATACCTAATTAAATAACAAGGTGTTGTTTTGCGTTTTGTGGGCTTCTGCCATGGCAACAGGTCACAAGGGCAAAGGTTCAGGAAAAACTGCAATCAACAGCTAAAATGAGCTGCCTGCAAGAACTGTCAATAACATAAACGTAACCCATTTTTAAAGTAACTGGACAGGAAAAGCATTTGAGTTTTAATACTGGAAATGTGAGATCAAATGGACTTGGTGTGGTAGTAATGTTTTGATAGGAAAAGTTAGGGATAAGAGAATTACTGTTTACTCCATCGACTCAAACCTCCTTCCTCTCCTCCAGCATTATTGGTGAATACACTTTCAGTCAAGTTTTTTCCAAACTTGCTGAGTCTTAAATGGGCTAAATCTTTTTTCCCATTAATTTCCATTTACATTGCAGCCTCTAGTTTCTTGGTATATTTTTAAGTTGCATTTGGTTCGTATCATCAAATTATAATTCATATATAGAAATGAAGTCTTTATTCTAGACAACACAGCTGAAGCATCTCCAAAACCTATCTCATTTACACCAAATATTAAGTCTCTCTTTTCTCCACAGTAGCTATTAAATGCAAATGCTATATATTTTTCTTTGAGGGACCAGGCATTCTAAAGTTAAATCAGTTGGACCACAAGCAACCCAATTTTGTTGAATGTGGTCTTTCTAGATGAGAAGTAGAATATGAAAACTTTTTGAATTTTTACCCCATAGCTTTCAAAGTCTATGGTGCCTTGAAATTAATGGAGTGGTAATAATTGCCTTGTTTCGACCAAGCAACAAATGGGGTGGGGATGGAATTTCACTTGGAAAAAACATCACAACATTGGGAGCCTTTGCTTTAAGAGATCACTGTTGCAATTTTCTGCAATTGATAAGACTTGGGTACAGGTTGTCGCTGCTTGCCAACTTCTAATGTAGTGTTTTCTGAGTTCTCTTTCTATGGCAGCAACATTGCAGAGAGAGAGAAGAAATGGAAAAGGTGGAAATCTGAGACATGGGATGGGTTAAATGACTCAATATTCTATAATTCAGAAATAGACAGATGTGCCAGTGGGGTAATTTGAATTACCTGTAATTCCTGACTTGCTGTGTGATTTGCTAGTAGTTTTTTTTACTGTGAATGAAAAACAAAGGCAGTTGGTCATGATGTCTTAATACTATTTTTTGTCTATAAGTTATAAGCACACACCGTATATCCTTATGATGTGGTAATGTTGGCATTTATAGCAGATAAATTATTCCAGCAGCAGACGGAATCTCAAAGAAAAAAAATCTTCGTCCAGTTTATGTCAGAAATGGGTTCAACATCTCACTCTGTGCAAAACAATATTTCAGAGCTACTTGGACATGATTGTTTTTTTTCTAATTAGGTTTCTAGGCTCATGATTTTCAACTGTGTGTGTAGCAGTGTAATGTATGGACTAGATAGCACCATCCCATAATGTGCAATGCCCTTCTGCATTCCAACTCCAAGACTTTTAGTTCCATATGTGTAGCCTTAACTGGCTCCCTTTGCGTGACCCCTCCCACCTCACTACCTGACGTGCTCGCCTTTGCCGACAACATTGTTCTTTCCTCACCATCCAACCTCTTCCCCCTCCCCACCCCCATGATCAATCAATAAATACTTTATCCTCTGCTAACAATCCTTGATACACAATCCTTGCCTCATCCCTTCTACATTATGGCCTGATCCTTGATCTGACTTTTGGACTATGTAAAAGAAAGGCTTTACATCAGGCCTAATCTATGACAGAATAACTGCTTGCTTAACTCACTACTGAAGGCTCTGGCAAGATCTGAGGCCATCTCCTATAGACTTCAGCCATCTGTTGCAGCATTGTGTTATCTTCATAAATAAACAGTAAATCAATCAAATCTTTGTTTTCGTTATTTCCTATCATAAACTGTTAGGTGTCATAATGCTGGTACTGATATTATCCTGACATCCTATAAATATACTGGTGAGGAAGCTTGTCTAGACTTTGAAATGGGATCAGAGACCTTTAAGTGCTCATAATTCCAACGATCAAAATTAATCTCTGTATTTTTTCATTTTTGCCACCTCCCAAAGACTTGTATCTGTTAATCTCATCCCCATTTGCTCAATTAACTAGATATTATAGAGATGATTTTATCCCACTCTACACTAATTCCTCTAATGTATAAATGATTATTAGAAATTATCTGTGAAGCTTTGAATACTTTTCTCGTTGAATTAAATACTTTTTAGTTAAAAAAAAAGATCCTACTTTGATCTAAGCTTGCTTTCCCGGGTTTATTTTACTTGATAATTTGTTTTTTTTTAAAGATTCATACACCAATGTCAAACAGTTCCAATGACACTGCCTTCGGTAGTGAGCTTTCTGCCTGAGAGGAGAGATCACATTTATGCTAACAAAAATTGCGGGTCAGGGAGTCCAGCCTTGCCAGATTTTCTGACTTGAAAGAACTGCTAAGATGGCTTATCCGGCATTTCTGCATTTGATCCATTGCCATTTGACTTGAGCAGACACCTGCTTTCCTCACTCTGCTGGAGAGAGATTCTGGCTTCAAAATGTGATAAGATGAACTTCAGTAAAAAATTGCTCTTCAGAATAGTAAATCCTTTCTTCAAGAAATAAATTATCTATCAGATGAGGGCTACTTTAATGTGCTTCTGATATATATCACAGAAACAACAATTTGTATTTACATAGCATTTTTAACTTGGTTTCCTGTTCCAGGGCTGGTGTAGTGGCATCAGCACTGGACTCCAAGGTAGATGGTCCTGAGTTCAAACCCAGCCTGGGCAGCGGCTGTATCTGCGGGGAAGAAAGGCCTGGCAATCTGCTTCTGTACCTTTGCCATGAAAACCCTATAGACCCCATGGTCCATGACGTCACGAAGAGTCGGATTCAACTTAACGACTGAACAACAAATCCTGTTCCAATGCTGTTCTCATTCTCATAAAGATTGGTGGTAACTGTGGGGGAAATTATTTTTTTCAGAAAACCTTAGGTAATGCTCTAATTGTAGAGGGAGAATCAGAATCAGGTTTAATATCACTGCATATGCCATGTAATTTGATGTGTTGTGGCAGTAGTACATCGCAATGCATAATAAAACTATTAATTACAATGAGTATACAATAAAAAGTCAATTAAATAAGTAATGCAAAAAGAGAGGGGGGAAAATAGTGAGGTGGCGTTCATGGGTTTATTTGTCCATTCAGAAATTTGGTGGCGGAGAGGACGAAGCTGGTCTCGAATTATTGAGAGCGTGTCTTCAGTCTCCTATGCCTCCTCCATAATGGTAAGGATGAGAAGAGGGTATGTCCTGGGTAAGGGGGGGGGGGGTTCTTGACGATGGATGCCACCATTTTGAGACATTGCCTTTAGAAGGTGTCGGACGCAGGGTTGGCTAGTGCCCATGATGAACCTGTCTGAGTTTACAACTTTCTGACCCTGTGCAGTGGCCACTCCACACCAGACTGTGTTGCAACCAATTGGAATGTTCTCCATGGTGCATCTGTAGAAATTTCCGCGTGTCTTTGGTGACATACCAAGTCTCCTCAAACTCTGCTGTCGTGCCTTCTTCGTAACTGCATCAATATGTTGGGCCCAGGATAGACCCTTGGAGATATTGACACTCAGGAACTTGAAACTGCTCACCCTTTCCACTTTTGATCTCTATGAGGGCTGATGTGTGTTCCCTCGACTTCCCCTTCCTGAAGTCCACAATCAATTCCTTGGTCTTACTGATGATGAGTGCAAGGTTGTGGTGCGACACCACTCAAACAGCTGCTATATCTTGCTCCTGTATGCTGCATTGTCACCATCAGAAATTCTGTCAACAATAGTTGTGTCATCAGCAAATTTATAGATGGCATTTGGGCTGTGCCAAGTGTGACGAGAATACACATAAATTAAGATGTTAGCTGGCCTGGGCCGGCACCAGTGGGATCAGCAGTTGGTCTGCCACCTGTCTTCAGGAGAAAGAGAGATAAGGAAAACAATGGAGCAGCATTTGGAGATGTTAATGAAGGGACGGGAGGGAGTAACGGAAGGAGAGCTGTCAAGATCAGCTTCCCCTTTGAACCCTGAACTGTTTGAAGTGATGGACAGGCGATACCCCAGCAGGGGGATAAAAAGGGATAGGTTCGCTAAGGCAACACACACATGACACCCCGAGGTAACGAGACCCTGGAAGCGGTGCGTCTCTCACAAGTTGGTGGGAAGTTTTGGACGGCTGGTCGCGGGATCAAGCCATAGACGCACAGGGTGGAAAGGCACGATCGGCGGGAACCTGGTGTGTGTCCGCCCTTGCCTGGGTGCCAGGTTCACCGCAGAGAAACGATCGTGTCTGGAAACGGAGGGGTCACGGTCGGTGACCTCAGATGACATCACAAAGGGCTTGCACGAAAGCTGACTGCGAAGAATATCGAAGGTCTGTGTGGAAGCCGTTTTGAATATTCATTCGTTTTGCTCTCTCTCTCCTTCCCCCCACTGTGCATCTCCCACGGCAGCGATTACTGCGAACTGAACTGAACTAAATTGAACTGAACTTTGCGTCACTTTGAAACTGGTCATTTACCCCTAGACAACGATAGAGCTTGATTGATCCTGTTATCTTAATTCTGTGTACATGTATGTTTATCATTGCTGAACTGTTGCATTCATTATCCTTTTGATTAGAGTACTGTGTTGCTTGTTTCTTTAATAAAACTTTCTTAATTCTAGTAATCCAGACTCTTAACTGAGTGATCCATTTCTGCTGGTTTGGCAGAAATGTAACACAAGGTACGTAACACAAGCCACACAGGGTATGTAACACAAGCCACACAGTCGTGGGTGTAAAGGTGGAGAGGTTTCGGACTTGCGTGAATGAAAGTATAGCCAGCAATGATGGACAGATGTTGAGGGTGTAAAAGGCAATGAATTCAAGCAGTACTGAATACTCAACAGTTACTCCCACCACAATAGTAATTCAACATACAATACACTTTGAAGAAAATCATATTCTAGATTTGCGTTTACTGAAAACAACATTGATTGTGTTTTAATTTCTAAAATATCCAAATGGAAGTTTTGACAAACTATTGCCGTTGATGTTCACATTACACAGGGTGGGACTCCAATCAACAAAACTAAGAATGGCCTGGACATGGATTCTAGGATTTTGCTGGGATCTTACTTCCCTTGGAAGCTAAAAGCATTTTTATAAGAGTAAACCTGTAGAGGAGAATGGTGCCATTTGTGTAAACAGCTTTCTTTGTTTTGCCAACCAGGTTGTAGATGTAAAGCTTGTCTGTACAGTGGGAAAATATGAACTGAAGCATATAGAGGTTTTTAAGATTAAAGGGCTGATCTGTACCGGAATACCAAGTTGATCTTTCCTTTCTGTCAGGATTTTAGTTCAACTATGTTCTTAATTCCACTGGAAGTAAGGTGGAATCCAGTTAATTGGACCATCAATTAATTGGGACAGCTGCTTATCTGGGACAACTCTTAAAGAACAAAAAAGTAATTGAGAAAATAGAGGCTTATTTTGAACACTATGCTGCTTAATTGGAGCAGGAGACTATTGCTGAACAGTTTCTAACTAGTGTCAGATGCGTGCGCTTGAGTGGCTGTTGGACGCAACACCATACTTCGAGTGATCAATGTTTAAATAGCATCAGTTGCTTGTGTTTGTGTTCAAAAAGCCATGATTTTTGTCAGTGATAGCTGACGAGAAATAAGCAGTAAGACAATTCAGGCCTATTTTGCTTACCGCGGTTTCAAATATTCATGCTTGGTAATGCCAAAAGCGGCTGGGAGTGAAAATGGAACCATTTCACTTCTTCAACAAGTTAGAAACTACAAAAAATTTGAAGGTATCAACAATCATCTTGAATGTTACAATGAAAATGAAGATTAGGAGGATGCAATTATTGACAGCATTGTATGAGGGCAGTCCATGATTAGAACTTCAGCGTCTGAACTGATTTTGCTAATTTACAGTCAAATGAACTTGATATGGATGAATTGCTTGGTAAATAAGTATTGGGAACTTGTACAGTTTTATAGCCAGCCAGTGATGTAGTGGCATCTGCACCAGACTTTGAGGCGAGTGGTCCCAGGGTCAAATCTGGCTGATTCCTTGCATGCTTTCCATCCAAGCTGGGCTGAGTGTCGAGCTAGCAGCTCGGCATTGTAAAAAAAACAGATAAATGTTAAAGAAATGGTAAGGTTGCTGCCTGGTGTGCCACAAGGCACAGAGAGGAACATGGTTTTTTAGTATGGCAGTAGCATTGGTAGTGTTTTAAATTGTTGTGTATTTCCTTTAAATACACAATTTGTTAATTAGTACTTAGTCTTTTTTTATATATCTATTTAACTCCTGAATAGGTTGGAGTAAAGGCCATCTTCAGTTATACTGGATGGACTTCCCCTACTTTTTAAATGGAAGTTCTGCTGCTGTTTGTTAATTAGTTTGCCCACTTAATGGTTTGTGTGCTGTTATGTAAAATTCAAGGCTATATCTGCTGAATATTTATAAATGTTTTATAACACAATCTTTAAACATGAAAGTGAATTGAACTTGATTGAACTCAGAAGCATCATTGTGTCATTTCACTGTGCAGTCAAAATAACATCGTTCTTGCCATTACCAGTTAATAATGAATGAGACAATGGGGCTGTTGTTCCACTTTGGGTAGGATACAGAGTAAGTGGATAACTTCCACGATGGAAGGGAAAATGCCCGACGCAGGCCTCTCATGGTCTGAGTCGACGTTCCCTCTTTCATGGTGTTGTGGCTCTTCCTAAATGTCTGTTCCTTACCTGTGCTTTCTGACTTTTTCTGACAATATCGTTTGCCACCCACCCCACCTCCACCATCACCATCAAAGCAATTTCTGGGCAAAGACTCCTCCCAAATTCTGTGCCTGTATTAAGTTTGGATGCAGTTGGCTGATTATTACATGCCACCTAACTGTTTATTTTCCATTAAGGAGGCAGCAGTGTGGAAGTCTTTGTACTTTCAAAAAGTTGGGACAGATCCAGCATTGACATAGGAATTTCTATTGTGCACTTGTATCATTTCCTGACCAATTAAGTGTCCTGTTAATTGCTTTCCTTCTGTGTTGAGGATTCAAAGCTAAAGGGCTCTGCTCAGATTAAAATAATTGAGGAATTTCTAGTCACTTTATGTGCACAATGCATCAACAACATTGTTTTGAACATCATAATAGATTTCGGAATGGGTAATGAACCAAGCCATGAACACTACCTGGCTAATTTTGCCCTCTTTTTCAACTACTTATTTAATTTTTTAAATATGTATTGCTTCTTGTAACATTTATTTTTGTATGTATTGCACTGTACTGCTCCAACAGAACAACAAATTTCATGATGTATGTCAGCGATACTAACCTGATTCTGATTATCATTCACGCAATTTTTTTCAACTGCACCTGTGAAAATGATTTCCTTTGGCGTCAATGGGAATGCCAGTCCTTCGGAAGCTGCAAATATTTAATCTGGTGAGCGACATCTGGTTCTTTCCTCTTTGCTTTAAATTTAATTGGTCTGGCTGATTGTGACTATTCCAGAAATGCACATAATTTTTTTTTCCCCACAAATCTGCGAGCAGCTTTTGATCCTACCCCGAGCACACCCTCACAAATAGATTTCAAGAGGGGGGTATGCAGCTGCATCGAGCATATGTCATTCCAAAGGTATTCTTTTGAGATGCACACATGACCTCGGTAGAGAGGGTGAGTGGGTGGGATTATGTAAAGGCTAATGACCCATTGAACTGCAGAGCTTCTGTTATTGTGAAAACCAACTCTGTACAGTTCCATTTTAATAGAAACGCAAGAAACGTGGGAATGGGGAGTAGGCCATTCATATCCTCAAGTTTATTAAGCTGTTCAAATGAATTATATTTCATCTGTTGCTCAGTTCCATGTACTCACTTTTGATCCACAAACATTTATGCTCCTGTCCACTGAAAATCATCTTTTCTTGACTGAAAATTCCTTATGATAAATTTTGAATGAGCGTCATTCTGAGTGTTATCGTAACACTTTAGATTCCTTAGATCTGTTCATTTAGCTCTTCTATAAGATAATTATGGAGTTTTTTTTTCTCTTCGCGACAAGGCTGGAGGGTAAAAAGCCACAATGGCAATTAGCAGTCTAAAGTCTGTGCAGATAAAGTCTCTGTTGTTATTATTCATTAATGAAGCCTGGTACTTTCTGAGAGTGCTTGATGTGCTTATAAAGTTTCAATACGGGACATTTTATGATGGGTTTAAAAGTTGAAAGAACAAAGGGCCAGTTTTCTATTAGTAGCCACCTACAACAATTTCTATAACACAAGAGATTCTGCAGATGCTGGAAACATTGAGTAACACACACACGAAGTGCTGAAGGAGCTCAGCAGCAAGTGTGGGCGGCATGGCAGTGTAACGCTATAACAGCGTCGCTGTAAGTTCGCGGTTCATTGCTCTCTGTAAGGAGTTTGTATGTTCTCCCAATGACTGTGTGGGTTTCCTCTGGGTGCTCTGGTTTCCTCCCATGTTCCAAAGATGCATGGTTCAGGTTAATGAGTTGAGGTCTTGCTATGAAGGTGTCAGTGGAACTTGAAGGCTGCCCAGCACAATCCTCACTGACTGAATTTGACACAAACAGTGCATCTTACTGTAGATGTTTCAGTGTACGTGTGATAAATAAAGTTAACCTTTGAAGACGGGCATCATCCATAGAGGGTATAAACAGTTAACATTTTGAGTCCCAAGGAAGGGTCTTGGCCAGAAATATTGACTGTGTATTCCCCTGCTACCTAACTTGCAGAGTTCCTCCAGAATTTTGTGAGTGTTTGTCAGCAATTTCTACAATTTCCTGCTTCTTTTTAGATAAACCTTCTTCAGAAATCAATTTAGAGTCAGATATTTTCTCACATCCTGGTATGTTCTGTTTTGAAAATGTAACTAGCCATAAGTGTTGAGGTAGTTGTTGAAGGTGAAAAATATCATGGTTCCCTCAAATCAGGGGCTCCCAACCTTTTTAATGCCATGGACCAATACCATTAAGCAAGGGGACTGTGTACCCCAGACTGGGCGCCCCCTGCCTGAAAAGAAAAGGCACTCATAGGTAGTGTGTTTTGGTTTGTTTTAGTTCTCACGGTCAAAATACATGTGTTTACTCTTATCTACTCCTCATCTTTTTTTTTCTCTCCAGTCCTGCCGAAGGGCCTTGGCCAGAAACGTGAACTGTACCTTTTTCCATAGATGCCGCTCGGCCTGCTGAGTTCCTCCAGCATTTTGTGTGTGCTGCTTGGATTTCCAGTAGCTGCAGATTTTCTCTTGTTTGTTTTTCCCCCATTCTTCAGATTATTCAATTAATCTCCCATCTGACGTTAGTCTCTGAAAGGCACTCTTCTAAAGGCTTCTGCTGGAATGCAGTTGCTTCAGTGCTGATGTCACCTAATTGCTTGTCAATTTGGCAAAGATACTTTTGGCAGACTAATCAACTAATTTTGTTCTCATTTGATATCAATTCAGGGCACACATCTGTACCAGGAGCAACTGTGAGTCCAGAGAGGAACTCGCACTATATTTTGTAAAAGCATGTTAACTGTTGACATACGATTAATTAACATACCTGAATATTCTGCAACTACAGCAGTAACAATGACAGCATGGGCAAACACATAGCCAGTCTTTGTATTTAAAGTGATAAAGCGGGATTAGTTTTTTTTGTTACATGTACATCTAAACATACACTGAAAAGTGTCATTTGCATCAAATCAAATCAGCAAGGATTGTAATGGGCAGCCCACAAGTGCTGCCACTCTTCAGGTGCCAACATAGCAGGTCCACGATTCTCTAACCCTAACTGCACATCTTTGGACTGTGGGAGGAAACCGGAGCACCTGGAGGAAACACACGTGGTCACGGAGAATTTACAAACTCCTTACAGACAGTGGTGGAAATTGAACTTGGTCTTGTGCCTGGCACTGCAAAGTATTGCACCAACCACTATGCTCTGGTGCTGCCAATTATTGACCTGTCAATGGAGAAACTACATCATAACTATCATATTTGCAGAATATTCCTTCCATTACAGTGGCAGAAGGAAATGAAGCCTTAACATGTTTGGGATGGCTCAAGAATTCTGCTTTCATTTCCATGTCAAATAGAGTTAAAATGGTTGATATCAAACAAATCTGGCTTATGAGTTCTTTAAGCCTCCCATGGCAACAGATTTGCATTTCTACTGTACAGTGTATATAGCTCTGAAATTAAATTCCACTTCTGCATTATCCTCGATGAAGCATAGGAAATTTGATATGATCCAGTTAAACAACATGAATGCTTTCATTATTAAGTTTCTACCAAGTTGCTACGTAATCTTGTTTTGTTGTTAGGGTGTCAGTGTTGCTTTGTTTGTCCTCAAATATGACTGGTCTATGCATTGGTCTGTCTCTAGTGGAAAATGGAGCAAATGTTAGGCTGATGCAATCATTCCTCTGAAGTATGGGAACTGAGAAAGACCCTGCTTGGCACTAGCTTTGGGTACCCGTGCATTCCCCAGCATTAAGAATGAAGATCTTGATAAGCTCACACAGATGTATTAGCATGGGTGTACAGATTTCCAGTGTGGCCTATGTGCAGTATTAATAATTGAGCAGTGGGCAGAAAGAAAGCCAAGGGCATGCCTGATGTTGGGGTTAAGATGTGGACTCCTCAATTCCTTACTGCCAATTTAACTAAAAAAAATGTATAACAAGTTTAAGGAGACCCACATAATACACTCTTACATCCCTTCCAAAGATTGCAAATGTAAATTTCTGCTTTCGCGTCTGGAAGTGAATTTATTGAAGATTCCCCTCAGTTTGATAAAGGGTTTTGGCCTGAAACACCAACTGTTTATTCCTCTCCATAGAGCTTCTATGTCTACACAGTAGCCTGACCTGCTGAGTTCTTCCAGAATTCTCTGTGGTTGATGTATGACATGGTACTGAGCCACATAAATTTGATTTGAATAAGCTAGAGAATCTGAGCAGCAATGTAACTGAGAATACTTTAGTGGTCGGACTGAGCAGAAAGTTGTCCCACTTCTAATCAGGGTCAGTGAGCTCTTATTGGAAAGTGTGTGTATATATGTGGATATTGGGTAAAAATATGCTTGGTCTTCAACATGATCAAATAATTGTGCTAACTTGTAGAGAGTCACACACACTGGGCATGTGCAATGGATTCCCAGATTATATTACAGTATTGTATGATTCTGAGCCACACAATACAAGAAGATCGTGGTTCTGGTATTTCCTTGGATTATGTTAAACCAGCTAATCGGTATCAAAATTTTTAAACCACTACTCTGAAGCTTGTGCTTTATCTGCCCTGCTCAACAGTTTTATTAAGGGCTCCTCCAAATCCGAAAACAGCCAGTTGCTTGGCATGTGAATTAATTTTTTGACCATAAAACAGGAAGATCTCTGGCCTGATTGCCAATGTCAGGTGGGCTCAGTTGTTGCAATAATAAGTGTAATGAGGGTGGGATGACACTGCCAGGCAGGAGAGAACATAATTAACAGGGGTCCCCAATTCTCCTTGTGATAACAAGGTGCTTATTGGAATAGCCTGCATGAACTGTAAGTGTGGATATGATTGACATGACAGCTGCATTGACAGGCATACAGCACCATGAAACTAAATCCAAATAAACAACAACCATGTGGAAAGATAGTAAAAGCCATCTGGGACCATGTTGTGTTGCTGGCTGAGGCAAACTTGTACGGTCCAGTATGACAAAGCAATGGAAAAAAGTTTAAAAGCCAGTCTATACGAAGGGTCTCGGCCCGAAATGTCGACTGTACCTCTTCCTATAGATGCTGCCTGGCCTGCCGCTTTCACCAGCAACTTTTATGTGTGTTGCCATGAACTGGAAGACAGTTATTTCTTTAAAATCTGCATTATTTGCTGACTTCTGAATTTCACCCAAAGACTGAGGATTCTTTTCATACAGAAGGTAACTGATGCTTTCCTTTTTTAAAAAAAAGTATTTTGCCTATGATTGAATGATTTCTATCCCTATATTCATTCTATTGAACCGGCTACAATAAACTGATAATGCTGTGTGAGCAAGGGTCACCATCCAGGGTAGGGGTTTTAAATCTTCTGGCTGTAAATGTTAAAGATTGATTAATGCCTTAATAGATTACTTTACAATCCAAGCTGTTTCTTTACAAGGTTTTGACCCAGTGTACTGGTGACAAGTTAAAATGAATAGACAAGTGCTTCATTTTGCTGTGTAACCCTTGCTCTGTTGAATAGACAATTATAAGACTACAAATGCAGAGACTATACCTCACATATACTCATTCTGACTATACAACATAATCCAATTCTATGACAAATTAATTTTCACATAAATTTAATACCCACAAATTTCTAATTTGTTTATTTTGGTATCCAAGAAAGGGTCAATTACAGGTTAAACTGTAACATGGGAGATGGACTTAGAAGTTAATTAATGACCTGATATTAACCCAACTGTCCTAACCTTGGTATTTGAACAATTGAAGATATGCAGTAGTGTTCCTTTCCCAGCCTTGTGGCACATCAGGTGACAAACTTGCTGCTTCTTTAGCATTTTTGTCTGTTTTTTTTACAAGGCCGAGTTGCGAGCTCAACACTCAATCCAGCATGGATGGAAATCGTGTAAGGATCCGGCCGAATTCGAACCTGGGACCACCTGTCTCAAAGTCCGGTGCTGATGCCACTGCACCACCAGCTGGCAATTGAACATATGCCAGGGAATGATATTTTACTTAGTATTTATTTTAATCTTGCTATACTGAATCAGTTTATGAAAATCAAGAGAGGCTTTAGACAAGGGTGTGTTTTCTCCTCTGATTTGTTTAATGTGTACAGTGAAATAATATTGCAAAAAAATAAGAAATCTTGGAAATCAAAATTGGTGGTGAAAACATCAATAATTTCAGATATGTGGATGACACTGTGTTAATTGCAAGTATGGAGGAAGAACGACGAAACTTAATTGATATAGTTGTTGAAAGTGCAAAAATGGGTCTATCTATCAATTGCAAAAAGACAAGATGTATGGGGATATCCAAAAAGAAGGAGAATCCTATCTGCAGGCTGAGAATAAACAGGAAAGACATAAAACAAGTACAGAACTTTTGCTACTTAGGAAGCTGGCTGAAATCAGATGGCAGGTGTGACATGGACATCAAAAGAAGAATAGGGATGGCAAAAGACACCTTTACGAGAATGAAGAGTATACAGACTAACACTAAACTAGGCATGACAACCCGCCTCAGAGTACTGAAATGTTATGTATATCCAGTTATGATATATGGCTCAGAATGTTGGACAATATCTAGTAACATGAGGAAACAAATGGAAGCAGCAGAAATGTGGTTTTTGAGGAGGATGCAAAGAATATCATGGACAAAATGAATATCTAATGAGGATGTCATGAGCAGAACAAATACACAGAGAAATAATGTATGAGGTCATGAAAAGGCAATGTAACTTCATTGGACATGTGATTAGGAAAGAGGAGTTAGAATGCACGGTAATTATGGGAAAGATTGAAGGGAAGAAAGCAAGAGGACGACAAAGACAAATGATGATGGAGACAGTAGCCAGAGAACTGGAAATGAATACCAATGAATTGATCCATTTGACCTGAAACAGGGGTGTGTGGGCCATGGCAGTCAAAACTCAAACTGGGCACGGCACCGGATGATGATGATATACCACATTCTCTAATGGCTATGTGATTCCACAATATGGGTTGTAATTGGAAAAAGTGCATTATCCAAGAGGTGCCAGAATAACTGTTTGTTGAGAAGTTTAGAGATGCTGATGTTATAAAAAGGTGTGTTATGAACAGGATCAGAATCAGGTTTAGTATCACCGGCATACATAGTGAAATTTGTTAACTTCGTGGCAGCAGTACAATGCAATACATGATAATAGAGAAAGAAAATATTCAATCAATTGCAGTAAGTATATATATGTATGTTAAATAGTTAAATTAAAAATAGTGCAAAAACTGAAAAAAAAAGTGAGGTAGTGTTCATGGGTTCAATGTCCATTTAGAAATCAGATGGCAGAGGAGAAGAAGCGGTTCCTGAATCGCTGAGTGTCTGCTTTCAGGCTCCTATGTGATGATAACAATGAGAAGAGAGCAGGTCCTGGATGATGAGGGTCCTTAATAATGGACGCTGCCTTTCTGAAGCACCATTCCTTGAAGATGTCTTGGATACAAGAGATTCTGTAGATGCTGGAAATCCAGATTAACACACACAAAATGTGAGAGGAATTCAACAGAGCAGGCAGCCTCTATGAAGATGAACAAAGAGCTGAAGTTTTGGGTCTCAGCTCTTTATTCCTCCTTGGATGCTGCCAGACCTGTTGAATTCCTCTAGTATTTTGTGTGTGTTACGCTGATATAAACATAAGTTCTTGTTTAGTCTCCAAAGTATCAGCAATGGAACTGTTCAGGATTAAGATGATTATTGAAATCCCATTCGCCACTTTAGGGATTAGAGTTAAAACTATTAGACTTTGTTGTAATAGACACAGGAATTTCACAACTAGTTCTGCAACATGCCCATCCACAAAATCCAATTTAGTCTTGGATCTGTCATGCAATGGTAACCAGATGAAGGGAATTATGTCAAATAAGGATTACATTGACAAATGAAGATTAGAAAACACTGCGTAATAATACATATTTAATCCTGTGAAATTGCATGCATGGACCATGAAATATAATGAGCTCCAACCTTAAAATCAACAAAACTCATTTTTATCCTGCGTAAGTTTAGTTCACAATTCTTAAAAATCTCAATTAAAAAAAAAATCATTTCAATTCCTTTTTGCAGCTTTTTCCTTGATTAGTCATGCAATATTGTCTGACTTTTCTTACCATCTGCTTCAGACTATTAGTGGTAATCTGGGTGACTACTGCACATTGTATACATTTCTTTTTACTTTGGATAAATTTCAAGATGCTGTATAAGGTGTAATAACGGTTTTCAATACCATCTTTGACTGCTGATTACTTGCATTGTTGTGGCAAAGTGCTGATTAGATACAAAAATCTGGTATCTTGATACTTTAAAGTTAAGGGTTTCCCTTTCATGTTCCAAAAAAAGATAGATTGCTATGAAGTTTTGAGTTGGTGCACTGTATTTTCATTTAAATAAACATTTCCATCCATGTAAAGTCAAAGTAGAGTCTGTAAAATTTTACGGTAGAGAAGCCGTATGATCCAGGCTTTGCCTGACACCTAGATTTGATTATGTCTGAAAATAAATGACAGAGGTCCCAATGACTCTTCCAAATATAACACTTAAAAATTTATGAAGCAATCGGAAGTGTATAATTCCCAGGCTCTCCTGTGCAGATAGAGAAGCACATTTAGTCATCTGGTGTTACACAATAAGAAAGCTTTATCAATGTGGGAGAATTAATTTTATATATCACTCCTTAAAGTAGGCTTGTGATGAGTTCATTTCATGTGGTGCTCCAGCTAGTCAGACATGTAATTAATTCGTAAGAATGCAGGGAATTATAAGTTAATTATTTTACAGCCTGCAGTGCGTGAAAAACATTTTAAACTGTATCTAATGTAATCTTCTATATTTCTAATTGGCTTATACTGTATACCTGCTCCAATACATTTTTATTTTATTTTGCTGTCTTCTGTATATAAATCAGTATAATTTAATATGGAAGTAGCAGAAGTCTTGGTACAGTTTGTACGCTGGTTCCATAAATTAAATTGCAGGACATAGGAGATGGACAAGATTAGGAGGGAAATTCCAGAGAAGGGTGTTACATTTATTTGGATTGCTACATAAACCATCAACACTTAATTATTCCTACTGCTGAACCACTACAGAGAATAACAAAGGAATGAAAATTTGTTGTCCAAACAACTAAGTCTTTCAACACACCTAGCAATAAAATATATTACTCTGTTATTGACCCTTGATAACATTGACCCTAAATCCCTGACCATTTTAAGCACTTAGACTTGTCATTCCTGTTTTTCAACATTGCAACAAAACAACCTGAAACCTGTGAAAATTTGCAGATGCTGGAAATCCAAGCAACACGCGCAGAATGCTGGAGGAACCCGGCAGGTCGAGCAGCATCAGTGGAAAAGAGTAGTCGATGTTTTGGGCCGAGACCCTTCATTAGGACACAGCAGCCTATTCTTTTCCACACAATTTTCAAAGCTTGGAACATGGTGCCCACCAATCTCACCCCTGTTGCCCACATTTGGCTGATATCCCTCTACAACCCCTCCTATCCATGTACTTGTACAAATGTCTTTTAAATGTGATTATTGTGCCAGCCTCAGTCACTTCCTCTGGCAGATCACCCACTCTTCGTGTGAAGAAGTTGCCCATCAGGCTCATTTTAATTCATTCAAACCTCACCTTAAATCTCTGTGTTCTAGATTTTAGTTCGTCTACACTTGGAAAATGACTATGTGCATTGACTCTATTTTATATCTCTCATGATTTTATACACCCACCTCTATCGGGTCACCCTTCAATCTCCTACACAGCAGGGAATAAAGTTGTAGCCTGGCCAACCTCTGCCTATAACTCAGATGCTTAAGTCTTGATAGCATCCTGGTAAATCTTACCTGTGCTCTCTTCAGTTTAGTGCAGTCCTTCCGAGAAAAGGGTGAACAAAACTCCAATGGAAATGAAACTCCAAGTATGGACATCCATTCTTCACAATTTATAGAAAGGGATAGTAGAACATAGAAATCTACAGCACATTACAGGCCTTTCGACCCACAATGTTGTGCCAATCATGTAACCTACTCATAGTAAATAGGTAGTCTAGAAAGGCATTATAAGGGTATCACTAGGCTAGTCATTATAGAATTAACAGGCTGGCATAAAAAACAGACTGCATGGGTTCATTTTATTTCTTTTTACTGAACTTTCCTTCTCTTCCTCTGTTTTCCTCTTCTGAAGTTATCAGCTCTGGAGTTACAATTGTTAATTACTTGGCCCAAAAATCTAACTTAATGTGTTTCGTAGGCAGTGGGTGAAGTATACTATATGTTTACTATGCATTTACCTACCTGTTCCTGCCATCTTCCAAAATAGAAAAGGATAATGTCAAGCATTATGTTAACCCCTCACACAGCATACCTTATTGCAATAGTAGCATTATTATCAACTACAGTGGCATGCAAAAGTTTGGGCACCCCGGTCAAAATTTCTGTTACTGTGAATAGCTAAGGAAGTAAAAGATGAACTGATTTCCAAAAGGCAAAGTTAAAGATGACACATTTCTTTAATATTTTAAGCAAGAAAGCTTTTTTATTTCCATCTTTTACAGTTTCAAAATAACAAAAAAGGAAAAGGGCCTGAAGCAGTTTCAAAAGTTTCATCAGTCCACAGGACTTGTTTCCAAAATACATCAGGCTTGTTTAGATGTTCCTTTGAACCTTTTGATTGGAACTTTTTGGCCGCAATGAGCAAAGGTATGTTTGCAGAAAAAAGGGTGCAGAATTTCATGAAAAGAACCCCTCTCCAACTGTTAAGCACGGGGTGGATCGATTATGCTTTGGGCTTGTGTTGCAGCCAGTGGCACGGGGAACATTCACTGGTAGAGGGAAGAATGAATTCAATTAAATACCAGCTAATTCTGGAAGCAAACATCACACCGTCTGTAAAAAAAGCCGAAGATGAAAAGAGGATGGCTTCTACAATAGGATAATGAACCTAAACACACCTCAAATTCCACAATAGACTACCTCAAGAGGCACAAGCTGAAGGTTTTGCCTTGGCCCTCACAGTCCCCTGACCTAAACATCATCGAGAATCTGTGGCTAGATCTCAAAAGAGCAGCGCATGCAAGATGGCCCAAGAATCTTACAGAACTAGAAGCCTTTTGCAAGGAAGAATGGGCGAAAATCCACCAAACAACAATTGAAAGATTCTTAGCTGGCTACGAAAAGCGTTTACAAGCTGTGATACTTGCCAAGGGGAGGGTTACTAAGTAGTGACTATGCAAGGTGCCCAAACTTTTGCTTCGGGCCCTTTTCCTTTTTTGTTATTTTGAAACTGTAAAAGATGGAAATAAGAACGTTTTCTTGCTTAAAATATTAAAGAAATGTGTAATCTTTAATTTTATGCCTTTTGGAAATCAGTTCATCTTTTACTCACTTAGCTATTCACAGTAACAGAAATTTTGACTAGGGGTGCCCAATCGTTTGCATGTCACTGTATATTTCATTTGGCTTTTTTCATAGATGTTTCATACTGTGCAATATTCTTAAAAACATAAGTGGGGATAATCAATATTGTCAACAAGAGAAAGTCTGCAGATGCTGGAAATCCAAAACAACACATACAATGCTGGAGAAGCTCAGCAGATCAGACAGCATCCAAGTCCCGATGAAGGGTCTCGACCCAAAACATCAACTGCTTACTCTTTTCCACAGACGCCTCCCAGCCTGCTGAGTTCCTCCAGCATTTTGTGTGTGTTGCATTATCAATATTGTCTCTCTTTCAGCATTGAGTTGAATACTGGCTGAACATCACCTTTGAGCCATGGAGATGACTCCATCTCGTCCACCTTTTTTTCCCCTTTTCCCATATCCATTTTTTCCCATGACTGAACATCTCTGGTCTTTGTTAACAGTGGATTCTGAAGACTCTCAATGATTCTGGGGTGGTGTAATTTTCAGTTTTTAATGCATAGTGGTTTAATCATTGATCTTTCATTAAAGATGAAATGCAATGCACAATGTAGACAAAAGTCAATTGCATGTTTATGCTTGGGTTAAAATATCAATTTTTAAACTGTTTATATGTTTTCATGGCTCATGTTCGATTTTATTCTCTGCACGTGTGAGAAATGATCTCTTTCCTGTCAGTAAACACTATCTTCTCAATTCTCAGCAGCTCCTAGATTGATCACTGAAATCCATTATTAGAAAAGTTGAATGCTTGAACCGGTGCATTAATGTTTATTGCTTTAAATACTGCTTCCTTTCTTTCGGTTTGAGCTGTTCAGGTTAAGACTAGGGTATGGAAAAGATCGATGAGAAGTAAGGGAGGAATTAAAAGGATTTTTGTTGGTATATTGCCAATTGCTTGTGTATTCAGGACCAATATTCTTAGATTGTCCAAAATACCTCACTGAGGCACAATCTTTCATTCCCAATGATAATATGTAAACAATAAACACAAAATAATCTGCAGATGCTGGGGTTAAAGCAACACTCATAACACGCTGGAGGAACTCCAGCGTGTTGTGAATATGTAAACAAAATCTTTTTTTTAACTACGGGCTGCTGATATTAAAGTAATTAATGATATGTTAAAGATAAGGGTAATGATCTTTGAGGGCACCATGCATCATGAAGCATGTTTGACTCCTAATGGTAAAACAAAGAACTTCATGATAGTGCTACCAAATGCAATAAGCCAAAGTGGAGACCAACATTTTATACAGGGCTGCAGGTGTGGTTGGTGAAACCACAATCTGGAGAAATTCATACACTTCTACCTGTTTATGTAGAGGTATACTTGCTAGGTTTCAGGATGGAGAATACTACAGGTATGAAGGGTTATCTTATGTGGAAAGTTTAAGAAACCTACAGTCTTTCAAAACTCAGAAGAATGAAAGGCAAGCTTATTGAAACCTATAAGATCCTGAGATTTGGAAGATGATGGGAGGACATTTCCTTTGGTGGGAAAAGTCTAGAACCATTAGACCTTGTCTCAAACAAAGGGCTACCTCTTGAAAAACCATTTCTTCTCTCACAGGGTTGTGAACTAACAGAATTCTAAACTCCAGAGAACTGCAGAAGCTGACTCATTAAACATATTAAAGGTAGAAGCAGGTAATTGTTTAGACTTTAAGGAACTAAGGAGTATTGAAGCTAAGTGGGGAAGTGAAATTGACTAAGATTATGCCATAGTGAATGCCGCAATAGGTTTACTCTGTTCCCTGGTTATTGATGCTGCTATTATTAGAAATAATTTCTTCTTTACTTACCTGTTTAAAGTGTTCATTTTTTAGTACCCTTTTTAAAACTATCTGAAGTACACTTAAAAAAAAATGTCTACCTGTAGCTTATTTCACTTTTGTCCCTCTTGCAAAACTTTGATATTCTAGCCAAAATATGGTGCCCAGAAGGATTATGAAACTTCTTTACTTAATATTATTTTTCATTGGATGGATCTGATGCCACGTATTGCAGCTGTATAAATGTGTACTTCAGACCTTATTATATTGCCAAAAGATGGACAAATTGATACTGGAGGCTACCTAGACGGAATATGAGGTGTTGCTCCTCTAACCGTAGAGAGGCCTCATCATGGCAGAAGAGAAGGCCATAGACTGATATGTCAGAATGGACACGGGGATGGGAAGTGAAATGGTTGACCACCGGAAAATTCTGCTTTTTAACAGATGGAGCTGAGATGCTCAAGCAAGTGAACCCACCCCCCATCTTTGTCGGGTCTCATCAATGTAGAGGTGGCTGCACCAAGAGTGTGGATACAGTAAATGTCCCCAACAGACTCACCTGGAAGGACTGTATGCGGGTGAGGGAGGAGGTGAATTGGCACATGTAGCACTTCTGCCACTTGCAGGGATAAGTGCCAGGAGGGAGATTAGTGGGAGGGGTGAATGGACAAGTGAATCACAGAGGGAGTGATCCCTGTTAAAAGTTGGGTGTGGGAGGGTGGGGGCGGTAAATATACGTATGGTGGTCGAATCCTGTCGAAGAAGGTGGAAGTTGCGGCGAATGATGTGTTGGATGCGCAAGCTTATGGGGTGGCCAGTGAGGACTAGAGGAACTCTGTACCTGATAAGGTGGCAGGGAGAAGGGGCAAGGGCAGATGTTTGGGAAATGGAGGAGATGTGGATGAGGGCAGCATCAGTAATGGAGGAAGGGAAAGAGGATATGTCTGATGTCCTGGAAAGGAAAGCCTCGTCCTGGGAGAAGATGTGGTGGAGATGAAGAAACTGAGAAAAAGGAATGGCATTTTACAGGAGGCAGTGTGGGAAGAAATATAGTCAAGATAGCTGTGGGAATGGGTAGGTTTATAAATGATGTCGGTAGACAGTTTGTTTTCCGAGATGGAGACAGACAGATTGAAAAAGGGGAGGGAGATGTCAGAAATAGATAAGTGAATTTGAAGGCAGGGTGGAAGTTGGAGGCAAAGTTGATGAAATTGATGAGCTCAGCATGGATGGATGAAGCAACACCAATGTATTTGTCAGTGTAGCACGGGAAGAGTTGGGGAGCGTTATCCGTGAAGACTTGGAACATGGACTATTCCATGTAGCCAAAGAAAAGTCAGGCATAGTTGGGGCCCATGAAGGTGCCCACGGATACATCTTGAGTATGGAGAAAGTGGCTAGAGCCAAAAGAAAATGTGTTGAGGGTGAGGACCACTTCTGCCTGGTGGTGGAGGGGAACTGGGGTCTGATGTGAAGAAGGAAGCGGACAGCTTTAAACAACACACACACAAAATGCTGGTGGAAAGCCGCAGGCCAGGCAGCATCTATAGGAAGAAGTACAGTCGACATTTCGGGCCACGACCCTTCGTCAATCTCTTCTTTCAGTTAGTGCTGACGAAGGGTCTCAGCCTGAAACGTCGACTGTACTTCCTATAGATGCTGCCTGGTCTGCTGCATTCCACCAGCATTTTGTGTGTGTGTTGCTTGAATTTCCAGCATCTGCAGATTTCCTCATGTCGGAGAGCTTTAAGTTTTTTTTTGTTGGGGAATAGAAGTGTATTGAGACTGGATATCTATGGTGAAAATGAGGTGATCAGGGCCGGAGAATTGAAAGTTGTTGAGAAGATTGAGAACATGTGAAGTTCGCAGAAGTAAGCGAGAAGGGATTAAAGCAAACAGGATAAAATGGAGTCAAGGTATATGGACACGAGTTCAGTGAGGCAGGAACAGGCAGAAATAATGGACCTACCCATACAGTTCAGTTTGTGGATCTTGGGCAGGTGGTAGAATCAAGTGTTGCAGGGTATGGGAGTTCTGAGGTCAGTGTCTGTGGATGAAAGATCTCCACAGTTCATGAGGTTGGCAATGGTGTTGGAGACAATTTTCTGATGGTCCTGAGTGGGGTCCTTTTCAAGGCGTAACTATAAGGAGGTGAAGGAGACTTTCTGCCTCTCCTCAGCAAGGCAGAGGTTGGTCTGCAAGACTACAATGGCACCCCCTTTGTCTGTGGGATTGATGATGAGGTTGGGATTGGTGTGGAGAGAATGGACAGCAGTGCATTCAGAGGGGGTAAGGTTTGAAGAGGAGTGCTGAAGTCGAGCTGGTTGATGTCTCGTTGGTGATTAGATGTGAAGATCCAGGGCAGACAGAGGACCAGAGCTTAGTGTTGAAGAGGGGGAAGGTTGGAGGTGGGAGAAGGGATCATTGGTGAGGAGAGGGATGATTTTAAGATTTCCAACATTGCGTTAAAACCTCCATGTTGTTCCTGCTATATCCAGCCTCCATTATCTCCTTCTGATTCTGTCCTGGAATGAATCTCCCAGCTTTCCACTCATTTGGTGGTCACCACATTGCTCTTTGTCTGTTCTCTGGTCCTCTCTCTTCACATCTTTTCCCAGCCTTCAGACCACACCTTGAGTCTCCTAGTTTGACTTCTTTTTGATCTCCCTTTATCTCCTCGTGCTAAGTTTGATTTAGCCATTTAAGTAAGGTGTGTTAACAATACCGTTGATGAAAAGCAAATCTTACAAGTATCGGCTTGTAAATGTCCCTGGAGGAGTTCTCCTGATAATGAAAAATGACTGCTCTTGAAGATTATAAATTTGTGCACGTAGATAATTGCAGGGTTAGGATGAGCTAAGTTTCCGTCATTGGTTCTTTCTTTTCGCTGCAGTTGAATAGTTCATGTTGAAAAATTTATTACAGAGACCATCCAGGGGCAAACTTGGGCTCCATTGAAAGATTCCCCCTCATTAAATAATCTGTTATCACTTGCCATCCATAACATAAGGTGAGAAACTGTCATGTGATATGAGACACAAATGAGTCAAGATTAGGCGCAGATCAAAAAGTATGATTTTCTAGGTTTATTCAACACTTTTAGCAGAAGAGTTACAAAAAGAAACTGATGACACTTTTATATATGAGAATTATCCTGTAATCCCTTTAATTCCAAGCACATAACCTTGAATGGATATTCAAAGTAAATTTATTATCAAAGTATATAAATGCCACTATATACAACCCTGCGATTCATTTTCTTGCAGGCATACCCTATAAATCCATAATAGAATAATAACCATAACAGAATTAGTGATCTCAATTTGGGTGTTCAACCAATGTGCAAAAGACAGCAAACTATACAAATACAAAAAGAAATGATGTTAATAAATAAGCAATAACTGTTGAAAACATGAGATGAAGTGTCCTTGAAAGTGAGTCCATAGGTTGTGGGAACATTTCAAAGATGGGGCAAGTGAAGTTGAGTGAAGCTATCCTCTGTGGTTCAAGAGCCTGATGGTTGAGGGGTAATAATTGTTCCTCAACCTGGTAGTGTGAGTCCTGAGGTTCCTGTACCACCTTCCCGATGGCAGTAGTGAGAAGAGAACATATCTTAAGTAGTGGGGGACCCAGGATGCTACTTTCCTGCGACAGCTTTTCGTATAGATGTGCTCAACGGTGGGGAGAACTTTACCTGTGATGGAATGGGGCTTGTACACTACTTCTTGTAGAATTTTCCATTCAAGGATATTGATGTTTCCATACCAGGCTGTGATGTTGTCAGTCAATATGCTGTCCAGTAGACATCTATAGAAGTTGGTCAAAATTTTAGCTGTCATGCTGAATCTTGGCAAACTCCTAAAGAAGCAAAAGCGCTGATGTTCTCTCATCGTAATTGCACTTAAGTGCTGGACCCAGGACAGGTCCTCAAAAATAATAACACCAAGGAATTTAAAGTTGATGACCCTCTCTGCCTCTGATCCATCAATGAGGACTGGCTCATGAACCCCTGGTTTCCCCCTCCTGAAGCCAGTAATCGGCTCTTTCATCTTGCTGACATAGAGTAAGAGGTTGCTGTTGTGGCATCACTTAACCAGACTTTCAACTTCCCTCCTATATGCAGATTTGTCATCACCTTTGATTTGGCCGTTGACTGTGGTATCATCAGCAAACTTGAATATGGCATTGGAACTGTGCTGAGTCACAAAGTCATAAGTATGAAGCAAGTAGAGCAGGTGATAAGCACACAGCCTTGTGGTGCACCACAAGCCAGTTCTGATGGAGATTGTGGGGGAGATGTTGTTGCCAATCCAAACTGATTGAGTTTGCAAGTGAGGAAAGCGAGAATCCAATTGCACAAGGAGGTATTGAGGTCAAGATTTTGAAGCTTATTGATTAGTTTTTGAGGGGATGATGGTAATGAATGCTGAGTTGTAACTAATAAAGAGCATCCTGATGTATACATCTTTGCTGTCCAGATGTTCCAGGTTTGAGGAAGATCAAATGAAATAGCATCTGGTGTGAACCTGGTGTTCCAATAGGCAAATTGGAGCAGATCCATGTTGCATCTCAGTCAGGAGTTGATATGTTTCATTACCAACCTCTCAAAATAGTTTGTTACTGTGGGTGTAAGTGCTACTGGACGATAGTTATTGAGGCAGGTTACCATGTTCTTCTCAGGCACTGGTATAATTCAAGCCCGCTTGAAACCGGTTGGGTACCTCAGACAGCCGAAGCGGGAGGTTAAAGATCTCAGTGATCTCTCCAGCCCGTTGATCAGCTCAGGTTTTAGTTCTTGGCCAGGTACCTCCTCTGGGCCAGATGCTTTTCGTGTGTTCTCCCTCCTGAAGGCTGCTCACACACCTTCAGAAGATTGCATAGCCATTCACCGCCTAAGGCACATAAAAAATTCTGGGTCTTTTCACGTCTTATGAGGGCAGAGATGATTTTTGGCTTGCTTTTCTTTATTGAAAGTGGCCTTGAAAGCTTTGCCTTCCCTCTCCCCTCAACACTCGCATTTGTCATCAATAGCACCTGATCAGATCATACTGCTGCTTCCTGTTTAGAAGAAGAACATGTTGTAATGAGACTGCAAATGAATGAAGTACAGAGGGAAGTAAGTCTTCTAGTGCATGAATCACAAGAAGTCTGATGCAGCAAGTAATTAAGAGGGAAAATGGCACCTTGACCTTTATTGCAAAAGGATTGGAGTTTAAAATAAGGAAGTTTTGTAACAGTTGTATCTCATGTTGGTGAGGGGTACAGCTCTCGGTTTGCCACTGTATCCTTAAATATTACCTAAATAAGGATATCATAGTATTGGAGGCAGTCCAAATGAGATTCACCAAGCTAATTAGATGAATGAAGGGTCTGTACTTCGAGTTTGTATTCTCCAGGGGTTAGAAGAATGAGAGATGACCTTACTGAGGCTTATAAAATCCTGAAGGTTCTTGTCAGGGATGATGTTGAGATACTTCCATGAATGGAAGTATCATTGATGAGATGACAGAATTACAAAGAAAAGGCTGATAATTTAAAATAGGGGTAGGGTGGTGATTCTCTGGAATTCTGTACCCCATGACATTGTGGAAGCCAGGTCACGTTTAAGGTGGTGGTGGATAAATTTGTGTCATCGTGAGTAATGGAAGGTAATGGGGTACTAGCACAGAAGAGGAGATGAGTTCAGCATTGACCAACCATTATCTTATGGAATAACATGGTAGGCTTGAAGGGACAGCCAGTCTATTCCTGATACTATTTTCCTGTGTTCTCATAGTTCCCCTTTTGCTCTTTTTGAGCTCATCTTGCCATGAGATCCTCCTGCTGCTCCTTAGATCCACTTCTCAGTAAACTGATCAACTATGACCTTTCCAGGCCTGATCCTTTTATAACCCCTGGCCCAGCTCGAGCAATATATATTAATGACTTGGATGAGGGAATTAAATGCAGCATCTCCAAGTTTGCAGATGACACGAAGCTGGGCGGCAGTGTTAGCTGTGAGGAGGATGCTAAGAGGATGCAGGGTGACTTGGATAGGTTAGGTGAGTGGGCAAATTCATGGCAGATGCAATTTAATGTGGATTAATGTGAGGTTATCCACTTTGGTGGCAAAAACAGGAAAACATTATTATCTGAATGGTGGCTGATTAGGAAAAGGGGAGGTGCAATGAGACCTGGGTGTCATTATACACCAGTCATTGAAAGTGGGCATGCAGGTACAACAGGCGGTGAAAAAGGCATGGTATGCTGGCATTTATAGCAAGAGGATTCGAGAACAGGAGCAGGGAGGTACTACTGCAGTTGTACAAGGCCTTGGTGAGACCACACCTGGAGTATTGTGTGCAGTATTTGGTCCCCTAATCTGAGGAAAGACATCCTTGCCATAGAGGGAATACAAAGAAGGTTAACCAGATTGATTCCTGGGATTACAGGACTTTCATATGAAGAAAGACTGGATGAACTAGGCTTATACTCGTTGGAATTTAGAAGATTGAGGGGGGATCTTATTGAAACGTATAAAATCCTAAAGGGATTGGACAGGCTAGATGCAGGTAGATTGTTCCCGATGTTGGGGAAGTCCAGAACGAGGGGTCACAGTCTGAGGATAAAGGGGAAGCCTTTTGGGACC